>NC_042615.1:501796500-502413104 GCF_901001135.1 Rhinatrema bivittatum | reverse complement strand
AGGACAATGCATCACCTAGAGAGCAGGTCCTTGCTACAGGATCCTTTCCTGCTACATCTGGTTGGTGCTCTCCCATTATGAGACCTTCTTCCTCCAAGGCAGCACCAGGGCTGCCAGTCTGAAGTTGGGACTGGACTACTATGTCCCTGAAGGTCTCATCTATATACCTCTCTGTCTCCCTCAGCTCCTCCAGGTCTGCCACTCTAGCCTCCAGAGATCGGACTCGTTCTCTGAGAGCCAGGAGCTCTTTGCATCGCGTGCACATGTACAACTTCTCACCGGTGGGTAAAAATCATACATGTGACACTCGATGCAAAAGACTGGGAAGCCCCCCTCTTGCTGCTGGACTGCTGCCTTCATCTCAATTTTGATCAGTTCCTAGTTAAGTTTTAGGTTGCTATGGGATTAGGAATGTGTCTAAGTTCTTTTAAATGTATTAGTGAATTCACTATATGTCTGGTAGTGGCCTACTGGGGTCTGATCGAATTCTCAATAAAGTTTTTGTTGATGGGGTTTTGTTTTTTTTTTTTTGGGTTTTTTTTTGTGCAAGTGGCACCTGCCTATAAATTAAGGGATGAGCTTGGGGTGGGTGGGCGAGGGGTGGGAGGGTTGGGAATTACAAACAGTCTAACTTTAGTTAGTCAGCCTGAGTGACTCACAGCTCCCTTGATTAACAAATGTTGTTCCCTATTCCAACCTAATCACACTACCTCAACACCTTTCCAAGGTGAGTAACTGAGCTGAAATATTCAACTTTTTTACTTTGGTATATACTGCTCCTAGCTTATTTCTAGCTTCTGGCTACTTTTTGTTGGGTTTTTTTTTTTTTTTTTTTTGTGGTTTTTTTTTGTTTTTCAATACAATGCACTCAGTTATTTATTAAATAAAACACTTAGCTCTTTAAAAGTCTGGAGGACACTTTAATAGTCAGGCAGACTTTTTAAAAAATAAACACACTACCTACTGCTACCTTATTGACTGACTATTTAAAAATGCAAACAGTCTAACTTGTTTTATTTACTGACTGACTATTAAAGCACAAACACACAAACACACTAAATAATATTCCCAAATAGTTAACTTTGCCCCAATACTTTTAAAAAGTCAATGTCAATGTCCCAAGCAAAAACTTACTGATTCCTTTCAGCCACCAGCAAGGTGATCCTCTCCTCTCAGTGTTTCCACTGGAATGTGGGTTACTGAGCTCTTTCCTTCTAATTTATAATGTGCTTCTAAAGTAAATTAGTGCAAAATAATCCCTTAGGAGATGTACACTTCAGTTAGATTTCCTGAGTGACCTTTCAGTTAGATTTCCTGCGTGACCTTTCAGTTAGATTTCCTGAGTGACTCACTGCTGTGCTGATTACAAAGAATAGCACCTATTCACAAATACACAATAGTACCTATTAACAAAACACACAATCTTCACACTTAGTTAGTCAGCCTGAGTGACTCACAGCTCCCTTGATTAACAAATGTTGTTCCCTATTCAAACCTAATCACACTACCTCAAACACCTTTCCAAGGTGAGTAACTGAGCTGAAATATTCAACTTTTTTACTTTGGTATATACTGCTCCTAGCTTATTTCTAGCTTCTGGCTACTTTTTTGTTGGGTTTTTTTTTTTTTTTTTTTTTTGTGGTTTTTTTTGTTTTTCAATACAATGCACTCAGTTATTTATTAAATAAAACACTTAGCTCTTTAAAAGTCTGGAGGACACTTTAATAGTCAGGCAGACTTTTTAAAAAATAAACACACTACCTACTGCTACCTTATTGACTGACTATTTAAAAATGCAAACAGTCTAACTTGTTTTATTTACTGACTGACTATTAAGGCACAAACACACAAACACACTAAATAATATTCCCAAATAGTTAACTTGCCCCAATACTTTAAAAAAGTCAATGTCAATGTCCCAAGCAAAAACTTACTGATTCCTTTCAGCCACCAGCAAGGTGATCCTCTCCTCTCAGTGTTTCCACTGGAATGTGGGTTACTGAGCTCTTTCCTTCTAATTTATAATGTGCTTCTAAAGTAAATTAGTGCAAAATAATCCCTTAGGAGATGTACACTTCAGTTAGATTTCCTGAGTGACCTTTCAGTTAGATTTCCTGCGTGACCTTTCAGTTAGATTTCCTGAGTGACTCACTGCTGTGCTGATTAACAAAGAATAGCACCTATTCACAAATACACAATAGTACCTATTAACAAACACACAATCTTCACACTTAGTGAGTCAGCCTGAGTGACTCACAGCTCCCTTGATTAACAAATGTTGTTCCCTATTCAAACCTAATCACACTACCTCAACACCTTTCCAAGGTGAGTAACTGAGCTGAAATATTCAACTTTTTTACTTTGGTATATACTGCTCCTAGCTTATTTCTAGCTTCTGGCTACTTTTTTGTTGGGTTTTTTTTTTTTTTTTTTTTGTGGTTTTTTTTGTTTTTTTAATACAATGCACTCAGTTATTTATTAAATAAAACACTTAGCTCTTTAAAAGTCTGGAGGACACTTAATAGTCAGGCAGACTTTTTAAAAAATAAACACACTACCTACTGCTACCTTATTGACTGACTATTTAAAAATGCAAACAGTCTAACTTGTTTTATTTACTGACTGACTATTAAAGGCACAAACACACAAACACACTAAATAATATTCCCAAATAGTTAACTTTGCCCCAATACTTTTAAAAAAGTCAATGTCAATGTCCCAAGCAAAAACTTACTGATTCCTTTCAGCCACCAGCAAGGTGATCCTCTCCTATGTCTCTCCTATGTCTCTCCTATGTCTTTAAATTTGTTCTTAATTGATTATGTACTCACAAGTTTTTTCTCTTTTCGATTGTAAAGCTTGTTGCTGATGTACTGTCGATTGTGAACCGAGGTGATGTTATTAACGTGCAGCGGTTTATAAAAAACTCAGAAATAAATATTGTGCTAATTTTCAGACTCTAGGTGTGATCAAATGACAGCCAACTGGACATGGCAATACTAGAGTACAAAATATGACAGCACACAGAAGTGGATGTGTGACACATGTTATGTATGCAAATTTGGTAGGTAAATTGTACCGAATCTCCATGGATAGAAATTCCCAAGTGTAATGGGGGGGCCTGGCAATGGATGTTTACTGCTGTACAACTGACCAGGATGAAACACTAGACTGAAAAGCTAACATTATACAGGTTACCAAATATGGAAACAATGGGAGATTCCATTGGGTGATCAGAGCATGCTAGTGCTTAGTTTCCTAGACACCATAAATGACTACATCATGGAGCAATTGATCTTAGAACTGGGGGGAGGGAGGGAGGAAGGAGTGTTAATTGAAACTGTTCCCCATGGAATGCAGATCTAGTGTAAGGGGCAATAGCGACCATATAATGTAGTCAGATATTCAAGGAAGGAGAATAAAAAAAAAAAGTGGCAACATCTTTAAGGGAGACTGAAAATGGAGGAAGTGAAGGAAACATCTCCACACCTTATGCAGACTCCACCCTTGTGACTTTTACAAATACTATATTAGAAGCCCAGATAATGTATTCCACAGGTTAAAAAGGTCAGACAGTATGGATAAAATGGTGTTACATTTGGCATTAATAGCCTTTCATATCCTTAAAAAAAGGAAAGAGAAAGGCTGACATGTACCTATATACCTTAAAGTACTGCCAGAATTAGATATAAAATAAAGCAGGTCAAGAAAATGATGAGACTTGCTACAAGCAAAAAAGCTCTCAACTAATTAAACCTGTGAGGGTCAGTTGGGTCAGATGACCGGAGGTAAAAGGGCACTTATGGAAGAGGTCAGTTTTCCTGCTAAGTGAATTCTTTGCTTTGATCTTTACTGAAGAGGATGTTGGGAGATACTCAAGCTTGAACCCTCTAGTTTATTCAGAAGACCAGAAACAAATCTGAATCTTGGAGACGCTAGAGAAAACAAATAGCAAGTCACCTGAACTTTACTGTATTCACTACAGGGTTCAAAACTAAAATGATACATCTGCTATTGCTAATTTAACATCATTAGCTCTGCTTCAGAGGTAGATTAGCATATGTCAATTCTCAGAAAGGGCTCTAAAAGTGGCCCAAATTAGAGACCAATGAGCTCAATATCTGTGCTGAGTAAAATGGCAGATTATCTATGTGCCTAGTAAATTTTGACAAAAATGACTTATGGGATGTGGGGGGGGGGGGGGGGGGAGGAAGGACAAGCATGGATTTAGAAAAGGGCGATCCTTCCTCATTGATCTATTAGAAATATTTGAAGATGTGAATAAGCACGTGGACAAATGTGAGTTCTCAATAGTGTATTCAGCAATCCAGAAAGCATTTAATAAGTCCCTCATGAAAGAGGACTCCAGAGGTTAGTCACAACAGGTTCTCTTACTGTGGCTTGGTAACTGGATTAAGAAGATAGAAAACAGACTAAATGTTCAGTTCTCAATGGTATTTGTACCAGGACCCAGGTAACTTGATCTGGAGGGAGCAATGAGTGAAGCATCTTCATTTGCAGATGAGAACGATATTCAGAGTAGTTTCTCACAAGCATATTGTGAGGACCTGCAGAAGGCAGGATCTTGCCAGACTAGGGAAGTGGGCATGTAACAGATGAAATGTAAAAATGTTGACAAGCACAAGCGTGGTGCCCAAAGGGAAAAAATTCCCACCAGATGTACAGAATGCAGAGTTCCATTGTAAGGGTCACCAGAGTCCTTGTGGAAAGGGAGTACCTACTGCTTGCAGCCATTTACCATAGATGTTGAGCATGTATTTTGTTTCCCTCACATTCAGTCAGATCACGACTGCCTTCTCCCCATCCCCCCAAACTAACCTGCCGTAAAGATCTCAAAGTAAGTGCTCTTGTTCGCAATGTTGCCACTGGGCTCCAGGCCAGGACCCTGGGCTGTGGCCTTGCTGGCATCCCCATGGGATTTGTCCACGTTCACCTCAAAGGGGCTTTTGGCGATGTGCTGACCAGCAAACAAGACCGTAACCTAATCCCCACAGGAGCAGAAAAAAAAACACCACGTTACCAAGTCATCATACTTTAATCCAGACCTTCATTTTGAGCTTATCACAGAACCTACGAGCTGGTGCTGAAGGTTTTAACACAAATCGCAAACGCGAGATAAAACCTGCTTTAATTTTAGTAGAGTGATTATAGTACAAATGCTATCATGTCAGTACTCTTGCTATCCCAGTGGCTTTAAATTGATGAAAAAACTGTGCATGTCATGAGAGGTTGGGTATAAAACAGCTAACGTTCAAAGATTGCAGCCCTGGATTAACCATTAAGAAAAATAAACCCATGCATGGGGCACTAGTGTTGAAAGTTTGCATTTTTCGGGTGCCCCCAGTTACAAGTAAATTTGCTTGTATTGCTTACTATTTAGTGTTCAAGTTTTTAAAAATGCTTATTTATATAGTTGTGGGGTCTGGCCTAGAATAAAGTTTTTAATCTTCACCTTCAGCAGCTATTGAGTCTCAATGTCCTGTCAGTTAAGCAACAGAAGGGCTGATGGGGCACAGTTATTGGGCTATGCTTAGGGCATTAGTTGACCTTAAATCAGGCCTTGAAAACAGCCTCCCATAAATGGGATGAACATCAGAGGAGCTATACAAGACTGGAGAACCCAAGGTCCCCATACTACTTCTGCAAAAAAAAAAAAAAAAAAAAAAGCCACTACTGATCCTCACTTACAGCAAACTTTTGAACAACGGAACCCAGAACGAGACAATTTGAAGGGGCAGAAAGGAGCCTCTTTGGACAGCTCTCACCTTGTGCATGCCAGTGACCTTTGGCATGTAGTAGACTGAGAAGGTGCGGTTCTTGTCATTGTTTGCAGTCACTTTGGCCTGAAAGAGGGGGGGGAACAAGCACAGGTAAGAGCAGAAGACAATGCAGACAGAAGCATGATTAGCCACTTTCAGTCACTAAGACACCCAATACTTCAAAGTGGGCTCTAGCACAGCTAAGAATACATTTTACCTGAAGATAAAGGTTTTAGTTGTGGCAGTGTCCATGACATTGGCATTCTCTGATCCCAGGCCTCCCCTTCCCCCAGTCCACTGAAGGCTGGGTGCAGTGAACCTCTGGTCTTGCCTACTTAACCAACATGTGATGGAGAAGGTACAGAGAAGGGCTACCAAAATAAGGGGAATGGAACAGCTCCCCTATGAGGAAAGGCTAAAAAGGTTAGGGCTGTTCAGCTTGGAGAAGAGACGGCTGAGGGGGGGATATGATAGAGGTCTTGAACTAGTAGATGTGAATCTGTTATTTACACTTTCGGATAAGGAGGACTAGGGGGGCATTCTGTGAAGTTAGCAAGTAGCACATTTAAAACTAATCGAAGAAAGTTCTTTTTCACTCAACGCACAATTAAACTCTGGAATTTGTTGCCAGAAGATGTGGTTAGTGCAATTAGTATAGCTGTGTTTAAAAAAGGATTTGATAAGTTCTTGGAGAAGTCCATTACCTGCTATTTAAGTTGACTTAGATAATAACCACCGCTATTACTAGCAATGGTAACATGGAATAGACTTAGTTTTTGGGTACTTGCCAGGTTCTTATGGCCTGGATTAGCCACTGTTGGAAACAGGATGCTGGACTTGATGGACCCTTTGACCCAGTATGGCATGTTCTTATGCAAAAGCAGCTGAAGGGTTGCATCTTAGCTTTACTGAAAGGGTAGCAGATGCTCAAACCAATCCTATAGGCCCCCCCCTATTGAATATACATGAGATGCATTTGCAGGAATAGTGCATGCAAATTAATCTCATGCATATTAGGGATATTCAGAAAACCCGATTAGGCCAGAGGTGCTCAAACTAGTCCTATGGGGCCTCCCAGCCAGACTACTCAGTTTTGGTAATGCCAATTTATATGACAAAAATCAAGCATGGAACAGGGATGTGGCAGGGGAGCTGAGCCAAGAAGCCCTTCTGACTACTGCACTACTGGAGATTCAGCCAACAGAAACTGACTTGCTAAGGAGTCTCAAATCACTTGAAGGTATGCTGAAGACTTGTGCTATTAGGTCAGTTCAGAGTCACTGACCCTCCAGTAACCTACCTCTTCTCTGTGCCCAGCAGGATCCTCCACGTATACAAGGACCTCCCCTTGTCCAGCACTGATTGTCTCTACTGTGAAGTCAGCTCGTTTCTTTACCATATTCCCAGTTGGTTCAATGCCTGGGTTTGGCAAAAAAAAAAAAAAAAAAAAAGTTAAATTAGTCCAAACAGAGACTAGACACTAAGAAAAAAGGAGAGAAGCACAGAATAACTGGATTAGTGAACCATCTTCTCCTGTCTCCTCACCTCCCACTTAGAGGATGGCAGAGATGACCCTGTGCTACCCTACTGCTAGGTCTCACAGGAAGCCAGAGAATCAGCCTATATAGCACAAACGAAGATTGAGTACACCCAAGATGCAACTGCTCTTTCGGAGTCCAGCCCATATCTTAGTGGGTTAAAGTTCCTTCTGCAGGTGCATCACTGCTTTGTCTAGGTGACAAAAGGATCCAAAATAGAGAAACTACATTGGCAGGACTTACCTGGCCCATATGCTCTGGCCTTCTTTGGATTGAGTTTGGGCCTCAGTGGAGCTCCAGGTTTCAGCTTAGCTTTGGGGAACTGGGATAAGTAGGTCATGACAGAGTGTTCATCCACATTGGGGTCCACGATTTCCTCAGGAGTGATCACCTGTAGGATCACAAGATTTGTTAATGATTTAGCCTTTCCCTGCCATCTCCTATCCCAAGAGTGATTAAGACTGCTGGCAACACAAGCTAAACGTCCTCAGACCACCAAGTTCCATGTCGAGACAATAAGCCAATCCTGGTTTTACCCCACCTCCCCCCCATGGTTTACATGAGGGATGCAGATATAGGTGAGGTATCCAGGCATCAAGAGAAAATCAGCAAAGTGGAAAGATATAAAAAAAAGTTATGTCTATACAGACTGTCAGCCAGATGATAGATGCCCTTTGACTATGATTAGATACAGTATTTTGCTAACTTGAGTGTCTAGAATACTTTCAAGTTCCAAGTTCCCTCCCAAGTAGTTCTCACAAAACATGCCCCATGTCCTGATAGAAGTTTTGGGCTGTATGCAGACATCCCTTTAATTTATTAATAAAAAGTTGCAATGAACCTCCAATGAACTGTATGGATGTTTATAATTCTTCCACTATTTGCTGGTTTCATTAGGGATGACCAACCCTTGTCCAAGAGCCTCAAATAGGCCAGGTTTTCAAGATACCCGAAATGAACAAGCATAAGGGAAATTTGCATATACACTGCCTCCATTATATGCAAATTTATCAAGCATATTTATTGTGGCTCTTGAGGACTGAGTTGGCCACCCCAGATCTATATGGAGATTTAGTTTCTACAAGAGAAGGATGACTATGTTGATATAGATCTACCCCAGGTCAGGATTAGCTGGTTCTTTAGCTCTGTGCTGAAGTAACTTATGCCTCAGCTGGAGAAGCTTAAGTTTCCCAGTTTGGAAACAGGTTGTGGGTTTCATAACTAGGTTGTTTTTTGGAGGGGGTAGTAAGCCCTGGTGCTACAACCTGAGAAATATGGAGCCCTCATGGAATAAGGAAGAGAGGAAGTGGGTATAAAAAGCATCAACTCACCTGGGGAATACCCAACCAGTCATCAGCTTGCTGCATGGCCTCCCGGGCATTATCCACTGGTTTGTTGGAGTCCCATGAGTCCCAGTCAGGGCACAGGCCTGTTTATAGGAAAAGGCACCATTAGCCCAAACATCTGGATAAACCCTCCAGAGATTCACCCTTGCCACATGCATGTGCTACAGAAGGGATCTCATGGACATAAATCCCAGGCGTGTCCAATGTTAAAGAACCAGATGCAGTGTGGTCTGAATTTAAGGCACTGGGTAGAATACTTCCATGATTCTTAATAAAAAGGAATAAGAGGTCAAGACAGGTTTCTTACCAGGAGCGCAGCTGTCCACAAGGGCACCCAGGGCCCTGCCACTCTGCCAGTCCCGGCTGAAGTTGGTGACAGGCAGCTGGGGCAATTTGTTCTGAATCCAACCCAGCAGCCTCTGTTTGGGGGTCTGCTTCTTTGCTTCTTCATCCTCTTCCTCATCCCACATTGGCATGGAGATGGAATAGTGCAGAATGAGGGTCCAAATGAGGCCCAGGATGAGTTTAATGTTCCCATCGACGATGGCCTTGCTATCTGTATTATGAGAAGGAAGATAACACCATGCGTGAAGCATGCCATGACAGCAAGCAATGCTAGAATTCTGAATTCCATTTATAAGTTTAGTTTACAGACAGCTTCCTCCTGGATATCTAGTACCCCTAATGCAACCAAGAGGGCCTCCAGCAGTGGAATTTTAGTATATTATCTTATTGGAAAAGAAAAAAGTTGAGGCCCCCTCAGTACTGTCTTAAAGTGTTAAAATGGCAAGTGAACCTTAAGCTGGGCCTACAAGTAGGGTTGCCAACTTTTCTATAGACCAGGCCTGGACACTTTGACTAGGGGGGGGTGGGGAATAGTACTCCCTCATTTGCATAAGTTTTAGATCCTGCCAGTGACCTGCCTAAACGGTGTAACTATGTATCTGCAGAGCCACTGGGAGCTGAGGGCTGTGCACCACCTCCTCTCCCTGTGCTGTCCAATCACAGCATGGGAAAGGAAGCAGGGATACAGCACAGCTCTCCTGATAAGGCTCAGACCTGCCTCTCTTCCTCTAAGAGGCTGTGGGGAAAAAGGAGGATCCACCTGCAAAACTGGACATTTAGTGTCTGGTTGGTACTTCTGACTGGACACTGTACAGAATGCCTGAAAGCCTGGCTGTCCGGTCCAAACCTGGACAGTTGGCAACCCTACCTACAAGCAGGAGGGAGAGCCTACACCAGCTGTCAGTAGTACATTCCTGAGATATGGTCACCTGAATCAAGAACCAAGAGCAGTTCAGGTATGTTCGCTTTCAGTATCACTTTAAACAGTGATGCAACACGTTGTATGCTTGTTCTACACTTACATGTGCAAATTAGGGCAAGCTCTGGGCATGAGGCCCAAGCTACACACAATATATTAGGATACAATTTACTCTCCTTTCCAAACCAGAGTTCACAGCAAGTTACACTCAGGTGCAGTAAGTATGTAGCCAAGGCAATGGAGGGTGAAATGCAATGTTTTCTGCAAGATGTGTGTGCATGCACACAAGGAAGAGGAAAACAAAAGGGAATTGAACATGGCAGAGAGAGATGTATACACAAAACTATGGTAGAGACCCCTTTTCCTTATTCTCTCAAATTATCAGATGCACTAATTAGTGACCATCATAACAGGCATCATTGTGTGGTGATGTATACCATTGTCACTCTGCCTTATATTTAATCATAGGTCAGTCCATAGATTATTCACAGTGCTTTTTTTAGTATATTTTTTATGCTTTCATCACCAGTGTTATATTAAAATGGCAAACATGTTCTAAACTTTAACCTTAACCAAGTTTTGCAAGTTATATTGCCAATTATCTGGATATCGCCATTAGTCTTGATGTAACCTTGTCTTTTCGTAGACCACCAACCACGAACTTGGTGCCCCCAACTTTCCAGCAATGTGTGCATTCACCGCATTGCTGTTATATGCCCGACATTGTACAATGTTTCGGACTCTCATCAAGTCCTTCAAGGGCGCAATTCATTTCACAGCATGGCGTATCACGGCGTTTTTGTTAAAGAAAAAAAGGTTAACAAAAACGCCGTGATACGCCATGCTGTGAAATGAATTGCGCCCTTGAAGGACTTGATGAGAGTCCGAAACAAAGTTTGGAAAAAGGTCTCGGGGGGGGGGGGGGGGGGGGGGGGGGGGGGGGGGAGGAGGCAGGCCAAAGGGCAGCACCTAGAACTGATAATGGAGGCCCAACATTGCAAAGCATAGGAAAAACTGGTGGTCTTGCCAGATTGGAATATGAAGATAGGCCTCCGAGGTCCAGGGAGATCTAAGAACTCTCCTGGTTGTATGGCCATTATGATGGAGGGCAGAGTTTCCATGTGGAAATTACTCAGATTGTCTGTTGATGCTCTTGAGGTCCAGGATGAGGCAAAAAGAACCCGCCATTGGTACGATGAAGTAGATGGAATGATGCCCTTATTTTCCTGGGGCATAGGTACTGGAATTATAGCCCCCAACTTGAGAAGCCTTATCAAGGTAGATTCCACTGCCAGCTTCTTGTGCTGGGAGTGGCACAGAGACATGAATATGTCCTGAGGAGTGCTGCAAAACTCTAGCACGTATCCTTCTCGTATGATATCTAGTACCCATTTGTCTGACATGATCTCACCCCAGAACTGGTAGAAGAGGATAGTCAACCCCCTAACTCCTCATTCCATGGACGGCTCAGCAGAACTTCATTGGGGAGTTTGGGCCGAACCTGAATCTGACCCTCTTGGGATGTGGACTCCAAAAGGACTGAGGCCTTCCTGAGGACAGACATCTGAAATGTAGAGTTCCCACAGGCTGAAAGCTTTGGTAGCCCCTGGACTGACCCCTCATAGGTAAGGGGCACTAACTTCTCATTTTCTGATAGCCAAGGCACTAGAGATTCACCCCCCCCCCCCCATACACACAAACACACTTCCAGTTTGCTTCTGAATAGGAGAGATCCCTTAAAAGGCATCTTTGAGGTTTGCCTTAGAGGTCGCATCCACTGAGCAATTTCTCAGCCATAGTCTTCTGGCCACTACCATTGAGGCCACTCCTTTAGCCAAGGTGTGGACAAGGTCAGAGCTCACATCAGCTAAAGAGGCAGCAGTGGGCTCCATACCCTCTCTGGAATGTGTCCCTAGTTATCTGCCTCTCAGAGAAGCAGGCACGAGCGAGCCACCAGGGCACAACAGGAAGCAATCTGTAGTGTCACTGCTGTCGCAAAGGCTTGTTTAAGGATGACTCCATCCACTTATGTGCATCCTTTAAGGCCACTCCTCCCTCTGCTGGGAGGGTTGTTTGCTTTGATGGGGTGCAGACCAGGGCATCCACTTTGGATCTGGCGGCGAGAATGCCTCCGTTTCCCTAGTGGGTACAGTGCCTCCAACGCTTGACCAAACTTTAAAAACTAGCTTCCGGGGCGTCCCATTCCAGGTCAATCAACCCCTGGACAGCTTCCAGCATTGGAAAGCAGCAAGAAGCTTTCCGTAGAGACACCAGGATGGGATTCTTCTTTGGTTCCATCATAGGGTCTGTGCCAGGAACTGAGTCTTTAGGGTCTGGGAAAGCCAGGGCCAGTAATTAGTCTCTATGGAAAAACTAACTGTCTGATATGGCTCCAAGCCTGGAGGGATTTCCCCCTCTTCCAAGGAATCCAGATCCCCTTCATCCATGGTGTCTGGGTCCCTGCCAGGGATACCCTTGGTGAGACAAGGCACGTCTCGAAGCCTGCTGACAGGGGTGGGAGGGAGAGACCTTCCTGGCTGGGGTTTGGCCTGGACAGGGGCAGGAGTAACAGACTGTACCTGTACAAAGGCTTGAAGGCCTTGAAAAAAAAAAAATTACACCCAAGAAGAGGCCGCCAGGTCCATGCCTAGCCCAGGAGGTACTAGGATAGGTGCTTCTGCATGTCCTTCTCCCATGGCAGACCCAGCCCCAGGATTACTCAGATCCAGAGTGCTACCAGTTTTAGTTCATGGCTGACCCATCCTCTGAATGGGAGTTGCTGGGTTTAGCAAAGTCCTGGGATGCCAACTCTCCCTGGGCCTCCTCACGGTGCTGACATAGGTAAGTATTGAGGTCAGACTGTGTAGCCCTAATATGGCAGGCAGCCCAAAGGGAATGGTGCCGTTTCTTTGCTGCCAGAGCCACTAGGAACGATAACTGCATGCTCAGCCAACTAGCGCTTGAAATTGTGTGCGCACAGATTGAGCACCTCGTGCACCTGTTACCTAAATTCTATGCTTAAGGAGTGCACATACCATGTATGTGTGAACGTATGTGCAACCGGCAGGCAGCGTGCATACTGACACTCTATGGAGCGTAATGGAGATAAACCCGCATGCAAGATGGCACTACTGCAGCCTACCAGTGTGCTCAGAGCCTGAAGTGGGGCCTAGCCCACTTGGAAGCACACTTCCCCTTATCCCAACGGGATTGGGAACGTAGTCTGTACGGTGTGCTGAGCAAGAAGACTGGAGGAAGACTTACCGAAGCACCTCCAGTGTCTCTGAATCTGAAGACATCCCTCTTCTCTCTTTACTTACCTGAGCTCAGTGCTTACTGGCTGAGTACAGAGGTAGTCTGGCTCTGGAGGAGAGGGCTTAGGCCATCGCTGCCTTGCTCAGCTTCCTGCCCCGCTGCTTTAGCAGCGAAGTCCATGCCAGGAACTGCCACTGGACCAAGGCACACCTCTGAGGGATCTCAAAAATCGCCCTGGGAATTCTCAACCTCTGTCCATCTGCTAGCAGGGGAGCATATAACCCATTGGTCCCGAGTTAATCTGGCTACATGCTAGGAAAACCAGCTTTCAGCCCCTACTGGATGGGATTGGGATGATTTAGGTAGCGGAACTGAAAAATGGTAAGGGGTTGACAAGCAGGGCAATTAAAAAAACCAACGGGAGAGCCAGCGCTCTGTGTTGAGCACCCATTCTCCCAACACGTGTGCTCAGGCACCTCTCCTAGGCGAGCAATTCTCTATTTAAATTAGAGCCTGTGCTAATAAGGAGGAGGCAGCTGTCAGTGGGTTTGATGACCGACACTTAAATTTTACCAGCATCTGTTGTCGAACCTGCTGAGCCATGGCTTCGGAAGACAGATGCCAGCAAAATTGAGCATCCATTTTCCAACCCGTGGGCTGGCAGACAGCTTTTTTTGGGGGGACCTCCGACTTAATATCACTATAATATTAAGTCAGAGGATGTACAGAAGAGCAGTTTTTTCTGCTTTTCTGTACACTTTCCCAGTGTTGTCTGATTAACGCCTGCCTTTGGGCAGGTGTTAATTTCTGAGGGGATAACTAATAGTGCTCATCACATGCATTTGCATGTGATGAGCACTATTAGTTTCAGGGGGGTTGGACCATGTGTTTTCCACATGCTATTACCCCTTACAATATAAGGGGTAATAGCCTGTGTAAACACACGCTAAAATGGGAGCTAAACAGTGCATTCGGCTGAGTGCACTGTTCTGTATTGGCCTGAAGGGGGGAGGACATTGTAAAAAAAAAAAAAAAGTGTAGTAGTTTGCTGCTATACAGAATCAGGGGATGGAGTATCAATTTTGCATTCTAATTCATGGCTTGATCCCTTATTTGATCAGGGAGTCTCTCTCTATGCTGCAATATAACTAAGTAAGAACAAAATACCCAAGGCGGCATTAATGAAGCCATACACACTTCAGTATAGCTTCTAGCCTGCCCACTTCTAATTCTAAGTTTCAGGGCTCGCAGATATGAGAAATCCAGGCAGATGTGGGGGAGGGGGGAAGGCAGTCTGCAGGAAACAGAAAAAGGACTGCAAATTGGACATATGATCTGCCCAAGACTGAAAGAAAAAGGAGAGAGAGAGTAGGGTTAAGAGCTAGACAAGTTTTTAACTCTGTGTCTTAGGCTTCATAGAATGGGAGGTTTCAGAGAGCCAAGGCATGCCCCTCTCCACCCTAGTATGCTCCAAGCTTGTTCATGGCCCCTCGAGAGGGGAGACGACCCAATTAAAGCCAGCCATGGAGTTTTCAAACACTGAACTTTTACTGGCTAGAAAGAACAAAACACCCCCACTAATCTAGAAAAATTGTTTTGACAAGAATGCCAGTGCTCGAGCCTGAGTAAGAATATAGTCTGAAAGAGGATATTCCAGTATCCAAGTCACCAAGGCAAAAATCAAGCTTAACACATTACACCTTCATTTGCAGTTGCCTTGAAGCTGCCGACTGCTTCTGGTATTGTGCAGCTCTTGCCTGATCTTCCACATTCTTGCAAGTCTGAGAACACAGGAGCTCAGGCACGATATGGCTCATGCTTCAAGAGCCACAGAGTGCCAGAAGCCATCAGTTGTTCCAGGGCCAGCCTGTCTAAGAGAATGTGGCCCGCCAGCCACACTGCCAAACATTTGGCAGACTAGATTCCAGGCCACATGCTAGCCAAGTTTGGTTTAACCATGGTGAAAAAAAAAACTGACAGTCTTATGCAAGCACCCTTAACTACAATGGATAAGCATAGAAAGTGATGTAACCCAGGAACGAGACGTTCAATCTTATTTATGACTGCTTCAAACAAAAAAAAAAAAGCCAAACACCACATAGTGTAAGACTTAAAAGTGTATCTTATTCCAATTCTCATGGCAGGATACGACAGAACACACACAAATCAAAATAGAAGTATGAATAAAACTAAACAAAGAAAACATACCATATACCTACAACAAAAAACCTAAATGAATAAATGAACAAAGACCCCTTTAAAAAAAAAAAGTCTCCGTCCCATGGCCCCAGGACACATTAAGATGCACTGAATACAAGACCTTTTAAGCAAACAAGAAGACAGCAACTGAGCTCAAGATGGACAAAGTAGCAAGCCAAAGCAGTAACTGAACACTACTATAGGACATTACATTTTATTTTGAGATTCATAGCCTGCCTTTGAGTTGAAAACCTATTCAAGGTGTGTAACAGAGGGTGGCTACTAAAATAGTCTGATCTTTGTAAGGCGTATGGAGAAAGATCTAAGCATGTACGCCCTACAGGAAAGGGATGACATGAAAGCAGTTACTGCACAGGAGGTCTGGAACAAGGGGTCATTGGATAAGGGTGCAAGGGGCAGACTTAGGAGTAATAAGGAAATTTTAGACAATGGGTGGTGGATGCATGATCAGCTCCCCATTGGAACTTAAGCATCGAGGACCTCAAGACTGAGAAAGGAACTATAAAAATGAGCAGATGTGGATAGGCCATAAGATATTTCTAGAAGTAGCACGTAAACAGTAATGATACAATGAAATCAAGTTACAACCATTCAGCAATTAATGTACAGTTCATACCATTGATTAATATCAGTGTCAAACTGAGATGAGGGAGGAAGATGCTACAATAGCTTCTATGGGAAGTTGGCAAAAGTTTACACTTGGTCTTACAGAGTCAGTTCCTTGAATATAACGAAGGAAGATTTGGGGGTCAGTATATTAGAAGTTTTTGCATGGGTGGAGTTTACAGGCCTTTGCAAGCAGCAATGAGCTAGGAGGAGCCTAGATAGGATTTTTGCATTAGGATTATGGTATTACAACACTGAAGATTGGCGACTGCCACTACCTCCTTACCTCAGGCCTTGGCCTGTTATTTCACCCCAGTCCAGAGCCACTGGTAACTGATGTTTCCTCATCTATTCACTGCTGCAGCCACACTAGAGCCAGGTAAAGTCTAAAGTTTAAAAAATAGAAATATCACACAGGTGGCTTCCATGTGTAATGGAGGTTAGGCAACTCCAATCCTCAAATATCACAAGTTTGGTATTCAGGATATCCATAACAAATATGCAAGAGATCTGCATGCACTGCCTCCAGAGTATGCAAATGCATTCCAGGCATATTCCTTGCAGATATTCTGAAATCCTGACCTGATGGCAGTCTAGGACTGGAGTTACCTACCCCTGATGTAGTGTCTTGAGTGAGTTCCTCTGCCTCTGGACCCCTTACCACTTTCTCCCACCTCACTGCCTGGTATCCCTCTGCTCTCCTTAGCACTGTTGGGCTTCTGGGGTGGGAGAAATGGTTGGTGCTGGGGACATGGACTTTAGTGTAACAAACCTGCCTAGCCAATGGCTGCTTAGGGGCTAAGGAGTGCTTGTATCACTACAGCGGTGGTTTCCAGCACTGGGACCCAGGCCCTGGTGAGATGCATTGGTAGCTCAGGGCAGTTGACTTGCCCCATCTTCCTGCCCAGTTATCCCTGGCTCCCTCCCCTCTATACCAGCAGATTTATACTGCCTTCTCCTGGCTCCTCTCCAGCAAAAAAGCCTAGTCCCCGAGATGCCAAGAGGATTTAGCATGTGCATGCACCTCCATCATTACAGAAAGATACACCCCCCCTTTCCCATTAACATCTTGCAGAAACTGTTACCCTCCAGTAACTTACTAGAGCAGTGGTTCCCAAGCTATTCAGGATATCCTGAATATGCATGAGATAAATCTGCATGCAAGTCTCATGAATATCCTAAAGCTTGACTAGCTGGAGAACCCCCAGGACAGGTTTGGGAACCACCTAACTAGAGCAATTCATATTTTTATAGCCCTCCCCTACCCAGAGAATCCCATCCCTCAAACCAAGCAACTGATTGACCACCATCACTGTCCCTCCAGGCTGCTTGTTTTTACTTTGCTGGGCCTGTGGCTCTTGGCCCACTCTTCAGCTAGTGGCAGCACTCCAGCCCATCTGAGTCTACCTTCATCCAGTAAAAAGGTGGATTCTGAATGTAATTTTAGCATATTATATGGTGGCGTGCACCACTGGCTTCTAGACTCCGTATGTCTAGAGCTGCAGTATAAGTAGAGGTCCAGGAAGTCCCCAGATGCCTCAGTGCAGTGGTGCCTTGCTAGAAGGAGGGGCTAAGTTGTTATTCTGTACTAAAGGTTGGAGAGGGTCCTGGGTCATTGCTGGAGCGAGACATCCAGGGGCAGCACTCAAAGGAGATTGGATTAAGCCAGTGGTCACTTACACTAGAGGATCCCCCATAGGAATATAGGATACTGAAGCCTAGGCTGACAATTGTGTGCTCACCATTCACAGGGTGCATTCTAGTCATTTTAGTCACCATAGCAACTGACCTCTGAAGTTGGTTATTGGGGGGAAAACCCAAGCTTACTGTCAGGGCCTCATGTAAACCAGCTATATCTTCATAAAATTCCACTTACAAATTTCTTGCAAGTTCTGTGAGCACTTTGTGTTTGCTGGATTGTGGGCCAAGCTACTGAGGAAATGCAGCTGACTCACTAGTGAATCATGGGTGAAGTCTGGTACAGACATAGGATACCAGAATCCAAACTGTTTAGCAAAGAAAATAAAAATTCAAGGGTGTGGAGAAAAAAAAAAAAAAGGCTAGTCTTAAGATCTGGGCTCAATCACCTGAGTCCTGTTAACCAGCAGCACTCACACCCCTAAGGTTGGGGGGGTGAACAAGTGTTGTGTAATGGTGGAAATCCTGTGATTATGTTGGAGAACACATGCCTCCTGAGTCTGGAGGGAGCCATTTCTGGCCCTTTGTCAAGAAATAACTGGGCTACACTGGATTTGGGGGGGGGTATGGGCAGTGCAAATGTTTACCAAAAAAAAAAAGTGAAAAAATTCAAAAAGTTGTGCCTGTAAACAAAGGCCCATAGTGCTGTAGCCCAGTGAAGCGAGTTTCCAGTTGGGCTAGACCTGGAAGAGGACCCTGACGGAATGAGACAAGATAGCACCAAGTATGTAGACCATTTCTGCTCCATCTTTCACAAGTTCTCAAACTCCTTCAATGAAAAAAAGAGTTTCGGTGCAGTGGCAAAGAGGGCAAGGTGAGCAATTCCTTGTTGGCTCCAGTAGAGGCTCCAATGGAAAACTTACTGCAACACTGGGAGAGAGGGACAGAGTTTGGTGGGGATGCAACAGCTGCTGCTTCAGTACTGCTACCACTGACACCAGAGCAGACATTGGTGAGCCAGTTTGCTCAGTGGCCCAAGAATTAGCTCTTTGGAGTCAGTGTTCATTGGATGCAATGCTAGGTCTGAGTGGAGAGATGCCATCTGATTTAAACCCAAGCTACCTAAGCTATAGCTTAAGGCCAAGATTATAAGGCATCTTTAAGTAGAAACAGGCTAAAGTTTCAAGTTCATTTTTGTTAGCATTGTGGGGCCCTCAAGCATGACCTAGCCTAGAGCCTCAGCACATGACCACAAGTCTTTGATAGTTACCATCAGGAGGAGCAACAGCTGGGAGTTCACATTCATTAACTCCAGGGAAATTAGTTCCTGGGGAAACTACACTTTGGCTGTTATTTTGGAAATTAAACTAGCACAGGTTCTTAAATTTAGAGATTTGGATATGCAGGTTTTGATTTGCTCAGATATTTCAAATGGTATTTCAGATTTAGATACCTAGACAGAGTCCTAAATAAATTAATCAAATCTTGATGCTAGATATTTCAGGGAGTCAGGAAATTGAAAACAATGGTATCCCCCTAAAGCATGGCACTAGCCACTACCCACCCCCTGTAGAATTAAGATAAACAGATGTTTGCAAATTCTTCCAGAGATTTCTCACATCTTGAAGGTTTATTTTTTGCCAATTAAAGTCCCAACATGTGAGCTGCCCGATTATATAAAGTTGCAAAGGCTTTGCAGATAATATCCAGTGCTAGGCAAAATTCAGAAGGTAAAGATTCCCAGACCCCTAGGTCCCTGCTTTCTGTTTAAAAATGTATTTGCACTTCCATGTGTCATTTAACCCAATTAAGGAAAAAAATAAGCATAAAAAAAAGCAGAAGGCCGTTTCCATGGGAGCTGATTCTGTCATGTTACCTAATAAATGTAAAACCAGAGTTTATAAGTAGTTCAGGCCCTGGATCAGCTGTGCTCCTTCAGAAAGAAGCTGGTTTTGAGCTGATATCTGAATTGTGCAGGTGTCAAAACTGCAGCATACAGTAACTATCTACTCAAAGAAAAGACCCAGGTATGTAGCAAATTTTAGAAACACAAGATATATAGAACTTGCTAAGTGGGATGTCTATCATGAAAATCAGCCTTCATAGGATACCAAATAAAATTTGTTATCGTGCTGATAAGCCCTTGTGAAAAATGGACCTTGTATTCATTAAGTGACTCAGTATTATGTGATTTCTTCCGGAGAGGTTATCTTTGCACTTATCTTTGAATCCACTTAACTGATACCGCCGTCTGACATCGCAAAGTTTCGGAGTGTGATGGTCAATAGGTTTGTGAGATTGGAGTGCCAGGGACGGGGGACTGTCTGCTGACAAAAAGTGAAGCGGTGCAGAGAGCTATCGCTTGTAAACTTAAGGTGCCAATGGCTACCGGCACAGCTTAAATTTACAAGCGATGGCTCTCCGCACCGCTTCACTTTGTCAGCAGACGGTCCCCCGTCCCTGGCACTCCAATCTCACAAACCTATTGACCATCACACTCAATGCCGTATCCTTGAAGGGGCTTCACGCTCCGAAAATTTGCGATGTCAGACTGCGGTATCAGTTAAGTGGATTCAAAGATAAGTGCAAAGATAACCTCTCCGGAAGAATCGCAATACCAAGTCACCTAATGAATACAAGGCCCATTATTCACAAGGGCATATCAGCACGATAACCAATTTGGTATCCTATGAAGTTTGACTAATTTTCATAATAGAGACATCCCACTTTGCAGTTTTATATCTAACATTTGTGCTCTTGCCTCACCTTTTGTGGTCCTATGCTTGGCAGGTTTTAAGTACTCTATTGCTTCGTGGTTTCTTCATGTTTGTTATTTTGCCTGGATAATCAAATGTTTACTTTGATATATTCAAGTTTAATAAATTGGAAAAAAATCAATCTTTAGGTGCAAATCCATGGGGGGGGGGGGGGGGGGGGGGGGGGGGGGGGTGGGGGAGAGAGAGAAGGTTTCTATTATCTAGAGCAGGACACAGCCAAATGAGGACTAATCCTGAACTAATTTCTCCCTAGCCCTTGCTCATAGGAACAACTCAAGGTTCGCATGGAGAGAACAGGAATAATATAAAAAGTATACTGCCTTTCCATCTCAGTGTATTGGCCTTGAACATGCCCAAATCCTTGAAAGTGTGTTCCTTTTCACATAGGTCTGTGGGCTCACACCAGTATTACAAGACAACTCTTGGGTACAAGGATTGCCAGCCATCTGGTTTGACGAACATTTTTTGGATGCTTTATACAGTGTCCGGTTACAGCAGTAAATGTTATATGCAAGTGTCCGGTTCAGCTGAGGTTACCAGACAGCCCTGGCATAGCTTCCATCTGCCTGCCCTGGAAGGATTTTTGGGGCAGTCCATGCTGCAAACGGAGGATAAGATCCTTGCCTTAGGAAGGGGAGAGAGGCGGATCTGAAGGGGATCCTATTCCCATGGACAAAGAGGCAGCAGTGGAAGATGGTGTGTAGATTGCAGAAAGGTTAAGTAGGGAAGGCAGCAACAAAAAGATATGGAAAAATATGCTGGAGGAAAAGCCCAGTGAAACAGGGAAAAAAAAAATAAATTAAAATGAGGATAAAACCAGAAGCCAGATATGCCTTGCTGAGTCAGAGCACTCTTCCATTGAGCCCAACTGTATCAGGGCCTGCATGCACTTCCTGCAGAGAATGTTGAGTTGGAACAAATCAGCTTTTTAGAATAATTTCAGCCGATGTGCCAGCTATGATAGTTTGTACTGGATCCCTAATATTGTGGTTAAAAAAAATGAGACATTGAAACACTATACATTTGGCCACTTTTGCCTTTTATAGTAGAATGAACTAAGCAGAATAAAGCCATGCCAGCTAAAACTCACTATGCATTCTCTTATGAGAAGTTTGGTTAAATTGAAGTCTGTTTCCCTCCTTCTCCCCTCAGTCTCTGGGAAAGCCAGCAAACTCAGCTGGTTTGGGAGTGCTTCTGGGGATAGTGGGATGGTTTCTGCTGGCCACTGAAGCAAAGGAGCTGACAGCTAATCAGAGGGGCAAAAGTGGACAAGCAGGAGGCATAAAGAGATTAAGGAGCAGTTACAACAACCTCGACTCAAACCTTCAGAAGAGTGAGTGACAGAAGAGGGTTGCCGAGTGAACTAAAGAAAGATTAGGCATGCAAGATTTAAATGGTTGCCACTGCAACATGACTGTCATTCAAAACAATACAAACAGGCCGATGTAATAAAGTGCATGTAAAAAAATGCAGGTCCAAACTGGGCACCCAATGCGATAGACAAATGAGCTGTTCATCCCTAGTGCGTCCATGGCATCGGACACCCAGAAGACATGGCTGTATGTGGTTTAGGAACGCTGACTCAATTTTACAAGCATCTGTTTTCCTAACCTGTCAAGACTTGTGTTGCTGCTTTATGTGGTTCCTCCTACTTAGTATTGCAATGATATTAAGTCAGAGGAACCAGACAGACAAAAGCAATATTTTCTGTTCAGGTTTTGGGGCACATCAAGGCTTTAACACCAGCCCTAGAGCTGGCGTTGGATTTTGAGTAAAAATGTGTACATTGGGTGCTTTTTTTTTTTTTTTAGCCACCCACACAGGGGGTACTAATAGCCTCATCAACATGGCATTTAATGTGATGAGCACTATTATGCACTGGTCCCATTATTGCATCAGGGGTTATAGATGTATGTTCAGAACGTGTCCAACTGCACATGATATTGCATCGGCCTGAAAGTACTATAAGAGTCAAAGCATGCAACCCCACAAGACATGGCACTTGTAGCCTCTGATTTTTACAGAATATGTATTCCATTATATCATCCTATTACAGGCTGCCCAGGTTTATTTTAGTCCACATCTATGACCATGTAGATAAGCCAGTATAGACAGTGAGATCATACAAATCATAGTTGCAACAGGCCAGATTCTCTCAGAAGAGCTGGTAAGTGGAAGGAACTTCGAGAAAGTGGGCATAGTACAGGAAAGGAGGAGGAGGAAAGCTAGAAAAGTAGGGGGAAGAGAACCCCCCCCCCCCCCTCATCCAAGCCAACATTTGCACCAGGTTACAGCACATGGCTGCACTGGCCCCAGGCTCAGGATACACCTCATGGTCTGAACATTTAATGACTTGGGTCACTAACAGCCAGACTCTTGCAACATTACAAACCGCTTCGCCCGCCACACACACTATTCTCCTCCTCCCCTCATCAGAAGGAAGAGAGTGACTTGTTGGGAGATCAGAGGGAAAAAATGTCTGGCTGGCGGCAGTAGCTCCCCCGTACTCCAGGCTTTTCCCATATAAGGGCTCGGACCCGGGGCGGTAGCGCAGGGTCCCTTCTGTGGCCATGGCCTCGGGTCAGGCTCCGGTATCAAGAAACAGCTCCAACAGCGCACAGACAAGACGAGAGCCCCCCCCGGGTAAGGTACGGGACGGAGTTGGGGACACCACAGCTCCACAGGGCCATGGTCGATCGCGGAATTTAAAGGGCAAGACATGCCCAGGGACTCTGCCTCCCCTACCCCACGAGCGACACTGTTCCGAGGCTCTGTCACTTCTCGGTCTCCGCGACCAAAAACCTGCACTTTTACACAGCTAAAGGGTTTGTGTTTAACCACATCTGCATCTCTTCTTGCAGATGAATGCGCCCTGTTCCCTGGCCCATCTTGCCTTTAGCCGCTTGGGGGGGGGGGGGAGGGGGAGCCCCGGTCCCCTGCTACGTCCTAGTGACGTCACAAAGCAAAGCGGCAGGACGCCTCCCCCCTCCCCAGCTGGGCGAAGGGGGATGGGAGAAGCCACCCAACCGGGGATCGGGCGCACATTAAGCCAAAACTGAAGCTTTATCCCATTTTCGGCTTCAGCCCCTCTTGCAGAACAGACTATGAAACGGGACGTCGGGTTTATTCTGCAGCAAGACAATGAAAAGCAGGGAAAAAAAAAAAAAAAAAAAAGGGCACGTTTTCAACCACAAAAATTTGCCGATTACTGCTAGAGATTAGAAAGCTTGGCCCGACTGCGTGGGGGGGGGGGGGGGGAGGGTTGGTAATCTTTTTTTCTTGCTCGTCAGGATGAGCCAGCAGCCGCCAACCCCTTCTCCTCTGAAACACCAAAACCACATCCAGAGCTCAGCCACCGCTTTCCAAAATTCTTTCGCCTTATATGGGCTGAATGCGCAGGAATCCCGAGCCCCTCCCCCTCCCTGAGGAAGACCGAGCCCCTCCTGGCAACCTTCCTGCCCGAGCCGCGTCTTAAAGGGCCAGGCCGGTGAGGAGCCTGCCCCGCCCCGCTGACTCAAATCCCTCCTCATGCCTGGGCGAATTCCAACGGACGCCGTTTGACGGAGCAGATCAGACCAAAAAAAAAAAAAAAACCCCAAAACTTTGCACCGCATTCAGCGCTCTATTTGGCTCCTCACGATGTATTCTAAAACTCATACCATGGCTCGCCCTTTGTTCTGCTCCGATTGCCCGCAGTGCAAGGGGCATACCTAGGGCTAGGATGAAAAACCAGCCTCGGGTGGGGCAGGCGGGTCCATTCACCTACCACCCTTCCCCCCATATCTTGTAAGCTAGTGAGCGGGCAGAAAGCATAGCCGGCCTCATTTCAAATCACTTCTCTTCCTTTACTGCACAGGAAGTGCTGCTGTATGCGTGCTGTGGTTGAAATCCGTTGTTTGCACCAAAAGTTTAGAAATGAGAAAACTCTCCCCTCCCCCCACGGCTACAGGCGACCCATTTCGCATGTCGGGCTTCAGGGTCTTACTCAGCATCACAAGACATGCCTTAGTTTGAAGAAGGAATTTGGCTATTTCTGTATAAGGCTGCGAAATGTAACCAAATCTTTCGTTCTATGACTTAATGTGCTCAGGGACACGGAGCCCATCCCCTCTAGGGCTGGAGCGCTGCTTCCCGGCCAGCCTGGGCCTCCCTTCCCCCATCTTACATCAGGACTGAACTTAGATTGTGGAAAGAAATTCGCCTAACACAGGGAAGGGGGGTGGCATTTACTGAATATCCCGCTATACTCCCTTCCTCCCACACTAAACTTGCTGCGTTCTGACCTTTGTTCACATCTCCAGGAAGGCGAAGTCTGCCCAAAGACTTTTTGCAGTTTAATGGATGGAACAGGAAAAAAAAAAGCCTAGAACAGCCTAAAGCTCATTTGGGATCTAAACTTCTTTTGTTCTGATGCCATAGCTGGAAAACCTGCACTCGTGCCATACAGAGGGCCCAATGCAATAAGATGCCTGTTGAAAACAGGAGCTCAATGCAAGCACTTAGCTTGCACACAGCCACATCCCCTGGGCGCCGGATGCATATGTACATGAGGGCATGCTGGGGGAGAATTGTGCAGCCCTAGCACTCAAAATGCATCGGGTGTCCACAATTGCAGCCAGCACTGAATAAGTTTTTTTTAATCCTGCTTCTTCATTAGGCACCTGGCGATTTTATGCAGTAGAGTAATATCTAATAGCCTCATCTACGTGGAATTTAGATGTGATGGGCACTATCAGCTATGTGTTTGGGTGCATGTTTTGGCCCCGTTAATTCTTATTGCATCGGGTGGTAGTGTAGTGCATCCAAACTGCAGGCGCGCACACTTTATTGCAGTGTGCCCGACCAGAAGGGTCTACTGCTGGCAGGGAGCAGAGCCATACATACAGCATCTTTATGGTTTCCTTTCCCTCATTAAGAGACCCTGGACGTCGAGTTTGTCATTCCTTCATAGATTTGTCCATGGGTATGATGATCCACTATCCCATGAGCTCAAGAATCACTAGGACTGACTTGACAGGAAAGGGGTTTGTACACTGCTTGAGAACCTACAACACAGAGTTTCTACCAGCATTTGATACCTAGCTCCAGAAAAAAAAAGTTAAGGCAAGGGACAAGATAAATTGAAGACTCCAAAATCACCACCCAATAGGTCAGCTTTCATGCCACACTAAAGATCCCACTAGAGTTGCTCAGAGGCTGAATAAACCTCAGTAAATCTGAAAATTGTTGTCCCTTCTAAATATTTATCCCAAGATATTAAAAAAAATCCACCAAAAAAAGCAGATCAGGTCCAGACTACATATTTACTTCATGTTATACCTGGTAAGGGAGACAGGTCAACTTTGATTTCATCAATAAGGGAACTATTGGTCCCAAACCAAGGCTGAAATGAAGTCTGCAAGCATGCAGACCTAATCCAGTAGGGATAAGCTAGGATTGCTGCCCCCAGGAACCCCTTCACTGGCTTCTCATCCTGTGATGTTTGGGACTTTTCCTGTGCACAGATTAGGACACCCGTCCTCTAACCTGAACCATCCAAACATCAAATCCTGTGAGCTCTAGTCAATATAGACTAGGACCCTAACTCCCCCACCACAAAAAATGGCTACCAACAAGCAAGCAGGCTGCTCCCTTACCAGGATCAGTAATTAGCTACAGTCCTTGAAGATTATGAAAGGATCACAGCACAATTAGAGTGAACTGGAACAAAGGTGGTTTCCTTTCAGCACAACAAAAATTAGTGGATGAACTGAAGACATGGCTTCTTTGTTGAACAGACATTGGTACAAGACAGTTAAAAGCATTGCTTAACGGAAGGGACTTTACAGATGCAAACAGGAGCTGGGAAAAAAAAAAATAGAGTTTTAGGGACTGAGGAGCTGAAGGTGACAATCCAGTGAAATTTTTATGGAGACAATTCAGTTTATGAAGGACTGATATTTGAATGAACAAAGTGTCTTCCTGTAATACCAGCACAAAAAAGTGCAGTACCACTAGCAATTCATATCTTGAGATGACTTCAGATAGCGAAAGTCAAGGTGTGGTCAGTTGTGCCATGGGAAGGAAGATGTGTTGACTTTCACAGATCTCAGCAAGGCACGTCACAGAAAAGCAAGAAGTTTCTGGCAAGGCAAGAACAGCTAAGAAAACATGAAAGGTTTGGCTTGTTCTGTCTGGAAAGGATGAAAGTCTCTGCCAATAAGAGCCAACATATTTCAGAATCCTGAAGAGTTAGGTTATACTGATCCACAATGAGTTGTGTGTACAGGAGAAAGGGAGAACACTAGAGCAAGACTGAGTAATTACTTCAGCTCCTGGATAAGTACAGTATGTGGGTTTAAGAAAGGTTCTTGACCAACTGCAAGCCTTGAGTACCTGACATCTGAGAATGACTCATGCAACGCTCGTATTGTCAGAGCACTCCAGGTTTGCAGGCAATGGGTTATGGTGGGAAGATGGAAGTTTCATGGTACGCAAGTTTAAGAGACAAAATGGAGCCCCAGAGGAGCTCTATGCCATGAAACCTTTTCAAGAAAGGCAAGGGAGCACATGGTACCATAATCCAAAAGTTTAAAACTGAAGTTGTGTGCCAACACAGAAAAAGCAAACCAAGCAATTTTGCCAACCACCTGTGGCTTTCATAAAGGAGAATGTCTTGAGGTAATTGAGATTGGCGTATTAAGTGACAAACTCACTAGGGGTCAGCTGCTACAGAGGTTCAGTGTGTGTTACAGGTAGGGCAAGGCAGTCAATTCCAGAGAGACAATTTGTGCATGTGAATTTAGTTATAAAAGGAGCTGACCCACTTATTTGTAAAATAGGTCTGTGTAGCATTTTTAAGGAGATTTTAAACATGTGCAGCAGCAATCTTGTGTATAACTATTAGTGAGCACATTCCTAGACTTTAAAAAGGTGCCTCATTGAGCTTCCTTCATGAATGCAATGTCATTTGATAACCTGAAGGACAGGACTTTAAAATGCCTGATGTAGTAAGGATCATACTGGGGGGGGGGGTATGTTCTGTATTACAAGAGAGTTACAAAAAGAAAAAAGTTTGCATGGGTCTTAAAGACCGGGGGGGGGGGGGGGGGGGTGCCGCACTAGAGTCTTGCAAATTTTATCTAGAAGATTCTTGAAGTAGATACTTAAGCACCTGATACATTGCTCCCTCTAAGCTGTGCATGTGCACTCAGGTCATGAACCCCAAGCACAAGAAAAAAATATTTGCATTAAACTGGCTCATAGTGCAAAGTTTTGAACTTGGCTTATAAAAAGTTGTCCAAGTAAGTTTTGCACCTGCAGTCTCAAATATGATTATATTTTTTCCTATGGGAAAAATATTTGGTACCCAAGTAATTGATTCCATGAACATTAGGTACATTTCATATGTCATGGAGAAGTGAGAAAATGCTGGGGCTGTCAAAGTCCATATGAAGTTTTCAGTAGGAGTTTGATTTCCAGAGAATGGGGCAGAATCAGTTCAGGTCAGCTATGAGAAGTGATTCATGTATATTGTATTCCAGTGCATGGTATGTGAAAGGCAGGAGTGTCTGGAATAACTGAGACAGCAAGACTGGAAGAGAAATAAAGAGCCAGCTTGTGTTCTGAAGGACTGCTTCCTCTGGATAGGTCTCACTTCAGCAGTGACCTTTCCCCAGGCACAGAATGAGGGCCAAGCCACTTAAGATGGCTCTATAATTACTTGGAGGAAGCAAGGTCTCGTATGGGCAATACTGGGTATGGGCAATCTGGATTAAAAAAAAAAATGCTACCTCTTTCAGGTCTTCTGAATTCAACTCATGGGTCAATTTTGCAGTTTGTTCTGTAAGGATCCAAATGCAGAAGTTGAGTTTGGTGTATTTCTATTGCTAATACTAAAATGCTGTACAATATATGGGCCGATGCAGTATGGTGAGCTCGACCCCATTTGACTGCATGTTTAACGCACTATTTTTACCCCTTATACAGTAAGGGGGTAATAGTGTGTGGAAAACATGCTGCCAACCCCCGAAACTAATAGTGCCTGCAACGTGCAAATGCATGTTGATAAGCCTATTATTCCTGTGCGATCCAGAAAGTAAAAATGTGCAGCCAAGCTGCACATTTTACTCAAACTCCTGCCAAAGGCAGGAGTTAGTTTCAGCCGGCACTGGGAAAGTGTACAGAAATGCAGAAAAAAAAAAAAAACTGCTGTTCTGTACAACGGAGGCCTCAAAAATAAAAAAAAAATAAAATTCAGCCTGCAGCTCATGGGTTGGAAGACAAGACACTCAATTTTGCCGTCGTCCGTTTTCTGAACCTGTGGCTGTCAGTGGGTTCAACAATTGACGTCGGTAAAGTTAAGCGTTGGCTGTCAAACGCTGCTTCTGTCA
This sequence comes from Rhinatrema bivittatum, assembly GCF_901001135.1. NCBI lineage: Eukaryota > Metazoa > Chordata > Amphibia > Gymnophiona > Rhinatrematidae > Rhinatrema > Rhinatrema bivittatum. Next base: position 502,384,308 of record NC_042615.1, on the reverse strand, counting down.
ATAAGGAGGCACTAGGGATGTGCTAGTGTCCCTAGCACCTCCTTATTACCGCGGGCCCTAGTTTGCATACCTTTGCTTAGTGAATCGCACGCCCAGGAGAGTGGCCTGGGCACACGTCAGGAGAGCAGGCGCTCGCCAGCCCTCCCACGCAATTTACTGTATCAGCCAGATAGTATCCTCCTAAATGAGTTAAAATGTTCAAACTATATATGTACACGTGCTTGTGAATTCAATTAAGAAAAATGCCTCAAAAGTTCCCGCCCCATCACAGAGTGGACAGTCACCTAAGCATCTATAGTTTCAGACACCCAGCATTCAGGAAGCGAAAAGCAGTTTATACTGTGGCATGCTGGAAGTTATGCTGTCCAAAAACCTGAGGCACAGCCTGAAGCTGCCGTCACTACACCTGCTGAAAAGAGCTTTGTTAAAGTTTCCAATTCCACCTTTTGTGACGGCTCAGCCTGAGATCGAGAGAGAACAGGATTTGAACCTAGCTGCTCTAACCACTAGGCCGATACACCACTACCTGTGCTCTCACTAGAATACATCAGACACTGGAGAGTGGAAACCCTCTCCACCCTCAGCAAAGACAGGATTTTCTTCAAGTGTTCAGAACTGGAAGACAAGAAATGGATTTCTCTGTCCAGCAACATGAACTTCAGTTCAAGTCTTGGCCCTTAAGTCTGATACACCTACATTCTGCTAGCAGATTTTCTTAATTTGTTAAATATGAAGTGGCTGCTGGTGGGTCAAGGAGTAAGCAGTGCAGTTAACACTGTTGTCATTCTCTGCTAGTTTCTCCCCCCTTCAGTTGATATTTCTCTATTATCTGTATCTGGTCTGATGTTTTGGTTGTGCAACTGCACATATACACAAGCCGCCAACCAGGTAGGGCTTTGCACAGGGTACAGTTGCTCCTGGTGTGGAAGCAGAGGCTGCAATAGATTGTCAAGCTGTGAAAAAGCTATGGAGATCCACTAGGGATGGCTCTTTTGTTAGGTGAGAGGCAAATGACCTAGAGTGATACAGTTTTGGAGGTGTGACATATGCAGCAGCAAAGTTTTGCTTACTACTTCAGCCACTCCCAGGGGATGGGCAGGAGTGAAGTTGGCTCCTACAGTGTATAAAGGAGAGGTATTTTGCTCTCTAATTCTGTCCTTTCCCCTTTCTATTTGTAGGAAACAGAAGGGGAGGGGGGTGAAATTAGAGCAGACAGAACAAAGTTCAGATTAGAAACAAAATATGCAGTTTGTGGTCCCTTATTCCGTATTTTGTGAGGATTTTCCTAGCATGCAGCTTCTAGGCAGAGATCTGTAGCAGTCCAGCTTGTTCTGCTTTCCCAGTAGGTGTATTGCGTTCTAGGGCCTAGTGAAATATTTGTATGACTGCCTTTACAGATAAGGTCGTTGCTGTTTTAGTTCCGAGTTAGTAAACTTGCTATAACAAAAAACAGCATTAAGTAGCTTCAGCGTGGGTTTAAGGGTTTGTTACTTCACTAAGTGCCTGGTAGTGAAAGGCGTTTGGGTCTCTGTTGATCAGACAACAGAATCTGAATTGTATGGGGAGTTTAGTAGCAGGTGAAAAAACAGTTCAGGTAGGGAGGCAATGCTCTTAGTTTAAGAATGTATTTCTTAAAGTCTTATCCCCCCTAAAATATTGAATATAGATATGTCTAAATATTAAAACTGAGACATGTTCTATTGTGTGTACTTGGATTTGTTTGAACATGAAGAACAGGATTACAGTACATTAGAAACAGCATATGAGCAAGGCTGTTTGCAACTTTACAAAACAGTATTAATTTAAAAACAGGATTTTTGATAGTATTATGATGTTTGGGTTTAATCAACATCTCGGGAGGGGCCACCCACCTAAGTCTGAAGGTTTACTTAGGGCAGTGGTAGGCAAGTAGTCCTTGAGTACCACAAACCAACTGTTTTCAGGATATCCACAATGAATATTCATATCTACATACAGTGCAAGTAAATTTATTGTATGCAAATCCATCGTGGATATCCTGATGGAACCTGAGACACTCCAGGACTGGTATTGCCTACCCCTGGCTATGATATCCAGGTACACTTAGGAAAGTTACTGCCTATCCCTTGGAGTGAGCAATAATAGATCTACTTTTTGGGATCTACCACATAGTTGTGCCTTGGACTGGCCACTGGGCTTGGACCTTTGGTCTGACTTAGCAAGCCATTTCTTAGGTCCTTAACATTCAACTAGAGACCTTTCAAAGAGTCTAGAACCAACTCTTCCCAACTTGTGGAGACCAGTGTGGCATTCACTGCTTCTAGTACAAGAGATGTAGGTGTAAAAAAATATATATATATACAAAATAAAAAAGGTATGAAGGCCCTTGCAAGGTGTTTTTCCTTTCCCATAAGAGAACAAAAAAGGAATATTCCTAAGGCCATGGGCAAGATATGATTTCATACAGGCCGATACAGTAAACTGTGCGGGAGAGCCGGCGAGCACCCAGGCCACTCTCCTGGGCGCACGATTCACTAAGGAAAGGTATGCAAGTTAGGGCCTGTGGTAAAAAGGAGGCACTAGGGACACTAGCGCCTCCTTTTTGACAGAAGCGGCGACTGTCAGTGGGTTTGACAGCAGACGCTTATTTTTACTGGTGTCAATTGTCGAACCTGCTGACAGCCATGGGTTCGGAAAACGGACACCAGCAAAATTGAGCATCTGTTTTCCAACCTGTGGGCAGATTTTTTTTTTTAAGATTTTATTTTTGGGGCCTCAGACTTAATATCGCTATGATATTAAGTCGGAGGGTGTACAGAAAAGCAGTTTCTGCTTTTCTGTACACTTTCCCCAGTGCTGGCCGAAATTAGCTCCTGCCTTTGGGTAGGTGTTAATTTCTGAGTGTAAAATGTGCAGCTTGGCTGCACATTTTACTTTCTGTATCACGCGGGACTAACTAATAGGCTCATCAGCATGCATTTGCATGTTGCAGATGCTATTAGTTTCGGGGGGGGGGGGGGGGGGGGGGGGTTGGCCACACGTTTTTGACGCTCTATTGGAGAAATTACTTACCTGATAATTGTTTTCCTTAGTGTAGACAGATGGACTCAGGACCAATGGGTATAGTGTACTCCTGATAGTAGTTTGAGACTGATCAGATTTCAATCTGACGTCAGCCCTAGTACATATACCCCTGCAGGAAGCTCTGCTCTTCAGTATTCTCTTCGAAAAGCAATTGTGGATATATGTGTGACTGAACACTTGATTAACTTGAACTGGCTGATGTTATAGCTGGAGACCACCAGTGCACTCAACTGAGAAATGCTGACACCCGGTCGATATGGGTGTCTTAGAGGGAAGCTTGGCTTACCCGCGTTTGTCTTGCTCTCAGGGATTGTCCCCCGAGGTCGGCAGCCGTGGGCGGGATGCTGAGTCCATCTGTCTACACTAAGGAAAATGAATCAGGTAAGTCATTTCTCCATTTCCTAGCGTGTAACAGATGGACTCAGGACCAATGGGATGTACAAAAGCTACTCCCGGACTGGGAGGGAGGCTGTCCGTGGCCCACTTAGTACTACCCTTGCAAATGCTGTGTCCTCTCGGACCTGAACATCCAGGCGGTAGAACCTCGAGAAGGTGTGGCTGGAGGACCATGTCGCCACCCAACAGATCTCGGCGGGTGACAGCATCTTGGTTTCTGCCCAAGACACTGCCTGGGCTCTAGTGGAATGGGCCTTGACTGCCTCTACATAGGCCGCCTTGATTACTTCTTTGATCCAGCAGGCTATGGTTGCCCGTGAGGCAGCTTCCCCTTGTTTCTTCCTGCTGTGAAGGACGAATAGGTGGTCCGTCTTTTGTACTGATTCTGACCCATGGGACCACTTCCAGTGTGGATGTCATGAGACAGAGGACTTGGAGGTAGTCCCACACCTTGGGGTGAAGACTGCTTAACAGATTTCACAATTTGTTCAGTTTTGTTCTCCTTGTAGGAGTCAGAATGGCCTTGTCTTGTGTTGAAGCACACTTTCCAGGTATTCCAGAGATTGGGAGGGCTGCAGACAGCTCTTGTTTGTGTTGACCACCCACCTGAGGTTCTCCAGTAGAGTTTCGACTCTGATGGTTGCCAGATTACTTTCCTCTGGCTGATCAGGGCAAAATCCCCAATCGTCCAGATATGGGTGTAAGAGGATTCCTTCTTTCCTCAGCGTCACCACCACTACAACCATGATTTTGGTAAGCGTTTGGGGTGCTGTGGCTAGCCTGAAGGGTAATGCCTGTTACTGGTAGTGGTGGTCTAGGATCATGAAGCATAAAGATCGCTGATGCTTGTGACGGACTGGGATGTGCAGGTAGGCTTCTTACAGATCCAGGGATATATGAAACTCTCCTGGCTGTATCGCCCTTATGACAGAGCATAGGGTTTCCATGCAGAAATGAGATACCTTCAGGTGGCGGTTGACGAATTTGAGATCCAGGATGGGCTGGAACGTACCCTCTTTCTTGGTAAAGATAAAATAGATGGAATAGTGCCCCATATTTTCTTGGGGTGTGGGCACCGGCGTTATGGCTTTAAGTCGAGCAATTTGGTCAGTGCAGATTCCACTGCCGTCCTCTTGGAAGGGTTGTGGCAAGGAGATTTCACAAGTTTGTCCGGAGGGATGTTGTGGAAGTCCAGATAATATCCCTCTCGAATGATGGTTAGGACCCACTTGTCTGACGTTATCTCGACCCATCTTTGGTAGAATAGGGCAAGCCTGCCCCCTATGGCTTCTTCCTCTGGATGGGTCGGTTGATCTTCATTGCGGGGTGCGGCCGGGGGCCTGGACTAGCGCCGGCTCCCCTTTTGTTGTGTTTGTTCCGAAAGGACTGGCCCCTGCCTGCGGGGCGAGATGTTCGGGTCCTCTAGGGTAGGCTGTGGTTGTGTCAGCGGGGGTGCCGGTTGCACGTGGACAAAAGGTATGTAGGCCTTTGAAGAATTCTACCCAGGAGAAAGATGCTGGGTCTAAGTTGAGAGGGCAGCATCCCCGGGGAGCCCTGTTTGAGGGAGGCTCCCGCTGCGGGTAGCCAGATCCGGTGTACTGTCTGTGGATCCAGATCCCAGTGCCGGCTGGAGAGGACCTTGGCCTGGTTCACCCAGAGCCTCCTCGCACTGTAGACACAGGGCCATGGCCTCTTCGTGCTGCGCAGCTCTGATGTGGCATGCTGGGCAGAGGCCCTGGGCTTCTTTTCTGGTGGTGCCATGGTTTGTGCGTGTAGGATTGCAGAAACTCTGGTTTGTTAGTTATGCCCTCCGGGTGTGCCAAAGTTATGCACCTAGGTCAGATGTGTGCGCTGCTATGCGCATGGGGTTTACTTATGTGCCCGGCACAGTAAAGCATGTGGCTGTGCGTACGGTACTTATGCACGTGCCGGTGTGCTCACAAGTGATTTTGTGCGCACTGCTCGAGTTGGCGGACAGGACGGCGATCAAGTAGAAAATGGCCACGGCGACCACGCGAGCAATATGGCTACCACCTCGGAGGTTTTCCACATGGGAGGACTTGTGTCGGACCGGGGTCTAGCCTGGAAAGGCTGATAAACCTGGTAGCACTGATGCCAGCTGGCAATCTGTGTGGCTATTCGAGCCTTGGAGACCGGAGACTTTTAGGAAGTTTTCTACCTTGTCTTGGCATTGGAGACAGATCAGATTTCAATCTGACGTCAGCCCTAGTACATATACCCCTGCAGGTACTTTTCCCCTCTCCCCCTGGTGGTCTCTGGCTGCGGGGGGAGGGAAAAGTACCTTCACTGCCGCACTCGAAGTTGCACCTGCTGCCAGGGGCTAAGTCCATGCCGGGAGCCGGCTGTCGGACCGAGGCCTACCTATGAGGGATCGTGGAAATCACCTCAGGAATCTCAACTGGGGAAGGGACCCGTAGGTATGATGGAAAATACTGAAGAGCAGAGCTTCCTGCAGGGGTATATGTACTAGGGCTGACGTCAGATTGAAATCTGATCCATCTCCAAACTGCTATCAGGAGCACACTATACCCATTGGTCCTGAGTCCATCTGCTACACGCTAGGAAAAAAATAGCGCGTCAAAAACATGCGGCCAAACGGGGGCTAACTGTGCGCTCGGCCGAGTGCACCATACTAAGTCGGCCCAATAGTTAGTAAGTGCAAGAGCCTTGGGCAATGAAAGCATGAGTTTGAGGTCTGGGACAGCAGCAGCAGCCTGCCTCATCTCCCTCACTACACCAAAGACAGGCACAAACCCTGGACAAATTATGTTCTCTGCTTGCACATAATCCCATCAGCTACCACAGCTTGAGTGAGGCAGGCCACTTCATATTCCTACAGGCTAGTGGACCCGCACCCACTCCCACCACAGAAGTTGGGAGAAAAGCTTATCTCCTGTCCAGGAGTAGTGTGTGAAGAATGAACAGAACATGAATTTAATACATCCCTTGAAGTTCTTTTTTTTTCTCCTCAAATGCAATTTCTTTTCTTTGGCAGAAAAGAATCCACAGACAATCCACTGCCTCGACCACATGTGCAATTCTCAGTCCTCACGAGCCCTGCCGAAGATTAGAGCTGCAAAGACCTTTAAAAAAAAAAAAATTGTTCAAGAATAAGGAGGGTCAGGAGAGGAAGCTGGAGGGAGGAAGGCTCAGAGGAAATGTGAGGCAATCCTTTCCTGAGAGCAGTAAACTCCTGGAATAGCAGCAGGAACCAAGGAGGCCAGAATGTAAGCACTTTGTAGTTACAGGGTTGAGAGGCTGGGTAGAAGGCAGAGACGAGGTGGAGGCCTGTTCAGCCAGAATGGTAGAGAATCAAAGAGGAAGACCAACTGATTTAGATGAGAACTTAATCCTGCAGGTAGTTAAGCTTGTATGGCAGACAGCTGGGAAAGACCTTCTGCTACAGCAATATGGGCAGAGCTAGGCAGACCATGCAAGCTAGGAGTTGGTTCTTATTTATGTCACCTATACTAAGGAATAGGAAACTGCAGCCTTCTTTGCTTAATCTATTACAGTTTCCAGTGCTAATGCCTACACTGATCTGACGCATAGCGAGGCGTCTGACTGCTCAGGGTGCATCTCCATTAGGCTCCGATGAAGATGTTCTCTGCTTGCACACAATCCGTCAGCTCATGTAGCCTGAGCGAGGCATGCTGCTTCACACTGTAGCTATGTGCTGTTTGCACGGAGGTGCTCCCCGCCTCAGAGCACCTGGGAGAAGACAGATAAATTGTATCTCCCCAGTTACACAAGCCAAGACCAGCAATAACCTGACAAGCTCAGAGACAAAGTAATTAAACAGAAAGGTATTTGGCCATATTTGTAAAGAAGGGAAGTGCATTACCTCAAAATGCTTTCGTTTCTGGATATTTCTTATGTTGATTGGGGGGGGGGGGGGGGGGAAGCTTCAAAGGTTTCCTTTTTTTCAAAAGGGATAGCATAACAGGAGCCACACTGCAGGATTTCTATACAGGCAATTTAAAACGAGTAGAGGTTGGGGAAGGCGGGGAAGCAAATATTTCTTGGCAACCAGATAAAAAGAACAAGCTACCTAAATGATTCAGAAGATGTATCTAACTGTTCAACACAAAAAAAAACCCCACAACCAGAACCAGATTCAGCAGGCCAAAAGAGCTTGTGGAGAGAGCCTTGGGACTCACTTTCTACAGCCCTAGCATGCTGGCCCCCAGCCCTTGTACTATTACAGTGTCAGGCATTTATTTTGTTAAAAAAAAAGACTTAAAGACAAAACAGGAAACTTATCCATGTCCTAGAATACCTGCTCTGCCAATACAAAACGTGAGCCAAGCTAAAAGTTTGGACCACGTGGCGGTTCGCTCAGCTGTCCCCACCCATTGGGCTCTCAGCTCTTCTACCTTGTACAGCCTTCAAAACATTTCGTGAGTTAGAACGGGGTAAGAAGCACCCTGTGAGCTCTGGAAGGGAAGAGATGATTTATCTGCTTTTTTTTTTTTTTACTATATTGTGTTTGGACAAGAAACTCCTTCCCTAGCAAAAAAAAAAAAAAAAGCACAAAGTTAATTTTGTAATAAAGCCACAAGAGATATGTGAGGGTTTCTGGGGGTGTGGCCTGAGGGAAGAGAATAAGAGTTTCCATGTGCTAATAGCATGAAGTTACTTTCCCTGCTTTTTTAAAATACTGCAAGTAGTAGCTTCTCTTTCCTCCCCAGGTGACACAGTTCTCTTCCCCACCCCCGTTACCAACTCGAGTTAAAACTAGAAAAAAAAAAAACACAGCAAGCAACTTGCCCGAATCCAATTTTTTTTTTTTTTAATCTACAAGTAACTTTTCAAACCCCGGGGGAGGGGGGGCTGTTTTAAAGCTGCCTGGCAGGCATGTCTGAAAAAGCTCTGGCAAAAGCAGACAAGCCTGCACAAACTACATCTGCACAATTAAGACAGCTCACTGAGAAAACCACAGAACGCGATAACTCTCGCAAACCAGAACAATCCTAAGAATGCATAAAAAAAAAAGTAGTGACGTTAAAATCTAGAATTAATGACTTGTGTTGCAAATGTACAGCGTTTCAGCCATGACCGAGAAGAACAAAGCGTTTGGTACCATCATTAAAAAAACAAAAAAAAACCACCCAGTAAATCCATGTTTGCATTGCAGTGTTAAGTATAAAACATTGTCGGATCCGCCGGAGTTCTGCAGCCTCTCGTTGCAAATTATTAGAAGCTGTCACCAATAAACAAGAAACTTTCATAGAAGGGAAATACGCTGAAGGATCTGGAAATATTACAGCCTGAAAAAAAAAAGTTTGTTGCTGATCATGTCACAACCTGGGGCGCGCTGTTCACGATTAGCGCATGAAACATAAGTAGTGTAATAAGAGTCAAAACGCCTGTGTACTTAAACTTTAAAGTGTCAAAAAAAAAAAAAGGAGCCACAAGACCCTCACCAAGTCGGCTGTGCCCAGCAGCTGGCATTAATCAAACTTCCATTTAGAGTAAAATAGGGAGGGGAGGGGACTGGTAAAAAACTTAAGCATAAGAGTTTCCTGGACAGGGGAACAATTGAAGATGTTAAAAAAAAATAAAAAAAATCCGGGGAACAGACTTGAATTTTGTTTTAAGAAGTTTGCAAGTCTTACTTCCCCCTCCCCCTCTAGCTGTTGCTCACCAGCCCCCTCCCCTGGCTTACCCTTAGTGGCCATCAACACCTACCCCCCAAAGTCTACAGATTTCAGCCTATAGCCCCTAATCCCCACAGGCAGAGCGAACAACGAGGACGGCTGCACCTCCTGACCCAAGTGGCAGCCCTTCTCGCCAGCAATCGCGCGAGGCCTTGCTGCAACAGCCGCCCCCCAATCTCTCACCGATGGAGACGAGCTTGATGTTCTCGCGGTCCAGGAACTCCAGGGCCACCGACACGTTCTCCAGCTGCATCTGGCGGAAGGTGGGCCGCTGGTTGTACTTGCGGTACATCTTCTTCTGGCTCAGCACCTCCAGCAGCGCGATGAGGCGCAGCCCGTCGCCCAGGTCCGTCTGCAGGTTGCCGATGCGCTTGCTCACGCACTTGAGGTGCTCGTTGCACCAGCGGGTGAATGTGTTCTGCTGGATCTTCTTCCAGGGCGCGTCCTCGGCCAGGTCCTTCTCGGTGGCCGGCATCTCGGCGTCCGTCGCTGCCCCCGCCGCGATCCCACTGCTGCCGCCACCAGCGCCGCTCGACTGGCTCAGCCGCTGGTGAGAGCTGCTCATTTTGTAGCCGGGAGGAGGAGGAGGCGGAGGGACGGGGCTGCGCTTAAAGCCGCAGGCACCTGAGGAGACACAAGCACACAGTCAGGCTAGCGAGCTGCCTTTTACCCCCTTTACTTCTGTAGCCCTCTAGGATACTTGCACGCTTTTTGTCCCTGAGGTTTTTCTATCCTCATTTCTTTACATTTTTTCGTTCCTTTTTCCTTTTATGTCTTTCCTTGTTCTGTTTTTCCTCTTTTGCTCTCCTTTCTTCTTTTCATTGTTTTTTTATTTCCTTATTCTTTTCTCCTATCCTACCATCCTTTTATTTTGCTTTTTCTCATTCTTTCTGTTTCCTTTTCATTCCTCTTTCCATTTTCATCCTTTTTTTTCTATCCTTCTTCACTGTTCATGCTTCTGATCTCCCCCCATTCCATTTTTTTATCCCGTCATTTCTCTCTCTCCTGTTTCTTTTATCTACACTGATCTCAGACAACATCTTCCTGAAGCCTTAGCTGTCTGGTATTAGGATGTAGATCTCCCACAGGAGACCTACAATGAATAAACTATGGTCCCTGCTTAATAAAGAGATTGGGGGGAGTGTGCTGATCTAGCTAGATTACATGAGATGTCAAGAGAGGAGGAGCAGCAAGTTCACGAGATGTCACTCCATATTCCCCATTTATTTGGTTCATTTGTGTAGCAAGTGCAAGAATCTCTGCAGTTAAAGAAAGGACCGGCCCGTGGGCCAAGGAACATAAACCTGTGAGAACAAGGAGTATGTTGAGGAAGTGAGCTGAGACCTGCAGAGGTGTGGGAGGGAGGGAGGGTTACCCTCGAGAAGGAGCCTCTGGGGCCGATGCAATAAGATGCGCATTAAAATGGGCCCTCGTACTGAGCACCCATTTTCCTAACGTGCACACAGCCACATTCCCTGGGCGCCAGACGCAATATTAAAATGAGGTGATGTGGTAAAAAGGGATGTGCCAGGGGAAAATTGTGCGTCCCTAGCACTCAAATACATCAGGCGCCCAGAATAGCAAAGTGCGCGTGTCCCTTTTATCTCGCTTCGGGCTGATTTCACTCCTTTCTATTGTGCCTGTATATTTTGCATGTAAAGTGTGCGTCCAGAATTTGTTTTTTGTTTTGTTTTGTTTTTTTACATCAAGACATTACATTATGCCTTTATTTTTATACACGCACAACAGCAAGGGGCGAAATAGGCCTGAAGTGGGATAAAACGGATGCGCGCCCGTTGCATTTTTTAAATTTCTCCTGAGCCCTTGACTCGCGGATAGACATAATGTCAGTTCCGGAGCTGGAGTTAAATTCGTTGCATTAAAACGTGTGCGTTGGGCACCTGGCGATTTTCTGTATTGGGGGGGGGGGGGGGTAATATCCTCATCTACATGGAGTTTACATGTGATGAGCGTTATCGGCTACGCATTTGTTTGAGCGCATTTGTTTGGATACGCTAATCTCCTTATTGCATCGGGTACTAGTCTAGCGCATCCCAAACTTGCATCCAGCTGCGCATAAACCTGTGTGCTAGGCCGAGTGCACAGTGTGGAGAAGGTGTCTGCTCCCCTGCGGGCTCCTGTCTGCTCCTATGCCACCCCTCAGGTACCACAGTCTGACTGAACTGCCTGCTAGCACAGGAGATGAGGAGGAAGCCAGTGAGAGGATTGAAGTGTGCCTGGGACAGATACAGAGGGCAGTGATAAAGGCAAAGGAGGGAGATTGTCAGAGGTCAAGTGAGGGTGTTCAGTGCAACTGGAAAGGGCAGGAGGCAACTGGGCAGACTGATATCATGAAATCCCCAGCTGAACCACACACACCCAGGAAGCACAAACTGTATCCGGTTTACTGTAGGGGACAATATGTAAATTACAGCTCTAGCACTAAACTTTCAAAAGGAAAACTTTGATAAAATGAGGAAATAATTAGAAAAAAAACTGAAAGGAGCAGCTGCAAAGGTTAAGAGTGTTCAACAGGCATGGACATTGTTTAAAAATACCAGCTTAGAAGCGCAATCCAGATGTATTCCACGCATTAAGAAAGGTAGAAAGAAAGTCAAATGATTACTGGCATAGTTAAAAGGTGAGGTGAAAGAGGCTATTTTAGCCAAAAAACTTCCTTCAAAAATTGGAAGGATCCATCTGAAGAAAATAGGAAAAAGCAGAACATTGTCAAGTTAAGTATAAAACATTAGCCGGCGGATTTTAAATGCCCTGCGCGCGTAAATCCGTCTGGATTTATGCGCGCCGGCGTGCCTATTTTGCATAGGCCGCCGGCGCGCGCAGAGCCCCGGGACGCACGTAAGTCCCGGGGCTTCCTGAAAGGGGCGTGTCGGGGGCGTCGCCGAATGACGAGGCGTTTGGGGGCGTGATGAGGTGTTTGGGGGGCGGGCCCGGGGGCATGGCACCGGCCCGGGGGTGTGGTCGAGGCCTCCGGACCAGCCCCCGGGTCGGATGATGGCGTGCCAGCAGTCCACTGGCGCGCGTCGATTTACGTCTGCTTTAGGAAGATGTAGTAGGCCAGATCGACAAACTAAAAAGTAGCAAATCACCTGGACTAAATGGTATAAACCTCAGGGTTCTGAAAGAAGTAAAAAATGAAATTTCAGATCTATCAGTAAAAATTTGTAACCTATCATTAAATCATCCATTGTACCTGAAGAGTGGAGGGTGGCCAATGTAACCCCAATATTTAAAAAGGGCTCCAGGGGCAGAACCGGGAAACTATAGACCAGTGAGCCTGACTTCTGTGCCAGGAAAAATAGTTGAAACAGTTATAAAGAATAAAATTACAGAACATATAGAAAGACATGGTTTAATGGAACACAGCCAGAATGAATTTATTCAAGGGAAGCCTTGCCTCACAAATCTGCTTCATTTTTTGGAGGGGTTAATAAACATGTGGATACAGGTAAACTGATAAGACGCTGTATATTTGGTCTTTCAGAAGGCATTTGACAAAGCCCCTGATGAGAGCCTTCTAAGAAAACTAAAAAGTCATGGGATAAGAGGCGATGTCCTTTCATGGATTACAAACTAGTTAAAAGTCTAGAAACAGAGAGTAGGATTAAATAGTTTTCTCAATGGAGAAAGGTAAACAGCGGTGTGCCTCAGGGATCTGTACCTGGGCCTGTGCTTTTTAATCTATTTATAAATGAGCTGGAAAGTGATACAATGAGTGAGGTGAGAAAATCTGCAGATGACACAAAATTATTCAGAGTTGTTAAATCACATGCGGATTGTGATAAATTACCTTGCAAGACTGGAAGATTAGGTGTCCAAATGGCAGACAAGTGCAAGGTGATGCATACAGGGAAAAATAACCTATGTTGTACTTACACAATGTTAGGTTCCATATTAAGAGTTACCATCCAGGAAAAAGATCTAGGTGTTATAGTGGGTAATATATTGAAAACATTGGTTCAGTGTGTTGAGGCATACAAAAATGCAAACAGACTGTTAGGAATTATTAGGAAGGGAATGGTGAATAAAAAGGAGAATGTCATGATACCTCTGAGATGAGACCGCACCTAGAGTACTGTGTGCAATTCTGGTTGCCGCATCTCAAAGAAGATATAATTGCACTGGAGAAGGTACAGAGAAAAGCGATCAAAATGATAAAAGGGATGGAATAGCTCCCTTATGAGGAAAGGCTGAAGAGATTAGGGCTGTTCAGCTTGGAGAAGAGATGGATGAGGGGGGATTTGATAGCAGTCTATAAAATCATGAGAGGACTAGAATGGGTAAATGTGAATCAATTATTTACTCTTTCAGGTAATAGAAGGACTAGGGAGCATTCCATGAAGTTAGCAAGTAGCACATTTAAAACAAATCATAGACATTTTTTTTTCACTCAATGCACAATTAAGCTTTGGAATTAATTGCTGGAGGTTGTGATTAAGGCAGTCAGTGTAGCTGGGTTTAAAAAAAGGTTTGGACAAGTTGCTTGAGGAGAAGTCCATAAACTGCTATTAATCAAATTGATTTAGGGAATAGCCACTGTTATTTCTGGCATTAGTAGCATGGGATCTACTTAACGTTTGGGTACTTGCCAGATACTTGTAACCTGGATTGGCCACTGTTGGAAACAGGATGCTGGGCTTGATGGCCCCACGGTCTGACCCAGATAGGAAATATTCTATAGGGTTGTCATTCCAACCCAGTCACCTGAACAGGCTGATCCAGTTTTGATTTTGTCCCACTGCAGACATGGATTTGTTGCTCTGATTTTCTCAGTGATCTTCCTAAGAAAATAAGAAACTCAAATCCAGGCATGCAATGGGCAAAACCAGGACTTGCTCGGCCTATGTAGCTGACCAGGACTGAGGTGGCAACATTTCATGACTTCATCAGTCACCAAGAAATTTTCTGATGATGTCATCAGATGTCCCCAGGCTGCCAGGGAGAGACTGACTAATGCTGGTTTTAAAGCTCCTCGTACCAGCCTAGCTAATACTGTGCTCTGTCATGTGGAAGGACCTAGGTTCCATTTCTGGCTCAGGTCTTCTGCTCCCTGGGCTGACTGAGGCTGGGGATGCTGCAGATGCGGCACTCATAGCCCTTGGGGAGGAGGGTCTTAGTCATCGTTCAATGGCGACACCTAGTGGCTGGATTCATGACCCACGATTGCGGGGTTCTGGAAGGAGCCTTGGTGCATGACCCCTAGCTGAAGATTGTCACTGCAATGACTGGACCAAGTAAGTTGGGAGGGGAACATATAATAGAGGAAAAAAATCTCATTGGTAGTTTGGAATGAAGGTTTCTGGTACCAGAGCCCGCTTGAGGCTGATTCTGATTGAGCTGAAACCCAAAGAAACAGGAGTAAACTGAACACTCCCCATCCTGCTTATTTTAAGTAGATCAGAACTACAAGTCCCAGCATGCAATTGAGGAGAAGGAAGGCAAACCCAGATCTCTTGATCATCTAATGCCATGTCAACTTGGAAATTCTCAGTGCTGCATGGAATGAACAATTTGAGAGTTAAGAGGTGGTAGAGCATGCTCCAGATGATGGGGGCATGAAATCAAGTGCCACAATCAGGACTTCCACAATGAATACTCAGGAAACGTATTTGCATACCTTTTCCCCAAGAACCAGATTTATCCACAGATTGGCTATCCTGGAAATCAGACCTGTTTTTGGCCCTGGAAGACCCAGCGTTCATATAATTCTAGTTCATATCTCCCTGCATGCAATGGGAATAATACAGGGACTGGATCAGCCTCTCCCTCATAACATGGATCTATTAGGTCGCCTTACCCATGTGACCTCATTTCTGAAGGTAGGCATCTTCATGACACTCCTGGCTTTGTGACACCCTCACCACCTCACCCAAATTGCCCTGTGGTGCCTGTAATGCTGATTTCAAATGAAAGTGACTGGAAGGAAAAATCCCCAAGTGCAATGAAAGACAAATTAAAAAAAAGAAACCCAAAAACAATCATAGAGACTCCCTGCTGAATCTTGGGTCACTGGGTGGCTGGTAACAGCTGGGCCACACTTAGCTCCCTCCAACAAGTTTTGCACATGGCACCGGAAACTCAGTCAGTGGCTACATGTAGTGGAGTATCTCTATACTTAGTCTCCTGTCTGTGTGCCCTGAAAACATGAATATGTGAGGCCAGTGGTCTCCAACCCTGTCCTGGGGGCCCACCAGCCAGTCGGGTTTTCAGGATAGCCACAATGAATATGCATGAGAGAAAATTTGCATGCACCATGACATGCAAATTTTCTCTCATGCATATTCATTGTGGCTATCCTGAAAACCCGACTGGCTGGTGGGCCCCCAGGACAGGGTTGGAGACCACTGTGTTAGGCTCTCCAGCCTTTCATGGCAAAGCAAAATAAAACAAATATATTATTATTAAAAGCCTCAGCACACCCTGCTGCATTGTCTTTCCTCTCTCCCTTGCCCTGGATATCATGTACAATGTTGGTGTCTTTTGCAAGACACCGAATGATAAGGAGAGAGAGGCTGAGACCAGAGGAACTCACTGCAAATAAGATCTTCTAAGCAGGAATACCACAAGCAAGGAAAAGGTTTAGAACTGGAGAACGTCTTGCAGGTAAGGCATCCTGAATGGAAATTTATCACCCAGCACTCAGACTGAGACCAGGGCCTATTTTAACACCGAATGCTGGGGTGGCACGCCACCTCAGCCAAAAAAAAAGAGAGTGAAGATCAAATGAAGCGGGGTCCCACATCCCGTGGTGCCACGCAGGGGAAAAAGAGGAGAACATGTCCAACTTTAAAACTGAGGTATCCCATAATGATGATTGATTTCTGGATACGAAAAGCATGGCTGTTGAGTTTTTTCGGGTTTGGGCTTTTGCAGACTGAGACCAGAAGGCATTGTAAGCCTGCCCTTCTCCCCCCCCCAGCCAATGGGAAGATGGAGGAGAGAGTGAGATCTTCTCGCATGCAGGGGGATGGATCCTAAGCACATGCGAGGGGCCCTCTTCACACGCCTGCACGGTTGCAACCTTGTAACACATCAGCTTCAGCCAAGCGTGCAAAGGTGCTCCAGCTCTTTTGGTTATTCTCCTTTGCAGATTTGTCGCTTCTCTTTCTTCTTCTTTGCATTTCATTTCTTCCTGTTGGCTGCTTTTTACTTTTCTCTACCAGCCTTGCCTACATTGTCTCCTGTTTCATTATCTTCCTTTCTGTTTGGTCTCTTGCTGCCCTCTCCTTCCTCTCTTTTCTGCTGGAAGGCAGCCTATGCTTCTCTATGGCCTGAGTGAGGTTGGGATCCATGAGGGTGTAGTACGGCTGGGAGGGCTGAGCTTGGAGGCACCTGAGTGTGGGACCCGTGAAGGTGTAAAGCAAGTTTGCTTGCCGAAAATGGTGTTTTCCATAGGTAGCAGGACAAGTTGGCCATAAGATGTGGGTGACATCATCTGGGGGCACTGGACCGATCACGCCTCAGAGCTGGTAGAGCTTTTGCTCTACTGAGAATGTGCAGGAGTTCCCACACGGACATTACTTTGTGAGCCTCCTCAGTCAGTAACAGAGCTCAACCTAACCGAGTAGTCCACACTCCAGGGAGGCAGGTGGGTATTCTGTGGCCAATTCATCCTGTTATCTTTGGAAAACACCGTTTATAGTAAGCAAACTTGTTTTTTATTTTCCATCAATAAGCAGGCTGAATTAGCCATTACATGTGATAACTCCCACACTGAGGGTTGCAGCGGAGTGGTTACTTACGGGCCAATGCAGAAAGACGCGCGGGAGAGCCGGTGAGCGCCCGCTCTCCTGACGCGCACACAGGCCACTCTCCTGTGTGCGCGATTCAGTATCGGCCCGGTTTGATAGCCGACGTCCAATTTTACCAGCGTTGGTTCTCAAGCCCGCTGACAGCTACGGGTTTGGAAAATGGACGCCAGCAAAATTGAGCGTCCGTCTTCCAACCCGCGGGCCGCAAGCTGATTTTTAATTTTTTTTTTAATTTTTAATTTTTTTTAATTTTTGGGGCCTCCGACTTAATATCGCTAAGATATTAAGTCGGAGGGTGTACAGAAAAGCAGTTTTTTCTGCTTTTCTGTACACTTCCCCATGCTGGCCGAAATTAATTTCTGAGAGTAAAATGTGAGGCTTGGCTGCACGTTTTACTTTCTGGATCGCACGGGAATAACTAATAGGGCCATCAACATCCATTTGCATGTGATGAGCGCTATTAGTTTGGGGGGGGGGGGGGGGGTTGGCCAAGCGTTTTCGACACGCTATTTTTACCCCTTTTACTGAATAAGGGGTAAAAATAGCGTGTCGAAAACGCGCGGCCAAACGCGGGCTAACAGTGCGCTCCGCCGGAGCACACTTTACAGTATCGGCCCGTTAGTAAGCAACCCAGACACTCCTGTGGAGAGTGGACTACTGCAAGAGTAAATTGTGCAGAACTGGCTGTCCAAATTTACTGTCGGACTTGGAGAGGTTGTCCAGACCGTAGTGGGTCGGGAAGATATGAACTGAGGACCATGGCAGCTTTGTAGATTTTCTCAATGAGCACTTCTCCGGGATGAGCCACAGAGGAAGCCATGGCCCTTACTTCGTGGAGGTTTCATGGTGTCTGTGATCTGCAACCCTACTAGGGCGTAGCAGTGAAGAATGCATTCAGCTAACTAGTTGGATAGGGTACGCTTGGCAACTGTCACTCCTGGCCAGTTAGGGTCATCATACGAGATGAATAGTTGGGAGGCTTGACGATGCGGCTGCATTTGTTATTTGTAATAAGCCAGGGCTCTTTTACAGCCCAAAATATGGAGGGCTTTTCACCCTCATGTGCATGGGGCCTTGGAAAGAACATTGGCAAGACAATGGATTGATTGAGATGGAAAGCGAAGATCACCTTCGGCAGAAACTTCAGGTGCGTAGGGAGAACCACCCTATTGTGGAAGAATGGCTTTTATGGACAGGGCCGATGCTTCCCTTAGGCAAACTAGATGGTCACCTAGAGCACCAGAGTTTGGGGGGCAGCAAACTCCTGCCGGTACAAGGCCCAGAGGGGTGCTCTGCCAGTGCTAATACCGTCAAAGAAGAGAGAACTATTCTATAGCCACTTCTGCTGGTAGGAGAGAGCAGTGTTAAAGACAGGGCCGGCGCAACCCACTGTGCAAGCCATGCATCTGCACAGGGCAGCGGGCTGGGAGGGGAGGGGGAGACGGTGCCCTGAGGCCGAGACCAAGTAAAGCTGCTGGTGCCACTGTCTGGCAGTTCCCAATCCGCCGTGTGGCGATGATGAGGGCCACGTGATGGTTCCCAAATTCGCTGCACGGCGAAGAAGAGGAGGAGCACAGGGCTGCGCGATGGTTCCCAATCTACCATTTGGTGAAGAAGAGGAGGAGCCACAAGGCCGCCCAGCGAACAAGAGGAAATTGCAGGGCCATGTTTGTGAGTGTGTGCATGTGTGACTGAGCATGCATATGTGAGAAAGAGTGATCTTGTGTGTGTATGTGTATATAAGAGGGATCTTGTGTGTCTATATGTAAGAGGGACAAACCAAGAAACTATGCACCCAGATAATGTCTTATAAAGGACACTTGTACATCAATATCAATTCAAACTCACATTTGAGAGTGTCCGATATATTATTTCTAAAATGATGTTTTAGATTTTTTTGAGGGAAAAAAAACTCCACTTTCAAAAGGCACTGCTCATACAAGTACTATATTATATCACTCTAACCACCAATGTTGTTTATAATCTTTCAAAAAAAAATTTTCAGCGCACTTTTATATTCACATAAAAAACATTCATAAGGTTGGAGGTGGAAAGTTCGTGATTAAAGCTGGATATATAGCATTACAAGCCAGTAATGCATTGCAAATTTATGAAACATTCCATTTCCTCCTTAAAACATTTTCTTGTTTAAAAATTTATTGTTTTGAGCAGTGCTTTTTGAAAGTGGAGTTTTTTTCCCTCAAAAAAATCTAAAACATCATTTTAGAAATAATATATCGGACAGTCACTCTCAAATGTGAGTTTGACTTGATATATGTAAGAGGGAACATGTATGTGTGAACATGTGTATGTAGGAGGGAACATGTGTGAGCATGCGTGTGAGTGAGAATGTGTTTAAGAGAGAGGGAGCATGTGCATGTGAGAGGGAATGAGCATATGTATGCATGTGTATGAGAGAGGAGAAAGTTTATGTGTCCCTCTCTCACTGATCCACAACAATCTGAGTGACTGGAAATCAAAAGTTTCCAGGTATGGCGAATGTGAATTATTTCATCCTTATTAGTTTTAATTTGTGTATGCTATTAATGTCTGCTGTTTTGAAATATTTGATTGGTATTTGAGAAATTTAAAACACATTATTTATGAGGCTTTAATTATTGTATCTTCTGTTCACCAGCTGTTTTGAAATATTCTTTTTATTAGTATGTTTATACTATTATGATTAATGTATTTATTATATTTCTTGATTTTATTGTTTAATGTCTGAGGACGGGTGATGGTTTCTGTTGGTCCATTGTTACACTGCATAAAGACTGACTTGTTGCGGTTTTCCTATTCAGTTTTTGCCTGCATGTTTCTATTTATACTTTATGGTTTCTTTTTCCTGTATTTGGAGAGGGTCTGCCTGTGTTCTACATGTGTGATTGAGATGAAAGATTCTGCTGGCATGTAGGAATTTATAACAGTTTTGTTTGTTCTGTTTCATAATATGAGGTATATTGGTGTTTTAGAGCCTGGTGTAATATTTGCAGTGATGCCTTTTCTTAGGTAGGGTTGTTACATTTTTAAGTGCTGGCAGTTAGAATTATTTTAATTGTAATTTACTCATGGCTTTCTGAGAGTCAAGCCCACACCTAACATGCATTACAGTAGCCCTAATGCCATATGGATTCCAAGTGTCTTTTTTTGTAGGGTTTTCTGGTTGGCACCAAAGAAGTGCATGCAAATACGTATGATATATATATATTTTTTACCTCAGAAGACTGTCCTTTGAATATTCTGGGCTTTTTTTTGGCAGGCCTGAGACAGAGAGTGAATGAAGTGTGTGTGTGTGGGAGGGGGGAGGGCACCACAATAATTGTTCACACAGGGCAGCAAAAAAAGCTAGCACCGGCCCTGGTACTAGAGGTAAGTTGGGGGAGGGGGTGCATCACCAAAGAGTTGCCTAGGGCACCAAATGCTCTTGCACTATCCCTGTGTACGGAGGATAACGGACAAAAGCCTGCAGTTCACTGACTCGCCTACGAGGAGCACTACTTTCCACAACAAGTACTTAAGGAAGGTCAGTGGTTTGGAAGGAAGCTTTATGAGTTGGGAAAAGACCACATTCAGATTTCAGGGAGTAGGCCAGAGGTTTGACATGCCAAAGGCCTTTCGTGAAATGAAATATTAGTGGATGAAAGGAGACTGGTTTGCATCCCCCTGAGCATTATAAGCCGCTGAAGCACTGAGGTCCACATGCACTGAAGATGTGGTGAGGCCTTTGGCGGAAAGGTGGAGCAAGTATCTGAGCAGATGCTTGGGTTCACAGGAGAAAAGATCCAACGAGTACAGTTGGCACTACTTGGAGTATCTCTGCCATAGAAGGTGTAATTTGTTCACAATCTGCGATGGTAAGTGAAGATCAGCGATCACTGAGTGCTCAACACCCAAGCTGACAGATAAGGGTAATATAGGTTCCTTAGCAGGAATGTATCCTGAGCCAGTCTGTGTTCACTTGGAAGAACTGAGCAGAATTCATTTAGTTTTGTGTTTTGTGGTGTTGCAAATAGGTCCACCCCCGGTAGACTCCCATAATCTGAAGAGTTTATTGGTCACTGATTGCTGGAGAGACTACTTCTGTGGTTGAAAACCTCTGCTGAGGCAATCTGCCAGCATGTTGGAAATGCTGTGCAAGTAGGAGACTTCTAGGAAGTCATGATTTCTCGCTGCCCAACTTCAAATCTCTAGGGCATAGGGGCCACAAACCCATCCCCCCCCCCACCTTGTTGATTTAGAACATGGTGACCTGATTGTTGCTTTGAACCAGGGTGCACTTTCCCTGCAGGAGATGCGCAAAGGTCATTAGGGCTTTTCACATCACTCACAGTTTGAGAAAACTGATTTGATAATGACTTTCCTGAAGTGACCAGCTGCTCTGGATCCAGGCAGATCCAGTGTGGGCATCCCAGCCCTTGTTGGAAGCATCCATTGCCACCACCACCTGTTAGTAGGGTGAGCGAAGAGTTGCTCCATCCTGGAGAACATGGGAGCACAGCCACCATCTTAACTGCATTGCTGCCATGATCTGAACTGAAGATGAGAGAGGTTGTGTGAGCTGATCCCACCGGGTTTGAGGACCCCTTTGGAGAAAACGGATATGAAGATGGGTCAGTGGCAAGACATGCAGGGCCACTGCCATATGGCTGAGAGCCACAAGGAGTTATCTGGCTGTCGAGCATGGAGATGAAAGCTGTTGGCAAACGAGGAAAGTAATTGTGTGCGCCCAGTCGGGAGGCAGGAACATTCTTTCCTGTAGCGAGTCTTCGACGCTGCTTATGAGTTGTATTCACTAAGTGGGCTACAGACTCAACTTTTTTAAGTTTACCAGGAAGCCAAGACTCTGTAGAAGAGAAACCACTGTGTGCAGTACTTCTTCCTGGGAGTGAGCTATTATCAGCAAATCATTCAGAGAAGGGAAAATCAATGCCACCATGAGGCATTTCATGATGACCCATAAGGCTAACGAGATATTAGTAATGGGAAGAATCCACCTGAAAGCAAAGGCAGCGCTAATGTGAAGGATGGGAATGTGAGCAAACTCATTCTTTAAGTCCAGGGCACACATCCAGTCATCCTTCTGGGAGAATCATGCTCATTTTGAATTTCTCCCGAAGTATGTGCTTGTTCACAGTCGCAAGTCCAGAATAGGCTGCAATCCCCCTGTTTTCTTAGGGTTGAGGAAATAATGGAGGTAGAAACCCCGCATATGATGGGATACAGGAATCTGTTCTATTGCCCATTGATGGAGAAGCGAATAGACCTCTAGGCGAAATTGTAACAGATGAGTAGAATCCTGATGGAACTCTGAACACAGAGGGAGAGATGGAAGTTGGGAGAAATGCAATCAATATTCAGAATGCACAATAAGGAGGATCCAAGGGTCCTTGGTGATTAATTACCAGGATTCCAGAAAGCATTGCATCCTTTCCACCACTGGTATCAAGGGGTACAGGTTGTTCTGATGGATCAAAAACTGGGCCTAGTCTTGGGTTGGGCCTGTTGCTTGGCTTTAAGCTGACAGCACTCACATTGTCTAGGCCTTGCTGGTAGCATCTGTTGGCACTGGGTGGGAAGTGGTGGCAGACGATAGTGCTAGTAGGACTGGTAAGGTTGTCTTTGGAAATAAGGGTTCTCAAAGATATAGAATGGTGGCTGCTCAGGAGTCGTCAATATGGACTGCACTGTAGTGTTCTGGTCCTTGATCTGGATGACTGTTTCCATGAGTTTCTCGCCAAATAAATTGTCCCCCAGGCAAAGAAGGTCTACTAATTTTTCATGGATGTCCTCCCGTATGCTGCTTTCTCTAAGTCATGCCATACAACATGCATCGATGAAGACCACAGAGGTCCGCAAGATGGAATCACAGGATTCATAAATGGAGTGAATGGAGATGGCAGACAGCCCCTTCTGCATCCAGATGAGGCTGAGGGATTTTCAAGCTGGCCTCTGGTTGAAGGAAGAACCTAACATTCTGAAGACAGTCGTGGACATACTGCACAATGTAGAATTGATGTACTGTGATGTGAGCACTGAACATGGAGGCTTGATAGACCTTTCTACCAAAGTTGTCCAAAAGTCGATGTTCCTTTCCTGGAGGAGAAATCAATGGATCCAAGACTTTTTCACTCTTTTCATGGCAGGCCAGTGGAGCAGATGAACAACACCAAACCTGGGAGACTACTGGACCCTGAACTTCAATGGACATGCCTTTCTCAAAGGCATGGATAATGGTCAAGCCTTCCACCTAGCTATGCTTGACATCTCCTCTGCCTTTGACACTGTCAGTCACAGGATCCTCCTTAACAACCTCTCTAACATAGGCATTTCTAGATCTGCCCATTGCTGGTTCAAATCATACCTTGAAAACAGACAATTCAAGGTCAAACTAAACAACAGCTAATCTGACCCCATTAAACTTACCCTTTCCTCAACTCTCTTCAACATCTACCTCCTACCCCTCTGCCACCTCTTAACCAACTTAGGCATCATCCACTTCATATGCGCAGACAATGTCCAAATCATTATCCCCATCACCGATTCACCAGACAATACATTAATAGTCTGGAACAACTGCATCAACTCGATCAACCACCTTCTATCTAACCTCAATTTGGCTCTCAACACCAACAAAACTGAACTTCTTATTTCACACAATCCCACCATACATTACACCACACCTAGCACCTCACACCTCCCAACCCCTACCTCTCAACAAGCATGCAACCTGGGTGTTATCATCGACAATCATCTGAACCTGAAAGCATTCATAAAATCCACTTTAAAAGAATGCTACTTTAAACTCCATGTATTAAAGAAAATTAGGCCTCTCTTACATGCCCATGACTTCCGCACTGTCCTTCAAACCTTAATCTTTGCCAAGATAGACTACTGTAATGCTCTATTAGCCCCCCCCCCCCCGCCTCCACCATCAAACCCCTCCAGCTATTACAGAATGGCACTGCCAGAATATTCACCAATACCCAGAGAAAAGACCACATCACACCCATCCTAAGAGACCTACACTGGCTTCCAATCTCATCTAGAATTCTTTACAAAACACTCTCCCTTATACACAAAACCTTACACAACCAGCATATCAACTGGCTAAATAACTCCTTACACTTTAATACCTCCAATAAGCCAACCAGATCTGCCTACAAAGAAACCCTTCACATCCCCTCTCCTAAAACTACACAACGATCCTCCACTAGGGACAGAGCACTCTCAATAGCAGGACCCATCAACTGGAACTCTATGCCTCCCGATCTACGCATTGAACCCTGTGGGGCGGATTTTCAGAGCCCTGCTCGCGTAAATCCGCCCAAAACCGGGCGGATTTACGAGAGCAGGGCCCTGCGCGCCGGGAAGCCTATTTTACATAGGCCTCCCGGCGCGCGCAGAGCCCCGGGACTCGCGTAAGTCCCGGGGTTCTCCGAGGGGGGCGTGTCGGGGGCGTGTCGGGGGGCGGGCCCGGTCGTTGCGGCGTTTCGGGGGCGTGTCGGCTGCGTTTTGGGGGCGGGTACGAGGGCATGGCTACGGCCCAGGGCGGTCCTGGGGTGTGGCCGCGCCCTCCGTACCCGCCCCCAGGTCGCGGCCCGGCGCGCAGGAGGCCTGCGCATGCGCGGGGATTTACGCCTCCCTCTGGGAGGCGTAAATCCCCCGACAAAGGTAAGGGGGGGGTTTAGACAGGGCCGGGCGGGTGGGTTAGGTAGGGGAAGGGAGGGGAAGGTGAGGGGAGGGCAAAGGAAAGTTCCCTCCGAGGCCGCTCCGATTTCGGAGCAGCCTCGGAGGGAACGGGGGTAGGCTGCGCGGCTCGGCGCGCGCCGGCTATACAAAATCCATAGCCTTGCGCGTGCCGATCCAGGTTTTTAGCAGATACGCGCGGCTCCGCGCGTATCTACTAAAATCCAGCGTACTTTTGTTTGTGCCTGGAGCGCAAACAAAAGTAGGCTATTCGCGCGCCTTTTAAAATCCGCCCCTGTATACACAAATTAAAAAAAAAAACTGAAAACTTGGCTGTTCAAGCTAGCCTACCCCTAATACCTACCAACATCCATAGAAATCCACCCCTACCATTAATGTTATTAACCGCTCTCTACACGTGCCTTGTCTCCAAGCTTTACTACTTTACATATATATTATGTCAACAGCCATCTACCCTCTAGTTTTAATGAGATATAACACACTACAAACACACCTTGTTACCAAATGTTCAATCAAACATTGTATATAGTATCCAATATATATGCTTAAATCAACAGTTATGTTTGCTTCTCTTATAATGTTATGCTTTTTTCTCTGTTTACCATGTAACCAAATTGTTCAATGTATTTCTCTCTATCATTGTTACATGTTCTATGTAAACCGATATGATGTGCATACGGTTATCGGTATATAAAAACACATAAATAAATAAGTCTAACTTTTTAGCCATAGGGTGATCGGAGATGGCATTCTCCCACATCCTCATCTGAAGCATGATGAACATACTGTGGACAGAGAGTGTCAAGGATCTGAAGAAGCCCCAGGACCTTGAAACAGGGATCCTTGTCTTTATGGACTTGAACACCCAGAGTGGATGCCACCTTTTCCAGAAATTTGGATTATGTTAGATTCTCCAGAGTTGAGGAATGGTTTCATGGCTCTGGTAGCAGGTCCAAGGAGATGCCTGAGGAATCTTTATCTGAGTTAGCAGCAACTTGGGCTCGCTCACCCAGAACTGCAGGGTAGAGAACAGTGAGCCAGGAGATGCATCCTGTGGAGGAGATGATGGGATATCCTGATCCAGAAGCTCCAAAGAAGCCAACTCCATTGCTTGAGAAACAGTAGAGCCCCTGGCTCAGGGTTCCAAGGAAGTATTCAAGGCAAGAGGAGATCACGAGACTCCCATAGCAGATAGCAAACCAGCGCCAGCTGACAGGAGAGGCTGAAAGGATATTTCTACCCCTCTAAATAGGGAGGCGAAGAAGTCCTTTAATAGGCTGGTGAGTTCCTTGATGGACTATTGGGTCCTCTGGCCTGGGATGTGTGGCAGGACATTCTCTTCTGATACCAACACTGGCTCCTGATCCTGGGAATGTAGCCTTCTATATGTGAGCAGTACATTGGATAGATGGGGTCCAAAGTTTCCAGGTGATAGCCCTCCACCAGTAGCCTGGGCAGTGAGAGAGAAGTAGTTATCGGAGGAGGCAGGGGCAACTGAAGCCCCTCCCCACAAGACCTGGGATGGTTAGTTTACAGCTGAGTGAGCAGGGAAGCCTGAAGTATAGGCTTGGACGGGGTAGAATGTTTGGAGGACTTTGAGGAATGTGATTATGAAGCTGTCTCCAGTCTCAGATCAGTGGAATCCAGAGGGATGTGGGAGTGCTGTGTGAAGGGTAGTGTTGACTGCATGAATGAAGCATCGCACAGGCTGGCACTGTGCACTGAGGATCTGCCAGAATGAGTTGACCTCTGCCCTGAATGCGCTGAAATGCTGTGGGGCAGTGTATCAAGCACCGCGCAGCCCATCGGATCCTGAACCTGTCCGGATGCATTCTGCATCGAAGGTCTTCATGCACCATATGGTGAGTACTTTGAAAATCCATGTGTCAAGAGCTTCCGCACAGCATCAAGTGAATGCTTCAGTTCCCCCTGTGTGTTGAGTGCTTTGGCGCTGTGTGCTTCAGAATGTTGTGCGCTGGGTGTGTTAATGACTTTGAATGGTTTGATGCGGCGAGGCATAGGAGAGGCATGTTGACAGCGCCAGTGCCAAAGCTCTGTGCTTTAATTTGTGCTTCTTAGGATGCTTCTTCTTCAGTGCTGGATGGTCCCCAGAATACAAGGCCCGGTCTTTGTCCTGTGCAGAGGGCAGGGTCCCCGTCCATAGGCTGCACAGTTTGGCTGATCATTAGCCGGCCCAAGGCACATCTGTAAGAGACATCACTTTATCACAGTCTCAGCGTTTGAAGCTGCTGGGGGCTGGGTCCTTCTTCTGACCAGATATTTCTGCAGGTCAGGCCCACTGAGCAGGGGAAGAACCCCTTACTTCTCTTCTCCTTTGTTCCTTTTTTTTTAATGGTAGCACTGAAAAGTGCTGTTGTGGGGGCTGCTGAGGCAACTTTGAAAATCCCAAAAAGAAGAATGTAGACAAGAGAGAAAGAGAGAGAGAGAGAGAGCACATGTCCGTGAAGGATCTCAGATAAAAATGACTGAGGCAGCTCATGAGGCAATGCCCGTGCTGGAACTCCTGCACATGCTCAGTAGAGTCAAAGCTCTACTAGCTGTGAGAGAGTCTGTTTGGTGCTTCGGTTGACATCACCCACATGTAATGGCTAATTCAGCCTGCTTATTGACGGAAAACAGTGGGGAGGGCTCAGCTTGGAGGCACTGAATATGGGACCCATGAGAATGTAATAGTGGGGAGGGCTCAGCTTTAGTGGCAGTGAGTGTAAGGCCCATGAGGGTGAGGTACTGGGGAGAGGGGTCAGCTTAGAGGCAGTGAGTGTGAGACTCATACGGGTGCATTAGCGAGGAAGGCTCAGCTTAGGTATGGGACCCAAGTGGATGTAATAGTGGGGAGGGCTCAGCTTGGAGGCAGTGTGTGTGGGCTCCATGAGGGTGAAGTCGTGGGAGTAGTGGGAGTAGTGCTAAATCACTATGACCCATTCTTCATCATCACATCTTAGGATGACCTTCCTCACCTTCCCTATCTGAAAAAATAAAATACCGCTCACACCCATTAACCACTACTCTGATGGGGAAGTTTCACAGGAAAAGGCAGCTATACTGTATCTTTGCTTATTCTGTGGCTGTCTCCTTATGCCTCGCTGGAGAGGGGAGGATTTCTCTGCTTGTGTGCTTCTTTCATGCAATCTTGTGGCTGACATATCCTGCTGAAGCGATTCTACTTTGGGTTGTTATTCTCTGGTTTCATGAGATACAACAGAAAAGTACACACAGCCCACATCCATATTGAACTCACAGCAACACATAACAGACAATTAGCACCAATATCAACCTGGTTTCCCCTGTTAGGCGAAGGTCATCACTTTTCTGTGCGAGTTGTCTGTAATGTACTTTAACTCAGTTGAACAATTTAAAAGGCTAAACAGAACAAGCCAAGTTTAGAAAAGTATCTAGGAAGAGGGTGGATAGGGACATGGCAGGATCAGTAGCAATATTTGATTCCTCCTGTATTTATGCGTTCGAGCCTGTCTTTCCAAGTTAGTTTCCTAGCTGCTAACAAAGGGGCCGATGCAAAACAGTGCGCTCAGCCGAGTGTACTGTATAACCCGCAGTCGGACGTGCGTTAAGTAGGCACTAATCCACCCCCTAATGCAATAGGGGGATTAGCGCCTATTTAACGCACGTCCGACGCGGAGCGGATGGGATAGCGCTCATCACATGCGAATGAGGCTATTACTCATTCGCTCCAATGCAAAAAAATAAATGCGCGTCTCAGACGCACATTTATCGCTCAGCTATTAACGCCTGCCTGCAGACCGCCGGTAACCGCAGAGGTCGCCTTAGCAAGGAGGTGCTATGGTCGCGCTATGGCAAGCGACCCTAGCGCCTCCTTGCTAACGCGACCCCCTAATCGTAATATAGCATGGCGCCCCCCTTGCGGGCGCCATGCTCACATTAAGAAAGTGGGCGCTGACTTTTTTTTTTTTTGCATCGCCCCAAAAATATGTGCTTTATCTCATACGTGCACCCTCCCTATCCCTATGGTCCCTCCGCTTCCCCTGCCTTGCTGATATTTCAATCCCCTAGTGCTGGTTAAAACTCCAGTGCTGGTATTCTGGGGTCTCTCTTACGAACGCCAGCTCCCGGTAACAGCAGGAAGTGAGGGAATACATTAGAATTTTTTTTCCTAAAGGCATTTGAATTATGAATGTGTCTGAAAGCTAGGGGAATGGGCAATAGGCAGGAATGAAGCCTTGATGATTGGCGCCTCTGCTCACAAGTTTCAGATTTGGGCCAATTTAAACATTTTACTGTAAGAGATGGCAGCTCTTGAAAGTTTTGTTCCCCTCGTCCGTCATGTATCGGCACGACACTCGCATGCACACTCCTGCTCTGAAATAGCACTGAACTCACGCACAGCCCTGCCAGTGCACCTCCCTCCTGCCCTGAAGCACCCTCTTTCTTCCATAGGAATGACATTGTTTTTTCTATATTTCTCTTTGAAGTGTGAAAAATGAAAATGTTTATGCTCCTTATTTTAAAAAAAAAAAAATATGAACTAGAAGCAAAATCAGAAGAAAGGAAGGAGAGTTGTCTGAACGGGATGCCGAGGAGACGGCTCATGGTCGGAGGTCAACCTAATTTTATTTTCATTGTATTGCCCTTTCTTTTGCTTTGGAACAAGTTTACTATCAGAGAAAACTGAAGAGGCACCTCTGATATCTGAGCGTGAAGTCAGAGACTGCAGGAGCCTGCACTAGGGCAGTAGGTCGGACGGGCAAGAGACGTCATGCGCCTGCTTGTCTTCACCTGGTTCTCTTTTCCTTACAAGCCGTCTCCCCTTCACTCCGGATACAGAGATGAGTCAGAGCCTCAGAGGCAGGTAGCACTGTAATAACCATCATGGCGGGAGCCAAACTAAGGACCTGATTTACTAAGGCTTTTCTCTCATTCTGTCTATGGGAAAGTGCTTAGTGAATGAGTCCCAAAGGATGCTGCGAATAATTACTGGATTCATTTCCAAGTCTCTCTCTCTTTCTCTCACTCTCTCTCTCTCTCACACACACACTCTCTCTGGATTCAGTACATTCTCTTGCAGGGCCGCACCCTTACACAGAAAAGGCCACAGCTGGGAAATAAGGAAGTGTGCACTGCCCTCTGCAGGCAAAACTTTGTAGGTGCAAGGCACAACATACATTCGTCAGGGGCGTTTTTAGAAATCAGACACCGAAAGAATTTGGCTCAATTTTACATGCTTGTATGTAATAAATTTGGCATCAGGGATTAGGGTTTAGGCTTGCAGCAAAAAGAAAAATTAAAAAGTGCTGTAAAAGCCTGTAAGTCAGTTGGAGTGCACAGTTTAAAACTAGCAACATCTTGTAACTGAGGAATTAATTTCCTGCATCTTCTGGAAGATGAAAAATAACACAAAAAATGGAGCCCAAGTGGACTACATTTATGGATTTTGAAGTGAAAGGCCAACAGTGCTTTCTGTACAAGCTTTGCTCAGCATTTTTCTGTGGGTTTTCTTTTCCCCCCTTTCAAGAAATTGCAGGAACCTAAGAACATAAGAAATGCAGTGCTGGGCCAGACCAAGGTACATCAAGCCTCATCATCCTGTCTCGGACAGCGGCCAATCCTAGTCACAAGTACCCAGCAGGATCCCGAAAAGCAGATCTAATTCCTCTTACTCCCAGGGACGGCAATGGCTTTCTTTAGTCTACCCGGCTAATAATGTGTTATGGACTTTTCCTCCAGGAACTTGTCCAAACCTCTTTTAAACCCCGCTATGCTAGTCGCCTTGACCTCATCCTCTGGCAACAGATTCCACAGCTTGATAGTGCACTGAGTGAAAAAGTACTTTCTATGATTTGTTTTAAATCTGCTGGTTTCATGGAGTGTTCCCATGTTTAGTATTATTTGAAAGGGTAAACAAAGGTCCTTTAATTACCTGTTCCGCCCCACTCATGATTTCATACATTTCTACCATGTCTCCTCTCAGCCATCTCTTTTCCAAGCTGAAGAGCCCTATCCTGTGCAGCCTTTCACCATAGGGGGGCCGTTCCATCCCTTTTATCGTTATTGCCACCCTCCCCTGTACCTTTTCTAGTTCTGCTGTTTCTTTTTTGAGAACTGCATACAACACTCAAGGTGTGGGCGCATCATGCATTAAAACAGGCCATACATTTTCTGTTTTATTCTTAATTCCTTTTCAGTTCATTCTTAACATTCTATTTGCTTTTTTTGACCACCACCACCACACACTGAGCTGAGGATTGCAATGTGTTGTCTACAAGGACTCCAAGATCCTTTATTTGGGTGGTGGCTCCTCTAACAGAACCCAGCATCAGGTACCTGTAGTTGGGATTATTATCACTTTGCACTTTTCCAGATTACATTACATCTACTATTCTGAGACCCAGTCTCATTCCACTCACTGTTTCCTTTTCCAGATCATTTCTGAATATATTAAACAGCACAGGTCCCTGTACCCATCTCTGTGATACTCTACTAATGACCTTTATCCATTTGAAAAACTGACCATTTAAAACTTTCCCTTGTTTCCTGTCTTTTAACCACTTACCAATCCACAATAGAACATCGCCTCCTATCCCATGACTTTTTAATTTCCTGAGGAGTCTCTCAAGAGGGACTTTGTCAAATGCCTTCTGAAAATGCAAATACGCTAGATCAGCTGGCTCACCTTTAACCACATGTTTATTTTCACTAGGAGTAGGCAACTCTGATCTTGGTGTGCCACAAACAGATCTGGTTTTCAAAACTTATACCTCATGTGTATTCAATATGGATATCCTGAAAACCAGACCAGTTTGTGGCACTCCAGGACTGGAGTTGCCTATCCCTGATTTAGAGCTTCAAAAAAAGCTAATATATTTGTAAGGCAATAATTCCCTTTGCTAAAACCATGCTGACTCTTCCCCATTAAGCCATGATTTTGTTTTTAAGAATAGCTTCTATCATTTTCCCCCAGCACTGACTTTAGGCTCACCCGTCTATGGTTTCCTGCATCACCCTGAAGCCCTTTTTAAAATCAGTCTTTCACTGGCCATACTCCAGTTTTCAAGTATTGTGGCTGTTTTAAATGTAACAGGTTTGCAATTTCATGTTTGAGTTTTGCTAGTACTCTGGGATGGACTCCATCTGGTCCTGGTGATTTGTAACTCTTTAATTTGTCAATTTGTCCCCTACATCCTCCATTATCACAGACATCTGCTTTAGTGGCTCAGAATCATCACCATCAAAGCCTGGGTATGTTGCCAACATCCTCCTCAAAAAAGGCAGAGGCAAAGAATTCATTCAGTTTTTCTGCCTCTTCCTTGTCCTCTCTGAGCACCCTTTTTTACCCCTTGGTCATTTAGTGACCTAGTTACCTCCATCCCAGGTTTTTGCTTCAAATGTACTTTGAAAAGTTTTTATTATTAGCTTCTGCCTTTCTGGAAAGCTTTTTCTCAAATTGTCTCTTGCTGTTTGACATCTGACTAGCCAGTGCTTATGCTTTTGCCTACCTTCATCATCTGGGTCTGTTTTCATTTTTTTTAAATGAACTATTGGCTTTAACTGCCTCTTCCAGCTCACCATTAAACCATGCTGGCAGTCGTCGGGCCTTCCTTGGGCCCTTTTTAACTCATGGGATGCATTTTATTTGGGCTTCCAAGATGGTATTTTTAAACACTATCCACATCCCCCACAAAATTTTTCACCTTTGCAACTGCTTCTTTTATTTGATTTTCTAACTGCTTTCCTCACTCGCAGTCTCCCTTTTTATTACGCGACTGCAGTAGTTTTACTTAATGCCCTCCCTGCAGTGATAGGTAAAATTTGATTGCATTCTGATCGCTATTGCTTAAGCGGTCTCAACACGGTAACCCCTTTCACAAGGTCGTGCATTCCACCGAGGACTGGATCAAAAGTAACTGCCCCTCTCGTTGATTCAAGGGCCAGTAGCTCCATGAAGCAGACGTTTATGGCATCTAAAAATGTTAACTGCTCTGGCATGTCCCAGTGAGACGTGGACCCAATCAACACCGAGGTAACTGAAATCTCCCATTATTATCGGGTTGCCAAACTATTTGTGTAAAAGATGCTGTTAAGTTCAAAACTGTTACCTGCACCTTGACCCAGGGGCTTTTTCTGCACCGGGCAACTCCTAGTGGCTATCTTGCTTGCAGTGGTTTGGATTTATGTGAGTAAAGAGGCACTACCAGGTGCCCCCACGAGAGCTGCTGGCTCTGATATAAACTCACTCACTTTCTCTACAACAGAGGCCAAGATGAAAGCCTCAGCAGCAGAGAAGATCAGAATGAAGGGACTCTGGCAAACCTATTTCATAGTTTGGCTTTATTCAAACTGCAAAGTCTACGATCTTCTGGTGCCTGTTCTTTTTAATTGTTTCTTATTCTATCTTCTATTTTATACAGTCGGGCCACTTTCTGTAGCCTCTTACCCATGTATAACTACTCTGCCTTGAAGGGGATTTAGAAGTAATGTTTTGCCAACATTCACTGATGAAGTCAGTAAGTTTTGGGTGGGTCTCACTTATGGAATGGCAGGAGGAGCGGCAGGACAGAAACGAGGGGCATTCGCAGATTTGTGCGGGGAGGGGGAACTCGGAGACAGGCAGACGGCAGAGCCCGTCACACAGAGTCTTGTAAAGGGGCTCAGAGGCAGAGCCCGTGACACAGGGAGTCCTGGAAAGGGGATCTATAAACTTTGAATGCATTTCTTACTGTACTGTCCCTTTAGTAAAAACCCCGGGAAGCTCTAGCTAAGGAAGCTGCATGTGCCAGGTACCAAGAGAAAGAAGATATAGAGAAAGTCTGTGGTCAGCCACAGCCCTGAAATGTGTCAGATGCCATAAGACCACACCTGTGGCAATAATTGTACCAAACTTCAACGTGTTTGATGGAGAGTGAGGGAGATTAGAAGAGTCTATTCTTTAAGAATTAGACGAAAACTCAGCTGGCACATCCCTTCCTCTCACCCCCTTACTCAGCTGGCACCCTGGCGAAGGTGTGCAGTGCGCTTCTCTCTAGGCCCCTTCATCAGCCTCGCTCCCCCCGCCTTCCCTCCTCCTCCTGTGGGTTTCCTGTTAGAAGTGGGAGGGCTTGCCATGGGGGCCCAGAAGCAGCCACAGTTTACAATCCCGCACTCAATAAGCCCCGATTCCTCTGCCAGCTGCAATTGTAGCAGTAAGTGCATCTGCTAAATATTTTCTCTGGACAGTGAGGGATTTCGGGTCGAAAAAAAAACAAAACAACTAAACGAGGCACGTGAGGCCACCTCAAAGCAGGTACTGAAAAGGTAACTACAAATCTGCAAGAAAAGGAAAAGATTCAACATGAAAACAGGCTTGGGAGAGAACGTGGAGAAAATTGACGTGATGGGGGTAAAACGTTTTATGTACAAGCAGGGGGCTGGTTTTCAAAAAAGGATTTCCACGCTTAAAACTGGGTTTTGCGCACCTAACTGCACTTTAAGTGAGCTTTTGAAAATTACTTGCTACAATATATGCTACTTTACATAGAAATTAACCCTGAATGTCTTTTTGTTGGCTTCTCTTGTGATATTTTTCCGTAATCGTATTCATTTGACTATTAATTACTTTGCTGAGAGATTACAAAATAAAAAGATTTGCAGAGCAGGCTTGGGGTATTGCCCAGAAATCCTGCTCTTCTCTCCTCTCCTCCTCACCTCTCTGAACAATCTTCTGGCCTAGCCCCAAACATGCAGACATCCCTCCCACTGTGCACAAAAATATCTTAATCCTCAAAGGATTAGGAAGGAATCCAAACCGTCCTTCTGCAGTTACCTTCCCTGAGTTCCGGGAGTTCTGCATAACCAGATACTTCGGATGGAAATGTTTACATTCTCTAAATACAGATAATTATCTAGTGCCTTAAATTGTGCACCACAATCTGTATGGGTGCCCAGCATGTTTTCTCTGCATAATTTCATGAGCAACACAAAGCAAAGTCCCGGAAAAGTATGTGCGTGTGTGTGTCCTCCCAGAAGCTGTTGCATTTTAAACCACACTGGCAGGAAAAAAAATACTTGCACGTATCAGAAATCTAGTCCTGGTTTCTCACTTCCCGAGGGGGAGGGACGCCTGTGTCCGGAGTTCATGCCACATGGATGCAGGAACCCTTCAACCTCCCAGGTACAAGGGAGTGGGAGGCGAAGAGAGGAGGACCCGTGTCCTGTGTTCCTGAAATAAGGACCTGATGCAATAAGGAGCGCTCCGCAGAGCACACAGATTTACCTGCAGCCGGGCGCCCCATGGTCTGTGCGCAAACCACTGCCAATGCAGCAAGGAGCTTTGTGCACCAAAAAAAAATGTGCATTCAAGAAAAGGCTTAGCATGCATAAAAACATGATTCATGCCCATAAACCATGTTTTCTGTGGATAAAATATGATTTATGTGCACAATAACTGCTTGCAGTGCAGAAAGCATTGTTTGTTTGCTTGAATCATATTTTATGTGCAAAAAGCATGCTTTCTGCGCATTGTTAAGCGCCACACCATTTTTTATGACGCTTATGGCCAGGGAGACAAGAACACTTCGATTTTTGTTCACAGCATAATTTTTTTTTATTATTCAATATAAGTATTCTTGGGAGATGCTGATGCCATGTCTCTTACACACTGACTACCAGCATCTCATTGTATACAGGAAGTGATCCTTCTTTTATAGATATCATTCAATATCGAACACAGGTAGAAGGTTCTAGAGATTTGCGTGACTGCCCAAAGGATCATTTACAGCCTGTAATCCCAGCTCCTGGGGAGGCTGAGGCTAGTGGATCACTTGAGCTCAGGGTCTCTGCCCTGCATCAAGCTGTGCTGAGCAGGTGTCCAAGCTAAGCTGGGCATCAACAGCATAAAATCCCAACTATAGACCCTGGCACCGGAACTCCAGCTTCTATCCATAGACTATCTCTAGCCCTGGAAACTTTCCTCCACCTCGGTCTAGAAGTTACGTTTCCAGCACTAAGGAAACATCAGGAAAGCCAGCGCAGCTCTCTGCATTGGGACGTAATGCTAACGCCTTCCTGAGCATGTGATTTGCATGAGAGAGCACTAACTTAAATGTACCTCTTCACATATTTTCTGCTTTGTTTACATATGTAACTTCCGATACATTAGCAGACCATTAGCTTACTGCATGCAGAGTTAAAAACAATGTTATTTCAGTGCACAGTTTTAACGCTCAGCTTATTACATCAGCCCCTCCCTATCAGGAGCCGATGCATGGCATGCTTTTTCTCTCCCTCTTTGCCCACTTGCTGGCTTTCTGGGCTTAAGTATCACCTACAGTGTCACCCATTTGCAAGTCAGCACCCCAGTCACTTCAGAGAAAATCCAGAGCAGGAACCACTGCAAGTAGAATGAGGTGATGCCAGGGCCAGCATGGCTGGTGCCAAATTACTTCATCCTATCCATATTTCAGGCAGGTGGTGAGGACCCTGGAATGATCCTTGCACCTTCTGATTACTGTAGATCTCACCCTTTTTCTTTCAACCAGCAGTAAATGGAAGAAACTCCATTTCTCATCTACTCACGCCTTCCCCTGTGGCCCTAACCGAACACCGTTCTTGCTACTGCCCATCATCCTCATATCTCCTCTTTAGCTGCCTTTCCTTCCTGTCTAGAGCCATCGGCTCCTTGGGGGCAGGCCTCTTGCTTACCTATCACACTTTACATGACCTATGCCAATTGCTTATTGCATCCCCTGGGCTGACTTGACCTGTATTCACTTTCCACAGTGCTCTGCACACCATTGGTGAGCTACAGACATGCAACAATGATTACAATAGAACAGAGAGTGCTATACGTGGGAAGATCTTTGGAGAAAGGACTCCCATTGCCTCTTGTTCCCAGATACTGTACCTTTACTCTCCTGCTACACCACATCACTGCAGGTGCAGCACACCCGGCCCACTCTGGGGAGGCTGGGAGGTTAGCAGAACACCTGACCAATGTGATGGCCTAACTGTGCCCAGCACATCTGGGCCTTCCGAAGTTTTATGTGCCCAGTTCTTACCATGCAGCCCCTATGCAGGAAAGCTGTAACAGTATACAGATTAGTTTTGTAACATGTGAATATTATAAGACAAGACAGAATGTGTATTTGAACAAAAGAATGTCCATACTGGGTCAGACCGAAAGTCCATCAAGCCCAGTGTCCTGATTCCAACAGTGACCAATCCAGGTTACAAGTACCTGGCAGGATCCCAGATCCCATGCTGCTGACAGCCAGGGATAAGTAGTGGCTTTTCCCAAGTTTATCTGGTTAATAGTTTATGGATTTCTCCTCCAAGAATCTGTCCAAACCTTTTTTAAACCCAGCTATGCTTGCTGCTTTCACCACATCCTTCAGCAATGAATTCCAGAGCTTAATTGTGTGTTGAGTGAAAAAGAATTTTCTCTGATTTGTTTTAAATGTGCTACTTGCTAACTTCATGGAGTGTCCCCTAGGTTTGTATTATTTGAAAGAATAAATAACCAATTCACATTCACCTGTTCTATTCCACTCATTATTTTATAGTCCTCTATCATATCCCCCCTCAGTCATCTCTTCTTCAAGCTGAACAGCCCTAACCGCTTTAGACTTTCCTCATAGGGTAGACACTCCATCCCCTTTATAATTTTAGACACCCTTCTCTATACCTTTTCCAGTTCAGCTATATCTTTTTTGAGATGTAGTGATCAGAATTGCATACAGTACTCTAGTTGCAGTCTCATCATGGAACGACTCAGAGGTGTTACGACATTCTCCATTTTATTTTCCATTCCTTTCCTAATAATTCCTAACATTCTGTTTACTTTTTTGATCACGACCGCACACTAAGCCGAGGATTTCAAAGTATTGCCCACACTGATACCCCCAGATCCTTTTCCTGAGTTGCAATTCTTAATATGGAACCTAATATCGTGTAACTATAGTGTGGATTACTTCTCCCTATGTGCATCACTTTGCACTGTCCACAATAAATTGAATCTGCCATTTGTATGCCCAGTTTCCCAGCCTCGCAAGCTTTTTCTTCCTCTTTCTCACAACCTGTTTGTGATTTCACCAATCATAATAATTTAATATTATCTGCAGATTTGATCACCTCACTCATCATTCCCTTTGCCAGATCATTTATAAATAAATTAAAAAGCATCAGTCCCAGTACAGACCCCTGAGGCACTCCACTCTTTACCTTGCTCCACTGAGAAATCTGACTATTTAGTCCCTCTACTCTCTGGTTCCCATCTTTTAACCACTTTGCAAACCACAATAGGACATTGCCTCCTATCCCATGACTTTCTATTTTTCTCAGGAGTCTCTCATGCAAGATTTTGTCAAATGGCTTCTGAAAATCTAAATACACTGTATTCACTGGATCACCATTATCCACACGTTTATTAACCTTTTAAAAAAACAAACAAACAAACAGCAGATTGGTGAGGCAAGACTTTCTTTGTGTAAATCATCACTGGCTGTGTCCCATTAAACCATACCTTTCTATATATTTTGTAATTTTATTCTTTAGAATAGTTTCTAGAGGCTCACCAGTCTATAGTTTTCCAGATCATCCTTGGAGCCCTTTTTAAATATTAGTTTCACATTGGCCACCCTCTAATCTTCAGGTACAATAGATGATTTTACTGATAGGTTACAAATTGCTAGTAACAGAACTACAATTTACATTTTTAGTTCTTTCAGAACTCTGGGATGTAAACCATCTGGTCCAGATGATTTGCTACTCTTCAGTTTGTCATTAAAGTTGACAAAAGAACACATGGTATGATCCCTAGATTTCTCCCTGCTGAGACATCCACACACAGCTCTGCCAATGTATCTCTAACCTGTCCTGCAGCACCCCCTACTATATATTTGTATATATATATATATATATATATATATATAATAAATGAGAATTACTCTGCTATTTCATCTCTGAGACACACCCCCCCACACACACACACATACACAGCACTGCCAATACACCTCAATCCTGCCATACAGCACACTCCTGCTATTTCCGTACTGAGACCCAGATACACATATGTAATTCTGCTAGTGCAACTCAGTCCTGCTCTGCAGCACCCCTTGCTATTCCAGTAGTGAGCCTGCCAAACCACTCAGTTAACTTTGAACACAAGTTAGGATCTTAAGCTACATTGCTCGGTAGGATCAGAACCTATATTGCTAAAGTGGAAAGGCTAGTGTACTGCCTTACTAGACTACCTACTCTAATGTAATCAACTCCATTTCTGCTGGCCACATTTACAAGAAAGATCTAGTCTCAAGTGACCGATTCAAAGCATTGTTTGAAAAGTTGCAAGCTGCACTTGGGCACCCATATCAGGTCCCGGAGAGAAGCAGATTCTGTGGCATCTTTCATTGGACCAGCCTCGGAATTTTCTAGAGAAGATGATAACGCTCTGTGTGAGTTTTCACAAACACAATGGGTCCCTTCCCTTCAGAATGTCAGGCGGCAGGACAGAGGCATCAGGTGGGATAAAGGTCATGAGAAAACTTAACCAAAGGAAAGAAACAGCAGTGAAGAGCCAAGAAAACTAGAAGAACCCTCTCGTGTCCATGCAGTGTGACTGCTGGAGCAGCTGATCCACTTCTGGGTTTATTGTGTTTCCACCCAGCAGCATCCTGGGACTTGTAGTCTTTTCATATTAAAAAAAACAGAGAAGGGCCAGCTCCGTGGCAGTGCTGATCACTGCCATGCAGAGGTACCTGGGTTTGATTTTTGGCTCAGGATTTCCATTCCCTGGGTTGGCCCGGGAAGAGGATGCTGTGGAGATAGTGCACACAGACTCCCCAAGGGAGGGAGTCATGGTCATTGCATAAGCTTCGTAGCACACATCCATTTCTTCTGCTACATCGCCTAAGCATGACATCTAGTGGCCGGATTCAAGGCCCATGATCACAGGGTCTTGGAAAGAGCCCTGACTCATGGCCC
The DNA here is from genome assembly GCF_901001135.1 of Rhinatrema bivittatum. Taxonomy (NCBI): domain Eukaryota; kingdom Metazoa; phylum Chordata; class Amphibia; order Gymnophiona; family Rhinatrematidae; genus Rhinatrema; species Rhinatrema bivittatum. The sequence goes on along the minus strand of NC_042615.1, from coordinate 502,344,740 downwards.
CCGGCCCAGGACCCTCACTGCAATGACTGAAGTAAGGGGAGGATATATTAAAGAAGGGGGAAAAAAATCCTTGGATAGTTGAGAACAAAGGCTTATGGCACTGGATCCCAGCCCCAGTTCCGAGTGAGCTGGAGACCCAAAGGAGCAGGAGGAAACGGCCCCATCCCCCCAAACAAGCAGACGTGTGAATGTTTCATGCTGCCTAGTTTCCTTCTTTGGCAGAGAAACTTTTGTATGATTATGACTAGTAACCAATGACAGGGCAGCTTTAAAAATGCTCAGTGACATCACAGTATGTTCTGACCTCATAGAGATTTCAGCTGAAAAGAACTGAACTGCTCCGGATTACATTTATTTTTTTTTAAATAGAAAGCTAAGGTAAAGAAACTGACAACAATTCTAAGTGTTGGGGGCTTGAGGGCAACTGAAAAGTGGGAGCCCAGGGTGCCAGGGTGCTTTACTCTCTGTGGCAGAAATACAAATGACATTAACTGAACGCTCTGAAAGTTACTGGGGGGGGGGGGGTATGAAGCAAGCTTTGCTGTAGAAAACCAGAATTACGACAGATCAAATTGAGACAAAACCCTCAAAATACAGTGGGATGGGAGCGGTCAGGCAAACCAGTGTCGGATGACTCTTATCAGAGTCGGCCTGGGTCAGAGCTGGTTTCACCTCTGAGCATGCACTTCCTGCCGCTCATGTAAGGTTCTGACTCCAAGGAAGGGGGTTAGTATGGGAGGGCACGGTGCCCTCTGAAGGTCACTGTGAGGAGCCAGCGTTATTCCAGTTAGGAGTGAATCAGACAGCCCAATGTCTGGAAATGTTTGGCTTCTGTTCTATTTAAAAAAAAAAAAAATTTGCAAGAAGGGGAAGTTTGATGGCATTGCTGTATCCTCTGCTGCTGAAAGGAGCAGCATGGTCTGCATCAGAGGGACCCAGAGTCCTGACACGCTAAGTTGGCTTGCATGACTTTGTATGAATTTAATAGAAAATGTTAGTACTCTGATAACTGGGTTTTTTGACCAGGCGGTTTCTTCCTGGGCTTCCAGCTCAGTCAGAACCAGGGCTCGGATCTGATGCCATAAAGTCTTCATTCGCAATTACCCTGGCATTTTTTTGGGGGGTTTTTTTTTCTGTAATGGTTTATTCCCTCCACCCTCAGCCCACCCATTGCGGCAATAGTCCTGGGCCAGGGTCCATGCCCCAACGGGTCCTAAGTCTGTCCACCAGGTGTCAGCACCGCACAGTGACTGAAGCTCCTCCTCCCTCCTGGATCCCTGAAAAGCAGCATGCGGCCTTTCACTGAGCCACCCGGCCCGCCCTACTATTTCTATTTCGGCATTTATAGAGCACCCTAAGCCGGGACACTTTGCAACAAAGTATATGCAGAAAAGGGCATCCAAAATAACTTATTATAAGAGCTTAAATCACAGAGACTTTCGGGAGCTGGAAAGCATTACACAGCAAGCTGGCGGGACCCCAGTCACCGGAGGTTTACCAGAGCAGGCTGGAGACACATCTGTCTGGGATGGGTTAGGTATGGTGGATCCTGCCTTCAAAGGCAGTGACTGGACTGGCTGACCCCCCTTGTGGTCCCTTCCAAGCCTGTCTTGGCTGATTATACATTTAGGGGTGATGCATGTCAGCGCTTGTGTCCCAGCCCACAGTGATGACATCACTGTCTCCCGTCTGCAGGAAGCTGTGACATCTGTGGCATGGGTGTTGGGATGGGGTGAGCCACAGCACCCCGGGGCCCCACCAAAATCTGGCCCTTTCTGCAGAATCGCCGCAGGAAATCCGGGACTGGGCTGGGCAGACAGTAGCTGTACTGGCTATAGGAAGAGGAGAGCTGGGATGCATGGGCTGCATTCCTCTATCTCCGCAGCTCGGGGCCCCCGACACTTGCTTTCAACCTCATGAGATCTGTGCAGCTGCACAGTTCAAAGCAGCCGTCGGGGCCAGGCAGCAGAGGAGGAGGAGGCTGAGGCACAAGGACTCTCTGCTGCTGATCACTCTGGGTAAGGGGAAGAGAGAGGAGGAAGGGGTGAGGGAGAGAGAGGGAGGTATGGGAGAGGAGGAGAGGACAGGAGAGAGGGTGTAGGTAGAGGAACACAGTGATGGGGGTGGCAGGACAAGAGAGAGAGAGAGAGAGAGGTGTGGGGGAGAAAGAGACCGGTGGGGGAGGGGCAGGAGGTCAGAGGGAGGGGTTGGGAATTGGTTGGCTTGTCCCTCCGCCCCCAACCACAAAAGCATTTTGCTGGCCCTGATTGCAGGCCAACCAAAGTCATGTCCTTGCTGCCGGTCAGGTCAGTATGTTCTGAGGAGAAGCCACCCCCTTCTCCTGCATCACAGCTCCCAAGGAGAAACCTCCCACAGAACGGTCTGCCCTTTTAGAAACGGGCCACCAGCTTTGCCCATCCCTGTTCCAGATGACCCCTGGCAGTCTCTTCCAGCCCTGTCTGTCTCTGATTCTAGACGATCCCCTGCAATCCCTTCCAGTTCTCTCTCCCTCTCTCATTCTAGATGAGCACCTGTGGGCTCTTCCAGCCCTGTCTGTCTCTGATTTTTATTACATCTTTCTATGTAAGAGACAGAAAGGGCACAGAAGGTGCAATTTTAAAAACTCTGCACACTGGTGCAAAGTCCCTGTTTACTTTTTCCCTGTGGATTTTGCACCAGTGAGCAAAGGGGAATGTGTGTGTGTGCTTTCCCTTGCAAAACCGTTGTCTTTAATGTTCTGTTTTGCTGAACTGTAGATACTACACTCTGATGAGGGTTTCAACAGATTGCTGTTAAAGGATATTGTATGCTTTAGTAAAAAATATTTTGGAAAAAAAACAAAACCAAACAGCTTGGTGAAGAAGTAAAGCCGCAGAGATTGGTTCCTTTTTCTGCAGATACTTTCCCCCCCCCCCCCCCCCCCGACAAGCAACGCGCATGGATCTGACAACGCAAAACCGCGCCCGCTGACGCCGTCCCCGATCTGTCACTGCCTCTGCCCCCCTCCCCCACCTGCTGATCCCGTGCACCCACCTTTACCTGTGCACAAGGCCAGCGATTTTCAGACAGTCTTGTTTACTCAGGGTAAAACCCGCCCTCACGGTGGGAGAAGCAGAACCAGGCCCATGGAGGGCAGGGGGGAAAGAGAGAAGGTCCAGCCCGGATGAACGAGCCTCCCTTTGTCCATCCCCATGCTCCTCTTACATGTTGGTTGGGTGCCCTTTACTTGAGATCCAGATCCAGCTGAGAAGCCGGCCAGTTCTGGAGAGTGACAAACCCAACGGAGGGGGCGGCGCCTGCAGCAGGAGGGAGAGCTGTGCACCTGGCTGCTGCTGAGCAGATGGCATGCCAGTGATATAAAAGTCAGGCGTTTTGGAACGACCTGCCATCTACTGCAGAGGGATCGAAGGGAAAAAAAAACAACAAAAAACCCCCACACACATTAATTTTCCATGCTGGTTCTGGGGAGGGTGCGTGAGAGCGATACATTCAGGAATACTGCCCCAAGCGAGAATGATTGCTTTGTTGGGATCTGGGATAGAACGTCCATGGAAAAACCGATGGCACCTAGGGCAGAAATAATACTGAAATATCACGAAACTTGGGACATCTTCCTTATTTTATGCGGAAAGCAATTCGGGGGGGGGGGGGGGGGGGGGGCGTGCGGGGATAGTAGGAAACGAGAAAGATTAGCCAAGGGTGGGGAAGGGTCCTTTGAGGGGGTTGGTGAGATCCGTTTGTGAATTTAACATGCTGTTAAAAGATCCAGAGGGCACTGGGGGGGCATTGTGATACATATATGTGTTTGTAAAACTGAAAAATGGTTCATAATACATCACAGGTACAATGTGACACTATAAAATTCTCAATAAAAGTGAAGTAAAAAGCAAACGAAAGAATTCTACTGTGGCAAAAAAGGTGTCTGCGAACTGGCTGAAGGCCAACTGTCCCATCGCTCCCCAGTGCTGTAGCTTTGGGAGGGTTAGGAGGATTACGTAGGTCACCCTCGCCTATGTCACAGTATAGAAACAGGAGATCCTGAATCCTCGATGGGGGCAATTTTAACATGGACGTACTCTGGGTTTCTCCTGCTTGCCCCTTCTCGTGCCCCCTGCTCCCTTCTCCCTTCCTCTTCCTCCTAACCCCCTTTACAAGGCGTTCCCAGCATTGTGAGCTCCAGTGAGACCGTTCCCTCGGTGAGAATCGCGGGAGCCCCAGGGAACATGCCAGCGTCAAGGCTGTAAGTCAGGCCACAGCCTTACAAAGAAGGAAGATTACGTGGCTCACCAAGGTCTTCACTGTTGATCACCTGCCCACCCACTTGGGGTATGTCAGAGTTTGTTAGATAGGATAGGTAGTAAGGCGAAGGTTCAGTTTAGGTTAGGGTTGTATGTCATAGTTGGGGGAGGGCAGAATACCTAAGCCAGTTTGGATAATAGTGGGGGAATAGCTAGTGGGGTTTCCCAAATAGGTTGGCCTATCCTAAAGCTGGTGGCATGATAGATAATTCAGGCTAGCCAGCTGGCTCAGAGAGCAAATCCCCGGAGGCTACCATGTCCACGGACTTAGGGGCTGACCCCCTATGCTGTGCCAGAAGGGCACAAATGCAATGTGATTCTCAAGAGATCGCTTGCCGGATCAGTGTGATGCTGGGGGCACCAATCAGTGCCACGAATAGGAAGGGGTAAGGGGGTGGTTGCCCTGGGTGTCAGGCCCAAGGGGGGGGCATCATCACCAGGACCACGTTTACCTATGGGCAGGGCAGAGGGCTCACTGCATGAGCACAGAGAGCTCTGACTGATGACTCTAACGGCCAGTGCAGTAGAGCCCAGTCCTTTGCTTCCTGCTCCAGCCCCGGCCAGTGCAGTAGAGCCCAGTCCTTTGCTTCCTGCTCCAGCCCCGGCCAGTGCAGTAGAGCCCAGTCCTTTGCTTCCTGCTCCAGCCCCGGCCAGTGCAGTAGAGCCCAGTCCTTTGCTTCCTGCTCCAGCCCCGGCCAGTGCAGTAGAGCCCAGTCTTTTGCTTCCTGCTCCAGCCCCTTCCGTGCCAGGAAGCAGCAAGGAACAGGAGGAGAGAGGCCCTGAGCCTGGAATAGAGCACAGTGCACAGCAAAGAAGAGAGCACTGCTCCCTAATCCAGCCCCTCCTATCTTTCTGTTCCTCCCCTCTCCTCCTGTCTGTCTGCAGGGAACAGGAAGGAGGTGGGGTAAAGCTGGAGTGGATAGCAGAAAAAAAGAATTCAGTTTTTCTCTGCGGATTTCTATTTCTAATTTGTGATCCCTTATTGTCTATTTGCTAAGGGCCCAATATTCAAAGTACTTCAATATAACTTATCCAGCTAACTTAGAAGGGATATTCAGAATATACCCAGATACGTTTGAGTTAGCCAGATAAGTTATAGCCAGCTAACTTTAGACCTGCTATGGAGAAGTTCTAACTTATTTGATTAACTTAATCAGACAAGTACAAATATTGACATTTATCTGACTAAGTTAACAGGATAAATAGCTCCTCCCTGATCAGCCCATATCCCTTCTATAAGTTATCTGACTAACTACATAGCCAGATAAGTACTTCTCCAGTTAAGTGGCGACTGACAGCTGATCGCAATTAGATATTCAGCAGCCACCATGTAGCCAGATAAGTCACTACTTATCCTGCTAAGTAGCCCTGAATATTGGCTTCTAAGGATCTTTGTTCTGTGTGTGAGACCAAGGTGACATTTCTACTCCTGGGGGAATTCTGCGCAAAAAAACTTAAAATTCTGTAAACTTTATATTGGTCAAAATAACACAATTTACATGACAGTCTTTAAGTAATTACATTTTAAATGAATACAGAAAAAAGTTATTACTTAAAGATGCAGAATTTTAAATATTTTGAGCAGAATTTCCCTAGAAATTCACTGTAAGAGTGTCTCTTCCACTCGCTCTCCCTACTGCCCTTGCCACTTTGTCCTCTCAGGCCCCAACTCTTCCACCTGCCAGTATCTCTCCCCTCCACCTCTAGGCTCAACCCCTTCCACTCTATCGCCAGTCCCAGAGTTTGACCCCGTTCTCAGTACTGCCCCTCACACAGGCTCCCTCTCTACCTCCCTCTCTCACACACATGCTCCTTCTCTCTAGTACACATACACACACCCTCATACAGGCTCCTTCACTCTCTCACACACACACACATATCCCCTTTTTCATATACACGAGCTCCCAATCTCTCACACACATACACACTCCTTCACAATCTCCTCATATAGGCTCCCTCTCTCTAAAACCCACACTCAAGCATCCCCGCCTCTGCTCTCTTACCTCCCATACTCTTTCTCACACCCTCCTGCTCTCTCTCACCCTCCCCTCCCCCTCTCTCACACACACACACACATTCTCTCTCACTGGGACCTTCCATCTTCGCCGTGAGGGCACATGGGGCCGTCATCTTCGCTGCGAATGGAGTGCATCCCGCGGCAGACGCGGGACGCGCTCCATTCGCGGCATGCCAAAGTTTCCTGTGCTATTTTCTGCACAGAATTTGGCAATTCTGCGCAGGGGGAGAACAGAATTCCCCCAGGACTACATATCCTCTTAGTGTGTAGGTTCTGCGTAGGGATTTGTAGCAGTCCGGCTTGTTCTCAGTTTCCAATAGGAGATATACTGGTATTTTAGAGCTTGGTGGAATATTTGCAGTGTTATCTTTTCATATGTGATTGTTCTGTGAAGGATGATGATGGGGACATAATGATGGTTGAGTTTAATTATCAAAATCTCTGGGTGACGGGGGGTGGGGGGAGCTTATAGGCCTGAAGGACCTAGGGCAGCTGTTCACAAACCTGTACTGGGACCCCCCCCCCCCAGCTGGTCAGGCTTTCAGGATATCCTCAATGAATAAGCTTGTGTGAGAGAAGGGTCAGGGCAGCCTCGAGGCCTGTGAGTGAGTGCTGCCTCACAGGCCCCGTGCAGATTGCATTTCAAGCTCCTGCAGCTATTACTGCTGCCACTACCCAAAGATTGGCAGTATTGTAGCCTGAGCAGTGTAGGATGGAGGAGATAGAGAAAGGATAGGAGGGGCCTCTGTGGTCAGGGGGAGAAGGGAAGAGCCAGAGAAGGCACTGCTGCTGGGCAGGAGTTTGGGAGACAGGGATGGGGGTGGGAGGGGGCGACTATGGTTAGTGGAGGAGAGGGGGCTGCTCATACTGCTGGGCAGAAGGTTGGGGGGAGAGGGGAGAGGGGGCTGCTGCTACCAGGCAGATGATTATAGGGGAGGCAGGGCTTCTACTGCTGCGTGATTGAGAGAGGGGGGGCTGCTGGATAGAAGGTGGGGGGAAGGGGCAGCTTCTGGGCAGAGGGAGGAGGGCTGCCATCAAACAGGGGTGAGCAGGAGAAAGGGAGAAACTGCTAGGCAGGGGATGGGAGGCTGAGAGGCGGATGCTTTTGGGTAAGGGGTGGGGAAGAGAGAGAGAGAGAGGGAGGATGGATGCTGCTGGACAAGGGGTGGAGGGAAAGAAAGAGAAAGATGCAGGGCCAGGATTAGCCTGTGGAGCAAGAGGGGAATACAGGGCAAGGAGTGGGTGGGGGCTCCTGGGCAAGCAGTGAGGGGGGGGGGGGGAAGGGGAGAGAAAGAGAGAGATGCAGGGCCAGGAGTGAAGGAAGAGAAAGAGGGGACTGCTGGGGGTGCTGTCTTTGCTGGAGCTGAGAGCCATGCCTCGGCCTTCAGGGGAGAGAGTGCTGTGAGGGAGCAGACACTTGCAAGTCAAGAGGCTAGGTGGGGGGTGGGAGGGAGAGGGGAAGAAGGCCCAGGTGCAGAAAAGGCTGGTTATATGAGGTAGAGACCTGGATGTGGAGCAGGTGTAGGCCATAAGCCTTGGGGGAGGCCGGCTCAGGTACAGTTTGCCCATCATTTGATTGCTGTCTATAGTGGATTATAATAAAGGTGCCACTACCTGCAGTATCAATAATTGTTAAGGGGAAAGTTAAAAACAAAATACTCAGTTCTTAAATTAGGAGCCTAAGTTTAGACCTTCAATTACTTTTCCTTGATTCTGGAGCCAACGGGCTTGACTTTCACAGTGGAAAAGGGTAAACAGTGGAGTGCCTCAGGGATCTGTACTTGGACCGGTGCTTTTCAATATATTTATAAATGATCTGGAAAGGGGTACGACAAGTGAGGTGATCAAATTTGCAGATGATACAAAATTATGCAGAGTAGTTAAATTTCCAGCGGATTGTGATAAATTGCATGAGGACTTTGTGAGGCTGGAAGATTGGGCATCCAAATGGCAGATTAAATTTAATGTGGACAAGTGCAAGGTGATGCATATAGGGAAAAATAACCCTTGCTGTAGGTTCCACATTAGGAGCTACCACCAAGGAAAGAGATCTAGGCGTCATAGTGGATAACACATTGAAATCATCGGCTCAGTGTGCTGCGGCAGTCAAAAAAGCAAACAGAATGTTGGGAATTATTAGAAAGGGAATGGTGAATAAAACGGAAAATGTCATAATGCCTCTGTATCACGTCATGGTGAGACCGCACCTTGAATACTGTGTACAATTCTGGTCGCCGCATCTCAAAAAAGATATAGTTGTGATGGAGAAAGTTCAGAGAAGGGCAACCAAAGTGATAAAGAAGATGGAATGGGCTAAAGAAGTTAGGGCTGTTCAACTTGGAAAAAAGACAACTGAGAGGGGATATGACTTAAATAGGTTAATGTAAATCAGTTATTTACTCTCTCAGATAACAGAAGGACTAGAGGGCACTCCATGAAGTTAGCAAGTAGCACATTTAAAACTAATCGGAGAAAATTATTTTCCACTCAATGCACAACTAACCTCTGGAATTCACTGCCAGAGGATGTGGTTATGACAGTTAGTGTAATTGGGTTTTAAAAAGGTTTGGATAAGTTCCTAGAGGAAAAATCCATAAACTGCTATTAATTAATTAGCAATAGTAGCTTGAGATCTATTTAATGTTTGGCTACTTGCCAAGTACTTTTTGTCTTGGATTGGCCACTGTTGGAAACAGGATGCTGGGCTTGATGGACCCTTGGTCTGACCCAGTATGGCATATCTTACGTTCTTATTGAGGCTTTTCTCCCATTCTGGGGAAAATGCTTAGTGAAGGCTAGTTCCTGTTAATAAGATTTTTAAAAATATCTGTGTTGTTTTTATTGTATTTTAAACTTGTATGATATAACCCACCTTGGTCAACATGCCTTATGTGCTGTACAGAAAAATCAAGAAAGAAAAATACTGAATGAATGAATGAATCAATGAATCAATGAATGAATGAATGATCCTCTCTATACTGAAAATCATTGCTGGTGCCTCCCTTGTTTCCCTTCTCTGATGCCACATCCAGTGCCCATATTTTAGGAACTTGAATTCCGGAGCCTTGTGCTCAGTCCTGGACAGTTTTCAAAGGGGCTGACTTAGGTGCTCATCTCCCAAAGTTAGGCATCTATACCCTTTGAAATTTCACTGCTGTCTGCCTAATTGATGCCGACTGAATTATATGGAGAGCAGAAGAAGGGCAGGGAGGCTGCCAGGGTTGCAGGTATGTGCCCAGTGGCTAAACATCAAGAACAAGTGAATGCTAATCTCCGGTTCTGTCACTGACTCTGCCTATGACCTCAGGGAGTCACTTTATCTCCCAGTGCCTCAGTTCTAATCCCCAGCTCTGTCACTGACTCTGTGTGTGTGACCTTTCGGAGTCACTTTATCTCCCAGTGCCTCAGTTCTAATCCCCAGCTCTGTCACTGATTCTGTGTGTGTGACCTTTCGGAGTCACTTTATCTCCCGGTGCCTCAGTTCTAATCCCCAGCTCAGTCACTGACTCTGTGTGTGTGACCTTTCGGAGTCACTTTATCTCCCGGTGCCTCAGTTCTAATCCCCAGCTCTGTCACTGACTCTGTGTGTGTGACCTTTCGGAGTCACTTTATCTCCCAGTGCCTCAGTTCTAATCCCCAGCTCTGTCACTGACTCTGTGTGTGTGACCTCTGGAGAGCCACTTTATCTCCCTCTGCCACAGCTCTAATCCCCGGCTTGGTCACTGACTCTCTGTGCGTGACCTCTCGAGAGCCACTTTATCTCCCTCTGCCTCAGCTTTAATGCCCGGCTTTGTCACTGACTCTCCATATTTCTCCTCAGGAGAGTCGCTTTATCTGCCTGTGCCTTAATTTGAATCCATGACTCTATCATTGACTCTCTAAGGCCAATGAAATAGAGTGCGCCCAGCCTAGCACCCAGCCTAACGAGCAGTTGGACGCGTGTTTTGGATGCGCGTCCACAGCCCCCAGTACAATAAGGGGATCAGCGCATCCAAAATGTGCGTCCAAACAAGCGCATAGCTAATAGCACTCATCACATGTAAATGGCATGCAAATGAGGCTATTAGCTATTACCCTGCTAAACAAAAAAATTCCCTGTGTACCCAAGGTGCACTTTTTAACCCGTAAAATTTTACCCCTGCTCTGGAGCAGGCGTAAGGCTTCCTGCATGTCAAGGGCTCAACTTAAAAAAAAAAAATGCTTTTCTGTGGTTCCTTCTACTTGGTATCATCATGATACTAAGAAGGAAGAACCACAGAAAGCAGCACCATGCAAAAAAAAAAAAAAAAAGTCTCAACGTAAAAAAACTATTTTGGGGCGCACAATATACACACTCCAGGCCGTGTATATTGTGTGGGCATATTGGGCCGGTAAAATAGCCGCAGCGGGAAAAAAATGGATGCTCGTCACTTGAGTGCCTGTTTTCCTAACCCATGCACAGCCACATCCCCCCTCCCTGGGCGCCCAATGCCATGGACGCGAAAGGGACGCACAATTTATCCCCAGCGCATCCTTTTTAGCACGGCAGCTCATTTGCTTATTGCATCGGGCGCCCAGGAGAGGTGATTGTGCGTACGTTAAAAAAAAAAAAAGGCCTGGGCCCAGTTTGGACGCACGTTTTTAGCGTGTCCGTATTGCATCAGCTCCTCTGTGCGCGACCTCGGGGGAGTCACTTTATCCCCAGCTTTGTCACTGATTCTGTGTGTGTGTGTCACTGATTCTATGTCTCAGTTTGTCCAAATATAGTCTGGAAATAGCAACTTTATTTTTTCTCTCCTTTGGCAGCTCTAATGACAGATGAGGCGGCTTGCAGTGGGAGACCCTAATTTTCACCCCAGAAGTGGCTGCATGCAGATTTCTATGGGATCATCCAAATTTCAACTACATTGCCACGAGAATGCAGCAGGAGCTTTATAACAGGACTCGGACATCCAGTGGTTGCCTCCCTGTAAAAGCCGCACAGGGGAAGGCTCCGCCCTCTTCTCCTGCATCTGCATCTTGTAATCTCAAAGCCTCTCTCCCACCCTCTCTGCTAAACTCCCTCTAAACCCTCTCCTACCCCTGCTGCCTTCCCTCTTGATCTATGCTGGATGCCTGCGCGGAGGTGGACCCTGCAAGCAGCCTTCGGCGTGGGAAACTGCATGGACAGATACTGCCCTCACCCCACCAACTCCAAACCAAACCTTTCCCCTTGAGGTGTCATCATGGCTCTCACCGTCAGCAAGAAACGAAATAACCATCCAACTACAAGAGGAAGATGCTGACCATAGTTTCATTGTAGCCTGGGCGCTGCACTAGGGAGAATCAGGGGCCAAAATGCTTTCTAGGCAAAATACAGGTTTATCATATTTTTAGATATAGCAATACAGGACTCAGTTATTGGTTTTTATATATATATATATATATATGTAAAGAATGTGTATCAGAACCATAGTAACTGATGACAGCATCCAGCAGCGCTCTTACAGTTTAAATGACTGAAACGCAGCATACAGACAGGAGATGACGGTGAAAATGGAAACTGGAAATGCAGTCCACCAAGGCAGCTAAAAGAATGCCAGGCCCATTCAGTCACTGCCCCATTCACCCCACCCTCTCTAATATTGTAAACCTTACCCTCACTCCCACAATGATGAACATTCTTTATGACCATGCCAAACTTTACTCTTCACTCCCCCACCACTGAGGATCCTCTGTGCCCATCCCAGACTTTACCCCTCACTCTCCCACCGCTGAGGATCCTCTGTGCCCATCCCAGGCTTTACCCCTCACTCTCCCCCCGCTGAGGATCCTCTGTGCCCATCCCAGGCTTTATCCCTCACTCTCCCCCCGCTGAGGATCCTCTGTGCCCATCCCAGGCTTTACCCCTTGCTTCCCCACCGCTGAGGATCCTCTGTGCCCATCCCAGGCTTTACCCCTTGCTTCCCCACCGCTGAGGATCCTCTGTGCCCATCCCAGGCTTTATCCCTCACTCTCCCCCCGCTGAGGATCCTCTGTGCCCATCCCAGGCTTTACCCCTCACTCTCCCCCCGCTGAGGATCCTCTGTGCCCATCCCAGGCTTTACCCCTTGCTTCCCCACCGCTGAGGATCCTCTGTGCCCATCCCAGGCTTTACCCCTCACTCTCCCCCCGCTGAGGATCCTCTGTGCCCATCCCAGGCTTTACCCCTCACTCTCCCTCCGCTGAGGATCCTCTGTGCCCATCCCAGGCTTTACCCCTCACTCTCCCCCCGCTGAGGATCCTCTGTGCCCATCCCAGGCTTTATCCCTCACTCCCTCACCGCTGAGGATCCTCTCTGTCTGTCCCAAGCATTCTTGAATTTCGATACCTTTTCTTCCACTGGGGGAAGCTGTTCCATTGCACACCGAAGACGGCTATTCCCCATGTTCATATGGCCATAGGTGCGTCCTCTCACCTCCACCCTCCACCCTTCCCCACATGGTTTGTTATCCTGGCAGCCGGTGCCAACCCTGGTGAAAGCGGGCTGTGGGCGTGTGCGGGAAGGCGAGCATTTCATCTCCCTCCCAATCCCGAAGCAAAATGTGAAATAAAAGCCAGGGCAGGGCTGATCGTTTCTGCACTGGGAAAGGAGCGGGATCTCCGGGGGTGGGGACCCCCTCCCCCTCCCCCTCCCCGGTAACCGCATAGGCGATGCCTCCAGGGGCAGAAGGGAAACGAAGCAGCGGGCTCGGAGCTCTGCCCGGATCCAGCCCGGGGAGTGGGGGAGGAAGCCGGGATTAGGCAAAGGTCAGGCAGGAGAGCAACTTCCCCCGAGCCGAGCCGAGCCGAGCCGAGCCGAGCCGGGCTGCCCCGGACACCGATCGGAGCGCCCTGGCTCCTCTTGCCTCCCTCTGCCGCTGCCCGCCCTGCCTCCTCTTCTCCGTTTTGCCTCCGGCAACCCCCGAGCGAACGGAAAGGGACCAAACCCGCGTGGCTCTGGGCGCTGCGGCAGGGGTGCAGTGCGGGACCCCGCAGCTTACCTTGAGCTTTCGTCCTTCTCCCCTCCCCTGGAAAAGCAAAGCGCGCCGGGGTTGCCGCTGCCCTCGCCCGCGCCGCTCTTTGCCTTTAGCAGCTCCTGCTCGTAGGGGGAATGCCTTCAGCCGAGAGAGACACCCCCCACCCCTGATCCCTTCTGCTCTCCCTCCGGTCGAGAAAGCCTTAATTGGTAACAAAAAAGAGGAAAAGTGGAGAGAAGCGCGAGCGAGCCGGGGTGGGGGGAGTCTCTGGCCAGGGAAACCCGCCTCCCTGGGCTGTGCAGGGAGGGAGGGAGGGAGGGAGGGATGAGATCAGCCTGCGACGCTCCGACTGCCCAGGAATTCAGAGGCGGCAGGGGGGGAGGTCAGCGGCACCCAAGGGGGGGGGCTAGCTGGGGGCATCCGGCCAAGGCCTGGGTCACCGGCCTCTGGCACTGAAGGGGATATGGTGGGTGTGGCGGAGGCCGCGCACAACTCTGGCTGCGGTTTTTGTTTTTTTCTTTTTCTAAATCTAGGGTTAGCTTTGCCACTCTTGCCGAGATGGGGATGTCTCGCTCTGTCCTCCAGCTCTATTTCTGCTTAAGGGAAAAACTCTCTCTCGCTCTCTCTCTCTCCACTCCTGCCTCCAACCCTCCTCTCTTGTTAGAGTGAGTGTTTAATGTGTTTCTGTCTCCCAGCACCTGCCTCTGGTGGGGGGGGGGGGGGTGTCTTTTTCTCTCTCATCTGTTTCTGGTTAGGGGTCTCTCTCTCTCTCTCTCTCTCTCTCTGCTTTAGGGGTGTCTTTCTATATCCACAGCATCTCTGTCTTTGGTTAGGGGACGTCTTTCGTACACACACAGAGACATACAGACAGACAGACACAGGCACACAAAATGCATCTCCCTCTGGCTATTTTCCTTCTGATTTTCTACAACACAAGTGTCTCTGGTTGGGGGAAGCAGTGTCTCTTTCTTCCCCCCAAATCCTTTGTCCTTGCATACGGATGTCTCTCCCAGACTAACGCCTCTGTTTCAGGTTTGCTGGTGGTGTAGTTGTGTCTTTCTTTGTCCCCCCCGAACACTTTTTCTCGGGCTGTTTAACATATGTCTCTTTCTCTCTCTCCCTCTATAACCCAAGAGTTCTCTGCCCCATAGGCTCCTTTGCTCCCCTTCCCCAAAACATCTGCCCTAACTTCTCACTACACTCAAGTCATAATGTCCTTCCTCTGCTGCCCTAGCATGATGCGGTGGCCGAAAGACATTGCACCCAGGGCGATGGCTGCCCATCCGGTGCTTCCATTTTCAAAGTGCTGTACTACTCTGCATCCCTATGTGGATGAAACACATTATTTGAGACCAATCATACGTTTATTTGTGTATACAGAAATACGATCGATTGACAATTTATTGATAGGCTCCAATCCCAGGGGCAGCAGAGCCAGGTCAGACGAGTTACAAGCCCTCGGGGAGGGAAGACACAGCTGCAGCTGTGAGGACGCTTATTAACATATGAATATTTGTTCTGCCCGGGGATAAACCAATGATAATAACAGGGAAAATGACAGCAGATAAGGACCAGAAGGATCATCTAGACAGCCTATTGTCGATGTAATACCTCAACCTCAAGGATTCTCTGTAGTGTGCTTGTCCCAAGGTTCAACGAATTCTGCTACTGTTTTTCTTTCCCTCACCATCAATGGCTTTTCCACGTATCCATCACCTTTCCCATGAAAAAAAAAAATGTTGTCCAGCGTTGAACTTGCTACTGCATCCTTTTGAGCCACTTTTATCAGGGCCTCTTGTGCTAGTAACATAGCAAATGATGTCAAATAAAGACCAAAACGGTCCATACAGTCTGCCCAGTTAAGATGCATGCACTTTAGGTAGATGTACATTATACATTTCCATATGCATCAGTTCCCTCCTCTCTCTTGTCTTTTACCTGACTTCTCAAGCCTTTGCCTACCACTGCCCTCCCTATCTGCCCTCAGCATGCCTAAGATCCGTTACAGTGATGGCCTCCGCCATCTCCATTGTTAGGCCATTTCAGGTCTTGCCATCTAAGTTTGATTCTTAAAAGACCAATACTTAAGCTATCACCAGGTTTTGTAATAATCTCCACCAGTTACCAAAGTTCACGAGGCTGTTTACAAAAAAAAAAAAAAAAATCTGGCCTCTTCTTCCGCACTGAAGTTTGGATTTTAAGCATGGTCTCTCTATGCAGGTCGCTCAGGCCCTCTTGGAAACCCATTGCTGCTTTTGGGCTGTAACTGCTGTTCCGTACAGGTTAATATAGAAACAGTGACAGCAGAAAAAGATCATATGGCCTTTCTAGTCTGCCCCTCCGCACCAACTACTCAGCCCTACAATCCGCACCGTTCCCTCAAAGATCATCTTTGCTTGTCCTATGGGGAGATACCTGTTCCGGAAACGGTTTTCAAGAGTGATGACTCAGATAAACTGAACCAAATTATGATGAACCTAGAAGATGAGGTAGGCCAGATTGACAAACTGAAGCGTAGTAAATCCCGGATAGTATACAGCCCAGGGTTCTGAAAGAACTAAAAAATGAAATTTCAGACCTATTAGTACAAATTTGTAACCTACCATTAAAATTGTCCATTGTACCTGAAGACTGGAGGATGGCCAATGTAACTCCGATATTTAAAAAGGGCTCCAGGGGAGATCCAGGAAATTATAGACCGGTGAGCCTGACTTCAGTGCTGGGAAAAATCGTGGAAACTGTTATAAAGAATAAAATCCCAGAACATTTAGATAGACATGGTTTGATGGGACACAGACAGCATGGATTTACCCAAGGGAAGTCTTGCCTCACTAATCTCCTACATTTTTATGAAGGGGTTAATAAACATGTGGACAAAGATGAACTAGTAGATGTAGTGTATTTGGTTTTTTAGAATGTGTTCGACAAAGTCCTGAATGAGAGACTTCTAGGAAAACTAAAAAGTCATGGGATAGCAGGCGATGTCCTTTTGTGGATTGCAGACTGGTTAAAAGACAGGAAACAGAGTAGAATTAAATGGTCTGTTTTCACAGTGGAAAAAAGTAAACAGTGAACTGCCTCAGGGATCTGTACTAGGAACGGTGCTTTTTAATATATTTATAAATGATCTGGAAAGGGGCACGATGAATGAGATGTTTAAATTGGCGAATGACACAAGATTTTGCAGAGTAGTTAAATCACAAGCAGATTGTGATAAATTGCAGGAGGACCTTGTGAGGCTGGAAGATTGGGCATCCAAATGGCAGATGAAATTTAATGTGGATAAGTGCAAGGTGATGCATATAGGGAAAATAACCCTTGCTGGGGTTACAAAATGTTAGGTTCCACAATAGGAATTATCACCCAGGAAGAGATCTAGGTGTCATAGTGGATAACACACTGAAATCGTCAGTGCAGTGTGCTGCGGCAGTCAAAAAAGCAAACAGAATGTTGGGAATTATTAGAAAGGGATTGGT
Organism: Rhinatrema bivittatum; assembly: GCF_901001135.1. Classification (NCBI taxonomy): domain Eukaryota; kingdom Metazoa; phylum Chordata; class Amphibia; order Gymnophiona; family Rhinatrematidae; genus Rhinatrema; species Rhinatrema bivittatum. The sequence continues at coordinate 502,327,993 of NC_042615.1, read as the reverse complement.
GAATAAAATGGAAAATGTCATAATGCCTCTGTATCGCTCCATGGTGAGACCGCACCTTGAATACTGTGTACAATTCTGGTCGCCGCATCTCAAAAAAGATATAGTTGCAACGGAGAAGGTACAGAGAAGGGCTACCAAAATGATAAAGGGGATGGAGAAAGGCTAAAGAGGTTAGGGCTGTTCAACTTGGAGAAAAGGTAGCTGAGGGGGGATATGATAGAGGACTACAAAATCATGAAAGGACTTGAATGGGAAAAATGTGAATCGGTTATTTACTCTTTCGGATAATACAAGGACTAGAGCACTCCATGAAGTTAGCAAGTAGCACATTTAAAAAACAAATCGAAGAAAATTCTTTTTCACTCAACTCATAATTAAGCTCTGGAATTCATTGCCAGAGGATGTGGTTACGGCAGTTAGTGCAGCTGGGTTTAAAAAAGGTTTGGATAACTTCCTAGAGCAGAAGTCTATAAACTTCTATGAATCAATAAGGATTAATAGCTTGGGATCTATTCAATATTTGGGTACTTGCCAGGTACTTGTAACCTGGATTGGCCACTGTTGGACACAGGATACTGGGATTGATGGACCCTTAGTCTGACCCAGAATGACATATGTTATGTTATGTTAAATTCACATACCGTTTTTGCCTCCACTGGGAGGCCGTTCCATGCATCCGTCACCCTCTCTGTAAAGAAATGTTTCCTTAGATTACTCCTGAGTCTAGTCCCTTTCACCCTCACCTCTCATTCTAGAGCCTCCTTTCTGTTCACTTCCTGTGCATGGAAACCTTTGAGGTATTTAAATGTCTCTATCATATCTCCCCCATCCTGCCTTTCCTCTAGGGTGTACATGTTTAGATCGTTTACAGTGAAGACCAGTGACCCTTTTAGGAGCCATCCTCGGGACCGACTCCAGCCAGTTTATATCCTTTTATATCCAGAATTGTACACAGTTTTCCAAATGAGGGCTCACCAGGGACCTGTACAGGGGCAATATCACCTCCCTTTTTCTGCTGACCATTCCTCTCCCTATGCAGCCAAGCCTCTTTCTGGCTTTTAGCCACCTGCTTCGCCACCTTAAGATCGTCAGATAGGATCACCCCCAGATCCGGGTCTTCCTTTGTACTTGGAAGGGACTTCACCCCCTATACTGCAACTGCTCCCAGATGCATGTATTTTTTTAGAATTAAATCTTGACTGCCCAAACCCTAGACCATTCGTTGAGCTTCATTAGATCCTTCCTCAGTTCCCCCCCCCCCCCCCATGCTTTTTCTGAATTCCGTTCCTGTTCTTATCTCCACCATTTCCTCCAGGAGACATTACAGGCGTTCGCTGCCCTTTCCTATGACAAATAATTCCTGATATTCTTTCCGGAATCCGTTTCCTTGGAGCTTCATGCCATGACCCCTAGTTCTACAACTTCCTTTCCACCGTAGAAGGTTTACGCCTTGTGCGTTAATACCTGTCAGGTTATTTAAATGTCTGTGTCATGTTCCTGCCCCCTCCCCCTCCCCCCTCATTTCTAGGGTATACACACACAGGAACATAAGACGTTTCCATACTGGGTCAGACAGAGGGTCCATCAAGCCCAGCATCCCGTATACATATTAAGGTCCTTCAGTCTCATCTCAACTGGGCGCTTCACATGAGATCTTTGAATTGCTTTTTAATCATCTTGCACTCTGAACTTAAAATTAAGGTTCATTTTAAAATTTACGCAGATGATATACAGGTTTTCGTTCCTCACAAATCCTCATGGGCTGATACCCTTTCCCTGATCCAGATTTACACCAAAACTATAGAACAATGGCTCGCTCACAGCAGGTTAAAACTACACGCAGAAAAACCCTGAAATCTTATTTCTAAGTGTTATTGAAAATCCTACCAACAGTCCGCCATCTCACATTACGACAGGAAACGAGAAGATCCTAATTAAAAAAGTGGCTCGTAACTTAGGAATCCTATTGGACACAAACTTATCATTAACTCAGCACAACTCTAAAACCGTAAAAAACTCATTTTTGAAATGACATGTTCCGAAACGGCTGCGGCCGTTACTGTTTCTCTCCGATTTCCAAACAGTGCTTCAATCTCTAATTTTCTCGGGTTTAGACTACTGCAGAGGTCTATATTTAGGTCTACCTGACTCCACGATTAAACCTTTGCAATTGCTCCAAAACGCAGCAGCCCATGTACTAACTGGTTCATCAATGAAGCAACATATCACCCCTATCTTATATAAATTACACTGGTTACCAATCAAATATAGAATTAAATATAAAATATTAATCATTGTTACATGCTCTCCTAAATAACCAGGATTCCATATGGTTGTGCACCTCCTTGCGCCTTTATAAACCAACGAGAAACCTTAGATCCATCAGTAAGAACCTGCTTGAAGTTCCCACAGTACGAATAGCCAGATTGAATATAACGAGAGAAAGGGCTTTTTCTGTAGCAGGTCCCATATTATGGAACTCGCTTCCAAATGCTTTGAGAGAAATTTCCAACAGCAAAGAATTTAAAAAGTCACTAAAAACACATCTTTTTAAAGAAGCATTTGCAGTTATTGACCACTAAAAATCCTGCCAATCAGAGAAGGCTTATATGTCTGTAAAATCCCTCTTTTAGGTTTTTTTGGTTCTTCGTTTTCTCTCTGTTCTTGGTTTTTATAAAGCATAGTAGGGAGTTTTTAGTTTTATGATTTATTAAGATGTTAGAGAAGTATAGGGATTAAAAAGTAAATTGTATTTTTCTCTAAACTTTTATTTATGATTTATTATGTTTACTTTTGATTTTTTAGATGTTTATTTATGCTTATGCAATTTTATTTTTACCATATTTTATGTTATTATTTAATTTTAATTACTTTTGTAAACCGTTTTGGTCAATTACATATTGTTAAGACGGTATAGAAATATTTTAAATAAATAAATGAATAAATTAAACATGCAGGAAGGGTGTTTTTCAAAGAATGGAAAAGTCAGTGAGCATTTTTTACCCGCACACTTTCCACGGGTTCTCAAAGTGAAAGTGCACACATATCGAAAATTAGCTGCCAGGTTACGCCCAAACCCCACGCACGGTTACGCGCCTGCTACTGGCAGGGCCTACATTGTGCGAGTGGATTTAAAAGCGTGCACATGAATCCGACTCCACTCCAGCTTCGTTCCCACCTCCCACCGGAACCCTTCTTTTTGAGCACATAAAATCATGTGCGAACTTGAATTACGTGCATCCTTTTTATGTGCAAGGACTGGCAAATTTTATAGCAAGCCATTTATACGCATAAAACCTGGTCTCATGCACGTACCTGGCTTTGAAAGTCAGGTCCATCGTGTCCATGAAACACTTGCAAGTGTCTCAGCGATTTAAAATGTTTATGTAGGCTGAGTCTTTTGAAATGCAGTAATTGGTACTCTTTTTCTATTGTAGCGAGTCTTTGTCCCAATTATTTTTTATGTCTTTGTCCTTTTGTGGGAAACCTTTTCCACCAACACTTTCACACTATCACTTGTGGAATTACTGAGCCCCAGCAATAATCTCCCTGTCCTTGACATGAACTCCATTTGCCCCCACCACCCTCTGGTGCCCGTCACTCAAGCATCCTGAGGTCCAAACCCCAGGCTGCTCGGTTTGTGTAGGAGCCTCCTGTGGGGGGCAATGTCAGAAGCCTTATATTCCAATCCAGGTACACGGCATGCGCTGCTCTCCCCCCCGTCCAGTGATGTTCCCAGAGACGGCTGCGAGTGCTGCTCTTGTGAGGGATCAAAGAGAACCTCAGGCAACAACTTTGGAAGATGCTGGTTCATCCTCTCTTTGTGGGCATGAGAAGGACCCGAGGAACTGTGTGGGGCTGGTGACGGGAGGCCTTGTGAATTATGCATTCCAGATGAAAAGGAGAGAGACAAATCGTGAAAGGTTTTCTCACATTTCGACATTTAAAACAAGGGTGCGAGCGCATACGCTGGAATTTGAAATCGTGCACGCAGTTGCGCATGTATGATTTACAATCTGCCTACTGCGCGTAAATATGCTCCTAATTTTAAGCTGTCACTCGAGTACACGTACTTCGCGTATCTTCCTTAGGACTTGGTCGACTTTAATGCATGCGCGTAAGTGGATTTTAAAAAACGCTCGCACGAGGGACATTCCCAGTTTTACCAAGCTGTCCACCAGTTTGCCCAGTCTATCTCGAGGTCATCAGGACCCCTCTGGCTCTTCACTCCCCCCAGTTGGCCCGGACCCCTCACCTTATCGTGTTAGGCCTAAAACGCGATTTCTGCAGACTTACACCTCTTCGGGAGCAGTGGTAAATATACACGGCTAACCAAGGCGCTGCGTGCCGAGTCCTCCGGTTTTAAAACATGAATTGACGTACATAACTGTTGGCCCCACCTTGGAACACCCATGTCCCGGCCCCCCCTTCTTTTAGCTCGTGCCCGCGTATATACGTGCATCATTAGCAGCTTTTAAAATCCTTGTTGCTCACACGCAGCCCACATACTCGCGTAGCAAGCAACGCTTTTAAAATTTGGCCCTTGGTGTCTATAGGAGACCTGTTTAGTACATGGGGTCCTAAGTAGCTCATAAATGGGCCGATACAGTAAAATGCCCGGGAGAGCCGGCAAGTGCCGGCTCTCCCGACGCGCGCCCAGGCCACTCTCCTGGGCACGTGATTCACTAAGGAAAGGTATGCAAATGAGGGCCCGCGGTAAAAAGAGGCGCAAGGGACACTAGCTCATCCCTAGTGCCTCCTTTTTGACAGAAGCGGCGGCTGTCAGCGGGTCTGACAGCCAACGCTTAATTTTATCAGTGTTGGTTGTCGAACCCGCCGACAGCCACGGGTTCGGAAAACGGACACCGGCTAAATTGAGCATCCGTCTTCCAACCCGCGGGCCGCGGGAAGATTTTTTTTTTTTTTTAAGATTTAATTTTTTTATTTTTGGGGCCTCCGACTATGATATTAAGTCGGAGGGTGTACAGAAAAGCAGTTTTTTCTGCTTTTCTGTACACTTTCCTGATGCAGGCCGAAATTAACTCTTGCCTTGGCTGCACATTTTACTTTCTGGATCGTGCGGGACTAATTAATAGACTCATCAACATGCATTTGCATGTTGCGGGCGCTATTAGTTTCGGGGGGGTTGGCCGCGCATTTTCCATGCGCTATTACCCCTTACTGTATAAGGGGTAAAAATAGCGTGTCGAAAACGCACGTCCAAACGGGGGCCAACAATGCGCTCGGCCTGAGCGCACTTTACTGTATCGGCCCGAAAGAAAATTAATTTTCTGACATCTCCTTTTGTCTAGTTTATCTGTTTTGGCTAGATTGTAAGCTCCCCAGAGTAAGGGGGTTACCTCTTCTAGCACTGAGCCTGGCTAGTACCACAATAGAAATACTAGGAATTTGTAGTAAGAAAACCTTTCTCGGCACAGGAGAAACATTAAAAGTTGAACACCTCCACCATTAGAATGCATTAGGAGGAGGTCTGGGAGCTGGGAAAATGACCCTCCCCCAGCCAAATTCCAGGAGCCTTTCTACTCCCAGTTTGCTCCTTGTTCCTAGGGCATAGTGAAAAGAGGATAGGGGGAGTGGGGGGATAACCCAGGCTGAGAGAGAGGGAGAGAAAGAAGGCAAGGAAGGGAGGTCTGGGCAGAGAGACAGTGACCGAGCTCCTTGCCTCAGCTTCAAGCTATAGACAGGGCCCGTTCTGGGCTGCTGCTTCCTCAGCCCATTCTCTGCTTTCTCTATATTTGGACATGGAGTGCCAAGGATTTTTTTCAAGTGCAATCAGCACTTTTGCTCATTACAGTGCTTTCACTTACCAGGAGAGGTCCAGGAGCTTTTAAATCTACAGAGCCAGCTGTACCCTTTGGTGACCAGAGGTAGGGATGGAAAGATACTCATCCACAGAGATGAGAGAGGGGGAGAGGAGAGATGGAGAAACAGATATTAAACATGTACAGGGAAGGGCAAGAAGAGACACACACACACACACAGACACAGAGGAGCCATGGGGTGGGGAGGATTGAAAAGACAGATCAAGCATGTATAGGGGAAAGCCAGAAAGAGACACACAAAGGGAGACAGAGAGACACAAGTTGGACATCAAGAGACACAGAAAGGGGAGAGGTGAAGAGAGAGACATCACACACACAGACCAATGCAGTAAGACGCGCGCTCAAAACGGGCAATTGTATTGAGCGTCCGTTATCCTTATATGTGCGCAACCACATCCCCTGGGCGCCCCATGCAGTATTTAAATGAGAGGGAAGTCGGGGCAGCGTAAAAAAAGGGCGTGCTAAGGGAGAATTGTGTGTCTGCAGTGCTCAGGTTATTGCATCGGGTGCCCACCCACACGTGCAACGGGCGCTCAATACGAGCATCCGTTTTGATCCGGCTTCTTTTTTATCTTGCTGAGGGTGCTGGTGTATTATATTAGGTGTCCAAATTGTGTGGCCATAAGAAAAGTGGATCGAGTCAATATATATTTATTTTTCTGCACCGCAAGCAGTAAATTCAAGAGCTCCAGCGATACTGAGGAGGACACACTTATCACAACACAGAGGACCATTTTTTTTAAATGTTTCTCATGAGCCCTTGACTGCAAGTTAGCTTTACTCCACCTCTGGGGCTGGAGTTAAATTCCCAGCTTTAAAAAGTGTGTGTTGGGTGCCCAGGCTTTGGGTGCACTTTCCTGCATCAGGTGGTAATAGCTAATAGCCTTAAGCACATGGAATTTAAATGCGGTAGGCACTAGTTGGGATGAGTTTTTTTAGCATGCGCATTATGGACACCCTAATCCCCTTATTGCACTGGACGCTAGTCAGGCGTGCCCAAAACACACGTCCAACCATGAATAAACCTTTGCACTGGGCTAGGCGCACTTTATTGCATCGGCCTGTCTGGCTGGGAAGAGCCGTACACACCCACACAGAAGAGGCAGAAAGAGAGAGACAAAGACGCTAAAGATGCAGAAAGGTTCAGAGAAGCTAACACAAGCAGGCCGATGCAGTACTGTGCGCTCAGGCTAGCACACAGGTTAACCTGCGGCTGGATGTGCGTTCATAACCCCTGATGCAATAAGGTGATCAGCACGTCCAAACCAGCATGTAGCTAATAGCGCTCATAATATATAAACGCTATGTTGATAAGACTATTAGCTAGTACCGCCTTATGTAAAAAATAACCGGGCGTTTGACGTGCCAGCCCCGGAGATGGCATTAAGTCTTGAGGAGCCCCAAAGGTTTAACAAAAAAGCAGAAAATACTGTTTTTCTGTGCTTCCTCTGACTTAATGTGGCAATACTGTCAGAGGAACCATAGAATGCAGCAATGCAAAAAAAAAAAAAAAGACTTTTCGGCGGTTAGGTTAGAAAAATGGACGCTCAATTTACGTAAAATTGAGCATTAATTTTTCTGATCCACACTGAGCCACTTCGCCTGGGCGCCTGATGTCAAGGAGGTGCTAGGGACACACAATTTCCCCTAGCGCATCCTTTTTAATGCAGTGGCTCCTAAGCCCACTGCATCGCGCTCCCAAAGAGAGGTGGATGGGCAGGGGTTAGGAAAGCGGGCGCTCAGTCATGAGCGGCTGTTTTTCCCGGACAGATACTGCATCGGCCCGATAGAACTCTCTCTGGTGGAGGACACACGTAGAAAGATGCAAGGGTAGAAGAGAGAGAGAGAGCCAAACAGAGAGAAAATGAATAGAAAGAACTGAAATGAATCCTTGGAAACCCGGGCAGTATCAGGGAGAAAGGGAGTCAGAAATGAACACCAGGGATGAAAAGTAGTCAGAGAAAAAAGGGAGTGGAAAAGAGAGGCAGAAGAGTGCAAAAAGATAGACCGTTGACAAGAGAAAGTTGAATGACTTTCATCACCAAGGATTATTTCCTATTCTATGCAAAGACCAGGTGTTTTATGTATTTAACAACCAATTTAGAAGAAACTGAGAGGCCAAATGAATGAAATCCTGCCAGCCTCAGAATCTGTAAAGGGAAACTCATACGACACCCTCCCCAGGGGACACTGGCAGTCTTCCTGCCCCAAAAAGAACCAATGCCCCTGCGCTGGAAGATGCATAAGGAAGTCAAAGTGTAGCGGAACATGTGCCATATAGGGCACCACAGTTACAAGGCTGTGTTTGCACAACAGGCAGATCCAGTCCTGTTCTCTCTGTGACTTAGTCATAATCCCCGGCTCTGTCACTGGCTCTGTATGTGCGCGCGCGCGCGCGTGTGAAACTTTGTGGGAGTCACTTTACTTTCCTGTGCCTAATTTTGCCAAGATCCCTTAGAAAAGCAAAGACAGTAATGTTAGACTAGTCTCCAGCAGAAGTCATTGTTTCACTATGCCTAAAAACACTGTCTCTTTCTCTGGTCCTTCCCTATTCTTTGATGTCTGTATCTCCAGCTTCTCTCTCTCTCTTTCCTGTCCTATAAATTTCCACAATCTTTTCAGATGTCAGATGGGGAGAGAGGCGGAGAGGGTTGTGTGTATTGTGATGGAGAAAGCATGCTTTGGAAGAGTCCCCAAGGGGACAGAGGAGAAGCCTGGGGATCTCCCATCCTGTGTGTGCTGAGACTTTCAGGTTTTTGGTGATTATCTTTTCTTTTATTTGCCTGTGTTTTATTGTGGGATTTTTTTTTGTTTTGGTTTCGTATGTATTCAGATTATGTATGTGCCTCTAGCTATTGTCATAAGAAACTAAAGTAAAGGTGATACCTGTTCATCACTCTCACTGCTGAGAATCATTATTTTTTTTTTGTCTGAAAACTGCCACGTGGAAGTTGATCGCAAAGCTCAGACAGTGTCATTTACTGCATGCTGATCATTAAGATCTCCATGAGCTGGCAGTGCCAAGCAAACTGAGCAGCCGATAATATTTATTAATAATACCACACGCACACAGATAGAACCCCTAGTTACATCTCCGTGATGTGCCAAAATCCTGCCAGGCAGGAGTTTTAAACCTAGGTCTCCCACGCCTGGGAGTTTATAGCCGAATTACGGGATTGAGCCAGCCAAACAGGAATTTAATATTGATATTTCACAGCACAAGCTGTTCACACCTCTTGAAGCAGGAAATCATGCACCGAGAAAAAAAAACAACGATCCAGGTGCCCATGCAAACATGCCTCCTGGTACTCACAGGAGTTGGTAACTCAGACGAAGTTGCTTAGGAAAGCTGAGAGAAAGTGGAGGAAATATCCTGACGATCCATCTAAAGAACAGGCTGCCCGGTTGCTGCGGCAGTATAGAATTAGCTGTCAAAAGGCAAAACGTTATCATATTTCTGTTACATTGGAGAACTCTATTAATTGCCCTCTTGAGTTATTTTCCACTGTTAAGAGCTTAACATCTATCTAAGCCAATGTTGCACACCCAGAATTTCTCAAGCTGTGCTAAATTGACGGGCTTTCTTGAGAACAAAATTTATCAAATTCTAACACAGCTTTTTTCCAGTTAGTAACACTTCTACCAATGCGTCACAAGTAGAATTAGGAGAGAAATGGTCTAACTTTAGACAGGTTTCTCTAAGATACAGTACCTGAATGTAATCTGCTTTGAAGCAGCTAAAAGGCAGAATATGTCTAATAAATAAATAAGATAAATGAAGCTGAAGTCAACTTGTTCCCAGCGAGATCTGTATCCTTTCTCTGTTGTAAAGGGGTTGAAAGATGTCAGAAGGTGTCATAAGTCCCTGGCTGAGAGGTTTGGGCGCCTGAGTCATTGAAAATGGCTGCCCTGAGGCCTAGACGAAGGCATTCAGCTCTCCCATTGCTGGAGCTATCAAGTTATCGACCAGTTTCAAATCTTGCTCCCTTGTGCTACGGTTCTTGGAAGAACGTGTGTTGTCACAGCTGGACGAATTCCTTGAGGTGCACGCTGTTCTTGATGAGCAGCCAATCTGTGGATTCAGAAAGGCCCGTAGCACGAAGACGCTGTCATTGTTCGTTGTTGGGCTCCCTTTGCTGCAAACTGGAACGCGGTGAATCTGGCCTTCTTGTTCGGCCAGACATTTTGGCAGCGTTTGACACTGGAGGTCATGTGCTGTTGGTCACTTGTCTGCGCCGGGCTGGAGTAGGTGGAGCTGGGCTATTTTGATTCATTTCCTTTTTCCAGTGCAGATGGGCGATTCTTTTTCTACATGGCGAGCTCTAGAATCTGGAGTGTCACAAGGCTCGGCGCACTCTTCAATATTTACATGCACCCATTAGGGAAAGTATTAAGATCACTGGGAGTTATTTATTTTAGTTATGCTGACATTATCCAGCTGTATAAGCCTTGTGACAATGGAGGCACCTTTCCTGTGGTTTTTAAAAAAAAATATTTGGGAATTGTTAACAGCTGGCTGACAAATAAGTTGGTTTTGCAACAGACAGGGAAAAATGTCCCCAAGGACTGGCTTGACACCCTTCTTTTATGAAGGTGTCTCATTGTTGATCTTATCAGAAGCAAGAAATTTGGGTATCACCTTGTACTCTTAAATTGTCTTTGAACACACAAAACCCCCCAGCTTTTTAAAAGTTGCAATTGTTGATCCCTTTAAAATTTTTTGCTTGTCAGGAACCTTTTTAGATTAGTTTTGCAGGCACTAATTTGCTGACACTTGGATTACCGTTAACAGCTTTTTTTGTGGGACTTCCTAGCATGCAGCCGCTAGATTATTAAGTGGGAGTAGAACATGTTGCTGGGTTTTTCTCCTGTGCTGCGTGATTTTCACTGCCTTCCATTAAAGTGAAGAGCCCAGTTCTGGTCACAATGCATACATTGCTGTGTTCTTTAATAAATAGGTTGCAATGGGATGTTCCTGTGCACGGGCTTAGTTCCTTGGAGGCAAGATTGTTATCCATACTAGCGACACAAGCTTACAGGCTGCATCACACTCAAGCAAGAGCATGCTCTCCTGTGCGTCCCAGAATTCAGGGATGAACAAGATACAGAAAATGTTTAGAACGAAAGTAAAAGCAATAATTTTTTAAAGATGCTTTTAAGTTACTGTTGGGATGTTTTATCATTAGGTTGTTATCTTAAGGTGTCTTTAAGTTTTGCCATGTGTATGTTTTAATGTACTTTAATTATGAATGTAACCCTGACGTAATCCACACCGAACAATAATTTGGAGGCTGCAGAATATAAATCATTTTAAATAAATAAAACCAGATCAAGTTTAGCTGGCGGCAGCAGCAACAGAGTGAAAATGGCTCATAGGGCAAGCAGGAAGCAGGAAGAGAGCCAGAAAATGTGGAGGCCAGCTTCACCCGGGGGAAATGACCAAGCACAGGCAAGAATGGTCTGCAAACTGATAAAGGTACAGGGTGACTGGGCACTCGGAGAGCTTTGCTGCCACACCAGCAGTTCCTCCAAGGCAATGTTTCTTTTTACTAGATGGAGGCACAGAGGGAGAGTTACTGCTGTTATCACTACTATGTATTTGTTTTCTCCTTTCATTTTAACCAGGTGCGAGGCAATTTTCAAAAGCTATTTACCTGGGGAAACTGTCTGAAAATTGCCCAGCCCTTACCTGGCTGGAAGTGCGGACCAACTTTGAGCTGGATATAAAGTAGGCGGGGCCAGGGGCATGTCTAGGTCAGGGGATGGAAATAACGCACAAGTAGATTACATTTTCAAATTTTGAGGAAACAACAGGTGCAGATCTCTGCTGGTGTCTCTTCTCAGGGCAAATGTCAAAAGGAATGGATGAGCATGTTTTCCATTTCAAAACCACTGCAGAACTCACAGGTACAGGGCAGCATCGCATCTCTGCAGGAAGATTTGTAAATTGCCCCCTTTATGTATTACTTTGGCAACATATGGTGTAGAAACTGCCAAGACAATAAAGAGGTGAGGATTAGAGCTGAGGCACAGGGAGATAAAGTGACTCCCCCAAGGACACACACAGAGAGTCAGTGACCGTGCCTGGGATTAGAGCTGAGTCAGAGGGAGATAAAGTGACTCCCCCAAGGACACACACAGAGAGTCAGTGACCGTGCCTGGGATTAGAGCTGAGTCAGAGGGAGATAAAGTGACTCCCCAAAGGACACACACAAGAGAGTCAGTGACCGAGCCGGGGATTAGAGCTGAGGCAGAGGGAGAAAAAGTGACTCCCCAAAGGACACACACACAGAGAGTCAGTGACCGAGCCGGGGATTAGAGCTGAGGCAGAGGGAGAAAAAGTGACTCCCCCAAGGACACACACACGAGAGTCAGTGACCGAGCCGGGGATTAGAGCTGAGGCACAGGGAGAAAAAGTGACTCCCCCAAGGACACACACAAGAGAGTCAGTGACCGAGCCGGGGATTAGAGCTGAGGCAGAGGGAGATAAAGTGACTCCCCCAAGGACACACACAAGAGAGTCAGTGACCGAGCTGGGGATTAGAGCTGAGGCAGAGGGAGAAAAAGTGACTCCCCCAAGGACACACACACACAGAGTCAGTGATCGAGCCGGGGATTAGAGCTGAGGCAGAGGGAGATAAAGTGACTCCCCCAAGGACACACACACAGAGAGTCAGTGGCAGAGCCGGGAATTAGAGCTGAGGCAGAGGGAGATAAAGTGACTCCCCCAAGGACACACACAAGAGAGTCAGTGACCGAGCCGGGGATTAGAGCTGAGGCACAGGGAGATAAAGTGACTCCCCAAAGGACACAGACAGAGAGTCAGTGACCAAGCCGGGGATTAGAGCTGAGGCAGAGGGAGATACAGCGGTTAGAGTTATAAGGATACTGCACAAGCAGTCAAGACTGGTACGGCAGGAGACAAGCACTTCTTATCACATATCTGAGCGAAAGAACAGACATGTTTGGGAGAATACCCTGCCAGGGCAAAATGCATCCCAGAACTTTACAATACATCATCGGTCAATAACAGCAACAATGTTTAAATGAAGACAATTACAGAAAATTACAGTGTGAAAATAAAATGCAATTCATTTTTTAATTTCTTTCACGGTGGAAATAAGGCAATAAGAAATAGGTACTGCAAAATGTTTCAGTCATAGTGTTCAGCTGCTGCACAAATTACTTTATTGTCCCTCTCCTACATTGCAGTCACTAACCACTGTCAAAAAAAGCTGTCACCAGCCACGATTTAATAAATTTCTCAAAACTAAAAAGCAAATGCACTTGTTACTTTTTCACTGGCTTGATTCTGATCTGAATGAAACTGAGGTGAATAAAAAAACAAAAAATCCCAAAAACAAATATAAAGAACTTAATGCAAGCGGCAGGGGGAGAAAATATCTGAGGGATTCCCCATTTTTAATAGCCTCTCCTTCCCTTTACAGCTCAAGTCAACCCAGGGTTCCCAGATCGTGGCTCCCTCCAGAACCCATCTGGTCACTAGGTGTCACCCTAGAGCGGTGGCAGATACATCCCGCTACCCCCAAAGGCTGAGAGCTAGGCCTGGCCTGGGACTGCCCCTCCACGCAGCTCTGCGCTGAAGCCAGCTGTGCGCCCTGTATTTGTTCTAAAATCTATTGTGGAACCTTTCCAGTTGCGCTTGACCGTACAAAAAAAAAATATATATATATTCTTGGCTCCTTCAGAAGATAAAAGAAGCTGATAGCTGGCTGAGTCTGTAACAGCCCTTTCTCCAGGAGGCGTCAGTCGCTGGACCAGAAGTGGAAGCAGGGGATGCGCATGGTTCAGCCCAGCTGGTCTGCTGCCCACCAGAAAAGCAGGATCCCCAGCGCTGCCACCAGACTTGTCCGCAGAAGTTCACGCAGAAAGCTCGACGGCTGCTGAAGACAAGAGACGAGAGGGTTAAAAATGCTGTCACAAAGCCACAGCGTATAGGATCCGCATCTAAGCCTGCCTCTGCAAGGTTCCAGTGGCTGTAGAAAACGGGATTTCTTTATGGGGCCAGGATACATTTTATTGGGTCACCCTAATAGTGATCTGAAGATGGAGGGGCACGAGGCCCTTGGTTCTTTCTATGCGTTCCTTAATGGGAATTCAGTTTAGGCATTTGCTGTGCTCTCGGTCAGCCCCGGCACTGTAATGCAGGCAAAGCACCAAAGGCAACTTTCAGGACTATGCAAAAAATATTTAAAACATTTTCCAGTTTTATGGTATGTTATTGTTATGTATAATTATGCTTTCTCTGCATTTTCTGTTGTGTTGAAATTCATTAGAATGAAAGGTTTGCTGGTATGTTTTTATTTTGCATAAGTATCTAGTTTCTGTATTTTTGAATTCTGCTGTAATTTGCCTTGGGCTTATTGTGAAAAGGCAGAATAATCAATGTGAAAATGAATATATTTATTTGTAGGCCGACTTTCTAAAATATACTCAAAGTGGAAATTACATAGACTTAACGTGTTCCGATTAGATTCAGCGGTTGTTAGATATCTGGATAAGTCATTTCTCCGGATATCTCTTAGCTGGTCAATTTGTGGACGGGCAAGGAGCAGATTGGGGTGCTGCTACTTAGCCAGATAAGTTGTCCGTCTAACTGGCGATATTCAGCCTTAGCTGGATAACTTATTCAGCTAAGTAAGACTTCTCAACAAGCAGGTTTAGCTGGATATTACTTATCTGGCTAAGTGGCGGCTTATTTGCGACATTCAGAGGCATGGCCCTTGTAACTTAGCCGGATAAGTTATATCCGGGTAAGTTATATCCAGCTAAGTTACATATCCGGGCAGATTTGAATATCGGGCCCAACATAAATAATAGTTATAAAGATTACAATCATAACAAGTGTATGGTGGCAGTCAAAAAAGCAAACAGAATGTTAGTAATTATTAGGAAAGGAAAGGAGAATAAAACAGCAAATGTCATAATGCATGTTTTGCTTCTTGGTGAGGCCACATCTGGAGTACTGCGAGCAGTTCCATTCGCTGCATCTCAAAAAGATATAGCTGAACTGGAAAAGGTACTGAGAAGGGCAACCAAAATGATAAAAGGGATGGAACAAAGGCTAAAGAGATTAGGACTCCTCAGCCTGGAGAAGAGAAGGCTGAGGGGGGATATGTTAGAGGTCTATAAAATAATGAGTGAAATAAAATGGATAAATGTAGATTGGTTATTTACGCTTTCAAAAAATACTAAGACTAGGGAACATGAAGTTATTAAGTAGCACATTCAAAACAAATCAGAGAACGTTCTCTTTCAGTCCACACAAAATTAAGCTCTGGAATTCATTTTTGGAGAATGTGGTTAAGGCAGTTAGCATACCCGGGTTTAAAAAAGGTTTGGACAAGTTCCTGGAAAAGAAGTCAATAAACTGTTATTAATCAAGTAAACTTAGGGAATAGCCACTACTTATCACTATGCGATAGCAGAATGGGATCTATTTACTGTTTGGGATCTTGTCAGGTACTTGTGATTTGGACTGGCCACTGTTGGAAACAGGATACTTGGCTTGATGGACCCTCGGTCTTACCCAGTATGCCAATTCTTATATTCTTACGTTATGTTCTTAACTATAAAATCTATATCTAAATAACTACATCTAAAATACAAGCACACAGTACATGAAATATGCCTCACTTTTGCATCTTTGTGTTGCCTAGCCTTTGAAATTCATTGCATGCATGCGAAAGTGTGCAAATGTTGTGAGTGTTTTGTTGTTTGATGATCTGTATTGTGTTACTGTATATTGTCACATGCATGTATTTTGCCATTGGTTATTGCACAGGGGTTTTATATTAGGGTTGGGGAGTGGGCGTGGGGTGTCTGCGTTGGTTTAAATTGGGGTCTATGAGCTATTGGGGCTAGGATGGGATGATTTTATTATAATGCAGGTTTTTATATATATATAGTGGGGATTATAGTACTGGGAGGGTGGGCCGGGGCTATGCATTTTGTTGCAAGCCACTTTGATGGAAAGTCGGGGTATTAACTTAAATAAATAAATAAATAAAATAAAATACTGTGCTATAAAAGAAAAATAATCCAGTCGAACACTGGTGAAAATTTTGGGGAAAAAACATCAAGACTCCCAGCCGCCCCCCTCCATGCCTGCTAAGAGGTTCACAAGGACCACGGGGGGGGGGGGGGGGGGGGGGAAGGGATTTTTGCTCTGTCCTTAAATCTGAATAAAGGTGAATGCACACGTCACAAAGATGTCCTTATAATAGGGATTGTTCAAGGTCTGTGAAAAGAAGCTCTTACAAGGGAAATGTTCTTATATTAGGGGATCATTTCTGGGCAGAGCACCACATGGGAGACGGAAAGGCCTGTTTCACTCATGTTGAGACGAAAGTGGGAGCTAAGGTGAATATCTGAGCTGCCTGACAAGTAAAAAAATATATTTTCATTTCCCTCCGAGAAGGAGGCCTGCTTGGGCATTTAAATAGCAGCCAGCTGCCCGCTCATGAGCGTACAATAAAGAAATGATACCCACCCTGCTCTGAGCTGTGGCATACATTAACCACTTCATTTCCCCCTATCCCTGAGCAGCCTCATTATCATTTTATCAATATGCAAAGTTGCTCATGTGACATCAGTCCCATGCAGAAAAAGCATGCTCAGAATTAAACTGGATCACCAGCAACTGTTACAAGATATAAAGACATCTCTGGCACCACAGAGGACTAGAATGGCTCCAGCACGTTATCCAGTAAAACTCCCTCTCCCGATCCCAAGCACACATGTCCTGAATATAGAGGAGTTTCTGCCTTAACATGTGGGCATCATGGCAGGCCCCAGGAAATGTGGCCAGTACCTCCGTCATAAGTAAGCGACGGTCGCAGCAGACCTGGATCTGCAGACTAGGTGCTGGTAGATGGCTTTTGACATTCAGGAAGTGAGATAACGAAGTAGCCCTTTTGGACCTTCCCCCTCAGTACAGGGATACCGGATAAAGGAAAGCATAGCCCCCAGAAAAGAGCTGACATGCCAATCGTGTCTCCTGCTATCCTTTGAAAGGATGACCACACTACTTTAAGGAATGTATAATCAAATTTTTCATGTATTGTAATTATCCATTTGTGTCGGGTAATTGGTGTGGGTCCATTGCTGTTTTATGGACTGTGTTTCGTTATATTTTAATGATTGTATGGTGTGGTTCTGATTGTGTGGATGGTTTAGTTAGTATTTATTTGTTTAGATAGGTGTTTATGTTATATCCTTAAATAAACATTTTTGTGTGATTGTATATTAGTGTCACGTGATATAATGTGTAGTGTTCTCTAGTAGTGTGGTCATTTATTGAATATAGAGAACCTGTTTAACATTAGCCCTCTGTAATAGTATATCCTCTGAAAGGAGCCATATGGCCACGTAACTTCTCGCAGAGTTGGAAGATGAGAGCTCTGGTTAGCCAGAATCTAGTCAGGTGTTCTCTCTTAGCCTCTCTATATCTGCCTTAGAATGAAATATTCTGCTGTGCGAGACTCAACGCCTCCTTTAACGTGCATAAAATAGAGACACTCCCGACAATCCCTCGCGGTCAAGAATGGTTATTTTCCATGACTGTCCCTATCTGTGAGTCTGATCTGGGATCAACAAACTGTCACAATTTGGGCACACGCTTGTGAGTGGAATGAGTGGCTCTGGGTTGTTAATTTGGCATGTTATTTCTGCTGGTCCCATTTTTTCACCTCCTGTTGCTGTTGTGGGATTCCCAGGTACTGAGATTCTTGTAGCAGGCTCTTCTTTCATCTGGTGTGGCCCTGGGTAATACTCTCCCAAGAACTGGTGTAGATGCTGCACGTCTTCATCAGTCTTGAGGAAGGACATACTGGAATCGCTTCCTCTGTCCTTACCTTTAGCGTACACCTTGACACAGCTGGAAGAATAAAACTTGCTTTGGGCATCAAGAGCCAGGCACCTGGACTTGGTGCATTTGCCTTCAGACTGGAACGTGAAGGATCTTCTTCAAGCAACATCATGTCACAACTCCAAACAGCAGCGTGGGGGGGACATGACTGCTAGATACATCACGAGCTTTGTTTTGGATCTGACTTCATGATTGTTGAGTACCTGTTTCCTCGTGTGACCAAAGACTGCAACTGTTCATTCAAGGTGATACTGGATTTATTTTAGCAACATCAACCTTCTGTGAGAGATGGCTTCTGAAGTATGGGAAATGCTCAGTACCCTCCCCAGAGTCGCACTGAATGTGAATGATTGGAGCTGGTGAAGGCTCATCGAGAGCTTGTGGATTGAGAACCTTCGTTTTCTAAGTGTTAAGCATTAGTCCTGTTTTCTTGTATGCCTTGCTAGATAGAGATCATTACCACATGCCAGAAGGTCTGCTTCTGAGTAAGCACATACTGCACCGTCTTCAGCATACTCCAGCTCAGCGGTTGATGTTAGAGTGGCCTTGGTCTTGGATCAGAGTCAGCTGAGGTTAAACAGTTTGGCATCCTTTCAGTACTCTGTCTCCGCTCTGACTGGAAGCTTATTATTGGCCAGATGTAGCACCACTCTTAGAAGCACTGATGTGTATCTCAAATGCATACTGTATCTGTCTTAGACCAAGCGGAAAGGAAAGTTAACATCTTCTTTGCGCTTCTTTTATACAGGCTGCTGTTATTTGTAAGACATGGGAAAGGGATGTTCCTCGGCCTGCCTCCAGTTGGTCCTCTTGGACCAATTTTTGGGCCCGTTGCTGTAGCGATCATGGGACCTTATCTCTTTCAAAGCAGCAAAAAAAGGAACTGAGATGAGACTTTTTCCAGAAACATTTTCTGTCTTTGATTCCAGTGTGATGGGTTAGATTGAAGGAAAAAGGTGTGGCAATCACCCACTGCCAGGGTTTTCTATTTGAAGAAAATTAAAAATTAATTTTCCCTCCCATAGTAAACAATGGGAGATATTCACGCCAAAGGACGGCTATTTTTGAGTCACTCCTGACTTAAATAGGAGTAAATTTATTCAGGGTGGAGGGCTTTTGAGGGGGGGGGGCAAATAAAATGTGTGCATGTAGGACTGGGGAGGGGGGAAGGGGCAAGAGGGCAGAGTGGAGCCAGAGAAGAGTATAGGCCGCTCTGCCTCCTACCAGGGGCTAATCTTTTTCAGACTGCTCTGAATATCTCTTTGGCAGTTTGAGAGCACACCAAATAGCAGCCAAATAGCTCCTTTTACGATAGTAGATAATTGGCAAAACCTGCCATTCAGTTGGCCCAAACAAATCTGTGAGATTTAAGAACTTAAAATGCACACTGTACACCTTAGAGACATTCAAATACCTCCAAGGTCTGCTTGTAAATACTGCCTAAAAAGCACATCTTCTGCAGCGAAGAGGAAATGCTGGAATAATATGAGGCTCCAACGGGGCAGACCAAGAACAACATAAGGAAATATTTCTTCACCGAAAGTGGTGGATCATGGAACAGCCTCTCACTGAGGTGGTGGTCAAAACAGGAACAGAACTCAAGGAAGCCTGGGATAAAACCATTACATTCTCTGGATGTCCACAGAGCATTAAAATCGTATTCCAGTAAGAATGTACATCATATCTGAACTGCTTCTAGATATTTATGTTTTACTGTATTTTTTGGTGGGGTATTTTAAACATTTTTCCAGCTCCTCTTTGAAAGAAGGGGGGTTGACATAAGGATGGCTTTAATTTATGGGTTGTGCTGTATGTGACTCTTTTTATTGTATTTTATGCTTAATTGTATATTTATTTTTTTTACTTTTCTCTAAACTATTTCAAGTCCTTTTTTACATAAAGGCGGGATCCATATTGGAAATAGAATAGAATAAGCACAGAGAATGCTTAGATGAGAGGGTAAATCCTGAGGTGGGGGCAGGCTCTGCATCGGGAGTGGGGAAAGACTAGATGGGCCTTATAGCCCCTTGTCTGCCGTTCATTTCTCTGTTTCTATGCACGACTTGCCTGCTTCTATAAAAGGATGTTCTTTCTCACCCTATACCAAGAATTCTTTCGAGTGGAATCTACTACATTATTTCAGGACTGTCTGTACAAATACAAGTGTACGCCGGTGGAGGATGTGACAGAAAGGGCGAGCAATGTGTAAGGTCCCGGGTAGCTCATGGTTTATTGCCGGCATTCTTGGACGTCTTTATTTACAGTAGCCTGGGGCGGCACAGTTGCCATGTTGTCAAAGACACAGGCAAACACAAAGCTGCGAGGATGCCAGCGGGGCCTCTCCTAAAGGCACACGGAGGAGACCGGCCCAGCCACCAGCTAAATTAGAATAGGAGTTTCTCAAGCTTTTAGCACTTGAAAATTCATGACCCCAGAGGACAATGAAAACTATTAGCAAGGGTATGCTCCACTTCCAAAAATCAGTCCTCTTCACTCTCCCCAAGCTCCAGCTGAGCCCCTCCTCTCAATCTCGTCCCCTTCAGTGGAGCACCTCTCTCAACCTGTACTCCTCTCGCCTCCTCAGCCCATTCCCTCTTCTCTCACTCCCTTCTGCCCTTCGTGCATCTCCCCTCCTGATCCTCTCTTACCCCCTTCTCATAACCCCCAGCTGATCCTCTGTCACCCCCTCCCTCTCACCCCATCCCCCATTCCTTCCTCACTCATCCGCATCCTCTCTTACCCCCCCCAGCCTTTCCTCAACCCTTCTCGCACATTATTCCCCCAGCTGATCTCTTCTTATATCCCCCAGTTGATCTTCTGTCATTTCCCCCCTCTCTCACCCTCCACAATCAATCACTCCCCCACCTTATCCAACCCTCAAACTCCTGCATTTCATCCCTCCTTTCAAATAACCCCCCTCTTCCAAATATCTCCATGGATAGGGTCAGCTGCAACATTTTCCTTTGAGCCCCAGCCCAAAGGTGGATGACAACTGGTGGGAAGAGAGGGCAATATTGACGAAAGGGGCAATATTTTCTCTTGGGTAGGTTCCATGGTGGGTGAGAAGTGAGAAGAGAGAAGCAGGGGCAATTTCACTGACCCATGCTTGCTCAGCCCTTCTTTCCCTTCATGGATGGTCCCAAACCTGATGGTGATCTGCAAGTAGTAGCACTGCTAATAAAAGTCATCACGGGGCCTGGGAGCTAGTGTAAGCTCATGGGCCCTGAGGCAGCCCTGATCCCTCTTTCTGTTCCACAGAAACTCATGCAAGAGCACTGCCACTGCAAGGCCTATGAGCACAGGCTCCATGCCGACCGCCACTACAAACACTGCTGCTGCTGCTGCTGCTGCCTAAAGAGTGCTGCCATTTGAGACATTTGTGACCCCAGCTGAAGGTTTTGTGACCTGATCTGGGGTTCCCACCCATAGCTTTGGAAACCCTGAACTAGAGGCACTTGCTTACTGCCTGAGAGCTTGTCACCAAAGTTACGTCACTGGCCCCACTGCAATTGCTGTCTCTCACTTTCCTTCCGGTGTAAGTGGTGCAATGCAGTGCACCAGCCAGATCAGGGAAAAGTCTGGAGACCTGAGTTCCAATCCCAGCTCCGCCTGCCGCTCTGTGACCTACTGCTCAATGTGTGGACTGTAAGCTCCCTGGGGAAGAGACAACGTAAGGTTTTTTGCTCTGGAAATGAGACAAAAACGTTTCAGCAGCTGGACGCCAGTAGTTCTGCAGATCTCTCTTCTCACTGTCCCAAGGGAGGTGGCGACTATTCTGAGGGATTGTCCTATGACCTCCCTATGGAAACAACATCAAAGCATGCATAGGGGACCAGTTCCCAGACTCCTAGCTGGCTGCACTAACAAACATCTCCCCTTAGGGAACAGGGACTGCTGGGTTTCTATCCCTCATCTTTCCCTTTCTTACCCCTCTCTCCCCCCCCCCCCCCCAAGTCATCACCTTAACTCCTGCACTAGCTTTATTACCGAACTGCGCCTACTTTCCCAAAAGTAATAAGGCAGCCCTCAAAGGCCACCAACAGGGTTTGGCTTTGCCTCATTCCATGCAAATCTACCTCATTCATATTCATTAGGGACGTCCTGAAGACCCGGACCTGTTGGCGGCCCTCGAGGGCCGGGAGTGAACACCACTGCGGCTGTGGAGTTAATGCTTCACAAGGTTCCCGAGGCAAAGGGAAACCCGTAGTCTCTCGCAGGCAAGGAAAGTGCGGTGGGGCTGGAAATCTCTGCGGGTGGAGGGGGGACCCTAAGGTGCAGTGGGGGAGGGTGGGATCACAACTCTGGACTTGGATTTCCCCTCTCCCCCACCACCAATAGCACAGGATGAGAGAGGTCAGATTCTTTCCAGGACAAGCGAAGCGATACACACACACACACAAAAGGAAAGAAAACACACGGTGAGTCACATCCAGGTCTGTCATCGTTCTGGTGAGGGTGGGATACTGGTAGCTGCCATTCAGTTTTATTTTTCACACTGAGCTTCATGACATATTGCCTGTATGTAGCAGCTATGAGTAGGCGTGTGGTGCTGCTAACAGAAGGGGTGGGAGAGAAGGGGCCGAGCCTGGGATAGGACAGAGATCTAATTTAGAGGGGGAAGGAGAAGGAACCGAGCCTGGAATGGGATAGGAATTTGATTTAGATGGGTCGGGGGGGGGGGGGGGGGGGAGGCCAAACTTGGAATGGGATAAGGATCACATAAAGATGAGTGTGAGATGATTTGGGGGCAGGAGAAGAGCCTGGGATGGGATAGAGATCTAATTTGGGGGGAGGGGCTGTGTTTGGGATGGGATGGGGATCTGATTTTGGAGGGGGGGCCGAGCTTGGGATGGGATAGGGATCTGATTTGGGAGGGGGGGCCGAGCTTGGGATGGGATAGGGATCTAATTTGGGGGGAGGGGATGAGCTTGGGATAGGATAGGGATCTGTTTTGGGAGGGGGGGGCCGAACTTGGGATAGGATAGGGATCTGATTTGGGAGGGGGGGCCGAGCTTGGGATGGGATAGGGATCTGATTTGGGGGGAGGGACCAAGCTTGGGATGGGATAGAGATCCGATTTGGGAGGGGGGGGCTGAGCTTGGGATGGGATAGGGATTTGATTTGGGAGGGGGGGCTGAGCTTGGGATGGGATAGAGATCTAATTTGGGGGGAGGGGCTGTGTTTGGGATGGGATGGGGATCTGATTTGGGGGGAGGGGATGCGCTTGGGATAGGATAGGGATCTGATTTGGGAGGGGGGGCCGAGCTTGGGATGGGATAGGGATCTGATTTGGGAGGGGGGGGCCGAGCTTGGGATGGGAGAGGAATCTGATTTAGAGACCAGGCAGTAAGGTGCACGTTCTGCTCATAAAGTTTCCGCTCCCCTCCTGCTGTCACATTCTGCTTCACGAACTCTTGCTAGGAGAAGTGCATTGTGCTGACAGAGCTCTTAGTACAAGAACATTCTGCTTGCAGAAATGGTGTTTCATGGGCCTGCACTTGGTGCTGTTTCTGACTGCTCAAGGTTTATGGGGGCTGGCTGCTTGGAAGGATTTCTTGTTCCTCAGTGCTTGGCACTTTCAGGGCAGATTCACCACTCGGACCTTTTGCAGGCGGCAACAGGAACATGGCCAGAGAGCTGAAGTGAAACTCAAGCTCCACTGACCTCTCACCCTAAGGGAGAACACTGGCCAGGAGCTCTCATCCACTCCGTCCTGGCTTGGGAATGCTAATAAACCCAATTAAAAGTGATATGACAAGTATGCCTTGTTCAAACATGCTGACAAGACATTATGCGGGCAGTCGTCAACTAAACAAATGAAAGGACTGGCTTGGTAACTATCGTAGCCAAACACACTGAATAGAGAAAAGAACTAAACCAGGTCCGGCTCAGGACCGAATGGTTCTTCTGCAACCAAAGGCTGCACTTACTGGGGCTGCCAACTGGAATTCACTCTTGTCCATTCTCTCTTTCTCTCACACAAGCTGACAAGGTGGGAAAGCGCGTCAGTCACAGAATAAAAGACAGACCACCTGACGCCAGGTCACTTCAAGGTCTGAATCACCTTTTACTTCAAGTTCATTTCCTATTAAGAGTTTCGTCAAGGACTCTTTCCACCTAACAACAGATGGATACATCCTTAATCACTTGGCTGGGGGATGAATCTCCTACCTTTTCCCTCTCTCTCTCTCTCTCCATGTCCCCTGCCCCCTTGACTTTATTTCTATCTAACTAGATCTAAAATATGCTCAGCTTTCGGTCTTTCGTTGCGGCTCTGGTTGTGAGGGAGCACCGTTTGCGATGGAACGCACGCACTTTGCAAACAAGTGTGCGCTAGCGTGCTCTATGCAAAATCGTGGGCCTGGAGGGAGGCAGAGGGACAGCCTGGAAGATGGAGCACATCATAGCTTGATAGGGTTGGGGGAGGGGCAGGGGCCAGGGCGGTCTGTACGGAAGGATGAGACTGATCGGCTGGCTGATGGGGGAGGGGCGAGAGGAATGGGAGTCCTCGGGTCAGGGATGAGAGTGCCAAATTCTGGGAGGGGAGGGGACTAGGCCAGGGAAAAAATATTCTCCGGTGAATGCTCACCAGGTGACAGGTGGTATTATATAGATATATATATAGAGATAAATAGATAGATAGTAAGAGTGAGAGACTCATTGGACCCCAACCACGACTAAATATATCCACCACCATCGCCCCCCCCCCCCAAACCCCCTCCTGTTGTAAAGGGGTTAACCAGCTCCAGCCCTCCCTCTCTGTGCAAGAGGGAGGGAGACAGAGGGGAAGGAAGGGGACAGGGGTAGAAAGAAAGGGTTACAGACAGGAAGAGTGAGAGGAAACACATGTGAGAGAAAGGAAAGTGACAGGGAGCACAAAGAAACAAGAAAGGGGAGAGAGCTGAAAGAGAGGAGTGAGAGATCCAAAGAAGGAAGGGATGGGAGAGGGAAACAGGAAAGCGGAAGAGAGGCAAGAGATACAGAACTAAAATAAACTTGAACACAATTTACTCAAGCTCGCAAATCATTTGGGATCCTTATTCACTGTTGCCAATTTTTTTTCGTTATTATTTTAACCTAATGTTCTCCTCTTTAAACAGAAAATGTTTTATAAAAACAGAAAAACAATAGGGTGTGTTGTGTATGTGTGTCTGGGCATAACTGCAAGTCTCCGTGTGTGTGTGTGCTTATGAATGTGCCTGTGTCTGTCTGTGCACCTGCCTGTGAGTATGAATGTGGAGAAGTAGCTTCCTGGTTCCAGCAGGGATCCCCAAACTATGGCCCCAGGGCTGGGTGTGGCCCTTGACTGAATTTCTTCCGGCTCTGGCAGCAAAAGCAGAAGGAGCTTGATCCGCTGAGAGGAGTCTGATCTGGTCCGCAGTGGCGGTGGGGACAGTGTACTCTGCTGCTACCGCCCGCTCGGACTCTTGAAGTAGCAGCGGGCTAGCATGGCACGAGTGGGGCGTGCTAATGCCAGGCCACCATGGCTGGCTGCGTTATTGGGCACTGCTTGTGTTACTGCTGCTTGCTACAGGAGGATCCACTTAGGCACAGCCAGAAGGAATTTTCGACTGCTGTGCAGGGCAGGTCACGGGGAGGAAGGCACTGGTGATACCGAGCCATGGCTTCTGCCAGGGAAAAAGCAGGTAAGGAGGGTGGTTCACAGAACCATCTTTTTTGGAACTGGGGGGGAGGGGGGAGGGACATTATCCTGTGAGGATGCAGGCTTTGGAGGCTCAGGCTACAGCAATCCTCATTATCATAACCCAGATAAGTCAGAGTGCCTCTCCCTAGATTAGTCTCCAGAGAAGGTTGTTTTGCTCATACAATGAATCTGGCCTGTTTCAAGAGGGGATAGGGAGGAGGGGAAAAGGGAGAATAGGTGGGAGGAAAAGGATGACATAGGGGAGGAACGTGAGGAGGGTGTGAGAGAAAGGGCAAACTACACATACACAGTCATCCAGCCTCCTCGCCCCCTTAATTCCCCAACTGGTCAGATATTGGGAAAGGGGGAGCAGCAGGGGCAAGGTCGCTAACTTTGGAGAACTATTATTACTGACAGTATCTGCCATCCCCTCCCCCCGGGAACTCTGCCCCCTGCCTCTCCCCTTCCCCAGCATTTCAAATCTCTGAAAGGGCCAGACACTCACCCCCCCCCCCCATCCCCCTCCAATTTTTCTCAGCAAACAACTGGGAAGGGCTTGCTCTTCTCTCCCCGGGCGCCTCAGCAAACTCCAAAGTGGACCCCCTCCTCCCGGCCTTCTCCTCGGTGATGGCCCTTCCCTTGAAGTCTGTGAAGCCCTGTGTCAGAGCAACAGTTTGCTTCCCCCACTGACGCTCCCGGGTAAGTCACGTCACCCTCCATTGCCTCCGGTTCAAACTTAGGCTCTGATGTAACAAGACACGAGTAAAAAAAAAAAAAAATGTGCACTCAACTTCAGTGCATCTTTCCCCCATACACTAAAAAGAGAGAGTTAACTCCCGCCGCAGTAAGCCAATGCTGTGTTAATACGTCAGGAGTTTAAGAAAAAAGCATGCTAACCCCAAAATGTGTGTAGAAAGACAAGTACAGAAAATGTGTTTTATGTGCATAAAAAAACCAATGTGTGCACCAATCCCATGCTCTGCGTAGAAAAGATCAGTTGTGCACAAATCGTGTTTTATGCACATAAATCCAACTGGGCATGTGTAAGCTAAGTACTGTCTCCCGGAAGGGGACCAGAGCGCTGCCGTCCAAATATAAACACATCAACACCATAATCAAAACCATCAAATACTGCAAGCAGCTTTAAAGCAACCACATGCTTTTTACAGGAGACTTGCTTTCTCCTCAGGCTGGAAGGAGCCTGTGTCTGTATGCCCTGCTGTAGGAGACCTGCCTTCTCAGCCTGGAATCAGTGTGGGGCTGGAGGCCTGCCTTTTCCTCGGGGTAGTAATTCTGAGTAATTTCTGTTTCTCAAACGCAGGAATGAAAAATGCAAGCCTGGCTCCAGGAGCCAGCTCCTCTGAACCCCTGGGCATTTTGCCAGGGATGCTGAGGAAATCGGTGGTGGGTGGGAGGGAGGGGAAAGATCTTTTCTGCCCTCTTTCACCTCAACCCCCTCGCTGCCACAGGAGGGGGTGTAAAAAGTGAGTGTGTTCAAGCCTGAAGGCAAATGACCCGAGACAGCAAAATGCCCCTACAAACAATAAAAGTGACTAATTAGTTGCACCCACTAGTTTAGTCACACACACACATATATACATGGCTGTTATGTTCACTGCAATGCCCTATACATTCTGGGTATAGTGTGATATCAGAACTTGCAAACAGCGGTGAATTCCAGATAGGATAACATCACAGAGCCTGGGACCAGCAGAGGATCCTAGGAATGGTATGACATCACATGACCTATGACATCGCTGGACCAACTGGCTAGGGCTCAGTGATGTCACACTATACCCAGGATCTAGCTGGCTATGTGTATGTCTGATCAGGGGCAGAGGAGGGGGGGCCAAACTGGAGGACAGAGTAAAGCTCAGAAGAGCTCCTACCACCCTAGGCAATGACCCTGGCCTAGGAGTAGAAGGAAACCCTCAGGACAGTTTGATATCATAGACTTTGCAAGTAACAAGGGATACCAAGGATAGTGTACCATCACACTGGTTATGAGAAGAGAATCTGGGGGACATCACAGAGCCTGTGAGTAGAAGGGAATCCTGGGGACAGCGTGGTATCACAGAACCTATGAGTAAAGGGAATCCTGGATACAGTGCGACATCATAGAGCCTGTGAGTAGAAGGGAATCCTGAGGACAATGCAACATCAAAGAGCCTGTGAGTAGAAGGGAATCCTGGGAACAATGCGACATCACAGAGCTGTGAGGAGAAGGAATCCCGGGCACAGCACGACATCACAGAGCCTGTGAGTAGAAGGGAATCCTGGGAACAATGCGACATCATAGAGCCTGTGATTAGAAGGGAATCCTGTGGACAATGGCATCACAGAGCTTGTGAGCAAAAGAGAATCCCAGGGACAGTGTGACACAGAGCCTGAAAGAAGACTGCAATCCTGAGGACAGAGAGTGCAGCAACAAGGAGATGGCCCTGCAGAAAAGGGAAGTTCAGAGGGTTATATGCTGGGTGACCAGGGGCATTGTATTTCCAGCCCTTATGGATGATAAGGCACTATCACTGAAGAAAGACTCAAATTGTCATTCTTCCCTTGTTCGCCTTCTCATCATGAACACAGCTGTCTCCCTTCTCTCTCTCTCATTTATTCCCCCCCCCCCAAAGGAGATAATTTTCCTGGTTTCAGCTACCATTCAAGAGCCAATTAAGCATATCTGTGGAGGTTTGTGCTGTGTTCTGGAGCAGCATTACATCATTCCCTCAGGAATCCTGCCCTGGGAGAATGGAAGGGAGGAAGGGGGGTGATCAGAGTTTGGATGTAATGTGGTCACACTGCTGAAGTTTTCTCTCGTAAAAGGCAGACACACAAAAAAAGATGATGATGAAGGGGGCGTACATGATAAAAGAAAGAGAAAAGAAACCCTACACCCAGTGTACTTGATAGGTAACAGCTGGAACATGTGGCAGCAGCAGAGTTAAAAGAAGATCCGGGGGAGGGGGACGCTCGCTGTTTGAGTCTTTATGAGAATGAGGTGTCCTGTGGCCAAAACGGTGGTTCCACATGTGGCTTGTGTGCATGTTTTGGGTTGGAAAGGGAAGGAGCTTCTGAAACACCTCACTCCTGCTATTCAGCAATTTCAAGGAATCACATGTGGCTCCTACTTCTCCAATCTGGCTACCATCAGAGAGCCATCACTCGCCTAGCCCTCTTCCTTATTAAACACTTATCAGGAAGCTATTGTGCATGGTTTCTTTCTTCTCTCTCTCCATCCTGCTCTCATCAGGGAGCCACCACTAACCATCCCTCACTTTCCTTATTCTTTCTCCATCTGGCTATGATTACATGACCTATGTCCTTTTTCCCCATCTGTCTTTCCTCAGGCAGCCACCGTGCAAAACCTCAAACCATTATTTTATAGCATTACTAGATGTACGCAGCACTGTACAATGTTGATAAGTATGCAAGAATGGCAAGTCCCTTCCCCAAAGAGCTTACAATCTAAGTGGATACTTGGGAGATAAAGTGAAGTGTTTCAGCTCACAGGGTGAGGCAGTGAGTGAAGAAGGATCTGAACCTGGTTCTTAGCCATTGCTCTAGCTACTAGGCCCCTCCTTCTTGCTCCTTATACTTTAGTCATCCAGATCTCATAAGAAAGACTTAAGGCTAAATGGTAAAATTTCACAATGGAGAAAGATGAATACTGGAGTGCCCCAGGGATCTGTTCTAGGACCACTGCTGTTTAATACATATATAAATGACCTGGAAATGGGAACAAGAAGTGAGGTGATCAAATTTGCCGAGGACACAAAATTATTTGAAGTTGTTAAACTGCAAGAAGATTGTGAGAAACTGAAGGACCTTGCAAAATTGGGTGACTGGGTATGCAAATGACACATGAAATTTAATGTAGACAAAGGTAAAGTGATGCACTTAGCGAAGAGCAATCTAAATTATAGCTATAAAATGCAAGGGTCCACATTAGGAGTCACCACTCAGGAAAAGGATTTAGGTGTCATTGTTGATAATACACTGAAATCTTCTCAGTGTGCAGCAGCAGCCAAGAAAGCAAATAGAATGTTGTTATTAGGAAAGGAATGGAGAATAAAACTGAGAATATCATAATGCCTCTGTATCGCTCCATGGTGCGACCTCATCTTGAGTACTGTGTGCAATTCTGGTCACCACGTCTCAGAAAGATATAGCAGAATTAGAAAAGGTACAGAGAAGGGCAACCTAAATGATAAAAGGGATGGAACGATTCCCCTATGAATAAAGGCTAAAGAGGTTAGGATTTCAGCTTGGAGAAGAGAGGGCTGAGGGGAGATTTGATAGAGGTCTATAAAATAATGAGTGGAATGGAACTAGTAAATGTTAATCGGTTGTTTACTCTTTCAAAAAATACAAAGACCAGGGGGCACACAGCGAAGTTACTAGGTGATACACTTAAAACTAATAAGAGAAAATATTTTTTTACTCAAAGTATAATTAAGCTCTGGAATTCGTTGCCAGTGGATGTGATGCGTTAAAAAAGGTTTGGACAAATTCCTGGAAGAAAAGTCCATTAACTATTATTAAGGTAGAGTTGCAGAAATCCATTGCTTATTCTTGGGATAAGCAGCTTGGAATCTATCTACCCCTTGGGATCCTGCCAGGTACTTGTGACTTGGATTGGCCACTGCTGGAAACAGGATACTGGGCTTGATGGACCTTTGGTCTGACCCAGTATGTTCTTATGGCATTTTGGACTCTTCACCTTGGAATAAAGTCAACTGAAGGGAGAATGCAACAGACATGTATAAAACCAGGAAAGTAAAAGGAAGCGTTATTCACTTGACTGCATGGCATGGGAATTAGGGGGCACCCAATGAAACTTAACAAGATGCAGATTTAAAACATGGGGAAGTATTCTACCCACAACACATGGTTATTGTGTGGGACTATCACAGGGCACTTCAAGCAGCAGCTCAGGGGTGGATTATACAGCAAGAGTTAGAAATTTCTGCAGCAATTCTGTGACAACGTTTCATAATTTTGCAAGTGAAATAATATAAATTTGTTTTATATAATAAAAATAGCTTTCCAACCTTGCTTTTGGGTCTGTAGAATTTATTTAGTTTTTTCTTAATAGGTTTTATGGCTGGGAGAAAGGGGGGAATTGGTGCAGGGAGGGATTCTTGGGCACAGGAGAAGAGAAGAGAGGATAAGAGGCTGAGGGAGTGAGAAAAAAAAAAGAAAGGTTCTGGCATCAAGAAGGGGGAGGAGCATCTGTGTCCCTTCCATGACACAGCTTCCCCCATCATTCTCAGCCTCAACCTCTCTCCCCCTCCCCTCCATCCCTTCAATGATGTCCTCTCCCAGAAATACAGACACGCACCCCCTGCTGATCATCCTTCTCATCCCTAGAGTTCCTCTTTCCCTCTCTCACACGTGCCTCAGTCTACCTTCTCTCTCATCCCCCAGGCCCCACTCCAACCCTTTCACCCCTCTCGCACCAATCCTGTTTCTCAGTGGGGTGAGGTGCGGTGGGTGCCTCTGGTCATATCCCCCCTCCTCTGCCACCAGCAGATGAGGTTATGCTTTGAAACGTGCCACTATGGCGTCTCACGTAGTTCAAATGCAAAAGCACAGATCTGGCCCCCAGGCTGGGGTAATGACACTACCTGCGCTGCCTGTGCATCACTGACAGCTAGACCAACGGTGAGGAAGGGGATCGGCTAGAGTTGCCGACCGACTCCAGATTTTCAGGACACGCAGATCCAGTCCTCGTTTTACCCCCACTGCACACTGGTACTTATTCTGGTTTCCCTGGTGCGTTTCCTAAGAAAATCAAGATTAAAAGTATTTGTATGCAGGGGAGTAAAACCAGGACTGGATCAATCTGTCCTGAAAATCTGGAGCCAGTTGGAAACCCTAGGATCTACAGAAGGAGGGCTAGGGTTGTCATCTTTCAATTGTCCAATTTCCAACCACTTGGAGCTGCTGCTTTATACCTTCGCTGATGGGGTTTTCGCACATGTGACTTTTATGGCCATTCTTCACCATTAGAAAAACACAGAGAAATAGAGAATATAATAATAGATAAGGAGCCGGCTAGTCTGCCTAGTTTACTTCCTGCTACAGTGATCTAGAATCCAATTGATCTCTGGTTTTCCTGCTACAATTGATCTC
Source organism: Rhinatrema bivittatum (assembly GCF_901001135.1). Lineage (NCBI taxonomy): Eukaryota > Metazoa > Chordata > Amphibia > Gymnophiona > Rhinatrematidae > Rhinatrema > Rhinatrema bivittatum. The sequence continues at coordinate 502,296,480 of NC_042615.1, read as the reverse complement.
TGGTTTTCCTTTCACTTGTTCGCAATTAATAATCCTCTGTACTTGCCCTGTACTTTCCCAGTCTTTTTTTTTTTTTTTTGCCTCTACTAGGTGGTTGTCCCATGCCGCCATCTCCCTTTCTAAGAGGACGTTAATCCTAAATCTACCTTTTAGGGGCCCTCCTATCATGAACGTCTTTAATCTGAGAAAGGTTTGCACTGTTTACATCGTGGACTGAAGTCCATGTAAGTGACACAAAATAAATGCATCCAACGCATATTAAGTACAGAGAAGTCTTTATTCAGGGGCATTGAGAGCCAGATAAGTCAGAAGGTATCCGGCTACATGAAGATTTGGGCACTTAACTGGCTCTTATTATCTGGCTGAAATTTCACCTGATAACTTATAGGTGATGGGGGAGGAGTTCCATTAGCCAGAGAAGTTATCTGGGTAACACTGACATTGAGTTAGCGAGATCATTTATCCGGCTGCGTCTGGTCAGGCCGGAGTGCTGTCCTAAAGTTTGCCGGATAAGGCGACTGCACTACTGAGTGTACCTCCAAACTGAGCTGGATAACTTGACCTGGCTGGTTTTGCAATCCGGCCAGTGACTGAATAGGGGGCCCTCAGATTAGCTAGGAAAGCACATCATTGCAGGGGAGGATAAGATGCTAACGTGCAGCTGGAAGGCTTAAAAAGAAGGACATTTCCAAATATTTTAGCCATCCCCTCATTTGTTCTGCTTGGTATCCCAAAACTGTGTACAGTTTAGAAAGCTACAGGGTGGCTGGCAACCCAACAGGAGGGTGGGGAGGAAAGAGGTATGGTGATTCCACAGGGGCCAAGTGTAACCGGTCAGAAAAGGATTAAATCGGTTTATAGAGCTTTGGGCACTGGCAGTCTGTTTGACACAAAACTTAGGGACGACTCTCCCAGGATTCAGTGCATTCCTAAATCATGACTGCCGGAAAGTGGGAGTCAGGGTGGTTGCCCTAAACCCCACAGTTGAGAGGTCGCCGTATCACCCCAGTAGTCCCACCCCCATCATCAGTTCGGAAGAAATGGCAGAACGCAACTGATTACGAAAGGAGTTGCTCATCATGCACTTGCCACTACTTCCTGCTCTGCTGCCTAGCTTTGCGGCCTGATGCCGCCCCTCCTCTCTCTTCTCTCCTCCTGCGAGGCTGATCTTGAGACGATGCCATGACCCAGCCAACACGTCTGGGTTTGTGGCCACTATCAGTCTCACAGTCTCCCCACTGCTTCTGCTGGCCAGAAATAAACTTGGGGGGGCCAGCAGAGCCTTGTTTTCCCTCGGCCACTGTCTCTTAAAGGGGCATCACCCTCAAGAAATAAGGAAGAAAAAAAAAAAAAAAAAAAGAACATGAGCAGGCTAGTGATTCAACCATGGTGGCTGCTAAAGCATCCAAGCCCCTTAAAAAAGGGCACACTCACTGGCCAGACATGTGAGGGTTGCCCCTGTCCCCTGCACTCTAACCCAGGGAGAGGCAACTCCGATGCTGAAGTGCCACAAACAGGTCTGGTTTTCAGGCTATTCACAACGAATACGCATGAGGTAGATTTGCATCCTCTGCCTCTGTTGTGTGCAAATATTATCTCATGTACATTCATTGTGGATGCCCTAAAAATCAGACCTGTGTGTGGCACTCCGGGAACGGAACTGCCTACCTCTCCTTTAACCTTTGGGGGGAGGCTATGCCCCCACCCTCCACTCTTCAACTTTCAGGCATAAGCCTTGCTGGGGCAGATTTTCTCTGGGCCTTGCACCCCTTTTGGTCAGCCCTGGCTGTAAGGGGTGGTGGACAACTCTCCACGCGCCCTCTCTCAGACACTGCCTCTGAGCTCCTGCTGCTTACCCTCTCAGAAACATGGGGCTGGACTAGCAGGGCCTTGGGTCTGACTTGTTGTAAAGGTTCAAAAGGCACTGTGCAATCGGTAGTGCCATAACCTATTTTACAGCCCCCCCTCCTTTGCTGAGCTGATAGGAATAGCCTATCTAGTCAAGTTACTCATATTCCAGTCCCTTATTATTCCACCAGAAACCCTGTTCCAACCTAAGAGACAGGGTTTATGTTGGTTGGGACCATGCTCAACAAGATTCAATTGTGCTGGAATCTCTCAAATCATCTTCTCTGTCAGCTAGGTTTTTTTTTTTCCTAGTAAAAGCTTTTGTTCTTAGGAAAAAAAAAATCAGGGTGAGGCCTGACAATGTAGCAGCAATCTACAGGCCCCACCCTAAGGGAAGCAGAAACCCAAGCAGCAGCAACCACAGACAGGGGTGGTGGAGGACAAACTTTGGACAAGACCAGCCACCGCCTCCCACCCACCCACCCACCCCCTATTACTAAAAAGTGTGAAAAACAAAGGGGTTGGGCCCAGCAAGAGAAAATCCACCACCCACCTCTTCTGAGAGACACCAGGGTCACTAATAGGCCGATACAGTACAGTGCGCTCTAACCTGTCATTGGAAACACGTTTTCCCTTACCCCCTTAGTCAGTAAGGGGCGGAAAACACGCGTCCATGTTGATGGCCCTATTAGGTATGCCCGCGCGATTCAGTAAGTTAAATGTGTAGCCAAGCCGCACATTTTACTTTCAGAAATTAGCGCCTACCCAAAGGTAGGCGCTAATTTCTTCGGGCACCGGGAAAGTGCACAGAAAAGCAGTAAAAACTGCTTTTCTGTGCACTCTCTGACTTAATATCATGGCGATATTAAGTCGGAGGTCCCGAAGGGTAAAAAAAAATAAAAAATAAAAAAAATTTGAAGTCGGCCGGTGGCTGTCGGGTCGAAAACCGGACGCTCAATTTTGCCAGCGTCCGGTTTCCGAGCCCGTAGCTGTCAGCGGGCTCGAGAACCGACGCTGGCAAAATTGAGCGTCGGCTGTCAAACCCGCTGACAGCCACCGCTCTGGACCAAAAGGAGGCGCTAGGGACGCGCTAGTGTCCCTAGCGCCTCCTTTTGCCCGTTTCTACCGCCGGACCTAATTTAAATACTGCATCGCGCACACAGGCGAGTGGCCTGTGCGCGCGCTGGGAGAGCGGGCATTCGCCCGCTCTCCCGCGGACTTTACTGAATCAGCCTGTTTGTGAGCCACTTAGCATCTTTCTACCCTGAGCATCCCAAAAAACTGCTCAGCCGAGCGCACCTTATAACCCACAGTTGGACGGCGGGTTGTATAGGCGCTAATTAATCTCCTTATGCAATAAGGGGATTAGCGCCTCTACAACTCACGCGTTCAATGTGGAGTGAGTTTAATAGCGCTAATCACATGTAAATGCATGTGACTGAGGTTATTAGCATTCACTATCGATGCAAAAAAAAAAAAAAAAAGTGCGTCTAGCATGCACATTTAGCGCTCAACAATTAACGCCTACCTAAAGCAGGTGTCAATTGCTGAGCGCTCCTTAAACCAGTACAGAAAAGCAGAAAAAAATGCTTTTCTGTACTGCCTCCTACTTAATATCATTGCGATATTAAGAAGGAGGAAAAACTAAAGCAATTTAATTAAAAAAAAAAAAATACGCAGGCAGTCGGGTGCAGGAAACAGACGCTCAGTTGAGAAGTGTCCATTTCCTGAACCCCTGCTATGCGGTGTTTAGGAAAACCGACGCTGATAAACTCGGCATCGGTTTTCCTAACAGGCGGAGGGGCCGATGCACTCAGGCTCTCCTTGCTAACGCGACCCCCTAATTTAAATATTGCATGGCGCCCCCCAGGGGGGGCGGGGCGCCTGGAGGCATATTAAGCGCCCGCTTTTTGCGCCAAAATATTGTATCGGCCCCTTTGTTTGTAAAGTAAGAAAAAAAAAATCTGTGTTCCTTCTTATTTGGGTGCAGCCTCATTCTTCTTAGGTGGGGCAGACATGGACAGGCAATGTGGGATTTCACAAAGTGACTTAATAGCAGCTCGTCCTAACCAGAATGCCAAAGTCTCGTTATTAAACAAGCAATAAAGACCCCCAGGTACATGGGATCTGTAGGGAGCCGAAGTCTGTGGCTTGGCTAGGATGGCCAGAGGTTAAAAAATAACCCGGGTAGTTATGAATGAAGGCACTGTAGCCCCACAGGCTGGAACTGATCAAGCCGTTAGGATCACAGGAGCAGGAGGAAACTGCTGGGCAAAAAGCAGAAAAAAATTCATTTGTAATATCCAGCCTTGAATTACCTTAATTCAATTGCTTGGCCTCCCCCTGTGCTCAAATCAACAATAACTGTTAACATTTACAGGGGGAGTTGGAGAGGGATAAGGGGGTAGCACTGTAACCATAGGAATCAGAACATATATAGAGGGTCCTTCGTTTTCAGTTTAAACCAATTTTTACCCATGAATTCCCGGATTTTTCCCAAAGGTGGCAATTTATTTTTAAACCGATATGCACCCTACTTTTAGGCTGATTAAAAAGCTGCTCCAGAGTTGAGTTGAAGATGCAGCATTTCAAGGGCTCCAGTCACTGCTGGAAGCCGGCATGGGCCAAAGCACGTGCTGTGTTTCAGGTCCCCTCCCCCCCCCCCCACCAATGAAAGAGCTCACCCTCCAGTGCTACCCATGCCATGTTTCAAAAGTCCCACCTCCTCAGCCCCTAACCAGTCACAGTGCCTGCTGTCTGGTGCTGCAAATGCACTGGAAGCAGGCCCCGTCCACCAGACAGCACTTCCGGGCAGGCTCCCTGACCCTGCACAAATGCAGACGTGCAGTGCCGCAGAGTACAGGAGCCTCAGGAAGCTGCTGCCGCAGAAGGAGAGAGAGGAGAGAAGCCTGGAGCCACCACTGGGAAAGATAAATGTTGCTGCAGTGGGGATTTGGGATATTCTCGACAGGGGTGAGGAAAGAGAGAGAGAGGGATCTGCTAGGCAGGGGGGGTGAGGGGAGAGATGATGGGGATGCCTGCTGAATGGATGAGTGGGAGAATCTGCTTAATAATGTTTTATGGTCCTGGCTTCTGGCCACCAAAATCAACTCCGATATTTACCCGGAAAAATAATGAGTCTTTTTTTTTCCCAAACTGATTTTTCTTTTGTTTTTGTTCTTGTCCTAATAAACCCTGATACATTCCCGGGAAAAATGAATAACAATAAAAACCAAAAATGAAGGTCCCTACAAATACAGTAACATAGTATAGAGGATGGCAGATAAAGGCCAATGTGCTCATCCAATCTGCCCAGTTATTCTGGTCTATGCTGGGATCTCTCCCACTTGGGAGGATAGCGTCTCCTTATCCAAGTCAGGTTTTGCTGTTTTCCCATCCTGGGTAGGGGAGCATAGAAGATCCCATACTTAATCCAACACCCCCCACCCAATGTAATATTTCTTGGGCATGCACAGTGTGGCCCATTGAAAATGTACAGATAAAACCTGCGCCCGTATTTCCCGGATGAAAATAGAAAATGGAATGAATGGAAAGCAATTCAGATCAACAAAAATAGGTGATTCTTAAAATTTCCGGCCCATAAATACACGTCCGAACATTCTCTGGATAGATGGGGGTTTCAGATCCCATGCCTTGCTAAAGTCTTCACACCCTTGCATGTTTTTCACATTCTGTTGTCTACAAAATGCAATAAAGGAGGAGTCTGTTTCACTGATCTACACAACACACGCTACACCAGTGCTTTCCAATCTTCTGCAAGCCCAAGGCACACCTACATTAATAGAAATGTTGCGTGGCATAGCAAGCCGTGTGGGCATGAAGGGGACTCTTATGGCCAAAGAAAGCCAGGGAAGCACTGAAAGTGCCCCCCCCCCAAGTCTCTCTTCCAAATTTTAAAACAAAAGCAGAGAGGGGACAGAGATAAACATGGACCTGTCACAATGAAGCAGTGACTGAAGTAAACTGATGGAGAGGCGTGGTCCAGCGGTGGATAGAGCAGTGAGCTATCCGTGCTGCTCATTAAATTCCCACGTTTGGAGGCGGGAGGGCTTAGGCAGCAGCTAGGAAGAGAGCTCCTGCATGTTTAAGAACCACTGCCGATGACGTCTCTTGCTGCTGCGAGATGCTCAGAGTAGATCCCAGATGCTGGTCTGGATCTAAGCATCAGGCAGTGGTGACTTTAAAAAAAAAAAAAAAAAAGGTCTGAAGGTGCACCAGTGTGCCATGGTACGCTGGTTGGGAAACACCGCTCTTCACTCTCATTCTGAAAGAGCAAGTATAAAATTATTCCAAAAGCAATTTTAAAAAAGGTCAAGACTGCATAAGTCTTCACACCCCTGACCACAGCAAACCCAAATGAGTTCCTGTTCAAAAAAAAATAAATTAAAAAATGCCTTAGCAAGGCCCCACAATAAGTTAAACAGAGACCGCCTGTTTCCAATCACAGCAACTGAGTTGATTTGCATATTCCTGCTTGACGAATCCTAGCTGTTTCTGTTGTGTGAAGTGAATTTGAAGCAAAGGTCTAAACATGCTGAACAAGGAGCTGCCGAAAGAACTCGGGGATAACATTACACACAGGTACAGATTGGGGGAAGGCTACAAGAAAATGTCAGTGTGTTTGAATATCCCCTGGGGCACTGTCGGGTCCATCATCATAGAATAAGAACATAAGAAAATGCCATACTGGGTCAGACCAAGGAAACAGTCTGGCACCATCAAGACACTGCTGCGAGCAGGCCGTCCCTCTAGCCATTGGGTTAAGGAAGCTGCTGCTGAAGGCCACTTTGATGCCCAAGATTAATTTAAAAGAACTACAGAGGCCTCTGGCTGAGACTGGGGAAATCGTTGCCTGTTCAACAGTTTCAAGATTATTCCTCAAACACGGCCTACATATGGGAGAGTGTCAAGAAGGAAGCCACCGCTGAAGAGAAGCCACATAGATGTACCAAACAGAGTTTGCAAAGAAACACTTGGGGACACTGCACCCATGTGGGAGAAGGTTTTGTGGTCCGATGAGATGAAAGTGGAACCTTTTTTTTTTGGTGTCAATGCTAAGCGATATGCCTGGTATAAAATAAACAGCACCTCGCCCTGCTGCCATCGTCCCTACTGTAAAGCATGGTGGTGGCAGCATTATGCAGTGGGGATGCTTTGCAGCAGTGCGGACAGATAGGCTTATGGAGATCGAGGGAGGGAGGGAGGGATGGATGGTGCGGAGTGCAGGCACGTCCTGAAGGAAAACCTGTTCCAGCCTGCCGCAGACCTGGGCAGGGCCAGATTTAAGCATAGGCGGGGACCTTCACTTCAGCTTTTATTGTATTTTTTTCCTGGGAATTTATCCGTGTTTATTACAATAAGAACAAAAATGAAATTTAACTGGATATATATAGGCATATGCCTAGAGAGCCAGAGTCTGAAGGTGACCAAAGCCAAGCCCACCCCACTCCTGTAATTTCCAGGCAAAAATCCCCCTAACCCTATGGGACCTGGGACAGCAGGCCCATGATCCTAAGCGCAAAGCAAAACCAACAACGGAGTGGCTGAGGAAGAAGAAAGTGAATGTCCTCCAGTGGCCCCGTCAAAGCCCCGATCTGAAGCTAAGAGAAAATCTGTGGCAAGACTTGCAGGCTGCAGTCCACAGATGATCCCCAGAGCTTGAGCTCTTCTGCCAAGAAGAATTTGTCCAAAACCTGTGCCATCTCTCTGTGCAAAGTTGGTAGACACTTATGACTCCTGGCTGCTAATAAGGAAAAGCAGTTTCCACCAAGTATTGAGCCAAAGGGTGTAAAGACCTATGCAAGCAAGACTTTTTTTTTTTTCCTTTTCTTACAGTAATTACTTTGGGAATATTTCCTTAATTGTTCTTTCTTGATGAAAGTGTAGCGTATACTATAGGGATCAGTGAAAAAAAATGCTACTTTAATGCATTTTGCAGCAGAAAATGAAAAATGCAAAAAAGGGTAAAGACTTACATGGCCAGGCATCTGGATTTTTGGAGGGGCATTCTGGCCTGCGTTGAGCACACAAGAGGAATTTGCTAGGGAGAGAGTAGTTAAGAAAGCCACTTGATATCCAAACAGGATCACCCAGCATTTTCTAAGTGCGGCACCGTGTAGGGTGGGTAACTTAGAGCTGCACTTAAAATAAATATGGCCAGAGCTCCCGCTGTCTCCACCTCCTCGCCAAAGCTTCGAAAAGGAAACAATCTGCTTTGTTTTATCAAGAGCATCCCGGGGATGGACAGGGCCACCACTGAGACATACACAGAGAGGAGACTGTCTTCTTCTACCTCTGTAATAAAACCAAGGTTTAGTGGCACAGCTTCCTACCATAACGTCAGATAACAAAGCCATGGAGAGGGGGAGGGGTGGCAAAAAAAACAGAGTCCTTCCCATATGCCACCCTCCCCTCCTCCTTCATCCCCCCTCTTAGCCTTCTCCTCCATAACAACCCCTTCTCCAATCTCCCTCCATCCCCTTCCCATCTCATTATGCCTCTCCTCACCCTTCTCTCATCCTCTCCTCTTCACTTCCCCCCTTCCCACCATCTCCCTCCCAGTCCTTCCCTCGCACATTTCCCTCCACACCCCACCCTTTTCCAGATCTTAACCAGAAAGGAGTTGGGATGGCCTGAGCCGTGCCCTTCCCCGCCCTGCCTGCCAGGCTACCGGCTTCCAAGTCTGAGAAAGACGAGAGCTCTCCAGAAATGGAGGGTACTGCCGTCAGCGGACTTGTGCTGAGCCGAAGCAGCCAGGGATGGGTCTGGAATGTTGCAATGGGATTCCACGGGGATGGATAATTAGAAATGACGCCACCAGAGGTTGAGCTGGTGCCGCAGAGATGGGTGGGAGAGGAAAGAACTCCAGGGTGATAAGAACGCCTTTGCTTATTCAGGAGGTGGAAATGCACAGGAGCCCCAATGTCCAGGGCCTGCTAAACAATATCCTAATATAGTAAAAGGAACGCTTCGTGCAAACAGAAACAGAGCACCCAATAATTCTTCCTCAGGCTACCAAAAAAAAAAAAAAAAAAAAGAAGATATTTTGTAACAGGAAAATAAAGGTTTTATGTAAATTTACAGTGAGCCTGGGGCCTCAGAGATGCTGTGGAGATTTTACAGTTCTTGGGACAGGTGTACTTAATTTTTTTTTTTATCATTATTTTTTTCTGTGGGAAAAATGCTTCGCACTTCTCCATTAAAATGCCTGGAGGGTGGGCCTTGTACAATGGAATCCAGCAGCTACGGTGTCTAACGCCTGAAGGAGGCAAGTGTGGATTGGGGACCTAAAACAGGCCTGGAAAAATCTGCAGAAAACCAGCCTCCAGTGCCGCAAAAATCTGAACCTCCTTCTCTCCACAAGGTGCTTAACTCACCCAAAAACGTTTCTGAGGCACCACATGGTGGTGTTTACCTTTTAACACTCATTACACTGTCCATCTATAATACATTGTTTATAATAAACATTTTTCTCTACCTTTGCCCGAATTTTTCTCTCATATCATACCGTACTTAGATTTTCTTCCCTCCAGCTGTCTCTCCCTTCAATCCATCTTCCCTTTCCATTTCCTTGGCTTTCTCTCTCCTTTCCTCTACCAGTCCTCTTCATTCCATCACCCTCCACCCCATCTCTTTGAACTGCAGCCCTCCCCCCCATTCCTATCATCCCCAAGTCTCCCCATTCTGTCTCGGCCTCTCCCTTCTTTCTCAGTAACCCTGGAAATACATTTAAGCAGCACCACAGGGATTAACAGTAACTCCTGGGGGAATTCTGCTCAGCTGCCAAATGCAGAATTCACACAGAATTCCCCCTAGCGCAGAGGTTACCCTTTTTTCTGCCCAAGAGAGTCTGGCAAGGTAAAGAGCCGGCGGACTCTGATGAGTGAGGTGCTGCAAGCCTGCAGGAGGAGGAGGAGGAGGAGGGGGCGCTGTCATCTTCCTGCACCCGCCTGGCTCTTGAACTACCTGCTAGCAAAATACCTCACCTCGGTCACCCGTGCAGAGCCCAGGCAGACCCTCACCAAACACAGAATAAAGAGACCGTAAACGGAAAGGTGCAAACAAAATCGGAATCTGAAAGTGCAACAGGCTTCCTCTTGCAAGACTCTGGCAACAGCGCGGGATTTCAGGTACCGGAGGCGGTGTCACCCCGAGAGCCACACAGCGCGGAAAGATGACCAGCTGTTCTGGGACAGTGCCTACAACATCCTGGGTCAGTGAGCAGGAGAGAGAGGAGCAGGGGGTTGGGGTTTGGGGAGATGAGCTGGGAAGGAACCTGTTGGGGGGGGTGCGAGGGAGGGGATGTGTGGGAAGGGAGGGGTAAAAGTGTAGCGAGAGGTGAGCTGGAGGTGAAGGGGGAGAGAGCACTGGAAGGATGAGCTGGGGGGATGCGTGGAAGAGCGTCGGTGGGGGCAGGGGGGGAAGAGCTGAGGAGAAAAGCGATGTGCTGCCTTCTGGTTAGGGTTTCTGTTTTTGAGGGGGGGGTTTAATTTGCCGATCCGTGCAGCCCCAAGCATTGCTGCCGGCAGCCCCTGACCTTCCTTCAACTTCTCACATTTGTGGTAACAACCATGGACACCGTTTGTGTTGTGGCAGCTCGGAGCTGCCCTTGGACTGCTAAAGTAAAATCCCCCCCCCCCCCCAAGCAGAAGCTCTGGTCTCTGCTGCATTGTTACTGTGCCCTCCAGAGAGAATTTTGCACCAAAAACTTTAAAAATGTGAATCTCAGAGTTAGGACGTTCTTATGCTTTGAAATTTAAATTAATTACAACTCAAAGGTAGTGATTATATTGTGTTTCTTTGGCTTATTTTGATAACTACAGTATGCTGACTTTTAAAAAAAAATTGAGAGTATAATTTTAATTTTTTTGCACCAAATTCTCCCAGGAATAGAGTGGCGCTGGCAATTCCCATGCTACCCCTTCCCTTCTACCTCTACAGAAAATGGAGAACATGCTTCCTCCCTTGCATGTTCCCGTGCCACTTGTAGTCCCTTTCTCACCCTTCTGCCCAATGCCGGAATGAAATGGGGGACTCTTCTCTCCCATACGTGTGTGTCCGTCTCAGTCCCCGGGGCACTGCTGTGGGAGACATTTTTTTGGAAGGGGAGGGGAGGGGTAGCTCCGCTCTCTTTTGGTCTGTAAGGCCAGAGCTCCCATGCTTGGGGAGAGTCCTCCTTCCCCCCACCCTGGTTTTACTTTCATATCTGTTTAGCCATTCTGAAAAACAATCAACGTGGTGAACAATAAAATTATATATATATATCTAATAGAGCAAAATAAAAAAATTAAAAACGTAATAAAACACAAAGCTTACAACATTCACCACAAATATTTAAGTCAATCCTCCCTAATTTCTATAACTAAACGCCTGGCACCAAAAACTTAAAATGACTGGAAAAATGTTAGTTACTGTTGGTGCTGGGTTGACCAGGGTGGCCTTCCCTGCAATGGATGCCCATCAAGGCCGGCATTAAATGTACAGACAACACAGGCCCATGCCCGGAGGTGGCAAAATCTTTCCGCCGGAGTGAACCTGTCAAAACAGGAAACCTGCCTCGAAAGAAGGAAGGGCTGGAGCTGGGAACGTGAACCTATGCCAGCTGGGAGGGCTGGGCTGCTGACTCCCGGGTGCCCTGCGGTAGAGCCACCATTTTCAAAAGAGACGTGTGGGGCTGACGTGGGACGCCGAAGGCTGAGGCGGGGGGGGGGGGGGGGGGGCCCAAGTCAAGGAAAAGGGAGGGAGAGTGGAAGGTCAGGCCGGAGGAAAGGGAGGGAAAGTAGAGGCCTGGGGCAGGGGAAAAGGAAGGAGAGAGCCGATGTATTTTTGTAGCGCCCAGGGTAGCAAACCACTTTGCATCAGCCCCTGCCGTCCTACGAATTTTCTCCCCCTGTCCAGGAGGCCCACTCCACCTGTCCGAGGAAGAGGGTATAAGGGGTGGTAATGCCTTCAAGTCACAACATTCAGCAGAACATTTAACTCTGATAAAAACAAAAGTGCCTCTTATGTCTCTTAACAATATGCTGTCTCCTCCCTGCCTTCTCATGCTTGTTAGGTCTGCTGCAGCACAAGGGCTGCAGCCATGGAAAGGGACACTTAAAATTATTGCCTTTATCTTCAAAGTGTTTATGCTGGATCCGGAAGGCCAAGAAGAGGCTTGACTTTGTATCTCAGGTCACACCAAGGGCCCATCCAGGGCACAACTCTCTTAGGAAAAGTGTGAAGTCGATTGTATAAGTGTATTGTCTGCACCTTTAACAATGAAGACTATTGTTTCACCACCAAAGAAAAAAGAAATGAAATAGCAAGCTGGTAATTGGCACTGCCATCCTGGCTGGAGACCAAGGAGAATTATGAAGAAAATATGGCAGCATTCCTCAAGTGCCCGCCTCGCCCTTGGCATTTCTGAGGTGATGGGAGGTCTGTGATTATGTAATTTTAGGGATTATACTTTATCTAATACACAGCCTTCGTTTGCTTAGTGACAGTATAGTGCTGTGTACACTGACAGTGCTTTATAATATTGATCACTGCTCTGTGACAGTACAGTGCTGTGTACACTGACAGTGCTTTATAATGATCACTGCTCTGTGACAGTACAGTGCTGTGTACACTGACAGTGCTCTATAATAATGATCACTACTCTGGGACAGTACAGTGCTGTGTACACTGACAGTGCTTTATAATGATCACTGCTCTGTGACAGTACAGTGCTGTGTACACTGACAGTGCTCTATAATAATGATCACTACTCTGTGACAGTACAGTGCTGTGTACACTGACAGTGCTTTATAATGATCACTGCTCTGACAGTACAGTGCTGTGTACACTGACAGTGCTTTATAATAATGATCACTGCTCTGTGACAGTATAGTGCTGTGTACACTGATAGTGCTTTATAATAATGATCACTGCTCTGGCAGTACAGTGCTGAGTACACTGACAGTGCTTTATAATGATCACTGCTCTGTGACAGTACAGTGCTGTGTACACTGACAGTGCTCTATAATAATGATCTCTACTCTGTGACAGTACAGTGCTGTGTACACTGACAGTGCTTTATAATAATGATCACTGCTCTGTGACAGTACAGTGCTGTGTACACTGACAGTGCTCTATAATAATGATCACTGCTCTGTGACAGTACAGTGCTGTGTACACTGACAGTGCTCTATAATAATGATCACTGCTCTGTGACAGTACAGTGCCGTGTACACTGACAGTGCTTTATAATGATCACTGCTGTGACTGTACAGTGCTGTGTACACTGACAGTGCTTTATAATGATCACTGCTGTGACTGTACAGTGCCGTGTACACTGACAGTGCTTTATAATGATCACTGCTGTGACTGTACAGTGCTGTGTACACTGACAGTGCTTTATAATGATCACTGCTGTGACAGTATAGTGCTGTGTACACTGACAGTGCTTTATAATAATGATCACTGCTCTGTGACAGTACAGTGCCGTGTACACTGACAGTGCTTTATAATGATCACTGCTGTGACTGTACAGTGCTGTGTACACTGACAGTGCTCTATAATAATGATTACTGCTCTGTGACAGTACAGTGCTGTGTACACTGACAGTGCTTTATAATGATCACTGCTCTGTGACAGTACAGTGCTGAGTACACTGACAGTGCTTTATAATAATGATCACTGCTCTGTGACAGTACAGTGCTGTGTACAGACAGTGTTTTATAATGATCACTGCTCTGTGACAGTACAGTGCTGTGTACACTGACAGTGCTTTATAATAATGATCACTGCTCTGTGACAGTACAGTGCTGTGTACAGACAGTGTTTTATAATGATCACTGCTCTGTGACAGTACAGTGCTGTGTACACTGACAGTGCTTTATAATAATGATCACTGCTCTGTGACAGTACAGTGCTGTGTACAGACAGTGTTTTATAATGATCACTGCTCTGTGACAGTACAGTGCTGTGTACACTGACAGTGCTCTATAATAATGATCACTGCTCTGTGACAGTACAGTGCTGTGTACACTGACAGTGCTCTATAATAATGATCACTGTTCTGTGACAGTACAGTGCTGAGTACATCGACAGTGCTTTATAATGATCACTGCTCTGTCATCGTCCAGCGTTATGTACGCTGATGATACTTTATAAATAATAATCACTGCTCTGTGGTGGTACAGTGCTGTGTTCGCTGACAGATTTATGCAATACTGTACACTGAGGGTGCTTAATAAATAATAATTGCTCTGTGACTGTACAGTGCTGTTTGCTAATGGTGCTTTATAAATAATAATCACTGCTCTAAATAAAAATATAGTAAGGACCATGTTGGGTCAGACCAAGGTCTGCAAGCCCAGGATCCTGCCTCCAACGGTGGCCAGTCTGGCTCCTAAGTACCCACCAAATCCCAGAAAGTAGATCTATTTCCTGTGCCTCAGTCCCAGGGCTAGCAATAGCTTTCTTTAGTCTACCTGGCTAATAATGTGTTATGGACCTTTCCTCCAGGAACTTGTCCAAATCTCTTTTAAAACTCACTATACTGGTCTCTTTGATCATGTCCTCTGGCAACAGATCCACAGCTTGATAGTGCGCTGAATGCTGCTGGTTGTTAAATTTCATGGAGTGACCCTTTGCTTTAGTATTATTTGAAAGGGTAAATAACCACCCTTTATTTACCTGTTCCACCCCACTCATTCAATAAACTTCTATCATATCTCCTCGCAGTCATCTCTTTTCCAAGCTGAAGAGCCCTAACCTGCGCAATCTTTCACTTCCATCCCTTTTATCATTATTGCCACCCTCCTCTGCACCTTTCCTAGTTCCGCCCTGTCTTTTTTGAGATGGGGGCAATCAGAAATGCACACATACTCGAGGTGCGGGCACACAATGGCTCATACGGAGGTAGTAGGATATTTTCTGTTTTCTTCTCAGATCATTCCCAACAGTGTATTTGCTTTCTGACTGCAACCGCACACTGAGCTGAGGATTTCAACGTTCTGCCCCACAAGGATTCCTTTTCCTAGCTGGTGACTCCCATTACAGAATCCAGCCTCATGTACCTGAAAGTTGTGATTATTTTTCCCTATGTGCATAACTTGACACTTTTCCACATTAAATTTCATCTGCCATTCAGTTGCCCAGTCTCCTAGTCTCTCAAGGTCCCTCTGCAGTTCCTCAGCTCTGCCTCTGAATGATGTGGTTTATGGCATGCACTGACAATGCTTAATTAGCAGGTTAGATTAATTTGAAAATTACTCTCCTGGGGCTTTGAGGTTAATGGGATAGGATGGAAGAAATGTGGCCAAAGCGAACCGCCTGTTTCTCATATTCATTTGATGCTCTTGGGTGCTGTATAAGTCACCCTTGAGCCAGTTTCAGGTACAACGAGTGGTCTTTTGGGGTTTGCCAAGCTGGAGGCCCCCCCGTGCTATGTTTTTGACCCTTGGAGAAGAACAAAATTGCTAGAGATAAAGGATAATCCTGGAACTTTGTAAACTCAAGTAAAGGTTTCGGGAGAACTCCTCCCTGCTGAGAAGATCAGGGTTGTGACAGATGAATGCGCCTGGCACCGTATGTGTGTCGCACTCTCCCTGTGAACCGGAAGTGTCCCTGTAGGCGAGGGGAGCAGGAACTGGTGAGGGAGACATTAGCCCAGAAGTGGGTGCCACTGTTACTATAGATGTGCAAAGTCAAAGGACTCGCAACTAGGGCCATGCAGCAGGCCAAACGTGGCTGGGAGCCTGGCTGCGTGGAGTGGCGTCCTCACGAAGAAAGCAGTGCTGTGTCAGTATGTAAACATCTCACATCAAACGGATAAACAGTTTATCGGCTGTAGTGAGGAGCTTTGCTTCTCTGTCAACAAAGAGGGCTGAATTGGCCACGACACATGGGTGATGGCATCAAATGGCACCAAACGGACCCTTCTCTCCTAGCCCATAAGGCTTTTATACTCTACTAAGCATGATGTACACGTTGAAGTGCCAAAAAGCAGAATTTAAAAATCTAAATAAATACTGAGCGAGTACTGGAGTTCCCACGTGGGACTTGCCTCCTGAACTCTTCAGTCTTTTTTTCGTCTGAGCTGCCACATGGACGTGTACATTTTCTCTCTGTTTTCGCTTGATTTCATTTCCTAACTCATTTTGTAATTCTTTTACATTTTTTTCAACCCTTGGTGCCTCTGCAGCCCCCAGACAGAACATGTCAATGCTATATTTAAAAAAAAAAAAAAGGGAAAAAAAGTGTCCGACTTCGAGAACCGCATGGGTGGCAAAAAGACATCTATCACCGATAGCCATGACATCTGCTGTTGCTGTCTCAGGCCTGACCACAATGCCTGAACCCAGAGATCCAGAGCCTGGAAGACAGAGGAGTTGCGTAGGTTGGTAAAGAGCCAAAGCTGATCCTTCTCCTGGAGCAGAGCTTCTTCTAGCTCCCTGGGTGCCATGTTGAACAGAAGCTCTTTGAGCAGACCTTTCCCAACTTTGGAGCAGGTCTTGTCAGGGTCAAGCAAAATGCAAAGACGCCGACTCAGGAATCCACGAGCCCCTCGCAGGCGCCGCAGGTCTCAGTGCCAACCAGAATGAAAAAGCGCTCTTCATCAGAACCAGTGGTGCAGTCAGAGCTGATGAAGCAACATTAAGCTCTGGTGCCAATGGCGCCATCAATGTATGGATTCTCTGCATTGTCGGTGCATCGAGCCCAGGAGCTATCAGTGCATTGGGCCCCAGAGCCGGCAAAGCACTCAGTGCCTTAGACACATCAAGCTTGGCACCATGAATACATCCACCCTCAGCACTATCGACCCATCAGGGCTGGGAGCCCTCAATGCCCCAAAGCCTTGGAGCACAGATTGATACTGTCTAAGCACTGGACCTCAGTGCTTCTAATGCACCTATTTCCTTAAACTGACGCAACTTTCACCGGGTCCACTGACTCATGCTGGAAAAGTAGGAGGTCAGGAAGGAGATATGCTCCATTTACCTCCCAATATCTTCAGGGCGGTCTCGCCATGGAGACCTTTAGAGCACGGTCTTCGTCTGGAGATGCCAGTTCCTATTTGTTTGGTGGTGCCCTTGATTTCCATGCACCTTCTGAGACAGCAACTATAGAGTCAAGAGAGCCTTCAAGAGGAATCTATACTGTTTTCAGAAGCAGATGTTCCTCCCCAGTGCCTGGCCAGAGATCACGACAGCCCTTAAACCAAGTGGCAGAGTTGGTAAAGACTTTCTTTGCGTCCATGGCAACTAAGGACAAGAGCATCACTCTTCAACCTCTCCTGTCCAAAGGGTTGGATTTGCTCTCACAAGAGGAAGTCCCTTTTGCCCTCATGCCCAAGATGTTTCATCAGAACCCACAGGGATGGATTCTAGCCCTTGCCATTCTCTCATAGCGGAGTCCAGCCAGTCGGAGGGCGTTCCCCGGGAATATTCCCCTCCGAGACGACTGAGGATACTCCAGTTGCCTGCATCATCATTAGGGTCCTAGGTTAGTGTCCCTTCAGCCCCTGGGTCAGAGGAAGGAAGGAAGTGGATTCCTTCACATCCCCTACCTGAACCTCCAGAGCACTCATCACTGCCTGAAGACTTCTCCTATTCCAGGATCCTGGACAAGTTGGGCAAGGCCTTGTGATACAACGTTCATAAAGACAAGGACCTCCACACCAAAGTCTTCAGCCTTCTTCAGATCTTGGAAACTCCGGCAGAACCTGCAGTGATTCCAATATACTTGATCCTACAAAAATTAAAAACAAGAAAGTGGGAAAATCCGATCTCCTGTGCTCGAGTAGCCAGCAACTTATAACTAAAATATAGAATTCAAAAAACCCCAAGCTGTGGGATAGAGCTCGATACTTAATGCCCACATTGCCTTGCACCAGTTTTATATGGTGCAGTACTTAAACGACTGCATGCAGAAACTGAAACTGCTGCTAGGCCCAGGGTTCACAGGCCACGTCAGATATCCACAGTCATTTCTGGACAGGGAAAAAATGCATACGCCACCTTATTTGGTCAGTGTGTAGGTTGTTCAACGCTGCAGCCTAGTCGCTGTTGGCAGCAATTAGAGCTTGCTGAATGGCTTGAATATGGGCCAATAGTTTGCGCAACAATGTGCATGACAAATTGGCAGATGTGCCCTGCACTGGAGATCACCTTTTCAGAGGCAAACTCAGGGAAACAGTCGCCCAAATCAAGGAAAAACACGTGGCAGTCCAGTCACTCTTAAAATGCTCTGAGCAGCAGTCTTCACTGAGGTGTTCCTAACTAGCTTTTAAGCAATCCTAATTCAGAGATGCCCTTTCTGCCAGTTCCAGTGGTATCGTGTGCCACCTGTGCTTCCACAGCAACAACTTCTGGCATGAGGACGGCAGTATGAGAGACATTAGCTGAAAACTATGCAACAGGCCCAGCTTCGATGTCCAGAACTCAACGTCATCTGAAGTAGGGGGAAGGATTCACTTTTACTTGGAAGAGTGGCACAAGATCACCAAGGACCACTGGGTACTCAAGATTGTGGAATATAGTTACCGCTTGTGCTTCTCCCAGCTTCCGGTACTACTTCATTGTTCAGCCTTCAATCCGAATACATCTCACTCATCTCAGCTCTGCCAGGAGGTGGAGTCACTTCTCACACAGTGGGTGATAAAACCTGCTCCTCCTGACCAATATGGTCAGGGATTCTACTCCCACTATTTCCTTATCTCCAAGAAATTGGGGGGGGGGGGAGCGATTTAGGCCCATCTTAAATTTATGAAGCATGAACAAAAGCTTACTATGGGAGAAGTTCAAAAAGAACTCCCTCCACACTAATCCTGCCTTTCATTCAGGCAGAAGAATGTATCTGTGCTCTGGATCTGAAGTATGTGTACGCCCACATACCCATCCATCCTACTACTGGCACTTTCTACGGTTTGTAGTAGATTCTTCCCGCTATCAATACAAGGTGCTTGCATTCAGGCTCTTGGCAGCACTAAGGGTCTTCATCAAATGCCTGGTAGTGCATTTTCAAAGACTGGGCATCTGTTTTTTTCCTTTATCTGGACAACTGGCTAGTACTGGGAGTTTCCAAGGCAGGAGTGATTAACTCCCTACAGGAGACAATCCAACTTCTTCAGTTAATGCGTTTCCTCATAAATTTCAAGAAATCGAATTGATTCTGTCCAGAAGATCAAGTTCATAGGGGCACGGGCAGGCTTTCTAGAAGAAACATTCATTCCATCAAGAGCGTTTCTCTTGATGGAATGAATGTTCTTCCTCTGATCCCTGGTCCAATGGGTGATACAAGCAGATTTGGCACCAGCCAGGGAAGTGTTAGTTGTCCTTAGCCAAATGGTATCAGTGGTTGATGTGGTTCCTCTAACCCACCTCCACATACGTGTCCTCCAATGGGGCTTCTGCATCCAGTGGGACCAGTTAACACAAACCTTGTTAATCCTGGTGAATATTGCGCAGGAAATGAAGAGGGCACCTTCATTGGTGGATAGCCCGAACTTCTTAAAAATGGGGACCCCCTTTATCTGCTTTATCATCAAGTGATTTGGCAGTAGATGTGGGGAGGGGAGCATACATGGGTCCCTTCCAAACCCAGGGAATCTGGTCATCAACACGCTTTTCAAAATCAATTTGTTGGAACTTCAACCAATCATACATACTTTGAGAGCTTTCTTGCATCTCCTCTGGGGAAAGTGAATTGTCATCCAAACCAACAACTAAGTGGCCATGTTTTACAAGGAGGAACAGGATCATGGACTTTCTACTATGAGTCCATAAGGATTTGGGAGTGGGCTTGCAATTGACCCACCTTCTGTGGATTTCCAACATGTTGGCGGATCACCTCTGCAGTTTTGTCTTTATGAGTGGTCCCTACATCAGAGAGTGGCAGACTATTCAATCTTTGGGAACATCTGTCAATCGATCTATTCATGTCAGAAGAAAAAAGAAAAGTGGAAACATTTTGCTTCATTTTTCCAAGCAAACACAGATCTGCTCAGGATGTTTTTCTGCTCAAGTGGAATACAGACATCATGTACGTTTTTCTGCCACCTCCACTAATAACCACGACAGTGGAGAAAGTACTCACAGACCGGGCTCACTTGATACTTTTGACGCCAGCATGGCCCAGACAAGTATGGCTCTCGTACCTTGTCCAGTTGTTTGTCAGCCTCCTGATCACTCTAGGGTCCGATCTGACATTATTAACTCAAGAAGTGGGCTGTCTGAATCATCCAAACCTCCCCTCCCTCAAATTGATAGTATGGATGTTGAGCGTTCACTGATTACTTCCCTATCCCTGCCCAGGGAAGTTGAAGATGTTTTGGTATTCGCTAGGAAGCTTCAAAATGGAAACGGTTTTTGACTTGGTGTCAAGAGAGCTCCCTGGACCCACCTGCTTATGAACCATGGGAGCTACTTCAGTACTTATCCTCTCTTTTTTCCTCAGGTTTCAGCATCTTTTCAGTCAAGGTGCATCTCTGTGCCATAGCGGCTTACCATATTCAAATGAAGGGAAAACAATATCCTCTCATCCTTTAGCGTCAACATTCATGAAAGACTTATGGAATAAAAAGCCTCCAGTATCTAAACCACCAGTGCCATGGGATCTTAATATCCTACAAGCGCAGCTTATAAAGCTATCCTTCAAACTGCTGGAGTCAGTTTCTTTGAAGTTACTCACATGGAACGTGTTATTCCTTGTTGCGATTACATCAACTAGGAGAGTCAGTGAACTTCACGCATTGGGGCATTACTTTCCCTATCTGCAATTTCTTTCACAATAGAATGGTGCTCTGCATCCACCCCAAGTTTCTGCCAAAAGTGGTGTCAGTTTTTCCTATAAATCAAGCCATCGTGTTAACCATGTTCTTTCCAAGGCTGCATGCACACAAAAAAAGAAAGGGCCCTTCATTCACCAGATTGGAGGAGGGCCTTAGCTTACTTTCAAAGGAGAACTCAGCCACTTCGTCAGGCCTCACAACTCTTCATCTCTTTCTATCCTGTTTGGGAGGTCCAAATGGCTAGCAGACTGTATCATACATTGTTATGCTCTTGCTGGCCTCCAGATCACAGACTCTGTTAAGGCTATTCAAGTGAGAGCCATGGCTACATCAGTGGCTCATCTATGAGCTGTGCCTGTCGAAGACATCTGCAAAACTGAAACTTGGCCATCAGTTGACACCTTCATGTCTCATTTCTGTCTGGTTAAGCTCTCAAAGAGGGATAGTAAATTTGGACAAGCAGTTTTGCATAGCCTGTTCACCCAGTAGTCTACTCTCCACAGTGGGCTCCAGATTGCTTATTCAGTAAATGCTCCACTGCAACCCTGCTTGTTGATGGAGAAAGCAAGCTTGCTTACCATAAACGGTGTTGTCCATAAACAGCAGGATGAACCAGCCATGCTAAAAACCTGCCTGCCGCCCTGGAGAGTCAACTACCAAGCTAAAACTAAGCTCTAAAATCGACTGAAGGGCTCACGAGGCTATGCACATGCAAGAACTCCTGCACATGCTCTATAGAGCAAAAGTTCTATGAGCTAAGAGAGAAAAGTCACTAAAATTAACTAACTAAATATAATCCTACCTAGTATGGACAGATTAAACACAGTTAATTCTGTTCTGCCTGACTCCTCCATAAAGTAGTGTGGCTGCCGTTTTAGTCCACTTGAATGCACAGAAATAAAGAGCTAGTCAAGAAATGTATTTAGACCCATAAAAAAGGTTTCACATTATATATGTTTTGTTTTTGTTAACCTTTGTTTCAGTGGTTCCTCCGATACGTTATGATAAGTTTGATTATAGTGAATGGGAATACCTGTGTCCTCAAAGCTGATGATCATTTGCATGTGAAGGCAATGGTGGGTGGATACTGGCTTCAGAAGCCTGGTTACGGGATATAAAATAAGGAAATCCCCCTCCCAGTAGTTGGAAATGAAGGTTTCTGGCACCATAGCTCAAGATAGGATGGTTCCAATTGAGTGGAAGCTCAAAGAAGCAGGATAGAACTGCAGGGCAAAATAAAATAAAAGAACTGGGGATACAAGGTGGATGCCAAACACTTCTAAAAACACTGGCTGGTCTCAGAGAAGGGCCCAGTTCAGAGAGGTTCAGTGTCCAGAGTGAGGCTTTGAACTCGTGAAAGGGTGGATGACAGACCCATAACAGGAGGGTTGAGGTTAAATGCCAGACAACGCGATCCTCCATCTGAGGTCCACAACTCCTCTCCCCCTACACTGGAGACTGCTGGGGCTCTAGAAACTGCAAGGAGGGGAGTCCAACCCTAACCCGACAGAGAAGGCTCTGCCTTTCTGTCTGGAAGTCCAGCAAAGACCTCTCGTGTATGAGTCCTATATATTTAAGCCGTTCTAAGTTAATGCTGCACAGAGAGAAAAGGAGAGCTAACAGAGATGCTCACCTAGTAGGAAACAGATATGCTTCTGCCTTCAGCCTAAACTGACAGCCTCCATACATACTTATATCATGCCGTGAATTACGCAGGCAGAGAAGTTACTCACTAGCACAGCCAAATGAAAACGAGCCTGTTAAGTGGGGTGGAGTATTCAGCCACCTCAGGGCTGAGGTTTCCATTAGCATACAGGGAAAGATACAAAAGGATGCTCCCCCCTCCCTAACCCACACAGAGGTCTCTATTCAAGGCAGTTTGTCTTGATAAGTTTGGATTTAGCCAGACAAACTGCAGAATCTCAATTTCCCCGCTGAGCCAACTGCCACTAATTTATCTGGCTATATTTTTATACAGATAAAAACCTAGCCGGATAAACCGCAGGAATACCGGAGCAGAGCTGGCTTTCAGCTTTTATCCGCTGGCTGGTTGTGTCCAGGCACGGGGGCAATGTAGGCAACTGCCTCTGGCGCCGAATTCTGAAAGGCACCAGAGCATTGCCGATGCTGCTGCCATTCGGGCCTGCTGACGATTTTCTTTTCATCCAGCCTCAGGCTGCACCAAGAACTTCAGGCAGCTACAGGCAGCGCAGGGCCTGTAAGCCGGGGGGGGGGGGGGGGGGGGGGGTGTCTGTGCTCACAGGCCCCTGGGGGGCAGCACCGCCCCTCGTACAGGTTTTCCTGGTAACTAGATGCCCATGCTCGAAGTAGGGGGCGGGGCTGCCAGGGTCCGTGAGCACACGCCCCGGGCTTACAGAATCCACGCTAACTGTAGCTGCCTGAGGCTGGATGAAAGCAAAATCATCAACAGGCCCAGAAGTGCGGGGAGATGGATGTGAAGCCAAGGGGAAAGGGAAAATCTGGGCAAAGCCCCCCCACGCACTCTGATTTCTGTGGGGATGCAAGAGAGAGAGAAGGATAAGGTGGACACCTCCAACCCCCGCCCCCAGTGCTTCTGAGCACCAAAGTTTTGAATCCAGTCCTGGTTGTGCCACGAGGCAGCCTTAAAGTTATTTGGATAAATCTGATTTACTGGGTATATTCAGCAGTGCAGCCACGCTGCTGGGTATCTCGTCTAAGTTACCCAGCCTAAATATCAGCCTCATAGAAGATGTCGGCAGATAAGGACCGCTTGGGTTCACCCAGTCTGCTCATCTGTGCCTACTCACTGTGCTGTGCTCCCACAGATCTTACTGGATCTGAGGATCTTCTCTCTCCCTCCCCCATCACTCATAAACCTCTGTGTATCTGTTCAATTCTACTACTGTTTTGACTCCTATCACCTCCACTGGAATTCTGCTCCAGGCAGTGTTGTCAACCAATTCCCTTTTGCTGGTCAAGCTCCGTCAGCATGCATGGATTTTTTAGATCCTGATTTCCCCAAGAAAAGAAAGTCCATGCATGCAATTGGGGGGTAAGACTGGCAAAACCAGGAATCTATTATCCTGACTAGCAAACATGGGGGCCAGTTGTAAACCCTGATTCCAGGCATCCACCACCCTCTGTGAAGAAGTATTTTATCACATCTCTCTTCAGCCTACTATCCTTCAAAACATCCTGCAAATTACAGCCCCCAGTTCTGGCAAAACCCAGTCTGTCTTTAAATAGCTGGTGCACTGCGAGAACATTCCAATGCTATAATTCTATATTTTGCATTTCTTGTGAATGGGTAGTGTAAGAAAAAAACAATCCAGCTAGTAAGGGCTTTCTTTACTGAAGGTTGTATGAGTAATTCCCTACTGGCATGTAATGCCCTTTTAAATGCTTTCTTAAGGATCTTATAAGGATATCCTCTTTGTAGAAAAACTAATGTTCCTAATACACCTTCTGATTCAAGCAAATGGGGACAGTTCAGCTGTGGTATGTGTGTTGTTGTATGTGTATGCAAACCAATGAGTTTCAGCACCTCTTTTTACCTATCCAGTATTGGCTTAGGGTCTCTTTACAAGTGATACAGCCCAGGTGGTATATGCTATTATATGCCCATGCTGTAAGATCTATATTGGCTGAACTAAGCTGACTATAAAGCAAACCATACAGCACATAAGCTGAATCCGCATAAAAAAAAGTCGATACCCCAAATTGTTCAAAAATGGCTTGACAATAACCACACTATTGGACAACTATGATTTTTAGTTTTGCAGCAAATTGTTTTGCCAAGATGGGGTAATATTTCCCTCCAGCTACAATGATGCAGGGTGCAATGGTTTATTTTTAACTGGCAGTTAGTACACATGGTGATAGAGTGGAACACTTTTTTTAGTGTCATATCATCTCTTTCAGAGGGGGTGGGCATATAAAGTAAGTTTCTGGTCACTGGCAGATAATTAACTTCTTCAGAGTCAACGCCGAGGCACCAGGAACGCAGTGACAGATAGGGCCATTCAATTCATATCAGTGCGGAGTAATAGCGTAAAGTGTATATGCAGAAAATATTGTTCTGTTCTATTGCGTTTTATTAGGATTGAACACTGTGTTTGGAACATATATTGTTTGATTTATTTGCAGTGGCAGATTGAGATACAATATTTGAGCCACAATTAATACAAGTAAATACGGAACATCAAAAGGGAATATTCCATTCAGCATTTGCTGGAGATTCACATAAGCAACTTTATGGGAAGATAGTTCTCTGGATTTGGTCACCGCAGTTAAATGTCTCCTGATGAAGCCTCTCATGAGATGAAACGAAGGCCACTGTAGGGACTATGTGAGAACGAAGTTAAGCAACAAAACAACTAGAAATCGTCTAAGATTTATTTGTGACTAACAACCAGAATCCAGTGCTGAACATTCGTCTATTGGTGAGCACATGTTATGAAGCAGTAGCGCCTTACGCACGGTAAAGGAGTTTTATCTGTGCTAACTAGCCACTTTTGGAAGGTACTCAAAAGCAAGTCCTAACGCTGACCTGTTCAGTTTTGACCTTCTGTATAGTGAGAGGCTTTTTGGGATTCGGTTATATTAACTTCTATCTGCTTAAGTTTTTTTTTTTTTTTAATACTTTCTGGGGTAGATTTTAAAAGGGTTACGCGCATAAGTTATGCGCGTAACCCTTTAAAAACCCCCTGCACGCGCCCCGGGACGCGTGTAAGTCCCGGGTCCTTGCTAGGGGGGCGTGTCGGGGGCGGCGCGGCATTCGGGGCATTCCGGAGCGCGTGGTTCTGGCCTGGGGGCGTTTCAGGGGCGTGGCCGAGGCCTCCGAAATCACTCCCGGGCCGGGGAATCGCGCAGTGGCGGCCGAACGGCACAGGCGTAACTTTCGCGATAAAGGTAGGGGGGGTGTAGATAAGGCTGGGGCGGTGGGTTAGGTAGGGGAAGGGAGGGGAAGGGAGGGGAAGCCGAAGGAAAGTTCCCACCGAGGCCGCTCCGATTTCGGAGCGGCCTCGGAGGGAACGGGCAGCGCGCACAAGGCTCGGCGCACGCAAGGTGCACAAATGTGCACCCCCTTGCGCGCGCCGATCCCGGATTTTATAAGATACGCGCGGCTACACGCGTATCTTATAAAATCCGGCGTACTTTTGTTTGCGCCTGGTGCGCGAACAAAAGTACGCGCGGGCGTACTTTTCTAATATCTACCCCTTTGTTTTTAAATTGAAGTTGTTTTTTTGATCATGTGAGTGCGAACGTGGATACAAATGTTGGCTGATTGGGATTGTGCTACATTTATTAATATTGAACATGTGATATTACTGTGAAAATGTACATATGATATCATTGTAAATAACAATCAATGATAATTTTGTATTTTGTTTTTCTAAGAGGTAATAATAAATGGATACATAAAAAGTATGAGCCATTCACTATAGCAGTAGACTATAGGTATATAAATGGTTTATACTGTATAAATCAACTGGAGGGTTACAATTATTTTATCACTGTATACTGTGAGGCCAATACTCAGCAGGCCGTTTAGTGGACAAGTTATCCAGCTAATGTTAGCCGGATAAGTTGTCTGGTATATTCAATGGGAAAAACCTCCAGCTGAATATACTAGTGTAAAGTTATCTGGCTACATGCATCCAGCTTTAAAACCTAACCAGCTATGTTTGATTATAGCCGATTAGATTTTACAGCTAGCTGGATACATGTAGCCGGATAATTTGCTACTTATTCAGATATCTTTAAAAGATATCCGGGTAAGTAGCGCTGAATCAGTTCCAAAAAAAGAAAAACACACAAAAAAAATCAAAGGCACCCATCCTCTCATAAATTAGAATTGCTGACCCAGTGCTCCTCAAATACATTTAGGGCCATCTGTGTCCTCCACCACCCCTTGCACCCTTTTCCCGTTCAGCAGTTTTTAAACGTCTATTGTGCCACACCTCCAATTTTGAACCCTGCCAGTCAAATATTTATTCCCCCCCCCCGGACACTTATCCCATGCCATCCCGCTCCCGGCAGGGATGAAATTTCGTTGCCAGGGGGAGGGTAGAAAGGGATGGGCATCTGGGAGGTGGGATGGGCTTTTTGGGGAGTAGTGAATACATACTTTTAGACTGGGGGAGGGGGGTGTTTCAAAAAGTTGGCCGAATAATGTTATCTGGCTATCTTTTTTTTTTTTTTAATTAACATTTTTATTAAGTATTATGCCAACAAACAACATGATCATGAACTTACATATGTGAGAAAATAAAACAAAGTTCTAGCATAATATAGTAGTCCATCATTCGAACAGTCACAGATTAGGCACGTCCTTTTTTGTTCTAAAAATGCCCATCCTCCCCCTCCCCCCCCCTACCCTCGCAGTAAAATGAGAAAGAATGGAGTATTCCAAGAAACAATCGTGTGATAAAGCTATACTATTATCCTTTCTGCCCGCTTCCTAGTCTGCCATGCGCGAAACGGGTTCCAGACCTTCTGACTGGACACCACGGATCCAGGTCTGTGGTGACTCTGGTTGACATGTAGTAGACTAAGCATGTGCAGTCTGGGGTATACTTTTTCAATGGAAAAAAGGCCTGCAGTCTTCCAATCTAATGCTATGATACTTTACCTGGCTATCTTTAAGATAGCCAGGTAAATTCAGTAGAGTGGCTGCACTATCAAATATCCTCCCAAAGTTAGCAGGATAAGTTTATCCGTCCAGTGACTGGATAGTAACCACCAAATCTACTGCTCCCCTTTGATTTGCTACTTTGGTCACCTCATGAAAGAAGTCAATCGAGTTTGTTTGGCAAGATTTTTGCCCCTCTGAAGCCATGCTGCCTATGATACCCTCCTAAGTCCCTCCTGTCCTTCCGTAATGCTTCCATCACTTTACTCACCGCTCATGTTTAACTACCAGGCCTGCGCAGATGCCTGCTTTCTCCTCCTGCCCATGCTTGGGGAGCAGTACTACATTTGCTCTTCTCCTGTCCAACCTAGAAATTTGGTCAGGGCTGGGTGGGGCTCCAGTCAGCACCACCCTCAGTACCCCATCAGCTCCAATACCCGTTTTTACTTCCGATTGTGCCGGTACACTGCACACGCCAGCTCCTCAGTAAATGCTAATGTCTTTACTCTACAGCCCCTGATGTCCTTGCCTTTTACCTTTGCTCCCTCACCCTTTTCTTTTAAAGTGTGAATACCGAGCACAAGTATTTATCTGTTTTAAGATTTCTATTTCCTTCTGCTCCTCCTTCCATTTAAAGTCTTGGTCTTCCTCTTTCCATTTTTCTTTCCATTTACTTCTAGCAATCTTGCCTGCCTCCTCCTCCTCCTCCTGTATCTGTTTTTCTTTTTTTTTTTTTGCTCTTATTTTTTCTCCTACTTCTTTGAACCGCGGCGGTCTCTTTGAGGGTAACTTTCAAACATCCTGCATAACTTATGCCACATATACGTGCGCCAGTTACACCAATTTTCAAAGCGGATCTGCGTGCGTTTAGTCCGTTCACAAAATCTGCCCTGCGCAAGATACACCTGCTATTTGGTGCGCACACATTTTCCTGAAAATGTACATGCATGTGGTCGAATTTTACAAAGTACGTGCATGAATCCCCCAAGGAGCCCCTCCGTTGAGTCTGGGTAATTTATGTATGAACATGACATATGCGCATAAGTTTACCTGCACACCAGGGGGGCCATTTTGTAAAAGGCAATTTCGGTGCTTAAAACACTGGCTTACCCTTTGAAAATTACTCTCTTCATTGTCTTTCCCTTGCTAACAAGCCGGAAACGATCATTTGTCGTCATTTCACTGCTTCTTTTTATTGCTGTCCATCATGTGTCACTACCAGGAAACCAGAGACTCCTCTCTGTAAGCAGACTCCTCTGCTACTAAACTGAGACTTAGCCGAAACTCTCCAGGCTACACCTGGTAGATTAAAATCCCTTATAACAAAACCTCGGCTCTGCATCTTGTCCTTGGATGACTTCTATCGTGCCTGTATCCATCTCCCTCTCACCCTTGATCGTCCGTTTCTTCCCTCTATTTTGTTCGCCTCTTTATTCCTCACTTGCTTCCCCATATTTTGTCTCACCTCTCTCACCCCCTCTTCCATAATCACCCATTTCTCCCCTACGCATTGCTCGCCGCTGTCTTGTTTGCTCATACCTTTCACCCCCTCCCTCCACCCCGTTTCCCCTTCCCTTGCCTCCTTCACTCTCCCTCCCTTGCTCCCTCTTCTCCCCCTCTCTTATTCCTTCCCTCCCCCTTGGTCACCGCCTCCCTTGCTTCAACTCTCCCTTTCCTCCACCCTTTGCTGCCTCCTCAGCCCCATCCCTTGCTCACACCTCCCTCATCTTCTCCGTCCCTCTTTCTCACGCCTCCCTCCTGACTCATTTTTTCTTGCTCACGCATCTCCCTTCTGCCTTGCTTCTCCCCCTCTTTGCTCCTTCTCTCTTTCCCGCTGCCCTCTCACCCCTTTCCTTTACTCTCCCCTCTTTTCCTCCACCTTCCCTTACTCCACTCTCCCCTTTCTCCCTTGCTTTCTCATATCTTCCCCCTCCCTTGCTCACGTGCTGATGAAATTCAGCTGCCCTCTCCCTTCCTCTGAAACACAGATAGTTATAAGGAAGAGAAAGAAGCAATGTGAGTTTTGGGAGCGGGCACTTTCACCCTTTCCTCTCCCTGCCAGTTCGGCAATACCTCTGTAGTTGCTCCAGCCCACTCGCCGCGCAGGAGCCGGCTCTGTGCTCCTCCTGCTGCCGCCCTGTCTTTCGGCCTGTGCGAATGCGACCACCACGAGACCCGGTACCAGCTGAACAGGCCTCATACAGCCTTTGCTTTCCAAGCAGTACCTCTATCTCTCTCCCTTTTGTACTCTTGTGAGCTGACGCACCATCACTCCTGCCTTTTTTACTACACGCCTTCCATTATCATGCACAAGAATTTGGGCTTTTATTCTTTTGGGATTTTTGGTTCAACAGTTTCCTGCTCAGTTGGAACCGGCCTCTCTGTTGGGCTACAGTGATATCACACAAGCCTTCATTTTCAATTACCTGTGGGGAGGGGAAGGGGATTTCCCTCATTTTATATCCCCCTCCCCCAACTCACAAAGCCATATCATTGCAGCGTCCTCAGCCAAGGCCCATACACAGGGCTCCCTCTGAAAGCCGTAACTTGAACCCTGATTCTGTCTACTAGGTGTTGCCAGTGAGCGATGACTGAGTCTATGCCCCCCTCCCCCACTGCCCAAGAGGCTATGAGTGCTGCCTCTGCAGAATCCCCAACCCCCTTGTCAGCCTGGGGAGCACAGACCTGGCTCAGGAAGCAAACTCAGGCCACCGAGCCACCAAGCTGGTCCACAGTAGGAGGTTTTATTCTCTCAGGAAGGAATAAACTATCCATATATGTCTGAACCGCCAATGCCAACCTAGGACCTGCACTAATCCCCCCCCCCCCCCCCCCCATCACCACTACCAGCTTTGCTCTTTATCCCTTCTAATTTGCAGCCTGCATTTTAAATGACCTGCAGTTCACTTGCATCCACCTGCTATTACAGGAATCTCTATTCAACTCCTCAGTCCCATGACTTAATTCTGATTACTAACAGGCCGATACAGTAAAGTGTGCTCCGACGGAGCGCACTGTCAGCCTGCTCTTGGACGCGCGTTTTCCCTTACCCCTTATTCAGTAAGGGGAGGAAAATGCGCGTCCAACCCGCGGCACCTAATAGCACCCTCAACATGCAAATGCATGCTGATGGCCCTATTAGGTATGCGCGCGGGATACAGAAAGTAAAATGTGCAGCCAAGCCGCACATTTTACTTTCAGAAATTAGCGCCTACCCAAAGTAGGCGCTAATTTCTTCCAGCACCGGGAAAGTGAACAGAAAAGCAGTAAAAACTGCTTTTCTGTGCACCCTCCGACTTAATATCATGGCGATATTAAGTTGGAGGTCCCGAAGAGTAAAAAAAAGTTAAAAAAAAAAAAAAGTGAATTCGGCCCGCGGCTGTCGGGCCGTATACCGGACGCTCAATTTTTCTGGCATCCAGTTTCCGAGCCCGTGGCTGTCAGTGGGCTCAAGAACCAACGCAGGCAAAATTGAGCGTCGGCTGTCAAACCCTGACAGCCGCCGCTCCTGTCAAAAAGGAGGCGCTAGGAACGCGCTAGTGTCCCTAGCGCCTCCTTTTGCCCGTTTTTACTGCCGGGCCTAATTTAAATACCGAATCGCGCGCACCGGCGAGTGGCCAGTGCGTTCACCTGCTCTCCCGCGGACTTTACTGTTTCGGCCTGTATGTATGCTTCTTATTTGTCAGCATTTATCACCAACCTTCCCTCCATCTCCCCTCCAATGAATTTAGTTCAAAGCTTTCCTCACTAGGTTGGTAAGGCAGAGACACATACATACACACTCACACACTGAACTACTACAATAATCTCGATGGCATGGAGATGGTTGGGGGCCATGGAATATTTTTGGTGCTGGGAGGGCATGTCTGTTCCAGCGCTCTGCAGGCTCTGTGCCCAATCCTCCTCCTCCGTAATGGGTTAAGTTTAGATCGCGAGGGATGTTGTGCCCTGTCGCTGTCAAAAACCCACAGGGCAACTTTTTTTTTTCTTTTCTAGTTATTTGTTTTTTTTTTTGCTCTCGCTTAACCTGAATTAGAACATCTGGCTAAGTCCCAGCCAATGCTGCAGGAGGTACACAATGATGTGAGGGCAGAAAAATGCCTAAACCTGTCTGTACAGAGAGATAGAGACAGATAGAAGGAGAGAGAGAGAGAGACAGACACAGACAGATATTTCCTTGCTATTCCTCAGGCAATAAAAAAAGAACATTCACATTCTGGTGGCACTTCAGCAGCAGCTCAAAAACAATATTAGGCAAGAGAAGTAAAAAATTGTGAGAACACCATTCAACTAAAATCCTTTGCCTTCATTTTTAAAATTTTTTTTATCAATTCAGTAATTGCCGCATATATTTTTGTAACTGAGGAAAAGACCTCAGGCCTAGGCACTTACGAGTGCATGGTTTGGTGGCTACAATCATCGGTCAATACGGCCCCCCCCTCCCTAAACTTTATTCATTATGACAAAAATATTTTTTGAAATTTTGATTTGTTATCGAAAAAAACCTGAAAAAAACACTTAAATTATTTGAACATTTTTTAAAAAAGAGGTTTCAACAGAATAAGTCTTGCCGCCCTGCCACCATGCACCCAGGCACTCCGTGAAGTAACACAAAACCCTGCAAAAAACACACACTCAGTACCTATGTGGGAAACCTGCCCTACCAAAACACAGGGACTGACAACTATTTTGGCCAAGTGCCAATAAACTTCCACAAGTACCACATGGTGGGGTTGGGATGTCCCCTTGAAGGAAAGCTGCTCCAGGGATAAGAGAGCCTCCAACGAAACGTATTAATGAAATGCTGCTGCCCGACTGATACTCAGCCTGCCAACAGCAGTACCATGCTGGCACCACGAGCATTTTCAAAATTTGCGACCCAGCTGGACTGATCTTGCCATGCACAAGGTCAGCACAGTTAGCCTCTGACTTTTGAAGGAAATGCTGGAATGGTGTTCCCTAAAGCATCAATTATGATCTAGTCAAAGTGCGTTCTTGGCTTCTCTTTCTTCTCTCGGTGGTGGCTCCATCATTTTGGAGTCAGCTATCAGTGGAGATTAGATTGGAATTGAATTATTGTAAGTTCCATAAAAGAGTGAAGACTTGGCTGTTTCTGCAGCTGGGGTGGTAATTTTTTTTTATTATTTCTCCTCAGTGGTGAATAGAGGTTAGGAGATAGCACATTCTTGGTGTAATGGTGGGGAACAGTGAGCCCTTGTGCCAATGTTAAGTTAGCACAGCCTATCTTGTGCAAGCACAAGCTTGGGGGCCTGGATGTTCTCGGTGGGTTCCCCATGTGTTCTCTTCTGGCTCATACCCTTTCCAAGAAAACAGGTAGTGGATCGTTCCCCTATTCTCTTGGTATCCAGGATATCTTGTACTTCAAATTACATATCTGAGTCCATGGGGGTTGCAGCGGGTGCAGATGGTTGGATGCAAACACAAGACAGGCCTTAACAGGCGGCGGCTGACATGCCACAGGAGGGTCTTTGCCTAGCCAACCATCTCCCCCCTGGGTTGAGCCCACAGGTTCTGGCAGCCGGCAGGTCTTCTCCTGGTCTGACGCGAGGCGATGGAGAAAGGTGAAGTCAGAGGCCAGGCAGTGGTCAATGTAGGCGGCAAGCAGAGGCGTAGTCCAGGTCCAGTCCGAGGTCTAGGCAGATGGCAAGCAGAGGCGAGGTCCGGGTCCCAAACAAGGTCAATACAGGTGGCAAGAAGAGGCGTAGTCCGGGTTCAGTCCAAGGTCAAAGCAAAGAAGACAGTTCAGGGGGAATGGATACAGTTGGATAGACAGCAGACTGGGAAAAGACAACCAAAGAAGGAAGGACCAGGGAACACTCACTATGCGATCCAGTAAGCAGTGCAGTCGGAAAATTTCCTTAAAAAAAGAAGCGGGCAAGGACAGCAGCTGATGGCATGGAAGGTAATGGGATGAAGTACATCATCTTAAAGAAGAAATCCACCGTCACCCATATGACGGAGGATAGACCTAATGGAGGTAGGTCTGAAATAAAGTCAGTGGACACATGCTCAAGGTTTGTCTGGAACTGGCTATGGCTGGAGAATACCCCAAAGGCATGGGAGACATCTTGGACCATCCGAGGCCACCAGTACTGGCGAGATATTAAATCAATTGTTTTTTGGATGCCCTGGTATCCCCCAATTTAGAGCCGCAGCCCCATTGCAAAGCCTTTTCTCAGAGGCGTTTGGGAATCACCATCTTGCCAGGTAGAATGGAGAAGGTTGCGGTGGCAAGGATCTAGGCTAGATCCAATATGAATTGCGGATCAATGATGCTGTCGGTGGGTCAAAGGAGCAAGATATGGCATCGCTCTGGTATTCTTCAA
This sequence comes from Rhinatrema bivittatum, assembly GCF_901001135.1. Taxonomy (NCBI): domain Eukaryota; kingdom Metazoa; phylum Chordata; class Amphibia; order Gymnophiona; family Rhinatrematidae; genus Rhinatrema; species Rhinatrema bivittatum. Next base: position 502,262,888 of record NC_042615.1, on the reverse strand, counting down.
TGCAAAAATCAACTCTGCTGAAAAACAGGGACCAGTGAGCCTGGTGAGGGTTGAATATATTAGCCTCTGGGAGATAAGGAGATTTTTGTAGTCCTTGATAACCATGACAAGATGTCTGGCTCCCTCCAGTAGATCACGTCATTCCTTGTGGGCAAGCTTGGTGGCCAATAGCTCTCAATCCCCAGTAGTGTCATTCCTTTCTGTGGAAGAAAACTTCTGGGAGAGGAAGGAACAGGGAGGGAGTATACCAGCTGGGGCTGTTTGAGAGAGAAACGGTCCCGCTCCAATTGAGGAAGCATCTACCTCAAGATAGAGGTCCAAGTGTTGTAGGACTGAGGTGGATGCAAAGGTCTCTTTGAGTTGTTTGAAAGCTTGGATAGCTTCCTCGATTCAAACCTTGGTGTTAACCCCTTTGCGGGTAAGGGCAACAAGTAGGGTCGTAAGCGATGAGAACTGGTTAATGAATTGGCGAGAATAGTTTATGAATCCCAGGAAGTGTTATAGAGTCTTAAGCCCCAAGGGACGGGGCCAGTTTTTGATGGCAGACACTTTGGCAGGGTCCATCTTCAATCCTAGTGCAGAGATGATATAACCCAAGAAGGGCAACTTCGATTGTGTACAATTTGGTGTACAGCTGGTTTTGACGGAGTTGCTGGAGGACTGTTCGAACCTGTGAACAATGTTGGCCAGTGTTCGGGAAAAGATGAGAATATTGTCAAGATATACTAGAATACATGTCTGCAGAAGATCTATGAAGAAGTCGTTTATGAAATTTTGGAACACCACTGGAGCATTGGAGAGACCAAACGGCATGACAAGATATTCATAATGACTGTCTCTTGTGTTAAATGCAGTTTTCTACTCATCGCCCTGTTTGATCCTTATTAAATTATAGGCTCCCTGAAGGTCAAGTTTAGTGAAAATTCTAGCCCCTTGAAGTTGGTTGGAGAGTTCCAAGATGAGAGGTAGTGGGTACTTATTTTTTAATGGTAATGGCATTCAGGCTGCAGTAATCAATACAAGGCCTAAGGGACCCGTTTTTTTTGGTGACAAAAAGTTTTGCTCCTGCAGGCAATAAAGAGGGGCATATGAAACCACTCTTCAGCTTCCCTTTAATATACAGGGACACGGCTTGTGTCTCGGGTACTGACAGCGGGTAAACTCTCTCATGCAGGGGCATTCTGCCTGATTTCAAATCTATAGGGCAATCGTAGTTCCGATGAAGGAGAAGAGTCTCTGCCTTATTCTTACCAAATACATCCAGGTAGACCCCATAGGCCCACGAAGTCCAGGAGGTATAGACATCTCTGAGAGAATAAGGAGTATCAGTGAAACCACCTGATGAAGACAATGCTGGAAGCAGTACAGACTCCAGGCCTGTATGTCTCCTGTCGACCAATCCATGGTGGGGCCATGTCGTTGGAGCCAGAGAAGACCCAGAACTAGGGAGTTGACTGACCATCCAAGAACTTAAAATGAGATCTGTTCTTGATGCAGGAGGACCAACCCTGAGAGTCAAAGATCGGGTTATGGCAGAATTCTCCTGGGAAATGGTTCTCTATAGACTGAGGAGATGAGTAAAGGGCAGGGTAGTGGATAAACCAGCAAGCTTGTCGATAAAATTGCCTGCAGCCCCAGAATCAAGAAAGGCTTCAGTCAAAATTTCTTGGGTGCCAGTCTGAAGGCATACTGGTAGGTCTATCCAAGACAGGGGAGAGTTGAGCGAAGGGTCTAGGGCTGCCTTCCCGGCCAACCCTAGGCACTGGAGTTTCCCAGCCTCATGGGACAAGTGCGAATGTGATGCCCGAATGTGGTGCAATAAGAGGCATATATCCTGTAGAGGACGACGGCATCTTTTCTCTTCAGTCAGGTGGGTGGCGACCCACCTGTTTGGTTTCCTCGGTGGAGACAGAGGAGTTTGCGTCTTTGTTTGTGGCCAGGAGAGGGTACTGAAACCTGGAAGCCAGGTGTGGTGAGGTACAAGATTGACTCCGCTCCTAGGACCTTTACTGGAAGCAAATGTCGATCTGCATGCAGAGGCTCATTAGGGCATCCACAGTTGTAGAAGTTTCCCATCCTGCTAATTCATCCTTGATCTGAGTGGCTAATCCTTGCCAGAATACTGCTGTGAGACTTTCGGCATTCCAGCGAAGTTCTGTTGCTAGCATCCAGAACTGGACTGCATATTGGCCCACAGTTTTTGAACCCTGATGGATGTGTAGTAGGTCGGCTGTGGCGGAGGAGGAGTGGCCCAGTTCCTTTAATATTCTCTGAAAACATATCAGGAAGTTGGTCAGATTGTTTAGTATGGGGGTCATTACGCTCCCACAGTGGGGATGAACATGCCAAAGCCTGGCTGCTGAGCAAGGACATAATGTAGGCCACCCTTGTTCGGTCAAAAGGAAAACTAGCCGCTTGAAGTTTGAATACTATCTGACATTGGTTCAGGAATCCTCTGCTGGTCTTGGGATTCCCATCGGAGCAAGGCAGGATGAGACTTGAAAGCCTGACGCCCCAGACAAAAATTGAGCTATGAGGAAGTGGATTCGCTCTGCGCTTGCATGGAGTCCTTGAGCTGGCATAGTATCAGTATGGAGCTTGCGAGCTGCTGGACTTGCAAGGCCATGCCTTGTAGAAATTGGAGGGCCAGCGAGTCAACGGAATTCATGATCTTTGCAGTCTGACACAGGATCTTCGCCTAAGCCAACCACTTCCACCCTTGGGTTGAATCCGCAGGTTCTAGCAGCCAGCAGGTCTTCTGGTCTGATGCAAGAATGGAGAAGGGCGAAGTCAGAGGCCGCGCAGTGGTCAATGTAAGCTGCAAGCAGTGTAGTCTGGGTCCAGTCCAAGGTCTAGGCAGGTAAGCAAGCAGAGGCATAGTCCGGGTCCAATCCGAAGTCAAAGCAAAGAAGATAATGCAGGAGGAAAGGACGCAGCAGGACAGACAGGACACTGGGAACAGACAACCAAAGAAGGGAGGACCAGGGAAAATGCAGGACCATGGAGCAAGGCAGAAACTGGAGGCACAAGAACAAGCATGAACAAGGAGCACGGGAGCTTGGCAGGAAGAAGGATCACAGGAACTGTGGAACAACTAGCACTGCAATAGCAGAGGACCTGTTACAAGGAGATGTCGGCTGGTGCTTAAATCCCTCGCTGGGGTGATGTCATTCAGGAATGCAACAATGAAATGTCCTGCCATAGTGTCTAAATTACAGATGTGCGCGTGCCTCAAGGCCCTTGCTGCATCGGTGCGAGTGAAAGATGAGTAAAGCTGGTTGCAGTGTGGCTGCTGCGATGGCCCATTGTTTCAATTGGTTTTCATAGGCTAAAGCAGATAGTGTAGATTAAGAGGTGGGTTTTCTTTGTTTTTTTGTTTGACTTGTTATTATTATGGTTATTAAGAGATCTTCAGTCCTCCAAACAGCTCTTTTTTCCTCTTCTCTGCTGAATACTACCAAATTGTCCTGCACAAGACTCTTAAGTTTTTAGCTGCTATGCACCAAAAACGTGGAAGACACTACATTAACCCTGCACCTGGAGCCATGATACCTTACATTCAGGCGCGGCCTTTCACCCAGGCCTTCCAGCCTAGCTACCTGAACTCCCAACAAGGGTCTGTGTTATACATAACAGGGACATAAGTAGATCTAAGCTTTTTACAAATGGGTCTCATGCCGGATCCAAATGCTACCCTAATTTTCATATTTAGATTGACTATAAGCTGTTCAAGTGCCTCTGTTCATTTAAATTTATTGTAATTTGCCTGGAAACCAACTTTGGGAAAATGTAGAACATCAAAGATCCATAAATAAGTAAATAGATAAATAAGTTGTTTATTCCTGCCATGCATTGACTGTGATTATGTTTTAGAGCAGATATTTTATTATGTTGAATTCTATACATCGTTTTGTCAGTTCTGTGTTGAATTTTGTACATTGCTTCAGGCCTTCGATTGTGATCAGGGATGCAATTCATAAATATTTTCAATAGATTAATAAATAAATGAAAATGCTTGTGGTGCTAGCACAGTAGTGAAATTGGCAAAGTGAGTGGCCATGGTGGTAGAGAGAAGGACTTTGCATGCCATATTGTAGCATGCATGTTATGGGTTACTGACCTGTGTCATAACTGTACTAACTCCCAGGAATCAAAAAGCCACAATCCTCCCTATGGAAGGGCAGCAGTGCAAATATTACAATGGGCCCTAGCACCTCAATACACCTCCTATTGCAAGGTGCAGAAAGGAAAACAAAACAAGCTGGACTGCTAGCGAAGCCTACATAGAAACTGCACACCTTCAGAACCTCTTACCTTGGTCACACACACACAGAACTCAGACAGAACCACCCCAAATACAGCTTAGAGAGACCACAAACTAGACAAAGAAACAGGCAGAGAAAAACAATTAAACTGGAAACCCAAAGAACTCAGACTGTGCCTGCTGTAGAACACTGGAGAAAGAAGAGAAACATATTCTCTCCTGTACTGTGCAAAACAGAAAGACAGAAGAGATGCACATTTCCAAAAGCTGGCAGAAAAAATAAAGACCACACAAAAATTAAGGGTTAACAAAACAAAAAAAAAATCTAAGAAATGTGTTTTATATATTTTCTTTTTAATATCCAGAGTAATGTACTATCAAGTATTTTCTTGACTTGTTCTATGTAAACATATTAAAATAAAGAGTTAAAAAACATATATACACACCTATACATATACACACACACATACGTGAGATCCATATTCAAATGCCATTTAGATGGAAAATGTAAGTTATCCATCTAAATGGCTTACCCGGCTATATTCAGCCCCTATCCGATTAGAATATAGCCAAATAAGTCAGGGGCATTCCGGGGAGGAGCGGAATTAGCACCTTACCTTATGAGGCCAACTTTGGTCAGGCTGTAGAACTGTCCTAAAGTTAGCCGGATATATTCAGTGGCGTGGCTGCGCTGCTGAATATACACCACTAGTTTGCTAGTTATGTATAACCGGCTAACTAAGGTAACACAACCAATGAATATGGACCATAGATATATATAACTGTTGTAAACTATGTAAATATGTATTTAAACCAATAATCAAACAATTTTACATGAAGCAACGATGAGTTTCTGCTGTGAAGAACCCCAACAAGGATATATATATACACATACACATTCACACACACACACACATATACGTACAACAGTTATATATATGGGCCCATATTCAGCAGTTGTGTTAGGTTTTATATATATACACACACATACATATACCCACATACACACAAAGATAATACTTTATTGGACTCACTTATTGCATTTCTTGACTAGTTTGAGACCTAATATTTTCTTCTTCAAGTCAGAATTCAAACATGGCAGGCAAACTACCTCACAAAAGAATGAGCAGAAAAACCTCAGTATAATCCTGGGGGAAACTGGAGAAACAGCAACTCCAGCAGCAAAGAATGTGGTATCCCGCCATCAGGCCAGAAAGGTAATCTGACCAGGGAGAATACTGACCATCACCAGAACCTGAGAACGGTCTTTGGTATTTCTCTTTTGTGCTTTCTAATTAATTTCCTTTTAGCACTTAATGCATTACTTGGCAACACAGGCAAGCATTTGCCACGCCAATAAGATTTCATGAATCTTGATACTGACGCGATGAAGGGTGCACAGCTCTTGAAAGCTTGTCACAAATGTATTAAGTTAGTACAGCAAACAGGTCCCACCCACAACTTGTTTGTTGACCTTTTATTTCTTGAATCTTGACAGGAAGAGAGACAAACAGAAAGAGAAAAAGAAGAGTGAGAAAGGGACAGAGACAGGCAGTGATAAGAGAGGTGCATACAGGCAGTGACAGAGTGAGAGAGACAGCGCTCTGCATGTTTATCACATTTAAGGCCTGATTTACCAGGCTTTCTCCCATTCTGTGTCTATGGGAGAAGGTGAATCAGGCTCTAAAAGCAGAGAACCCCAGCCTCAGCATCCAGCACATCACCCCAAAGCATTCTGTGTCCAGTGTGGTGGCCCTACCTTTCGGTTGCCCTGGCGCAGGGTCCTGAGCTGCTGCTGGAGAGAGGTCAGCTGCTCCACCATGGCATGGCTCTCATCCCGGACAAAGTCAAACTCCGTGCGCAGCCTCACCAGCTGCTCTGCCCGCTGCCATGGCAAAACCGCCCAAAGAGAAAAGCAAAGAGAACACATGAGGAATGCAGGAGGCCTGGGGTGCATTAGGAAAACCCAAGGGAGTGGGGAACTAATGAGGAGGAGTAGGGTAGGCCTCAACTACATTTCCACTACAGATTACTGCTTCCAATACACCATTACAGGCTTAAGCCTCAGAGGGAATAGTACAGGCAGGTAGGAGGAATAGGAGGCCTTCAAACTCATCCCACAGCCCCACTCGCCCTCTCTTTACCTTGTTACCCGTATTTTGTCCCTCTTCTTCTGCCTCCTTGAGTGCTGTTGATTCCGGGACCTGTGAGGCTTCTAGGGGCATCTCTGTTACTTCTTTCTGGTGCTCCCCATCCCAGTGAGTTCCTCTTTCCGGCAGACACCTTTTCAGAAAAGATGTTGATGGTTAGGCACATAAACAATTCTGTGAATCCGCATTATAAGCTGCTTCGACTATGGTATCCCAGAATTGTATTTTTTGTGGTGCTCCGAAAGGATAAATCATAAGATCTGTGTTGGTGGCAGAAGTAGGATTGTAAATCTGTCTGTCTAGGTTTTTTCCATAACTCCCTGCAATGCCGAAAAGGGTCCAAAGACCTAGGTTAGGGATGGACCCGAGTATGTTTAGAACAGTGAGCTGAGAATCGGGAAGACAGGGCTTGAATCCCACTGCTGCTCCTTGTGATCTTGTTTTATTTTAAGAATGTACAGCAGAGTAGTTTATGAACTCTACATCACCATAAGCCTAATTATAACTCTATCTATAATAAATTTTAATCGTGAAAAGTACCTTTGGTACACTCGGTCAGGACCTACTTCTCTAAACAATTGATTATCTTTAATGATATATTGTAACTGAACCTTTGACGGTACCTGTTAGAATGTACTATAGTACGCTTTTACCTACATTAATTATGTGCCTACATGTAAACCGTTGCGATGGTATATAACTTAGCGACGGTATAGAAAATAATTTAAATAAATAAAAAATAAATACATAAATTTTTTGAGTATTATGTATTTTATTTGTTTTAATTTGTTTTACTTGTTTTAAATTTGTATACATTGTTTATTTTGTTGTAAACCGCTCTGGCCAGATCTGGTATCTGTTGAGTAGTAATATAAGAAATGAGAAATAAATAAATAAGTTCAAACTTAGGGCTTGATTTATTAAGGTTCTGCTCCCATTCTGTGTCTATGAGAAAAATGCTTAGTGAATGGAGCCCTTAGGTTGTAAACTCTCTGGGGGATAGGGAAATACCCACAAGTACCTGCATGTAATCCGCTTTCAAGTGCCTGAAAAGGCGGAACATAAATCAGAAAAATAATAAATAAATGGAGGGAACGGGAAGCTCCGCACCTCTTTTGCTCAGAAAGAAGCAGGAGAAGCTCGTTTTTTTCCCGACGGAGGGTCTCCCGTGTAGCGTGGAGGCTCCCGATCTCCTGCCGCAGGCGCTCGACCTCTACTACACAAAGACAGAGAACGAGACAGACAAGAAGAGGTAGACAGAGAGAGAGAGACACGCACACAAAGTGAAGGGGGTGGGGTAACAGGTTTCCCATTAATGTCACATTACGAGAAGCAGTGACAGGTAACGCATCACTTCTGTAGGCTGTGCAACAAGGAACTCCTGACAGATTCTGCTTGCTTGTGCCTCAAGTGAAGATCACTGGAAATTTGTGGGCATGTGTGGAACCTCAAGCGACACACACACACACACACACACCCCTGCTCTAGGGCAGGTGTAACTTTGTGCTTGTGGATTTACACGCATACTTTCCAAAATCCTAAGAATCCACGGATATCCCAATCCCGCCCCAACTCCACTCCACCAGAACTCCTACGTAGTAATGTCTATAAAAGTACACGAAAATCATGTTCTACTTGTATTTTTGCAGTCATGCCCGCCAGGGCTAATTTTTTTTATTTTATCCATATCTTTATTCAATTTTTTGCAAACTCAACGGAAATCATACAATCCCCATATCAGAACCCCCCCCCAAAGAAAAACAAAAACATAGTCAATCCCATTGCCTCTGTCTGAATGTGGGAATGTCACTACAGCCCCCCCCCCCCACCCCCCCGCTCAATACAAACTGATCGTTTAATGAATTTCTCCAAATCAATCTAAGTAAAAATAAAAGAAAAAAAGGAAGCACCTCACACACAGTGAGTATCTTGATGATTGGGGTTCCTGGATAGGGCTATTTTTAAAGAGGGTTTTTGATGAGTGTAAGTGCCTTTGAAAAGCACCCCGAGAGAGAGAGAGAACGCTTAGTCCCTATGGTAACAGGGATCACTCTGTGCAAACTGGCTTTAAACAGACACACATTCCTGTCTGACTTGGAGCAGGCAAACGCAGGCTCCGGGACCTGATGTGCTGAGGTGGTTATCTCTTAGGCACCACTGGGATTCTGCTGCCGACAGGTTGTCTGCCGTGACGGCGGGCTGCATGGAGCGTCTGCTGAGCAAGATGTGTGAAATGTACAGCACAAAAACACAAACTTCAAAGGCTTTACAGGCGATTTTCAGAGAGTTATGTTTAAGAAAAAATGAAATGCGCAGATATCTAATAACAGTTTGGCAAAATGAAAGATCAGAATATGTGTGTTTACCCTTAACATAAGACTTGGGGGAGAGCTTCTCGGTGTGGCAGTTGCTACCCTAATGGGGGTAACTTGCATGAAGCGGCAATTGCTGCCCTTGACAGAGGGCTTTGGGGGTGGACTGCATGGAGTGGCAGCTGCCACCACATGCAGTTTGCAGGGCAAACTAGATGGAGCCTTTGATCTTCTTCTTGCTAGCTGTTACTATGCCAGGGTTTGTGTTGGGTTCTAATCCCGGGCTCTGTTACTGCATCGCAGTCTGTGACGTCAGAGGAGTCTCTTTAGCTCCCAGTGCCTCAACTCTAATCCCCGGCTTTGCCGCTGGCTCTTTGTGTGGGCCTGCTGGAAAGGTGCTAATATGGAGCAAGACTGGATGGGGGCTAAGCCTTCGGAACCAAAGGTGGTTGCATGGTGCGGAGGGGCTCTGGCTACGGATGCATGCAAAGGAGGGGGGAAAGGTATAAGATCATAAGGGGTCAGAAGACCAAAAACCACGGCCTTAGCAGCGAGTGGCCAGGGAGTCCTTCCTTACTGGGTCATCGAGCGGAGCTGCACGACTGGGATAGGAGTGAGGTTTTCCTTTCGGGGGCACGGCATGGGAACAGCATTCATCTCCTCATAAGGAAGCAGCGCTCAGAGGCAGCCGTAACCCCAGCACCCAGGCAGTGTGTTTACAGTACGAGATGTGACTCAGGGTTTGGAAGCACTTCCAACATTCCTCAGGAACGGCTGGGGCTAATTTACAACTGGGGGGGGGGGGGGGGGGAAAGAGCCTTGCAACACTTCATCTTTCTTCTCACCTTTTCCCTTTTAGTTCAGTTTTTCTTCTTTTTGTCAAATCCTTTTAGAAAGGTATTTAAACTGTGATGGCTGACAATGGCCTTGCTCATTTAGAGACATAGCCCTGGAAAAACATGCTGGCTCTTTGCAGGCTGCGATGCCTCTCACTGGGCTGACACAAGAATTATTCGAAGATGTTGCAGAGCGTGAACATTAGGGACCACATGAGTCCCATCTTTAGGCATGGCTGCAAAGTTCAAGGGAAAAAGTATAGACATACACACACACACACACACACTCTGTCCCATACCCAGAAACACACTGACACGCTCAGAAACGGTCATTTGTAGGCATACAAACTCATTCTCACACGAACACACTGATGCACATGGCAGCCATAATTGTGTGCCCTTAGCCCCTATTCAGTCACATATGTGAAACACATTGATCACGCCTGTCTTGGATTTGCAGGGTATAAAAATTTGTAAATAAACAAGACGCTTTCAAGCACACACATGGGTGATCACACACACACACACACACACACACACACACACACACACACACACACAGTCTGTCAGAGTAGATGAGGATCCTATTACAAAAGAACACTTTAATCTGATCCTGAAATAATGCAGAGATATTCCAGATCCATGCTGCAAGGAATGAAGAGCTTCCCGGGCAATTACTACTGACATTCTCAAACGCAAAGCCAGACATCAGGACAGATGTGCAGGCCTGAGAGATTATTCACAGTAAAAGGGAGACGTGTTCACTATAAAAGGAGAACTCTTATTATAACAGGGAACACGCCTTCCCCCTATACAAGGAAAGTGGATTTGTCGTAACAGGATGCTGGCAGCTGTGCAGGTGACGTGCTAAAAATAAAGCAGTTAATTAAAAGAAGGGGAAAAGAAAAAGTAAGAATTTTAACTGCTCGCTGGGCTCCTCTCCTGCTTTCACTCATCACAGAAGACAGGGCTGGCAGGGGCCCTGGGTGGTTTTATCCAAAATCATAGAAATACAGGCATGGAAAGGACCTTAAGGAGTCATCCACAGCTCCATTCTGGGGTTTCAGATGAATGGGCTTAGGGGCATTAGCTTGTACAGCGAGCACAGGAAAGAGAGACCATGGCTCGGCTTCCAGCAGCCATACCTTGTAACTCTGATGCCCTACGCTCACTGGCCATGGCTTTCTCCATAGCATCAGTCAGCTGGTCCTGGAGGTCCGCCTCTCGCTCTCCATTTCTCAGAGGTTCAGGCTTCTCTGCGGCAGTGCAGCATTTCTGGGTCACACCCCCTGGTGCTGCCTCCAGCTTCTCTCTTTCAACAGCATGTCTTTCCTATAGGGCCAGATGAAAATACAAAAGTAAGAACGATAATTAGTATTCACTTGATGTTAACAGATCATCAAAACCCAAACAGAAACCATGCCTTAGAAGGGATCCGAAAGCAGAAACGTCAGCACTGTACAGCAACCCATGTGTCTCTCAAGTGCAGCTAGGGTTGCCTTCAGATGAAAATACAAAAGAATGATAAAGGAAAATTGGTTCTTACCCACTAATTTTCGTTCCTGTAGTTCCAAGGATCAGTCCAGACCGCTGGGTTGTGTCTCCCTTCCAGCAGATGGAGTCAGAGAAAAAAGTGAAAGGCACCCCCTCTTATACTGGTGTGCCACTTGCAATCCTTCAGTATAAACCATACCATAGCAGAATGAAAGATATCACAACCTTAACATAAGAACCAATGGCTATTTCAATCCACTCAATGAAAAAATTGTGTAACTTCTGGAACTTATGACATGGAGGAAGTACTTCCATAGGTAACGTGAATGTTGTCCATTTGAGAAGATTCTGCAGTAAGAAAACGACACTGAACGGACTCTCCAGATTCCATGGGCGGGCGTCTGGACTGATCCTTGGTACTTCAGGAATGAAAATTAGCATGTAAGAACCAATTTTCCTTTCCCTGTACGTACCAGGATCAGTCCAGACTGCTAGGATGTACCCAAGCTGCCATAAATGGGATGGGACTGGAGAGTGCCGCTCGAAGAACACTGCTGCCGAAGCAGTCGACCTCTGGATCCTGGACATCCAAACGGTAATGCTTAGCAAAAGTGTGTAACGACTTCCAGGTAGCCACTCTGCAAATCTCCTGCGGCGAAACAAATTGACTCTCCGCCCAAGACGCCGCCTGAGATCTGATTGAATGCGCTTTCAAACCGTCCAGTATGGCGATATGGCTTCTTTCAACCATCGGGCAATAGTGGCCTTGGATGCCTTCTGCCCTTTCTTAGGACCACTCCATTGGTTTCGATTGTGTGACCATCGAAATCCAATGCTTTTCGATGGTCACACAATCGAAAAGCATTGGTTACCTCCAAATAGTGAAGCAGAATGCATCGCACATCTAACTTGTGCAAATCGCGAGCCTGAGGAGAATCACGATCCAAATCTGTGAACGCAGGCAACTCCACAGTCTGATTCAAGTGAAACCCTGAGACAACCTTCAGCAGGAAGGAGGGCACCGTCCTGAATGAGAAGCCTGAGTCCGAAATTCAAAGAAACGGTTCCCGACAGGAAAACGCTTGAAGCTCCGATATCTGTCTCGCCGACGTGATAGCCACCAGGAAAATCGCCTTGAGAGTCAGGTCTTTCAAGGTGGCCCGTTTGAGAGGCTCGAAGGGAAGACCGCACAAGCCACGAAGAACCAGGTCCTGTCTGACCGGAGGATTCAAATGTTTGGTGCCCTTCAAAAACTGTGACACATCCAGATGCATTGCAAGGGAAACACCGTCAATCTTTCCCCACAAACATCCAAGGGCCACCACCTGTACTTGAAGAGAACTGCACGCCAGACCTTTCTTCAGACCCTCCTGCAAAAACTCCAGAATATGAATAATAGAGGAGTGCCACGGGGACACACTCAACCCACTACACCAGGTATCAAAATCCTTCCAAACTCGAACACAGGCAAGTGAAGTGGACTTCTTGCGTGCCTGCAGAAGGGTGGAAATAACCGAATCAGGATAGCCTTTCTTCCTCAACTGCTACCTCTCATAAGCCAGGCCACTAGACAAAATCGATCCACTCGATTGAAAAATACTGGACCTTGTCGAAGAAGATTCGGTAGATGATGGAGTCGAAGCGGACCATCGGCCGCCAGATTGATCAGATCCGCAAACCACGGCCTCCGTGGCCACTCCGGCGCCACGAGGATAACCGGCCCTGAGTGTACCTCTATGCGCCATAAGACCTTGCCCACCAAAGACCAGGGAGGAAACACGTAAAGCAGGATGTCGCGAGGCCATTGAAGGACTAGCGCATCCACCCCTTCCAACCTGTGTTCCCTTTGGCGACTGAAAAACCCCGCCGCTTTTGCATTTCTCTGAGTTGCCATCAAGTCCAGGCGAGGCACGCCCCACCGACAAATCAGGAGGCGCATTGCTTCCTCGGACAACTCCCAGTCTCCGGGATCTAGGCGCTGACGACTGAGAAAATCTGCCTGAACGTTGTTGACTCCGGCTATGTGTGAAGCTGCCAGGCGTACGAGATGGAGCTCTGCCCAAACCATTAGATGGTCAGTCTCTGTGGCCACTGGATGACATCTGGTCCCTCCTTGACAACTGATGTAAGCCACCACTGTCGCATTGGTCGGACAACACTCGTACCGATCGACGGCGTACCAAGGGAAGAAAGCTGCGCAACACCAGACGTACCATTCTGGTTTCCAAGCGATTGATGGACCATTTCGCCTGTTGCCCCATCCAGGTCCCTTGTGCAGCCTGGGCTTGACAAACTGCGCCCCAAACCGGAGAGGCTGGCGTCCGTCGTTACTATCACCCATTGAGGCTCCTCCAGGTCCACCCCGCACTGTAAGTGGGTCAGAATCAAACACCACTGGAAACTGGACCTGGCAGGTTCCAAGAGTGGCAATCGGAGCTGGAAATCTTCTGACTTTGGATCCCAACGAGAAAGTAGCACCCGTTGCAAAGGTCTCATATGGGCAAAGGCCCAAGGGACTAACTCCAGAGTAGACACCATAGAACCAAGTACCTGCAAGTAATCCCATACTCGGGGTAACGGTAGCGACAACAGCTGGTGAATCTGCACCACCAACTTGGTGGCACGCTTCTGCGTAAGAAAAACTTTGCCTACCTAGCTCCTATGTTCAGAACCTGGGATGAGACTCTTGGCGTGATTGACAATCCACCCGAGAGATTGCAGCTGGCACAACACTGACTGAACCGCCACCTTGCAAAGCTCCTCCGACTTCGCACAGATCAGCCAATCGTCCAGATATGGATGAACCAAGATCCCCTCCTTCCGGAGAGTTGCCACCACAACCACCATTATCTTGGGGAATACTCGGGGAGCTGTCGCCAACCCAAACGGCAGGGCCTGAAACTGATAATGTTCGCCCAAAATCATGAACCTGAGGTACCGGCAATACTGCTCGTTGATCCCCACGTGAAGGTAGGCCTCTGTCAGGTCTAAAGAAGCCAAATATTTGCCCGAGTGGACGGCTGCAATTACCGAGCAGAGAGTCTCCATGCGAAAAAGAGGCACCCGGAGCGCCTTGTTCACCTTCTTGAGGTCCAAGATTGCGCGGAAGGAACCCTCCGTCTTGGGGACCACGAAATATATGGAATATCTGCCGGTTCCGAGTTCCTCCGGTGGGACCGGGACAATGGTTTCCAGGGCTTTCAACCGCTCCAGCATCTGACTTACCGCTGCCCACTTTGCGTGGGACCCGCAGGGCGACATCAACAACAGATCTCGCAATGGATAAGCAAAATCCAATGCGTAACCGTGCTCAATGATGCTTAGCACCCACTGGTCCGACGTAATCTTGACCCATTCCTCGAGAAATAGAGAAAGACGGCCGCCTATCACTGGAATTGAGGAGTGGGCCAGCACACCTTCATTGTGTGGACTTGCCCCTGGAAGATCCCTGAGGACCCCCGTCGCGGGGAGGCCTGCTACCATGATTGAAGCCGTTGCATGAGGCTACTGTACACCGTCGCCCGAACGCACAAGGCTGAGATCTCAGAGATGTGCTTGAGAAGAACCTCCAGCTTCCGATCCTGAAGGTCCTTAAGAGCGGCTGCCCCCGCCACCGGGATGGTCGTCCGCTTGGTGATAGCCGAGATGGCCGCATCCACTTTGGGAAACCTAAGGACTGCCAAGGACTCGTCCGGCAATGGATAGAGTTTTTCCATAGCTCACCCCACTCTAAGGCTAGCCTCGGGAGTCTCCCATTCCCGGGTCACGAGTTGTAGCAACGTCGGGTGAAACGGAAAAGCCTTAGGGGGAACCTTATGCCCCGAGAGAACATGGTCCCCTTTGGTCACCTCGATGCTTGGTTGCGGCACCTCAACATCCAACTCCTCCAGAACCAGGGGAATCAAATGGTCCAGCTCTTCCTTCAGAAACAACCTAAGGACCCTCGGATCATCTCCCTCTACTGGGACGGACCCATCAATGTCCCCGTCTACATCCCCCAGGAGGCGGCCCTGCGACTCAGGGTCCAGTGGATTTGGAGCTGGAGCCCCCGAGGAGTTAGCAGCCGCACTGTCTGACTGCCCCCTAGAGGGGTCCAACCCCCCCCCCGATGGCCTGGACACCTTTGCTGGCGGAGGTGCCACCTCCTGCAATTCAGCCTCCGCTTCTAAAAAAGCTTTGTGCATCAAAAGCACAAATTTTGAAGAAAAAGGCGGGGAGGGGCCGCATCGGGAGGAGAGGCCGGCCCTAAGGGGCTCAGAGTCGGCCGGCCGTAAGGGGCTCAGAGTCGGCGGTGAAAGCAGTGGAGGGATTTCCCCTTCCCCTGCACCCAGCTCGTCTTCTCCCCCTCGTGGGGAAGGCAAAATAGCCACCGTTCCCGTGCTCGATGGGGACGGCACAGCCAGAGTCCAGCGAGAGTGCAAACTCTTGCCCGCCCCCCGAGATTGCGCTGACCCGGTCCCCTGGGCGATCCCCGATGATCCTTCACCCCCAGGGAGACATCCGACGCAGAGACCATCGCGGGAGAGACGCAGCACCGGCTCCCCGCAAGCGGAACAAGAGAAATCCCACGGCGTGGCACGAAGTAAGAATAAACAGCTGAGTAAAAATCTGGCGATCGAAAGCCCCTCCGGAGCCCCTGGTACCTGCGTGCAAGGTTTCTGAAGCAGAAGTATTTATTTTCTTTTTTCTAAACACCGTCAACCAGGGGAAAAAAAAGGAAAGTGTCCCTGCGACCAGGCAGAGCACTACAGGAGGCACCCGAGGAATTAGAACATCTCAGGGATGCGAGGGAGAGGGACCGGCCCACAGGTGAATCTTCCTATTTACCAGCCGACTGGGCTCCGGGAATTCGGCTGTCGGGGTGTCCCACCCCAGCCGAGCCTCTACCAAGAAGTCTTGGGAGGCTTCCACTGCTCAACCTCCAGGAAAAAAATGGTTATGTCTATATATATATATATATATATATATATATATATATATATATATATATATATATATATATATATATATATATATTTATTTATTTATTTATTTTTTTTTTTTTTTTTTTTTTTTTTTTTAACTAGCTTGATGTAGCCAAAGGTAAAACCCTCTGAGAAAAACAAGCTGTCTCATAAATTTAGATAACCCCCCCCCCTTTTTTTTTATATGACCAGGACCCCAGGTTCTGTCACCCTCATCTGCTAGAGTCAGAGAAAATACTGAAGGATCACAGGTGGCACACCAGTGTAAGAGGAGGTGCCTTTCAGTTTGTTCTCTGACTCCATCTGCTGGAAGGGAGACACAACCCAGCGGTCTGGACTGATCCTGGTACGTACAGGGAATTAGTATTCACTTGATGTAACAGATCATCAAAACCCAAACAGAAACCATGCCTTAGAAGGGATCCAAAAGCAGAAACGTCAGCAATGTACAGCAGCCCATCTGTCTCTCAAGTGCAGCTAGGGTTGCCCAGGAGAAGCTGAGTCAGGCTTTTTTCTCCCATTGTACACCTGGAGCTGCAGTTCTCTAAGAAAAGCATAGACCTCATCTCAAGGAATGCAATGGGCCAAACCTAGCACTGGCCCAGTCTATCCATGATGAGCCAGGACATTTTTTACCTTTCTTTTTCTTCTTCCGCTATTTCAGCGGGGGGGGGGGGGGGGGCTGTTGTCAATCTGTAGGCCTAGTTGCAGGATATCCATAACAAATAACCACAAGGTAAGCAGTGGCTATAGTTTAAAGTTAATTCACTTATGTCTGCTAGAGTTTGCTATCTGAGATCTTGAGTTGTCAATACCTCTTACCTTCAAGGTTTTATAGGTTGTTACTGATGCTGCTGAAGCTGCAATTTCCAGCATAAGCTGTTGATCTTCAGCCTCCAGTGATCTCTTAGAGGCACCTTTTGATGTCAAGTCATTGCGTGCCTGCTCCTCTTGTGGAATATTGTGATCTCTTTCTGCTGAATAAGGGGTTTCCAGGTTATGGACTTTAAAAAGGTTAGTTGGTTCCATAATCCCTGCAGGGAATTTACTATCGAGGAATTCTGTCCTTTCATCGAGTTCTGACATCTGGTTCTTCCAGTTTCCAGAGGTAGATGTCTCAGTTTCTGTAAAAGTTGTAGTTGGTACCCCAAAATACTTTTTGACTTCTTCACCAAATATAGTGATCTCAATGTTTGTGTCTTTTCTTCTATCTTGGCTGATCCTATTTGTACTTTGGCCAGGACAGATGTTATGCTGATTCTCAAAGGTCACCTCAGATTCTCCAGAGCTTTCAGACTCTAATTTCCTGATAGAATGAATCAGAAAGCTACTTCCCCTTACCGACTCTTCCACCAGTGGCACTTGTTTCTCTTCTTTTAGAAAAAAGTTGGTATTTTTAAGTTTGTCTAATCCTCCTTTAATCGGTGTCAACTTGTAAGACCTCTCTTCCAAGCTATAGTTTGGACTAGTTTCCTATAATTTCAGAAGCATCAACCATTACATGTTGCTTGTATCTATATCTAGTATGACAATCTAGGTCACCAATAATCTCATCTGCTTCCACGTCTTCTGCATCTTTGTGCATATTCTCAAACTCTTCTGCACAGGGTTTCATTTCTTCTATAGATTTGCCCAATAGTTGTTCTGTTGATTGTCCTTGCCACAGAGATTCCTGAATGACTTCATCCAAACCTTCTCTAGCTATATCAGTTGCTCTAGTTTTAAAACTTAACTCTACAGGGTCAACCCAGCTCATTTCATGGTACTCTACCTCACTGAACCTGCTTTTTCCATCTGGGTCTTGTTCCAACAGTGCCACATCTTTAAAATCAACTTCATGGGATGTGTCTAGTGCTTGCTCATTCTCATCCACTGGCTCAGGTTCCTCTAGTACTATGTCTAAGACAGGAGCAATCTTTTTTGAAGCAACAAATGCTTCAAAATGCTCCTTTTGCTCATTAATGTGTAGATCATCAAATCCAGGCTCTTCTTCTTGTTCTTCTTTGATGACAACAAGTTGCTGCTTGAGTAGGTGCATCTCAAGGAGATGTAGGACTTCTGGGTCCAATTTGTCAGTAACATCATGACGCTGCATCTCTTCATCTGAATCGTCCTTGCTGTCTTGGTCATCTGAGCACTTGGTTGGACTATATGTCTGCAAATGGCTGTCATCGCTTTCTTCCTTACTTACTTCACTGTCATATTCTTCTTCCACAGGGTACTCTTCCAGTTCATGGGAACTGCTTGCACCACGAAACTGCAGCTCCTGTTGCAACAGGTCTGACAGCCATAGCTGCCTGTTTGATTCTATGTTTAAACTGCCCTCTCTTTCTGAGCTTTCTTGCTGTTCTTCATCTCTATCCTGATGGAAACTTCTTTCAGAATCACAAGTCTTTGCAAGGTGCTGTTCTGGCGTTGTCTTGCCAACATCTGATCCCTGACAAAATGTAGTTTCCTCTGGTGCCAAATTACTTGTCCCTGTTAAGCAGACCTCTTGCATTTCCTTATCTGGCATCTTGTCAAACTCTATACATGCTTCCTCTTCCTTTGCAAAAAGGCCTCCATGCTTCATTTGGATGTGGTCTCTTTGTTTTACATATATAATAGGCTTTTTGTCTTGTTCTTCCAAATTATGAGATGGCACTTCTCCAGAAAAGTCATAGTGTATCGCTGGATTTGCAGACATAATAGATGATGTGGAATTCTGGTTGAATTCTTGCTCTGGATGGAGATCCATGTGATCACCCTGCCCAAAATTAGTCTTAATGATGCAGTCATTCTCATAAACAAAACTCTTGATTCCCAAATTGCTAACAGTTATTTTTTCTGCCTCACCTTTGCAGGAAAAGCTCTTCAGTGACTAGATCCATCTTGTGATATTCTTGAAGATTGTCATTCATATCTTGTTCCAGTGTCTGAGCTGTAGGTGCCTGTAACTCACTGCTCAGTGCTAGCTTGAATATGTGGTCCCTTGAGTCTGATGAATGCACCTCACTTTCTGAAGTTTGGTTGGAGGGCAACCTGCTTTCCATGCATTTGTCTGTAGTTGCTTTGGTACATTCTTGTTCATTTAGGATTTCAGGTTTATCTAAAATCATAAGGGTCTTATCTACATCATCCTCATTATTAGCAGCATTCAAAATTTCCTTTTCATGTCCCTCTTGGTCACTATCTGAACTGTTGACTAGTTTTCTACCTGCGCTCAACTTTTGCTTTGACAAGTGCATCTCCAAGAGCTGCTGGATATCTGGTTCCAAAGTGTCTCTCTCTCCATTTGAGTCCATATCACTCTGTTCGCTTTGTGAACTCAACCCTTTCTCATATTCTTTAAAGTCTGCACTCCCCATCACAGCTTCTTGCTCCTGATTAGCATCTCTTACATCATCCAGAGGTTCTGGCTTCCCATTTCCTGTTTGATCTCTTGGACATAGGGACTCTTCAGTTTCTGAGGCATCCTCTATTTCCACATCATTCTCAACTGTTGCAGATTCTCCATGATTTACACTGTATGGTGCACTCATCTTGACATCAAGCCGTTGTACCACATCCGTCATCAGGTCATCCTCTGGAGTCAACAGCAGCTCTTCACCTTGAAAGCCTTCTCCTTCAAATGGCTCCTGGTTATTGTTGACGCGGTCCATGGACTCCGCCTGCTGCCAAAAATCTGAATCTGTGGAGCCCCACTCCTCTGTGCTACCAAGCCACGGGAAGCCCAGCCTGTTACCACCGGGACCTTCCATCTGGTTCAATATGACAGATGGTCCATCAGCCTGGTCCCCACCTGTGGTGGCTTCTTCCTCTTTTGTAGAGCAAACCAGAGGATTATCTGAAATGACAGGAGCCAATGAAAGATATTAAAAACTATACTACATAGTTTAGTATATTAGACTATTTGCAGGATGCGTCTTTTATTGGTCCAAAGTAAGAATTATCCAAAGCTGCTGCTGCTTCCATGAGCTTTTCAGTTGCACACAGATCTCCTCTTCAGATGAAGATCAGTAGTGCTAGCAGAGCTCTGAATTTTGTAAGCTCAACAATAGCTTTGCTTTTTTATAAATTTGTATTGACAAATTCATATATAGCCACAACAGCAAGAAACAAATGTTAACATGTTTTCTATGAGGGTCATTTTCAAATGTATTTCCACAAGAACAGTGCTTTATCTGTTTGAGACTGTTTTTCAAGATTTGCAGACTTTTGTCATTCTCTACCCCCGATGATGTTATTTTGAATATATATATGGAGATTTGTTTTCACTTTGTTGAAGATTCTTTTGATCTCCAGTTCCATCCCTCCCGATGCAGCCAGTGCGAAACACAGCCCGTGTCGGGGGACCTACAATGCTGTAACAGTAAATGTCCTGCCTTCTTTACAGGTCGATACAGTAAGGCCGCGGTAGAAACAGTGCGGCAGTGTCAGGCGCACCCTTCCTCCCCGCACGCACAGTCCTCTAGACCTAGTGCCTGATACTCTCTTCTAATCGCATGCAAATGTATGCCGAGGCTGTGAAGCGTTAGGGAAGGGTTATGCCCGCGCAACCCATTTTACTGTATAGGCGCTTAATACAGCGCCTATACAGTAACCTGGGTGCGCTGGTACCTGTCATTTCAAATGTCATTTCAAATGTCATTTGAAATGACAGGCACCGGGAGGAGGGAGGCGGGAGGCGGCGAAGCGACTTACTTCCTGCCTTTGGTTTTTTTGCTTTGCCGCTGTGTCTCACCTCCTCCCGGAGCAGGGCACGAAAGCAGTCTTGCTCCGGGAGGAGGTGAGACACAGCGGCAAGCAAAAAAAAACCAAAGGAAAAAAAAAAACTTTTCTGAGCCATCAGCAGCGGCAGCGGGATCCGGGGGGGGGGGGGGTGGGGGTGGGTACGTGTTCGATCGGGCGAATAGGCAGGTAGGCGACAGCGGCGGCGGCGCAGCAAAAAAAACCAAAGCGACAAAAGTAACTTACTTTTCCGCGGCAGCAGGGCAGGGGCAGCGGCCGCGGGATCGGGGGGGGGGGGGGGTAGGCGGCGTGTTCGATCTGAGCCATCAGTAGCTCCCCCGACGAAGATGGCCGCCTGCACGGGGGAAAGCGTGCAATTGGCTGCTGAAGACGTGACGTCACGACGTTTGGCGTCACGGGGTGTGACGTCACGGGGTGTGACGTCATGTCCTCAGCGGCCAATTGCACGCTTTCCCCCGTGCAGGCGGCCATCTTTTTGTCTTCGTCGGGGGAGCTACTGATGGCGACTGATGGCTCAGAAAAGGGTTTTTTTTTTCCCACCTACCCGCCCGCCCGATCGAACACGCCGCCCACCCCCCCCCCCCCGATCCCGCTGCCGCTGCCCCGGAAAAGTAAGTTAATTTTGTCGCTTTGGTTTTTTTTGCTGCGCCGCCACCGCTGTCGCCTACCTGCCTACTCGCCCGATCGAACACGTATCCACCCCCCCCCCGGATCCCGCCGCCGCTGCTGATGGCTCAGAAAAGGGGTTTTTTTTTTCACCTACCCGCCCGCCTGATCGAACACGCCGCCGCTACTGATGGCTCACTCCGCCGCTGTCGCCTACCTGCCTACTCGCCCGATCGAACACGTACCCCCTCCCCCCGATCCCGCCGCCGCTGCTGATGGCTCAGAAAAGTTTGGTTTTTTTTCCACCTACCCGCCCCCCGATCCCGCTGCCCCTGCCCCCTCGCTGCCTACCCTATGTTCTTTAAATTATGTGGATCAGTTACAGTGCAGATAAGTGTGGGATTGGGGAGAGGTCCCCCAGAAAATTAAAGAACCCCCCCAGTGTTTAAAAAATTATAACAGTTCTTAATAAAAGTAAAACCTCTCTTTTCCCGTTCCCTTTCCCGTGCGATTTTGGCACTACACTACACTAACACCTACTAGGGGGAGGCGGTAAACTAACACGTTAAGGCCGCGGCAAAACAGCATGTTACTGAGGAGATAGTATCAGCGCCCGTTACAGTATCGGTGGGGAATAGCTAATTCCTTCATTATACAGCTTTTTCGTTCATTTACATGCTGGGTGCGGAAAGGGTTATGTGTCTATTTTAGGAAGCGCTAAGGACGCGTGAAACTGGAGACTGTATCGCTGGATGGCCTTACTCGTCTGTATTGTGCGCTCCCAGCACGTTACAGACGGGGAATCTTTAACTGAACGTTACTGTATCGACCTGCTAATTTTTTAAGGCTTTGTCTGCTGGATAACCTATGTTAATCTAATAATAAACAACTTTGGCTATGCTAAGTACGGTTCTCGCGCCTGTAGATGCTATATGCATTTTGACGCACCCCTATCTTGGTGGATTTATCCTTTTGGTGTGTCCTTGTTCTCCACTTTGTTTGATGGTTCTCCCCATTATAATACTGCCCACCCAATATGTGGGTAAATTTACACACACATAGCCTTTGTGCGTATAAGTTTACCTGCAGCGAGAAGAAGCATTCCTGGGCTGGGGAAGGATTTGCACTATGTGCATACTTGTGCATTTTGAAGAGTTCAGTATGTGCGTAAACTTCCTCAAAAAGGTATCAGCGCAGAAAAAAGCAGGAGTAAATGTGTGTGGGTAATTTTAGTGAGGTCACTTTCAAAGGGAAAGTATGAACTTACTTTCTCTATCAAAATCTGTATAACTCATGGGCGTATTTTCATTTAAAATTATGCAGGCTATCACAAAATTAACCCCTCTAACATTACAATAAAAAGTAAAAAAAAAAAAAAAAGAAATGGAAACTTAAATACCTCATGTAATGTCCTAATCAAGCCCTCAGCTTTGAAAAAGGGAGTGGGGTGGGCAGTGAAGGAGGCACAAGTACAAAGGAAATGACAAAGTGATTTAGAATAAGTACTCATTGACGCACAAAGAAAAGAAATATTCTGATTCCCATTCTGGAATCTTCATCCTTGAAGGGAGACTGACACCGGCACAGAACACATTCTGAGCTGCTTCATCTATTTCCACTCAGCAGTAACCGAGCAAGAAAGTGAGAACCAAAACCCCTCCGGTACACATCGATACAGTGCTACTTTACTTTTCATATTCCTTCTCTATAGTTACTGTGCAGGCAGGTAGGGCAAGAGACCGGAAGAAAGGAAGCGTGCATTACAGAGTAATGAGTCATGGGAGGGAGGGGGTG
Source organism: Rhinatrema bivittatum (assembly GCF_901001135.1). NCBI lineage: Eukaryota > Metazoa > Chordata > Amphibia > Gymnophiona > Rhinatrematidae > Rhinatrema > Rhinatrema bivittatum. Next base: position 502,239,737 of record NC_042615.1, on the reverse strand, counting down.
GCAGTGCGTGCCAGCTGACTCGCCACAGCAGATGGGCACAGGTTGTGGGTGCTTGTTTAGGCACTGGCTCAGCTTCAGGCCCTCAGAGCCTCTCTGCAGCTACCGCTGATAACAATCCCCCCCACACACAAATATCCACAAAACCAGACCTTGTTCTCATTCCCAGGGTTTAAAAAAATATGTAAAAAATTAAAGTATGTAAAATTATATATATATAAATAAATATAAAATCTCACAAAGCAGCAGCTTAGAGCCAACAATCTTAGCCCCATGATGTGTACTTCTGGCAGGCAGCCTGCCCTTTTCTCCTGCAGTTTCATATGACGACCGGAACAAGAAAATTCAAGCTATTACACGCAGGACCGGCACATACATTTATCTCTTTGCTGCTTTTTAAAATTGTACTTCTCTCTCTCACTACTCAGCTTGCACATCCAGACTGGGTTCTTGTTTTTCACCCCCTACTGGAAAAGGATGCCAACCACCGCGCTCTTTCAGGTCAGGGAATGCACCACCCATGTTACACAGCACTGCACAGAATACTGCAGCCCAGAGCTTACACTTTTTGGACTCGATTTTCAAAGCCATTTACATGTATAAAGGGTGAATTTTAAAAGAGTTGCTTGCGTTAAAAGGCCCAAAGATGCAAATATATGGGCTGAGTACGAGCAACCTTTATTTTAAAACCGAATTTATCAGTGACTGTTTTTCCTAACCCATGGATGTTCCAAGGATTCAGGAACTGGACGCCTGTCAACTGAACGCCCGCTTCCTGCACCCGACCTCCTGCTTTTTAAAAAAGGTTTTTCAAGAGCTGTTCCTCCTACTTAATATCCCAACGATATTACGTAGGAGGTAGTACAGAAAAGCAATTTTTTCTGCTTTTCTGTACTAGTTTTAGAAGTGCTCAGCAATTAACGCTTGCTTTGGGCAGGTGTTAATTTCTGATCGCTAAAATGTGCGTCCTAGATGCACTTTTTTTTTTTTTTTGCATTGGGAGTAAATAGCTTATAGCCTCATTCATATGCATTTGCATGTGATGAGCGCTATTAGTTTCACTCCGCGTTGGACGCGTGTTGTAGAGGCGCTAATCACCTTATTGCACAAGGGTATTAGTTAATGCATATACGACCCGCGTCCAACTGCAGGTTATACAGTGCGCTCTGCTGAGTGCACTGTATTGCATCGGCCCCTAAGTGTCCCTTTAACCCTTCGATCATCTAATGGCCCTACCGACTCCCTCACAGGCTTTCTGCTTCGGATATATTTTTTAAAGTTTTTATTATTAGTTTTTGACTCTACAGCCAACTTCTTTTCAAATTCTCTCTTCTTCTGTCTTATCAATGTCTTGCATTTAACTTGCCAAGGCTTATGTTTTATCCTATTATCTTCTGATGGACCCTTCTTCCAATTTTTGAATGAAGATCTTTTGGCTAAAGTAGCCTCTTTCACCTCACCTTTTAACCATGCCGGTAATCTTTTTGCCTTCCTTCCATCTTTCTTAATGCGTGGAATACATCTGTACTGCACATCTAAGATGGTATTTTCTAACAATGTCCTTGCCTGTTGCACACTTTTTTTCTTTCTTTTCTTTTCTTTTTTTTTTTTTAACTATTTTCCTCATTTTATCAACGTTTCCCTTTTGAAAGTTTAGTGCTAGAGCTGTGGATTTAATTACTGTCCCCCTTCCAGACATTAATTCAAATTTGATCATATTATGGACATTATTGCCAAGCGGCCCCACCACGGTTACCTCTCTCACCAAATCTTATGCTCCACTGAGAATTAAATCTAAAATTTCTCTCTCTCTCGTCGGTTCCTGAACCAATTGCTCCATAAAACTGTCATTTATTCAACCGAGGAACTTTATCTCTCTAGCATGTCCTGGTGTTTCACTTACCCAATCAATATTTGGGTAAATGACATTTCTCATTATTACCGCATTACTAATTTGGTTAGCTTTCCTAATTTCTCTTAGCATTTCACTGTCCATCTCATCATTTTGTCCAGGTGGACGGTAGTATACTCCTATCACTATACTCTTCCCCAACACACAAGGGATTTCTACCCATAAAGATTCAATTGTGCATTTAGTCTCATGCAGGATCTTTATCCTGTGGACTCTATGCCATCCCAGACATAAAGCGCCACCCCGCCTCCAAGTTGCTCCTCTGTGTCATTGTGATATAATTTATACCCCAAATACAGCACTGTCCCATTGGTTATCCTTCTTCCACCATGTCTCTCAGATGCCAATTAAGTCTATGTCATCATTCACTGCTATACACTCTAACTCTCCCATCTTACTTCTTAGACTTGTGGCATTAGCATATAAACATTTTTAAAGTGTGTTTTTTGTTTGCATTTACATTCTGGTTTTCAGTTGACAGGGATAAATTGGAATCTTTTAGCTCAGGTGAGTTTTTAATTACACTGGGCAACAATGAAAGTGTTACTGACCTAAAAAGGTCCTACTCTGTAGTATCTTGATGTGCTGAACACGAATATGACCATGAAAAGTTTTTATTGGCTCTCGTTTTGAAGATATTTAATATAGTTCACTTTCTATGTTTAGTCATGTAAATTTATCCAGTAGGACTGTAAATAAGCCTAGAATGATGTAATATTGCATCATATTGCATAATACCATCATGCACACATCATCCAGAGTTTATTACATCATTTTCTGATGCAATGCAGTTCTACTGCCATGCTGCTGCTGAGTAAGCTGACGTCAGCAGTGTACTATATGAAGCCCAGTCAGAAAGAGTGAGCATTTGAAATATTCATGCTGGCTGACTACTGCTGGACACTCCGCAGAGATGCTCCCGAACAGGTGTACAAGAGACAAGCAAAGAAATCTAAGTCGTAGTCTATGACTTCATTTTTCAAACGGTATTACAATTCAAGATGTAATTATATTATTGCAAATTACAAAATAACTAGAGCCAATTTTGCATTTTCACAGTCACATTCGTGTTTAGCACATGGAAATGTATAAGAATCGACTAATTTCATTTCCGTAACATGACTTTTGTGAAAATTTGTTGCCCAGTGTTACAGACACTTGGACTACTTTTCTTATTAGTGGAACCTCTCTGTTTGGATTCCCTAACTCTAATGCTTCATTAGTATCCTTCGAAGATACCTCCCTCTGAACCATGTGCTTCTGAGTGTCTGTCGGCTTTCCCCCTTGTTCTAGTTTAAAAGCTGCTCTATCTCCTTTTTAACCCTGGTTAAGGTGTAACCCATCCCTTTGGAAAAAAAAGTCTCCCTTCCCCAAAAGGTTCCCCAGTTCCTTACAAATCTGAATCCCTCTTCCTTGCACCATCGTCTCATCCACGCATTGAGACTCCGGAGCTCTGCCTGCCGCTGGGGACCTGCGCGTGGAACTGGGAGCATTTCAGAGAATGCTACCCTGGAGGTTCTGGATTTAAGTTTTCTACCTAAGAACCTCCCTCCCACAGTTTCCTATGTCGTTGGTGCTCACATGTACCATGACAGCAGGCTCCTCCCCAGCACTAAAATCCTATCTAGGTGATAGTAGTGATAATGAACTCCATGTGGTGGCTTTGCACACCTCATCAATAGAAGTAGAGCCAAGGTGAGCTGTAAAAGTTGCCATTGCTCTTGCATTATCAGCTTTTAAGTTGTCTTCTAGGGATAGGCCTGCTTTGTCATAGCAAATTGATGTACATTCTGAGAACCTCTTTGCCACTGTATTTTCTGTAACAGCCAGTCCAGGTCTATCAGGGTCATAAGGGATGAAGAGTTGGGTGAATTTTCTAAAATCCTTGGTTCTATCTATGTAAAAGCAGAGTGCCCTTTTACAATCCAAAGTATGTAGGATTGCCTCAGCTCTCTGTGGGAAAGAATGCTGGAAGAACAATAGGCTGATTTATATGAAAATCAGAAACTATTTCTGGAAGAAATTTAGGGTGCGTTTGTAAAACTTCTCAGTTATTGAAGAATTTTGTGTACGGTGTGCAAGCCACTAATGCCCAAAGCTCACTGACTCTCCTGGCAGAAGTAACTATAGTAAGGAATACTACCTTTGATGTAAGATATTTGAGATTCCACATATCAAAGAGTTGAACGAGGACCACACTGAGATCCTAGGATGGTGGCTTTACAGGAGGCTTTAGGTGAAGTAAGCCTTTCCGTAAAATGGGGAGAAACTGGCTGTCCCTCCTCAGCTATTGTGCTAAGAAGAACTCTGACAATTTGTTTTTAAGTTGCATTCAGATAGAGCACATAATCTGGCAATTCTGATACACAATAAGAGATGGGGCTTAAGCCCCATTTGGGTATACAAATAGTAAACCACCTCCCTTTGAATGAATAGGAGCTTCTAGTAGATTGGGTTGGTTTTTTTTTAGGGGGGGGTTAAATGCCAGGAGCACCTGAGAAACACTGTCAGAACAGTCAAATGAAGAGACTACTGTCCCTTCGATATCCAAGATGGTTAGTGCTATAAAAGGGATGCTTGGATAGAGCAAAGTGCCTTGGTTCTCTGAAACCAGGGTTGGAATAGGCTTCAGACTAGCTCCGTTATGGATAGATTTATTTATTTATTTAAGTATTTTTATATAGCGGGGCACGTTTGGAACATCACCTTGGTTTACATATAACATAACGCAGCTACGGGCTTTACAGAAAACACAGGGGATAACAGCAAACTGCGAACCACGTAATAATAGTGTGAAATTCATGCGGGGGAGGAAGGAAACATGTCGAAGCAACAGGCTTTACAAAAACAAGGAGAAACAGCAAACAGATTAACTCTGCTTGAATAGCATGTATTTCAGGAGGGGGAGGATGAAAATAGTCATTTACATTTAGTGCTATACATTCGTTCGTGCGGGAGCTATGAAATGAGAGAGATGTGTACAGGTGGAGAACCTTATGGGGGGGGAGGTTAGATAAGTTCAGGAGGATACTTGCCTAGTGGTGGGGAATACAATCAGATGGGATTACAGTAAGGGAAATCGGGGTGTGATTTTTAGCAGAGGGTTAAGGATTTGTCTGCATGGTGGAAGATCGGCATGGAGGGTACTACAGAGTGTTAAAGGGTAATCAGCATGGTGTTAAGGGGTTAGGCTGCATGAAATTTGAACTGCATGGATAGGTAAATTTAGGGGAGATAGGGGGATTTCGAGGGAGAGTATTCAAAAGAGGGAGAGAAGGAGGTATATTAAGGGGGGTAGTGGATGAGAAGGTTCAGGTGAATGCCTGTTTAAAGAGCCAGGTCTTGAGGTTTTGTTTGAATTTCTTTGGACACAATTCCTGGCGAAGACTGGGGGGCATGCTGTTCCAAAGAGCAGATGAATGCCAGGTTAGGAGGATATTCGACACAGATATTCATCTTCAGGTTTACTCGGGTACAAGATACAAGGCTCAATTCCAGGACACATGGACTCAAATAAGGTTACTTAGCTTGATTATAGAGCTTCACCTCTGGGATCCTGAGCCCAGCTCTCAGCCATCAAGAAGACAGGAATTACAGGGAGTAAGAGCTGGAGTAGAACCAGATCTGGAACTTCTCTGTAGGCTGGAAACGGAAATCAGCAGGCAAGAAGCAGGACTGGAACAGGAGCTAGAAGCAATCTGCAACTGAAACCCAAGAACTAGAGTCAGTAAACATGTCACCAGCAGAAGCAGCTGAAAAAAAAAGGCTAGAACTAGTAGAAACTGCTTGATAGATCCGAAAAACTCTATTGACATGAAAGATTAGAACTAAATTCCTAAAGGGAAAAACCTTCAAGCTTCTGCGTGTAGAGCAGATATGGACAGCTCTGGTCCTCAAGACCCACAAACAGGTCTGGTTTTCAGGATATCCAAAATGAATATGCATGAGATAGATTTTCTTGCACAGCCTCCATTGTATGCAACTCTATCCCATGCACATTCATCATGCACATCCTGAAAACCAGGCCTGTTTGTGGCTCTTGAGGACCAGGGATGGCCACCCTGGTCCTCAAGAGCCACTAGCAGAGTCCAATAGCAAGAGGGCGATGCGAACAACTTCCAGCTTCTCAGCAACCCCTTGGAAGCGTGACCTTGGTTGCTATTTGAAGCAGTCTTCTCTGCTGCTTCCTTGCTTCAGTATTCTGGCAGGCCTAGAGGTCGGGACTCCCGTCCTGTTCTTTGGGGCTGACCTCAGTTCAAGTCCTGTCAGGGGTCTGGCCCTGAAAGTGAAGGGGAAACCATACCTTTCTGGGCCAGGCAAGAGCTAGGATCATGGTTCCCTGATCCTCTTCCCATTTGGAGGAGTAGCCTAGTGGTTAGAGCAGCAAGGGAAGCCAATCCTGCTGACTCACCCTGTGAGCTTGGGCAAGTCACTTCACCCGCCATTGTATCAGGGACAAACTTAGAATGTAAGCCCTCTGGAGATAGGGAATTACCTGTGGTAACTGAATGCAATCCGCTTTGAAGTGGCTGAGCAGTCATGAAAGGCAGAATAAAAATAAAACAAGTAATCAAAGGAATGATTTTAAAGTAGGTGAAATATGATCACACAATGTAAGATTACACAATATTCTCACCACTGTGTTTTGAATGAGTTGAGGTAGATAGCAAACAAATCTGTATCTGGGGATCCCCAGAGGAAAAATATGTTTGCTACCTACTGGTTCAGAGGCCATTCATAAGGATCGAGTTCTCAGCTGAGTTTGTTCGCTATTATATTCTCCATGCCTGGCAGATATGTGGCTCGGAGGATAGAGGCTTGAGCTACTGTCCAATCCTAAATTCTGATTGTTTCCATATATAGGAGATAAGACCCCTGTTCCTTCTTCCTTTCTGATATACAACACTGCAACCTGATTGTTTGAAATAAAACAATCCTGTTGGACATCCAGTGTTTAAAGCTGTAAGTGCAAGTTTTATTGTTCATAACTTTAAAAGGCTGATGTGGCAATGCACTTCCTGGGTAGCCAAAGACCCTGAATTCAAAGGGCTTGTGTGTGTGTGTGCTCCCTAAGCTGGAAGTGATGTATCTGTTAGTAGGACAATCTGATGCAGATTGAAAGCTGTTAATAAGATCTGGTCCCTTCCAACACAGTTTTCGAAACACGGTCAGTGTCAGGGGACCGCGAAGGTAAAAAATCTTTTCCCTGATATCTTCCTGAGATTCGCTTAATAAACTTTGTTTGAACGGCATGGAATGCTAAGGACTTTTACATTTCGGTCAAATCTCTCTTATGTGCCATTATTAGATTGATGCCATGGGCTTGCTCAACGCATAAACTCTGATGCTGGGGCCCGATGCTCGGCGTCAAGAGCTCTCATTCTCACACTCAACTCTGCTTCCTTACGCAGGGGAGTAAGTGGAAAGTGGCTGCCTTTACACATCAATTTGCCTGGTCTCGAACTTGACTCCGAAAGAGGAGGAGGAGGCCACCTTCAATGTCAAAGGCTCCTTGGGCGAAGCAATCAACTTTGATGTCAATGGTTTCAATGCTGAGGGCTTCAAAGCTTTGCATGCTGATGTAAATACCGGATTTGCCCTGGAGCACAGCTCTTCATAGTTTTATGGCCCTAGAAGACATGTTTAAACATAGGTGCCGGACAGGGGTGGGCCGCCCAGGTCCCGGCCCTACCAGCTTTAGGACTGTTCCATTCCAGAAGTATTCTTGCAGGCCGTGCATGGCTCTCAGAGAGTCTGGCTGTGTGGGTGCCTCTAATCTCATGCCGAGTCTCACAAAAACAGCATGAGAATTCACACATCCGCATGGCTCAAACTCAAAAAAAGCCATGCGGTGCCTGCAGAAGCATTTCTGAGGGTGCAGGGTAAGTGACTTGGTAGAGATGGAGGAAGCAGACTGGCAAACAAGCAGGTGGGAGGCTCCAAAGCTGGCTGAGAGCTGGGGTCTAGGGGCCAGAGGCTAGCTGGTGTGGGGGGTGACTGAGGTGGACTGGGAGGGTTCTAAGGCTGGCTGAGAACTGAAGGCTGTGGGCCCGAGGCTGGCTGGGAACTAGAGACCAATAGGTGATTACTTATTTAATTTATATTCTGCCTTTCAGGTATTTCAAAGCAGATTAGATTCAAATACTGTAAATATTTCTCTGTCCCCAGAGGGCTCACAATCTAAGTTTGTACCTGAGGCAATGGAAGGTGAACTGATTTGCCCAGGATTTGAAAACTTTCCAGACCCTAACATAAGCCAGGGAAGTAGATGGTTTTCTGGACCTCAGTAGTGTGGTGACCACCGCGTCAGAGTAACCTTTACTCTTCAAACGTTGCCTTTCAAAAGCCAAGCCGCGAGACAAAAGCGATCCGCCTCTTCCAAACAGAAACTATTTCTGGAAGAAATTTAGGATGCCTCAGGGGAGCCGCGATGGACAGATTGAGCAGATCTGCAAACCAGGGGCGTCTCGGCCATTCCGAGGCTACCAAAATCACCTCTGCTGGATGAAGCTCTATTCTTCTTAGCACCTTGCCGATCAGCAGCCAAGGAGGAAACACGAACAGTAAGATGTTTGTTGGCCAGGGAAGAACCAGGGCATCGACCCCCTCGGCCCCCGTCTCCCTGCACTGACTGTAAAACCGTGGAGCCTTGGCATTCTGAAACGTGGCCATCAGATCCATACATGGAGTGCCCCACCGGTCGCATATGAGCTGAAACGCATCCTCGGCCAACTCCCACTCTCTGGGATCGAGATGGTGTCAACTGAGGAAATCCGCCTGCATGTTGTCCACTTCGGCAATGTGGGAAGCCGCAATGCTGACGAGATGTAGTTCCGCCCAGTCCATTAAACAATGAGCCACTGGACGACTCCTGGTTCTCCCTTGGCGATTGATATAGGCCACCGTGGTGGCATTGACTGACAATATTCGTAGCGACTTCCCACGAAGGAGTGGAAGGAAGGCCTCCAAGGCCAGAGTACGGCTCTGGTTTCCAGACGGTTGATCGACCACTGGGATTGTTCTTGGGACCACTGCCCCTGCACCGACTTCCCCAGACAAACCGCTCCCCAGCCGGAGAGACTGGCATCCGTGATGATGACCGTCCAGGTGGGTCATGACAGGGGAACACCCCGTTCAAGATGATCAGTAGCAAGCCACCAGTCGAGACTGCATCTCACTGAGTCCGTAAGCGGCAGCGGGAGATGGAACTGCTCCGACACCGGGTTCCAATGGGACAGCAATGCTGATTGTAACGGACGCATATGAGCGAAGGCCCAGGGCACCAATTCTAGGGTCAAGGTCATGGACCCCAAAACTCTCAAGTAATCCTTCACTATGGGCATCCGCATGGACATCAGGTCCCTCACCTGACCCTGAAGATTGACTATCTGAACAGAGTCGAACAGACTAGTCGAACAGAGCTCCCAGGTACTCCAGAGACTGCAAAGGGACGAGATAGCTCTTGGCCAGGTTGACCACCCAACTGAGGGAGCGCAAGAGCTGAAGCACTCTGGGGATGGCTGTGTGACACAGAGCCTCAGACTTCGCCTGAATCAGCCAATTGTCTAGGTAAGGGTGCACCAGCAGGCCTTCGCTCCGGAGCTGTGCTGCCACCACCACCATCACCTTGGTGAATGTCCTGGGAGCAGTGGCGAGACCAAAGGGCAGAGCCCGAAACTGAAAATGTTTTCCCAGGATGCAGAACCGGAGAAATCTCTGATGAGAGGACCGAATGCCAATGTGGAGATACGCCTCCGTAAGGTCCAGAGACGCCAGGAACTCGCCTGGTCGAACCGAGGCGATGACAGACCGAAGAGTCTCCATCCAGAAACGCGGTATTCGCAGACATCAGTTGACCCTTTTGAGATCTAAGATGGGACGGAACGTTCCTTCCTTCTTCAGCACAATGAAGTAAATGGAGAAGCGACCCCTGCGTAGATCTGCGGCTGGAACCAGCATTATGGCCCCCAAGGCCAGCAAGCGTTGGAGTGTTCCTTGTACCGCCTCCCTTTTTTCTCGGTACCCACATGGAGAGATTAGGAACTTGTCCCGAGGACGCCACATAAAATCTAAAGTGTAACCTTGACTTATCACGGTGAGGACCCACTGGTCCGACGTTAATTTGGTCCATTCCTTGAAAAAGAGCGATAGTCTGGCTCCCACGTGTGGAACATGGTGGAAGAGGGGTACCGAGGGATGGACCGTCAGTATCTCATTGCGAGGCCTTAGTCCCCGCTGCCGACGGGGAATTGCCTGGCTTGCCGAAACGCCTGTCACGAAAGGACTGATTCCATGATGGTGGAACTGGGACGAAAGGAAGAGCTGGAGGACCGCGCCGGCCGAGGTCTCTGATTACCGCGGAACCGCGATCGAGACGAAAACAATCCCCTGGCCCGGGGCCTATCCTCCGGTAATTTATGAACCTTGTTCTCCCCCAGAGCTTGGATCATATCCTCTAATTCCTTCCCGAACAACAACTTGCCTTTAAAAGGAAGGGAACCAAGGTGTGACTTGGACGAAGTATCCACCGCCCAATGCCATAGCCAGAGAAGGCGACGCACGGACACCGCCGCAACCATGGATCTGGCCAACATGCGCAGGAGGTCATGTAGGGCATCGGCGCTATACGCAATGACTGCCTCCAGCCGGTTCGCCTGGCTAGCCTCCCCCTCAGAGAGGTACGACTTGGCTTGGAGCTGCTGGGCCCAACGAAGCCCCTCACGCAGAGCGAAATTACTGCACATTGTTGCTCGGACCCCTAGCGCTGAGACCTTAAACACCTTCTTGAGCTGCAACTCCAACTTTCTGTCCTGCAAGTCCTTGAGGGCGGTCGCTCCGGTAACCGGGATAGTTGACTTCTTGGTAACCACAGACACCGCAGCATCCACCTTTGGAACTCGCAGCAGGTCCAAAGCATCCTCCGGCAGAGGATACAGCTTATCCATTGCCTTACTGACTTTTAAACCCAAATCCGGAGTGTCCCATTCCTGAAAGAGAAGGTCTGTGGCCGAGAAATGAAAAGGAAAAGACACTTGGGGCCCCTGAGACCCAGTAATACCGGGTCCATAGACCCCAAGCGCGATTCCGACGGAGGGGCCTCCAAACCTAACTCCCCCAGGATGACCGGAATAAGTGGGTTCAACTCTTCTTTTTTAAAAAGACGAACCACCTTTGGATCATCCCCTTCCAGCACTGTGACCCCCTGGAGGAGCTTGGGCTGGGAGTCCGGATCTCCATCTGTCCCCCCCCCCGTGGGCAGGGACTGATTTTCAGGAGACCCTGATGAAGAAGAATCCAAGTCCGTGTCCGTGTCGAAAAGTCCTGTGCATAAAGGCCTTTTTTCCTTAAGGGGCTCTGCCGCACCCTGGGAGCTGGAATGGCGCCGAGACCGCTTGCGGGACGATGATTCCAAAAGCTGCTCCACAGCCTGTCTTTTCCCAGACGTTTTGGCTTTAAAAGCCTTGTGCATCAGGAGCACAAATTCTGATGAAAAGGAGGAGTCAGAGGAGGAATCAGCAGCCCCCTCAGGGCTATCCTCATTTAAATAAACCTCCGGAGACTTAGGGGTGCCCTCCTCCAAAGGCCCGCGCTATGGAGATAGTGCCAGGGGTAAAATCTCCTCCCCCCTCCCGCATTTCGCGCCACTGCCTGCAGCGATCCCAAAATGGCCGCCGTTCCCACGCTGATCGGGAACGGCGCAGCTGAGTCGACCCGACCCGTCTGGGACTGCGTGGACAACGGTGGCGCTCGAATCGGGCCTTCCCGAGGTGAAATGGAGGGACCTTCCCCCCCCTGCAAGCACGAAGCGCATAGGCCGTTACGCGAGGAGCCACATGCGCGGCAAGACGAGCCGCGGGGCATGATCGTGGCCGGAGAGAAGAAGGACCCGAATCGCCCCAGAAGAAGGTAGAAAAAAATTGCAAGAAGAACCGCGACGCCGATCGGGAGGAGAGGGGGGTACCGGAGAGTCGGTGGCAAAACAAAAATTAAAACTTTTTTTTTTTTTTTTTTAATCTCAAACCTGTCCTTGGTTCTGGACAAGTCCTGCACCTTCTGCCGCTGCTGCTGCTGGGGTGAGTGAGCCACGCTCCCCGATATCACCCCAGTGCTGCTACTCCTCCAAGGCAGGGCCCTCGACCCTCTTCAGCAGCTGCCTCGACCAGGGAGGATGGTCCCCTCAGGACCTGCCAACCCCCTGGGAGACTAACCGGCCTCCTCCTTCTTTTTTGTTTTTTTTAAACAAAGAAAGGAACAGAAGTCCCTAACTAACTATTCCTATTTTATTTATTTATTTATTTTTAAAATCAGAAGAGACTGTGGGTTTCGCACCTCTGCCATCTGCTGGAGACAGAGTAAGACTGGGAGACTGTGGGTGGCACCTTAGTATATATGCCAGGGTTTGTTTTGAAAAAACTTATCTGTCTCCATCTGCTGGAGGGGAGGCAAAACCCAGGTGTCTGGACTGATCCGGGTACGTACAGGGAATATTGTTTGTTGAGGACAGGCTAGCTGGGGTGATAAGATTGGTTGGTTGGGGGGACTGACTGTTGGAGGATAGGCTTGCAAACTGGTGGGCACAGAAGAGGGGCTGGTTGTGTATGTGTAAGTGTATGTGTGTGTTGTGTATGAGAAAAGAGAGGGCTTGCAGGATTCAAGGTAAGAGAGAAAGAGGGTGGAGAGCGGGTGGGAATGGAGCAGGACCAGAGTGGGGTGTAGGGACACCTTCCTTCCTTCCTTCTCCCAATCAGGATGTCTCCTTCAATCTAAAAACCTCTCTCCCTTCCTTTTCTCCCATCTCAGATTCTCCCTCTTCTCCCATCCACACTCTCTCTGCTTTTATCTCACCATTACAGGTCCTCTCACCCTCTCCTCTCCCCATCTTTAGTCCTCTGGTATGGCAGGGTGGGGGGGGGGGAGAAAGAGGCACAAGGGGGAAGCTGCTGGGCACTGGGAAAAGAGAGAGGGTTTGAGGGATACAGTTGCTGGGCAAAGGGTGTGGGGGAGCAAAGAAACACAGAGTGAGATGGGAGGTGTTATGTTGGGGCTGCTGAGCACCTGTCATTGTTCATATGGAGAATGGGAGGGGGTGTTTTATTACGTAACACTTATTCCCAGCACCTACAAGAATGACAGGGGCTCACTGACCCCAAAAAGACACCCACTCTCCACAAGAATGACAATGGAGGCTTGATTTAAGCATGGGAGGAAATGTATTTCTGGGGTCAATATTTAGCTGCTACCTGGCTGAGCAAAACCCTCCGGATAAATACATCTGACTAACCTATCTGGGATGTTCAGCGACACACCCACATCACTGAATATAGTTGGCTATATAGTAGTTAGCTGGATACATTTCTCCACAGAAAGCGGGGCTGAAGACCAGAGCTACCGGCTGCCACCGGAGACCAAGCTGGCGGGACCGAGAGACCGAAGCCGCTGGCCACCACCAGAGACCAGGCCGGCATGGCTGAAGATCGAAACCGCTGGCTGCTGCAGGAGACCAGGCCAGTGGGGCTGAAGACTGGAGCTCATCAGTTTGGGTGGGGGGGGGGGGGGTTGGTGTATGTATGTGAGAGGAGGAGGCTGCTTGTGTACTTGAGAGGGGGAGGGTGCTTGTGTGCATGTGTTTGTAAGAGGGGAAGGGTGCTTGTGTGCGTGTGTATGTGAGAGGGGGAGGGTGCTTATGTGGTGTGTATGTGAGGGGAGGGTGCTTCTGTGTGTGTGTGTGGTGTGTATGTGAGAGGGGGAGGGTGCTTGTGTGCGTGTGTGGTGTGTATGTGAGAGGGGGAGGGTGCTTGTGTGGTGTGTATGTAAGAGGGGGAGGGTGCTTGTGTGCGTGTGTGGTGTGTATGTGAGAGGGGGAGGGTGCTTGTGTGTGGTGTGTATGTGAGAGGGGGAGGGTGCTTGTGTGCATGTGAGGGGGGGTGCTTGTGTGCGTGTGTGGTGTGTATGTGAGAGAGGGAGGGTACTTTGTGTGTGTGTGTGGTATGTGAGAGGGGGAGGGTGCTTATGTGCATGTGTGGTGTGTATGTGAGGGGGGAGGGTGCTTGTGTGTGGTGTGTATGTGAGAGGGGGAGGGTGCTTGTGTGCGTGTGTGGTGTGTATGTGAGAGGGGGAGGATGCTTGTGTGTGGTGTGTATGTGAGAGGGGGAGGGTGCTTGTGTGAGTGTGTGGTGTGTATGTGAGAGAGGGAGGGTACTTGTGTGTGCATGTGTGGTGTGTATGTGAGAGGGGGAGGGTGCTTGTGTGCATGTGTGGTGTGTATGTGAGGGGGGAGGGTGCTTGTGTGCATGTGTGGTGTGTATGTTAGAGGGGGAGAGTGCTTGTGTGGTGTGTATGTGAGAGGGGGAGAGTGCTTGTGTGGTGTGTATGTGAGAGAGGGAGGGTACTTGTGTGTGCATGTGTGGTGTGTATGTGAGAGGGGGAGGGTGCTTGTGTGCATGTGTGGTGTGTATGTGAGGGGGGAGGGTGCTTGTGTGCATGTGTGGTGTGTATGTGAGGGGGGAGGGTGCTTGTGTGCATGTGTGGTGTGTATGTGAGAGGGGGAGAGTGCTTGTGTGGTGTGTATGTGAGAGGGGGAGGATACTTGTGTGCGTGTGTGGTATGTATGTGAGTGAAGAAGCATGCTTCTGTGTGCATGTGTGAGAGAGAGATAGAGCATGTTTCTGGCTGGCTGGATACATTTATCCAGCTAACTTTAGATCTCCTGAATAGCATGTCTAACTTAGCCAGATACAGCTGAATATTGGCACTTATCTGGCTAAGTCAGCTGGTAAGTAGTTCTGCCCCCTGCCCCTCACTCAGCCGGCTAACTATTTAGCTAGATACATAGAGGTCAACATTCAAAGCATATTCAGCACTATTTAGCCAGATAAGCAGGACTTATGCGGCTAACTGGTGAATATGCGCATACATTCATCGGCCACTGCTTAGACGTACAAGTCTCTTATATGCATAAAATGTACGCATAGAAAAAGTGCTGCTGAATAAATATTGTAATTTAGCTGGATAAATTATAATCGGGCTAAGTTACTTAAATTGCCAGCTTTGAACATTCACCTCATAATTATCCAGCTAAGTGGCGGCCACTGAATATTGAAACAGTGACACTTAGCCTCCTTAACTTACCTCCTTCCAAAACCACCAGACACATCACGTTAAGAGATCGGGCCTTCTCTATAGCCGGCCCACCTCTATGGAACTCCATCCCCCCCGATCTTAGACTGGAACCCTGCCTCTCAATTTTCAAGAAAAGACTCAAGACTTGGCTGTTCAAACAAGCATTTCCGGACTCCAATTAATTCAACATCTCAACATCAATACCTAAACATCAACTACTTCAACGTTAACTACCTGTAACGATAGTTAGCCATTATTAATCTCTCCTTTCTTTCCTTCCTCGCCCAGTTCTATACACCCTGTTACATGTAACTGCTTTTCTGCACCATAGTTCCAGTTTAAAGTTTATTATGCACCCCCGTTTTATGTGAACCAGCATGATGTGACTGCTGTCTTGAATGCCGGTATATAAAAAAAAACTTAAATAAATAAATAAATAGCCGAATAAAGGAAAATTGGTTCTTACCTGCTAATTTTTGTTCCTGTAATACCACAGATCAGTCCAGACAGGTGGGTTTTATTCATCCCTACCAGCAGATGGAGGCAGAGGACAAAACTTTCGGATAAGTAGCAATGCCCAGAGTGCCACCTGCAGTCCCTCAGTATTGACCTGTACCCAAGCCAAGATAATTTAACAATAGGGCGAACCAAGCTCCTGGGATAGATACCCCTGAACTGGACAACCACAATCAACCGAGAACTTTCAGAACATTGTAACAAATTCAACCTAGCGTTGAAACCATTTTCGTGTGAGCCTAAAGGCCCAGCAGCAGAAACAGCAGTCCTTCGGCACAGATCCCAAGGGTGGGCCTCTGGACTGATCTGTGGTATTACAGAAATGAAAATTAGCAGATAAGAACCAATTTTCCTTTTCTGAACATACCCAGATCAGTCCAGACAAGTGGGATGTACCAAAGCCCCCTATACCGGGCGGGAACCCGAAAGACTCGCTCTCAGCACACTCTCACCAAAAGGAGTCGCCTCTGGAGCGCACACATCCAAACAGTAATGCTTAGTGAAAAGTGTGAAGTGAGGACCAAACCGCGGCCCTACATATCTCTTAAGGAGACACCAGTTGACACTCGGTCCAAGACGCCGCCTGAGCGCGAGTGGAATGAGCTTTATGCCCTACCGGCACTGCGCGGCCCTTAGAAACATAGGCCGAGCAAATCGTATCTTTCAACCAGCGAGCTAAGGAAGCTTTAGACGCTTTCTCTTCCTTTTATGTTCCTCCAAATAGCACAAAAAGATGATCAGATCGACAGAAGGAGTTGGTGACCTTCAAATAAAGCAACAGGGTGTGTCCCACATCCAAAAGATGAACAGCCCGTCCCATAGAGGAATCAAGGGACTAGTTCAGAAATCCCAGTAACTCCACCGTCTGGTTCACAAGAAAAGCCGAAACCACTTTAGGGAGAAAAGAAGGTACCGTGTCAGACGATATCCACAGGAAAGGGTCACGGCAGGAAAGAGCCTGCAACTCCGAGATTTGTCTAGCCGAGCAAATGGCTACCAAAAAGACAGTCTTCAAGGTGAGAGTCTTCAAGGATGCTCGAGCCAAAGGTTCAAAGGGATCCTCACAGAGAACCCGCAACACTAAGTTAAGATTCCACTCCGGACACACCTTCCGTAGAGGGTGACGCAGATGCTTAACACTTCTTAAAAAGCACACACCGTCAGGGTGGGAAGCCAAAGACCTGCCCTGTACCTTCCCTCAGAGGCCACCCAGAGCCGAGACATGGACCCTAAGCGAGCTAACAGGTCAACCCCTTGGACAACCCCTGCTGTAAAAAAGCCAAAATGTGCGGGACGGAAATCAGCAGCAGGTCCAAATCCTGTTGCCCACACCAGGAGTCAAAAATCTTCCACACTCTGGAATAGGACAGGAATGTAGCCGGCCACCAAGCCTGATGAAGGGTAGCAATAACTGGTTCCGAATACCCCTTCAGATGCAACCGCCGCCTCTCAAAAGCCAGGCTGCGAGACAGAGGCGATCCACCCGATCCGAAATTATGGGACCTTGCGGCAGAAGTCCCTGCAAGTGTACTGGACGCAGTGGCTCGTCCACTGCCAGATGTACCAGATCTGAGAACCACGGGCGTCACAGTCACTCTGGCGCCACAAGAATCACTGAACCTGGATGAGCCTCTATCCACCTGAGCACCTGCGCTATGAGGGGCCATGGAAAGAAAACATATAGAAGGATTCCGGCAAGTCATGGACAAACTAGAGCATAGAGACCAAACGCCCCGGTCTCTCTCCGGCAACTGAAGAACTTCTCCATCTTGGCATTGGATCTTGTTGCCATGAGGTCCAGCTGAGGAGTCCCCCAATGGGCACAAATGTGATTCCAGGCTTCCGTGGAAAGTTCCCTCTCCCCCAGGTCCAACTGCTGCCAGCTGAGATAATCCGCTTGGACGCAGTCCACTCCTGTGACGTGGGGCAGCAAGACCTTCTAGATAGGAGTTCTGCTCAACCGAACAAGAGCTGAGCCTCCTGGGCCACGGCGTGACTCTTGGTTACCCCCTGGCGGTTGATGTATGCCACTGTCGTCGAGTTGTCTGAAAACACTCTAACCATTCGATCGCAGACCAAGGACAGAAACACTTGAAGGACCCTGCGCACCGCCTGTGTCTCCAGTCGATTGATGGACCATGACAGTTCCGACACCGACCAGATGCCCTGAGCTGACCTGCCCAGGCACACCGCTCCCCAGCCCCACAGACTGGCATCCATGTTCACCACCATCCAATCCGGGACTTCGAGGGGCATTCCTTTCTCCAGATTGCTCCTTGTCATCTACCACGCCAGACTGGCCCTGGCCAGCTTTGATAGAGGTAGTGGCAGGAAATACTGTTCCAATAGGGGGCTCCAGCAGGACAACAATGCCTTCTGCAGGGGGCATATATGAGCGAGTCGGTTGGACCATTAGATGACAGAGGGGTTAAAGGGGCTCTTAGGGAAGATAAGGCCATTGCAGAAAGACTAAATGATTTCTTTGCTTCTGTGTTTACTAATGAGGATGTTGGGGAGATACCAGTTCCGGAGATGGTTTTCAGGGATGATGAGTCAGATGAACTGAACGAAATCACTGTGAACCTGGAAGATGTAGTAGGCCAGATTGACAAAGTAAAGAGTAGCAAATCACCTGGACCGGATGGTATGCATCCTAGGGTACTGAAGGAACTAAAAAATGAAATTTCTGATCTATTAGTTAAAATTTGTAACCTATCATTAAAATCATCCATTGTACCTGAAGACTGGAGGGTGGCCAATGTAACCCCAATAAAGGCTCCAGGGGCGATCCGGGTAACTATAGACCAGTGAGCCTGACTTCAGTGCCGGGAAAAATAGTGGAAACTATTCTCAAGATCAAAATCGTAGAACATATAGAAAGACATGGTTTAATGGAACACAGTCAACATGTCTTGCCTAACAAATCTGCTTCATTTTTTTGAAGGGTTAATAAACAAGTGGATAAAGGTGAACCGGTAGATGTAGTGTATTTGGATTTTCAGAAGGCATTTGACAAAGTCCCTCATGAGAGGCTTTGAAGAAAACTAAAAAGTCATGGGATAGGAGGCGATGTCCTTTCGTGGATTACAAACTGGTTAAAAGACAGGAAACAGAGAGTAGGATTAAATGGTCAGTTTTCTCAGTGGAAAAGGGTAAACAGTAGAGTGCCTCAGGGATCTGTACTTGGACAGGTGCCTTTCAATATATATATATATAAATGATCTGGAAAGGAATACGATGAGTGAGGTTATCAAATTTGCGGATGATACAAAATTATTCAGAGTAGTTAAATCACAAGCTCTGGAATTACAGGAGGACCTTGCAAGACTGGAAGATTGGGCATCCAAATGGCAGATGAAATTTAATGTGGACAAGTGCAAGGTGTTGCATATAGGGAAAAATAACCCTTGCTGTAGTTACACGATGTTAGGTTCCATATTAGGAGCTACCACCCAGGAAAAAGATCTAGGTATCATAGTGGATAATACTTTAAAAATCGTTGGCTCAGTGTGCTGCAGCAGTCAAAAAAGCAAACAGAATGTTAGGAATTATTAGGAAGGGAATGGTTAATAAAACGGAAAATGTCATAATGCCTCTATATCGCTCCATGGTGAGACCGTACCTTGAATACTGTGTACAATTCTGGTCGCCGCATCTCAAAAAAGATATAGTTGCGATGGAGACGGTACAGAGAAGGGCAACCAAAATGATAAAGGGGATGGAACAGCTCCCCTATGAGGAAAGGCTGAAGAGGTTAGGGCTGTTCAGCTTGGAGAAGAGATGGCTGAGGGGGGATATGATAGAGGTCTTTAAGATCATGAGAGGTCTTGAACGGGTAGATGTGAATCACTTATTTACACTTTCTAATAATAGAAGGACTAGGGGGCATTCCATAAAGTTAACAAGTAGCACATTTAAGACTAATCGGAGAAAATTCTTTTTCACTCAACGCACAATAAAGCTCTGGAATTTGTTGCCAGAGGATGTGGTTAGTGCAGTTAGTGTAACTGGGTTCAAAAAAGGTTTGGATAAGTTCTTGGAGGAGAAGTCCATTAACTGCTATTAATCAAATTTACTTAGGGAATAGCCACTGCTATTAATTGCATCAGTGGCATGGGATCTTCTTAGTGTTTGGGTAATTGCCAGGTTCTTGTGGCCTGGTTCGGCCTCTGTTGGAAACAGGATGCTGGGCTTGATGGACCCTTGGTCTGACCCAGCATGGCAATTTCTTATATTCTTATGTAACGCCCAAGGCACCAGCTCCAACATCGAAGCCATCGATCCCAGGACCTGTAGATAGTCCCAGACTTTGGGAATCAGAAGGTGAAGCAGGCGATCTATCTGAGCTTGGATCTTGACCATCCTGTCCGCAGTGAGGAACACTCTTCCCTGATGAGTGTTGAAACAGACGCCCAAGTACTCCAGGACCTGAGAAGGAACCAAGTGTCTCTTCGGCAGATTAATGATCCAACCCAGCGTCTCCAGTAGAGAACACACCTGGAGTACCGACCGGGCGCACTCTTCCTGCAACTTTGCCCTGATGAGCCAATCTTCCAGATAGGGGATGCACCAGAATACCGTCCTTCCTCAGGGAGGCTGCGATGACCACCATCACTTTCGTGAAGGTACAAGGAGCAGTGGCCAGGCTGAAGGGAAGGACCTGAAACTGAAAATGCTATCTCAGCACTTTGAAACGGAGAAACCGCTGGTGGTCCTGTCAAATGGGAATATGCAGATAGGCCTCAGTGAGGTCCAGAGAAGCCAAAAACTCTCCTTTTCGGACTGCCGCTATCATGGTGCGTAACGTTTCCATCTGAAAACGTGGAACCTTCAAATTCCAGTTGACCTTCTAGAAGTCCAGGATGGGTTGAAAGGTGCCCTCCTTATTTGGAACCACAAAATAAATGGAGTACCTTCCTTGCCCTAGCTCCGAAACCAGAACCGGGACTACCGCTTCCAGATCTAACAACCTTTGGAGGGTTCCCTCGATGGTCACTCTCTTGCTTTGGGAAAGACAGCGTGACTCCAGAAAGGCCGATCTGAGAGGGCGAGAAAACTCTAAGGCGTAGCCTTTCCTGACTACCTCTAGCACTCACTGGTTGGAGGTGATCTTGTTCCACTCCTCGTAAAACCGGGACAGTTTGCCCCCGATCGCCAACTCCGAGGAGTGGACCTGCTGACTTCACTGGGAAGACTTGCATCTGTCCACTCCCTGGATGGACCTGCCTCTAGAAGACTTTCCGGGACTTTGAAAGGACTGTGGTCCCCCTGAGGGCTGTCACGACGTTAAAGGTCTGGCCGACCTGCCAGAGCAAAAACGTCTTACCTCTCGAAAACGGGGTCGAGAGGAAAAGGGCTTCCGTGCCGCCTTCTTATCCTCTGGCAACCTGTTGCCCCTGGTCTCTCCCAGAGACTTCATGAGTTGATCGAAGTCCTCCCCGAACAGAAGCTCGTCCTTAAAAGGGAAGGTTATTTATTTATTTATTTAAAATTTTTGTATACCGTCATTCGTAATACACATCATGATGGTTTACATCTTACAAAACCATAAAATCAATAATAACAGTATCTAAAATAGATTTAAAAAGACTAATAACCAAATAAAATTATTAAAAAATCAACAAAAAATAAAAAGTAAAATAGCGTTTCTCCATACTAGCTAGTCTTTTTTTTCAAGGTGATCAGCATAAGCCTGCTCGAAGAGCCATGTCCTTAAGGCTTTCTTAAAAGCTTTAAACTCTGATTCTAAACGCAATTCAATCGGCATCGTATTCCAGATACATGGACCTGCAATTGAGATGGTCCTGCAATTGAGATGGTCCTATCTCGGACTAGTATAAGATGAGCTGAGTTCACAGATGGGATTTGCAGCAATCCTTTATTCGCTGATCTCAAAGATCTCTGTGGGACGTGTAAATGAATTAAAAAGTTCAACCAGTCCGTTTTTTGCCCATATATTGCTTTGTGAAATATACACACGCTTTATACTGTATTCTTTGTGTTATTGGCAGCCAATGCAGATTAATTAAAACAGGAGTAATATGTTCACGTTTCTTACAATCTGTTAATACTCTTGAGGCAGAGTTCTGAAGCACCTGTAAGGGGGGCAAAGTAGATTGTGGGAGGCCCAAGAGAAGAGAGTTACAATAATCCAAAGATGAAAAGATCAAAGCTTGCAATACCAGTCGGAAGTCACTAACACCTAGTAGCGGTTTCAATTTTCGCAACACCAACAGTGTTTATAGTATCCTTCTCGTAACTTAAGAGAGATATGTTTTTTAAAGTTTAATTGGCAGTCAATAGTAATCCCCAAATCCTTGACTGAGTCAGAAAGTGCTAATTTGATATTATTTGATAATACCAGGGTATTAATAGTATTAGTAATATTATCTTTTGATTTCCTATTGAGAAGAATAATTTCCGTTTTTTCCATATTTAGGGCTAATTTCATATGGCATAATAGCTGATTAATGGCAGCTTGGACGAGAGATCCGCCGACCAACTGGGCAGCCACAACAGTCATCTCACCACCACCACTGAAACCATGCTACACGCGCTGAGCGGGGTCCCTGAGGCTGCCCCCACGATCCCGCTGCCTTCAACGGGTCTCTTAGCGGAGTCTGAAGGACTGTCCTTAATGCGCCTCTTCCCGGCTTCCCTAGCCAGGAAAGCCTCATGGAGCAAGAGGACGAATTTGGGCGAGAAGCCCCTCTGGTCTGCCGAACTCTGGCCCAGACACCCCCCTCCACATGCTGCTGGCCCGTGGGGGATGGGGGGGAATCTCTGGAGCCCCGGGATTGGGCCCTCTTACCCAACTCCCCCCTCCACGGGGGAAGGAACACAGGCCTGAGGCCCTCCCGCAGTCCTCGCTGACCGCGAGGATCTCTTTCTTGCAGGCTTGGCCGAAGCCCCCTCCCCCCCCCTGCATACTCCGTGCAAAGGGAGAGGGGGTTGAGATATGCGACCAGATTCCACAGGCTCGGCAGACCTCGACCAGCAGCCTATCCGTCATTGCGTTGGATTTGCGAGAGGTGCACCACGTGGCCGCCGCGGAGCAGGAACTAGAGGGCGCACCGCTGCGAAGTTCCCGCTGGCACGAAACAGGATCGCTGACACTGCGGGAAACGCGCACGGGCACCACTGTATGAAAACACAAAGAAGGGTCACTTTTCCCCCCAGCTGGGGGCACCTTCATGAGGTGGCAAAGGCCAATCTTCCCCCCCCCCCCTGTACAGCCCGGGTCCTCTGAGGCCAACCCTCGACGATGCCGCCGAGCAGGCTGCCTGACCAGCAGCCCAGACAGAGAGCTGCCGCTGCTGCTGAGCTTCCTAGCTTTGCTTTTTTTTTTTTTTTTTTAAAGAAACCCCAGCAGCAAGAACACAGGAAGGAAAAGGACCTGAGTCCAAGGGGCAGGAGGAGGAGGGCTTCAGGACCCACTGAGGGAACCAGTCCCCTGGCTATCAGTGGTCCCGGGCTAAAATCTGCCAGGGGTTTCCAACCCCCCCCCCCCCCGTTCACCTGGCTCAACCTGAGGGACAGCCCTGAACAGGAACCTGGCACCTCGGAGAGCAGAAATCTTCCAAACACCAGATCACTCAGGACTGCAGGTAAACACCTCTACCATCTGTTGGAGGCAAAGAAATACTGAGGAACTGCAGGTGGCTCTCTCAGATATGTAGCAGTGCCCAAAGTTTTGTCCTCTGCCTCCATCTGCTGGTAGGAAAGAATAAACCCACTTGTCTGGCCTGATCTGGTATGTTCAGGTTAAGTTGTTAGGTGGTGCTGAATATCAGCCTCTCTGTTTCTGGTGTTCCAGTTCTGCACTGCATTCAGTGTCTGGCTTCTTTGGTTTTCAGTTCAGTTTTTGTCTGCACATTTGTAATTTGTTTATCTACTTTAGGGATCTGTCAGATACTTGTAACCTGGACAGGCCAGTGTCTGAGACGGGATGCTGGACTCAATGGGCCTTGATCTGATCCAGCGTGGCATTTCTTATGCTCTTATCTGGTCAACTGTTCTATATTTGGTGAAGGTCTGATTGTGGTCTGCAAACGTGACATAAGGATCTGTAGCGGTCTTACTCATTGTGTTCTTCCAACAGGTGGTGTATTGCTGTTCTAGGACTTGGTGTAATATTTGCAGTGCTGCATTTTCATAGATAGGGTTTTCAATTGTTGGAGTCCTTTGGGTTAGTGCTGTTTGCTATACATATGTTGAGCGTAATTGTTTTGTTTCCCCCCTATATGCCTGATAATGGAGGGAGTTTGTGTTACTGTTACTTAGATGTCACCAGAATATAAATATTTTTTTTGTGTGGTGATTTGTGTAGGGAAATATCCTGCTTTCCCTTGATTGTTGGAGGGGTGTTTGTGTGTGTGGTGGTGGTGGGCTCTGTGGACACAGAATATATATTTACAGAACTGGAGGTACAGGATTTATATTTGATTTGTCTTATTCATACAATGACAAGAATGAACCTCTCCCCTAAACCAGGGTACGCTGGGTACGACCTCAGTCTCTCAGATTTACTGATAGTGCTCTTCTTAATACTTGGTTCATGCTAAACAGCTTCGCTCTAAAGCTTGAACAGTGTCATATATACTGGCAACATATCCAGGTGAGTGGTACCCAAACAATTAGGGCTGTTTCTGCCTCTTCAGAACACATTTTCTTGGTCTCTCATTGCATCTCTTGTTGCCTAATGATCTCCTTTCTCGCCATGCACGGTGCAGTCGCTTAGCGCTGACACTTCCATCAGTGATGCCGTCTTCTGTCGTTTTCTCCTTTTACCACTATGTCTGGTTTTCTAACATCAGGCTTTTTATTGGTTGGCCTGGGAATGAAGAAACCACACTCTGTGATTTATGTAAAGAATGTATGCAAGAAACAAGGTCTTAACCTGTAAATATAAAGTAAGAAACTGGCAGTAGAAGCTGGAAGCAGAACTCGGCCATTATCAGCTTGTCCCTGACCCCCTCACCAGAAAGGCGCTCCGCAGTCCCTGTTAAACGATGGTGAATGTCACGGTCAATCCCTGGGCAGCAAATACATTTACCCGTGGGGGGTCCAGTGACAGACATTTTCCTAACGCAGGTAGGTCACCACTTGAAGTCCGTGGCTTTCTTTTATCAGCCATGCTGGGGAAAACGGGATACATTTTAAAAACTTTAAATCTGTTTTTATTTATTTGGATTTCTATTTCGCCTTTCAGTCTCTTCAAAAGCGGATTACATTCAGGTAGCCTTGGGTTTGAAGGCAAAGGGACCTGAAAAAGAAGTTTTGTGTGGGGATAAACCAGACCATTGAAGCCTCAGCGACTGAGGGGAAAAAAAAAAAGTGAAAGTCCTTCAGAACCTGAAAGACACCGCCGAATCGTTCTGCAGAAAGTAAGACGGGGGGCTTCTTGACGCACGTCCCCGTGTGGTACCAATTACGCGTGTACAGAAAGGCTTTTCTAATCTTTTCTTGCTATAACTAGGACATGCTTTTTCCTCGTCAGATGACAACACCCTGCCTGCTGGACTGACTTAGCCTGCTTATCCATGAAGAAAGCCTATTACGGCCACCAGTCAGAGCCGTGAGAGTAAAAAGACCCCATAGAAACAAAGATCTGACTCAGCTTTCTGGCTGACAGCCCGGGGCAGGATTGCTGGCGTGCTGCATCAGTGCCTTCCGTTGATCATATACAAGAGGGCCTCTCCATCAATCCTCACCCAACCAGCGGTGAGATCCTGTCCTAAAGAAGGGACCTCACACAATTCTTTTGTGGGTTTTTTTTTTCTAGATCCAACAGCTCCTTTGGACTTCCAGTTTGTATTGGAATCAGCTTCTATTTGGTACCAGTACCATGAGCCTTCGTACACAACCACCTTTCTCTACATTTTATAATCCCCATTCTCACCCCACTTCCAGCTAGCTCAGTCATGGCAGTGATGGCTGCTGGACAAAGGCCAGACTGGGACTCCTTCCATGCTCCCTGAGTCTGGACAGCTGGCTAGCAAAGGTGGCCAGATAAACTTATCCAAATAACTTTGCAACAAAGGGTGTGGCTGCTGAATATACCTGGCTATCTTAACGTTGGCTGGAGAAGTTTATCTGGCCAGCTTTAGGACAGCAATTTCGCTGTTCTAAAGTTAGTCATTTGTGGGCCTTATTTACCAAGAAGTCTATATTCAGTCACTCTCCAGATAGCAAAGTTAGGGCCTCTTTTACTAAGGATGTATGCCCATAGACACAGAATAGGAGAAAAGCTTTAGTAAATCAGGCCCTTGACTGGATAAACCAATCCAGCTAACTTTGAAGGTATATTCGCAGCCACGCTACTGAATATAACAGGCTATCCTAAAGTTAGCTGTTACCGACCTAAATGTATAAGTCACCCAAACCAGACACCTTTCCTTTCTGCCTTACTCACTAACCCTTTCTACGCCTTAATAGAACATGTTGTATGTAATAACTAACACTCAAACCCCGCAATTGTAATCCGATAGCAAGACAATCTGTTGTGATGATGTTCATCTAACCTTTTTTTTTTTTTAAGGTTATGTAAACCGTTCTGATGGCGAAACCGAATGACGGTACACAAAACACGTTAATTAAATAAATTAATTTATCTGGCTAACTTTAGGACAGCTCTTTGGCCTGACCAGATTTAGCCGGATAAGTTACACAGTTAACTCTGAATATTGGAGTTGGCATTATTTATTTATTTATTTATTTATTTCAGATTTTTATATACCGGCATTCGAGACAGCAGTCACATCATGCTGGTTCACATAAAACAGGGGTGCATAGTAAACATAACTATAACAATGGTGCTGAAAAGGCAGTTACATATAACAGGGTGATAAGAACTTGGCTGAGAAGGAAGAGAAAGGACAGGTTATTAATTCACACAGGTAAACGATAGAGGATATGGTTAACCATGGTGTAGTTGGAGATTAGTTAACCATGTTGGAGATTAGTTAACCATGGTGTAGTTGGAGATTAGGGGTGGCTTGGAGGTGTTAGATCAATATAACTTAGTCAGCTAACATAACTCCACCCTGAAACCCCCTTAAGTTATCCGGCTAAATTTTAGCTGGATAATAAAACAGCTGGATAAAATATAACCAGCTAAGTGGCCAAATATTCATTTAGCCGGATACCTTCTGAGTTATCTGTCCTAATGCTTCTGAATATGAACCTCTAAGTTTTTTCCCATAAACACAGAATGGTTAAAAGCTTTAGTAAATGAGGTCCTATGTTAGCTGGATAACACAGAAATCAGCATTTATCCAGTTAACTTAGCTGGATAGTTGATTCTGCCCTGAACACCCCTGCCCCACACCTGAGTTAGATGGATAAATTTATAGCTAGATAAAAAGCATCTGGGCTAGCTTGGGGTCAGTCAGTGCAGCAGGATTTTCAAACCCTGCCACTCGTCCAGCTAAGTCTGAACTTAATCAGCAAATGATGCTGAATGTCAGCCTCTGGGTGTTGCTGTTGTGCTGTAGTGAAGACTCCCTCCTCCCAGGAGTGTGAGTGCTGCATCTGCAGAGTCCCTAGCTCCAGATGGCCTAAGGCAGCAATTCTCAACCGGTGTATTGTGACACACCGGTGTGTTGTGTGCTACCCACAGCCGGCAGGGCCGAAGACCGGAGCCGCTAACCACCGCCGGAGACCAGGCCGGCGTGGCCAAAGATTGAAGCCGCTGGCCGCCACCGGAGACCAGAAGAGTGGGGCCAAAGACTGGAGTTGATTAGCTGGGGGTTGGTGTCTATATATGTATGTATTTGAGATTGGAAGGGTGCTTGTGTGTGTGTGTATGTGAGGGGGAGGGTGCTTGTGTGTGTGTATGTGAGGGGGAGAGTGCTTGTGTGTGTGTGATGTGTATGTGAGGGGGAGGGTGCTTGTGCATGTGTGGTGTATGTGAGGGGGAGGGTGCTTGTGTGTGTGTGATGTGTATGTGAGGGGGAGGGTGCTTGTATGTGTGTTTGTGTGTGTATGTGAGGGGAAGGGTGCTTGTGTGTGTGTGTGTGGTGTGGGAGGGGGAAGGGTGCTTGTGTGTGAGTGGTGTGTATGTGAGGGGGAAGGGTGCTTGTGTGTGTGTGGTGTGTGTGTGAGGGGGAAGGGTGCTTGTGTGTGTGTCTATGTGAGGGGAAGGGTGCTTTGTGTGTGTGTATGTGAGGGAGGAAGGTACTTGTGCGTGTGTGGTGTATGTGAGGGGGAGGGTGCTTGTATGTGTGTTTGTGGTGTGTATGTGAGGGGGAGGGTGCTTGTGTGTGAGTTGTGTGTATGTGAGGGGGAAGGGTGCTTGTGCATGTGTGGTGTATGTGAGGGGGAGGGTGCTTGTGTATGTGTGTGATGTGTATGTGAGGGGGAGGGTGCTTGTATGTGTGTTTGTGTGTGTATGTGAGGGGAAGGATGCTTGTGTGTGTGTGTGGTGTGGGAGGGGGAAGGGTGCTTGTGTGTGGTGTGTGTGATTTGTATGTGAGGGGGAGGGTGCTTGTATGTGTGTTTGTGGTGTGTATGTGAGGGGGAGGGTGCTTGTATGTGTGTTTGTGGTGTGTATGTGAGGGGGAAGGTGCTTGTATGTGTGTTTGTGGTGTGTATGTGAGGGGGAAGGTGCTTGTGTGTGTATGTGAGGGGAAGAGTGCTTGTTGTGTGTGTGGTGTGTATGTGAGGGGGGAGGTTGCTTGTGTGTGTGTATGTGAGGGGGAGGTTACTTGTGTGTGTGTATGTGAGAGGAAGAGTGCTTGTTATGTGTGTGTGTGTGTGATGTGTATGTGAGAGGGGAGGGTGCTTGTATGTGTGTGTGTGATGTGTATGTGAGAGGGGAGGGTGCTTGTATGTGTATGTGTGGTGTGTATGTGAGGGGGAGGCTGCTTCAAGCCACCCTCTCATCAAAGCTCGACTACTGTAACGCCCTCCTCCTTGGCCTACCCTCCTCCACCACCAAACCCTTACAAATGTTCCAAAATGCTATCGCTAGGGTCATTACCAACTCACGGAAAGCTGACCACATCACTCCTATACTCAAAGAACTCCACTGGCTCCCCATCGCATCCCGAATTCTCTTTAAAACCTTAACCATAGTTCACAAATCCATCCACACATACAACTCTAACTGGCTAGATGAACCCTTTTGTCACATACGCACCGAACGACCCACCCGTACTGTCTATAAAGGCACCCTCTCCATTCCCCACTTAAAAAAAGCCCACCTTACTTCTACCAGGGATCGCGCCCTTTCCATTGCAGGCCCTAAGCAATGGAATGCCCTCCCCACCACACTCAGGCTGGAGCCATGTTACTCCAAGTTCAGAAAAAAACTTAAAACATGGCTCTTCCGACAAGCCTACCCTGACTAACCTTCACCTCCTCCCCCCCTTGACCTGAACTTATTACTCCTCCCCCTCCCCTACCAACCCCTGCCCTCCTGAACCCTCTCCTATACTTTCCTGTTAGTAACCCGCTTAAATTTGTATTCTTTCCTGTAAATAGCTTCAACGCTCTAATCTCTATGCCCCCTGCTTTTACTCTTGTAAATAACCTGCCTAAACTTGTTTATAGTCCTCTAAATAGCTCGTTACAGTTTTAATGCTTTAATTTATATGCCCCCTGCTCTTGTATAATCCTCCTTGTTTTCCCCTCCCTGTTGATTGTAATTTCTGCCTTTAGTTACAATGTGAACCGGTATGATGTATGCATACTAATACCGGTATATAAAAGTTTTCAAATAAATAAATAAATAAATAAATAAATAAGTGAGGGGAGGTTGCTTATGGGTGTGTCTGTATGTGAGGGGGAGGATGCTTTTGTGTGTAAGTGAGGGGAGGTTGCTTATGGGTGTGTGTGTATGTGAGGGGAGGTTGCTTGTGTGTGTGGTGTGTATGTGAGAGAGGAGGGTGCTTGTTTTGTGTGTGTGGTGTGTATGTGAGGGGGAGGGTGCTTGTATGTGTGTATGTGAGGGTGAGGTTGCTTTAGAGTGTGTATGTGAGGGGGAAGGGTGCTTGTTATGTGTGTGTGGTGTGTATGTGAAGGGGGAGGGTGCTTGTATGTGTGTGTGTGTGTATGTGAGGGGGAGGTTACTGGAGTGTGTGTATGTGAGGGGGGAGAGTGCTTGTTGTGTTTGTGTGTGTGTGATGTGTATTTGAGAGGGGAGGGTGCTTGTGTGTGTATGTGAGGGGGAGAGTGCTTATGTGTGTGTGTGTGTGTGGTATGTATGTGAGAGGGGAGGGTGCTTGTATGTGTGTGTGTGTATGTGAGGGGGAGGTTACTTGTGTGTGTATGTGAGGGGGAGAGTGCTTGTTATGTTTTTGTGTGATGTGTATGTGAGAGGGGAGGGTGCTTGTATGTGTGTGTGTGGTGTGTATGTGAGGGGGAGGGTGCTTGTGTGAGTGTGTGATGTGTATGTGTGGGGGGAAGGGTGCTGGTGTGTATGTGCGGGGGAAGGGTGCTTGTGTGTATGTGTGGTGTGTATGTGAGAGGGAGGTTGCTTTTGTGTGTAAGTGAGGGGAGGTTGCTTATTGGTGTGTGTGTATGTGAGGGGGAGGTTGCTTGTGTGTGTGTGTATGTGAGGGGGAGGTTGCTTGTGTGTGTGTGGTGTGTATGTGAGGGGGAGGGTGCTTATATGTGTGTTTGTGGTGTGTATGTGAGGGGGTGGTTGCTTATATGTGTGTTTGTGGTGTGTATGTGAGGGGAGGTTGCTTTATGTGTGTATGTGAGGGGGGAAGGGTGCTTTTGTGTGTGAGGGGGAGGATGCTTCTTGTTATGTGAGAGGGAGGGTGTGTCTGTGTGAGTGTGTGGTGTGTATGTGAGAGAGGGAGAGTGCATCTGTGTGCGTGTGAGAGAGAGATGGAGAAAGTTTCTGGCTGGCAGTGCCTGTGAGAGAAAGAGAGGGGGCATGCGTGTGATAGGAAAATTGGTTCTTACCTGCTAATTTTTTGGTTTTTTTTTTAATTTAAAGGGATCCTTAAACTAAGCTTCCCTTGTAAAATCAAGCGCTAAGAGACTAAAGTCAGACCAAATCCAACCCTAAACTCAGCACCTCTATCAGACACTAGGTTTTGCACCTCCGCCATCTGCTGGAGACAGAAAAATACTGGCAGACACTAAGTGGCACCTCAGGGTTATAGGCCAGAGTCCGCAAAGTCTTTTTCTGTCTCCATCTGCTGGAGGGGAGGCAAAGCAAAGCTGTCCTGGACTGATCCGGGTACGTACAGGGAATGACAGTCTGTGTGTAAGTGAGATAGAACATTTGTGTGACTGAAAGCCTGTGTGTAATTAAGAGAAAGAGAGCACTGTGTGATTGAGAGTCACTGGTCAGAGAGGTGTCGTGATGTGTGAACGTGCAAGTAAGACTGATCAGGGAGGTGACTGGTGTATGTGAGAGACAGAGACTGGTTGTGGTCCCTAAGGAAGAAGACCATGAGGACAACTTCAGCAGCTACTGCTGCTTCTGGTGAGGCCTGCAAGGGAAAAGAGTAGGAGAACTGCTGGATAGGGTAAGTAAAGGTGGCTTTTTAAGTTCATTTTTCTTGATAGACTGCCATTTTAATTATAGGGTATTATGTGATGTGTCTGCTGTTTTGAAATATTTTATTGGTGTTTGGAGAATTTTTAATAATTTTTAAGAGTTTTTAATTGTTAGATATTATTCTGTGCATCAGCTATTCTGAACATTTATTCATATAGTTTTACAAATATTTCTGTGTGGGGATGTGTAGCAGCTTGGCTTTTTCTGTTTTCCTAATGGGAGGTGTATTAGTGTTTAGGGACTGGTTTAATATTTGTAGTGTTGCCTTTTTATAGGTAGTGTTGTTCCATTTGAGTGCATGCCATAATGCAAGTGTAACTTTGTGTGGAATAGTTTGTGTGCATTATTGCAGATCTTGGTACTATGTTAGGTGCTATATTTCTGTTCCCATTTTTCCTGTTTTGTACTGCATGCAGAGTGGCTTTTTTCAGTTTCTGTTCCAGTTTCTGTCTCCAGTTTTGTAATTTGTGGTCTTTCTGTACTTGGTGAAGGTCGATTTTATGTGCATGACCGAGGTGAGGTATTTAACTAGCATGTAGGCTAGTAAAATCTTATCAGGTGTGTCCAGACAGAAAAAAGGTTGAGAACCACTGGCCTAAGGAATACTGGGCAACAATGAAAGTGTTACTGACCTAGAAAGGTCCTACTCTGTAGTATCTTGATGTACTGAACACGAATATGACCATGAAAAGTTTTTATTGGCTCTTGTTTTGAAGATATTTAATATAGTTCAATTTCTATGTTTAGTCATGTAAATTTATCCAGTAGGACTGTAAATAAGCCTAGAATGATGTAATATTGCATCATATTGCATAATACCATCATGCACACATCATCCAGAGTTTATTACATCATTTTCTGATCCAATGCAGTTCTACTGCCATGCTGCTGCTGAGTAAGCTGACGTCAGCAGTGTACTATATGAAGCCCAGTCAGAAAGGGTGAGCATTTGAAATATTCATGCTGGCTGACACTGCTGGACACTCCGCAGAGATGCTCCCGAACAGGTGTACAAGAGACAAGCAAAGAAATCTAAGACGTAGTCTATGACTTCATTTTTCAAACAGTATTAACTGTAGGTCTCCTACTATTGGCATACAATTCAAGATGTAATTATATTATTGCATATTACAAAAAAACTAGAGCCAATTTTGCATTTTCACAGTCACATTCGTGTTTAGCACATGGAAATGTATAAGAATTGATTAATTTCATTTCAGTAACATGACTTTTGTGAAAATTTCTTGCCCAGTGAGCTATTGGCATACAGTTCAAGATGTAATTATATTATTGCATATTACAAAAAAACTAGAGCCAATTTTGCATTTTCACAGTCACATTCATGTTTAGCACATGGAAATGTATAAGAATTGACTAATTTCATTTCCGAAACATGACTTTTGTGAAAATTTATTGCCCAGTGTTAATAGGCAGACCTCTCCCAGCACTGTCTCTGAGTTACTAGGCCAGGCCCATCTTTAGATCATTCTTGTATCTCTCCAGTAAATGATATCACAATGTTACAAAATCTAGAACAGAGCCCAGTGGCTACTGTTTACAGGGAATACACAACCTTGCATTATAAGGGCAATTATGAAAGCTGTTTCTGAATACAAAACAGCATTTTACCCATGGGAATTGAGGCTTTTATTATTGCCCAACCTGTCGCAGGTAAAGACACACACATTGTTCAGTAGTACACATATTCTTACCCCATGGACTCGGGGAAGAGACTGGAACGCATAATTTTGATTATACAAAACTAAGCGCATTGTTTCTGACGGGAAAAATTACCCTCAGCAAAGGCAGACCCAAATATTTGCGATATGTTTTGGGTATGGATGCCATTAGTCCTGCCATAAGGGTCTTTTCCTGAAGTTTGGGAAGCCACTCATTCCCGGAAGGGCACTTGGAGGATTCCCATCGTCATGCCATGCACACCTCAGCTGCCATTCATAGCAGCACTAGCTAGGGAAAGTTGTAAAGGCCAGTGACATAACAGAATACTTGAGGCTCTGATACTGATACTGCTTGAGTATATTTGTAATAAAACATTCTTTTTTTTTTTTTCTAACACCCCGACTGCCTTTGGGTGGTGTCATAACACCTTAGTGCTAACGCTTAACACCCGCTTATACTGTACCCGCTTATACTGTACCCTGTGACACTTGAGGGATGCTTCCAAGCACTACTCAAGTCTGCCTGCGCCTGTGCACGTGTTTGTGCTCCTACACTGGCAACCTCCTGCCCAACAAACTGGTTCCCAAGCTAGCCCCTAGTGGTTTCTAGGGACACCAAGACCAGTTTTGGACCAGTTCTTTACTGGATTTAAGTGTTGCATAAACTGGAGGGTTTACTGACTAACCCTGCAGTTGCAGCAATATTAGACTTAGGGCCTTGACTGGTCTTAGATCCTTGTTTTTGTGGATATTGACAGGGGCAGTTAGACACAATCATGTTAGCCAGCTCAGCTGCCTTCTCTGGAGAACGAGGCTGGAGATCTTCAGCATGCTCTCTCACACTTCTGGACCACATTATTAAAAAAAAAAAAACTGCTCCAGGACCATCAGATTTTGACATTTCTCCAGGGTTTTAACCTCAGTTTCAATAAGCCACTAGTTGAGCTGATATTTCAGCTGAATCACAAACTTGCTGTGTGTGTCATCTGCCCCATCTGCAAATTCCAGAACTTGGTTCCATATATCTCGGGGTGATGCCAAGATTGTTCTGCATTCTTCTTCAAACAGGGAGATACATCTTCATGGACACTCCTTGGAAATCCTTGAGTGCACTCTAGTGAGCTTTCCTCCAGAATACCATACTCGGTTTTTCTCAGGAATCAAATGACACAGGCCAGGTTCTTTTGGGTACTTGCCAGGTTCTTATGGCCTGGATTGGCCACTGTTGGAAACAGGATGCTGGGCTTGATGGACCCTTGGTCTGACCCAGCATGGCATGTTCTTATCTCATTCAGGTGGCAGATTTTCTCAAAGACGTTTAGAATACCCATCAATGTCACCTCGAATATCATCAAATTGAGCAAATAAGTTGGGCCCTATCAACGCTGTACAGCCAATTTTGGTCCTCTGCACAGAGGATGGATGTGAGTCATTCTTTGTGCAGAGAAAGGGACTCATTGTCCCTTTCTCGCTGTTGGTCTTCCCATTTTTTTCATCGCCATTATTCCTCCCACTCTTCCTGACACAGCTACATGTAGCTCTGTCAGATTTCAGCCGAAGAGGTGTCAGGCCCTGCCATTTTTTGGGCCTGTGCCATTTGATCTCCTACCAGGAATGAAACTCAAGATGGTCTGTTACTATCTCACCGGTCCAGAAATTCCTGCTTGCAGATATCCACCATCAGCACACTGCTGTCCTCCACCTGTAGGTCATCTGCACCAGCATGCTGCTAATTTCCTAACTCTACCAACAAAAATTGAATGAGGGAGAAATAGACCATGCTGTTATTGCAGTCATTCACAGTTCTCTGTGTTTGGAGATTGCAGAGCAAAATGCCACTCAGCAAGTGGTGACCCTCACTTAGCCCACTGAGCATAATGATCCCATCATTAACATCAGAAAAAAAATGTCTGTCAAGCAACACTTTGTTCCTACCCCTCTCAGGGTCAACCCTGTGAACATTTGGAGGGTGCCGACAAGGACTGTTCAGGTCTGCCGCATAGGAAAATTAGTTCTTACCTGTTAATTTTCGTTCCTGTAGTACCAAGGATCAGTCCAGACTGCTGGGTTATGCCTCCCTTCCAGCAGATGGAGTCAGAGAAAAGCTGAAAAGCACCCCCTATATAACCTGGTGTGCCACCTGCGATCCCTCAGTATAATCAATATCAAAGCAGAATGAATGGCTGTTATTATTATTATTTTTTTTTTTTTTACCAACCAATGACTAGATCAAGTCAAAAATTAACCTCTTGAAAAAAGTAGAACTTGCATTAACTTCTTAAAAAACTATAACTTGTGACAAGAGGAACTATTAGACTTAGTTTTTGGGTACTTGCCAGGCTCTTATGGCCTGGATTGGCCACTGTTGGAAACAGGATGCTGGGCTTGATGGACCCTTGGTCTGACCCAGTTTGGCATTTGCTTATGTTCTTATGTCACGGAGATGTGTAGTCTTTGAAAAAATCTGCCAAAAGAAATACAAGTAGCTGAACGGACTCTCCTGCCTATGGGCGGGCATCTGGACTGATCCTTTGATACTACAGGAACGAAAATTAACAGGTAAGAACTAATTTTCCTTTCCCTGTACGTACCAGGATCAGTCCAGACTGCTGGGATGTACCCAAGCTGCCCTAAAAGGGGTGGGACCTGGAGAGTCCCGCGCGAAGCACACTGCTGCCAAAAGAATCCACCTTCGGATCCCGTACATCCAACCGGTAATGTTTAGCAAACGTGTGCAAGGATTTCCAAGTGGCTGCCTGACAAATCTCTTGGGGCGATACACATTGGCTTTCTGCCCATGACGCTGCTTATGACCTAAGAGAATGCGCCTTAAGACCATCCGGTACTGGGCACCCATGACATATGTAAGCGGAAGCAATAGCGTCTTTCAACCAGCGGGCAATAGTAGCTTTAGAAGCCTTAGTCCCTTTCTTAGGACCGCTCCACAAAACAAAAGATGATCAGACAATTGAAACGGATTAGTAATCTCCAAGTACCGCAAGAGGACTCTACGGACATCCAACCTCCTCCGATCCTTATCCTCATCAGAGAATGCCGGCAACTCGACGGACTGGTTGACATGAAATGCCAAGACTACCTTTGGAAGGATTGAGGGCACTGTCCAAAGAGAAATCCCCGAATCAGAGATACGCAGAAAAGGCTCTCGACATGACAAGGCTTGGAGCCCCGAAACCCGTCTAGCTGAACAGATAGCCACGAGAAACACCGTTTTAAGCGTAATATCCTTCAACGTAGCCCGCTTCAAAGGCTCAAAGGGGGACCCGCAAAGGCTACGGAGAACCAAATTTAAACTCCAGGATGGACAGATTGCGCACACTGGCGGCTTCAAGTCTTGGCTCCCTTCAAGAATCGTGCCACATCCGGGTGAGCAGCAATGGAAGCACCATCAACCTTACCTCGAAAACAGCCCAAGGTCACTACCTGCACCCGGAGCGAACTGTACACCAAGCCCTTCCGTAAGCTGTCCTGCAAGAAAACAAGAATGTGAACAATAGCGTCCTGCTGCAGGGACAAACTCAACCCACGGCACCAAGAATCAAACACCTTCCATACCTGAACGTACGTGATAGATGTAGAAGTTTTTCTAGCACGGAGAAGAGTGGTAATAACTACCTCCGAGAAACCCTTCTTCCTTAATTGCCTCCTCTCATAAGCCAAGCCACTAGACAAAAGCGGTCGGCCTGATCGAAAAATATTGGACCCTGCCGAAATAGGTTCAGATGACCGAGGCACAATGGACCATCCACCGCTAGGTTGATCAGATTGGTGAACCATGGTCTTCGTGGCCACTCCAGGGCCACCAGAATTACCGGCCCCTGGTGAGATTCTGTGCGTCGCAAT
Source organism: Rhinatrema bivittatum (assembly GCF_901001135.1). Taxonomy (NCBI): domain Eukaryota; kingdom Metazoa; phylum Chordata; class Amphibia; order Gymnophiona; family Rhinatrematidae; genus Rhinatrema; species Rhinatrema bivittatum. The sequence goes on along the minus strand of NC_042615.1, from coordinate 502,203,133 downwards.
AACTTTCCCACCAACGGCCAAGGAGGGAACACATAAAGGAGAATGTGTGGTGGCCAAGGAAGAACCAGGGCATCCACCCTTTCCGATCCATGATCCCGTCTGCGACTGAAGAAACGGGATGCTTTCACATTCAGAAGAGTCGCCATTAAGTCTAGGCGAGGGATCCCCCACCGGCTCGAGAGCAGCCGCATCGCTTCCCCGGACAGCTCCCATTCTCTGGGATCTAGCCGCTGGCGGCTGAGTAAGTCCGCCTGAATGTTGTCGACCCCGGCTATGTGAGATGCAGCAATGCGGGCCAGATTGCGTTCTGCCCAGGTCATTAACATGTCCGCTTTGTCGGCCACGGGGCAACTTCTTGTACCCCTTGACGGTTTATGTAAGCCACGGTGGTCACATTGTCGGAGAGAATCCGTACCACCCGGTGGTGGACAAGGGGTAGAAATTGGTGCAGTGCTAGAAGAACCGCCCTGGTCTCTAAGCGATTGATGGACTACTTGGTCTGCGACGGCGTCCAAAGGCCCTGTGCTGACCTTGATTGACAGATCGCCCCCCAACCGGTCAGGCTGGCATCGGTCGTCACAATTATCCAATGAGGATTCTCCAGGTCTACCCCCTGAAGTAAGAGATCCAGGGTTAGCCACCAATCCAGACTGGATCTGGCCGGTTCTAGCAGAGGCAATGGCAGGTGGAACTCTTCTGACTTGGGATCCCAACAAGAAAGCAGCGCCCTCTGCAAAGGTGTCATATGCGCAAAAGTCCAAGGAACCAATTCTAGGGTAGATGCCATAAACCCAAGAACCTCTAAATAGTCCCACACCACGGGTGAGGGAAGAGACAACAGGCGCCGTACCTGAGACATCAATCGCTCCATCCACACCAGAGGCAGTGAAACCTTGCCCATGGCGGTGTCGAACCGGGCTCCTAGAAACTCCAACACCTGGGATGGAACCAGCTGGCTCTTTGCATGATTGACGACCCATCCTAGGGACCGTAGGCGACGCAAAACCAAATGAACCGCTTCTGCGCAAAGGGCCTCCGACTTCGCTCATATGAGCCAGTCGTCCAGGTAGGGATGTACCAAGATCCCTTCCCGCCGAAGGCTCGCTGCCACTACTACCATCACCTTGGAGAACACGCGGGGAGCCGTCGCCAGCCCGAAGGGCAGGGCGCAAAATTGGTAATGCTGTCCCATGATCATGAACCGCCAAAACCTCTGGTGGTGTTCTTGGATCCCTATGTGGTGGTAAACTTCCATCAGATCCAAAGAAGCCAAAAATTCGCCTTTGTGGACTGTCGCAATGACAGATCTCAACGTCTCCAATCGAAACAGAGGTACATGCAACGCCCTGTTGACCTGTTTGAAGTCCAAGATCGGCCGGAAGGAGCCCTCCTTTTTGGGAACCACGAAATAAATGGAGTAGCGACCGGTCCGGTGTTCGGTCCTGGGAACTGAAACAATGGCTCCTAGAGCCTTCAACCTGGACCTATGTGGTGGTAAACTTCCATCAGAAGAACCACTTGTTGCTTTTGCTGAGGCCCGCAGGGAGATTCTAGGAAGAGATCCTGAAGGGGGTTGAACAAAATCCAAAGCATAACCGTGACTTATAATATCTAGGACCCACTGGTCCGAGGTAATCTTGACCCATTCCTCGCGAAACCGGGAGAGTCGGCCCCCAATCTTTGGGACTGAGGAATGGGCCAGCGCCCTTTCATTGGGGAGCGCATTGAAAATAAATTCCTTCGTTGTCTTTTTTTTTTTTCCTCAGCCCTCACTGAACAGCCAGGCTAAAGAAACAGAGGAATTTTGCGTCTCTGAACTGTCAAAGGAGGGGGAGAGTGCTGGCCCACCGGTAAGTTTTCCCTCTCAGCTCACCGGGTTAGTGTACAACTCTCCGGGAAAATGGCTGTAGGGCAATGCCCTGCCTCGCCTGCCTGCAGCTAGCTGCTTCTCTCACCGCTTAAAAGTTTTGCAGAGATCAAAATCAACCAACACTTTAGTATGTTTTTTTATATATATATATATATATATATATATTTATTTATTTATTTATTTATTTATTTAATTAATTTTATATACCGGCAACCGTTTGCACATCGTGCCGGTTTACAAGTAACTTACAACAAAAGATATATAGGCGTAGCCTTTACAGAGAACGGTGTATAACATAAACGCAGTAACAGAATAAATAACTAAATAACTAAAGGGAGGGATGGAGGGGGGTAGTCGAGACAAATGGGGGGGCAGGGGGAGGGTGCAAACAGACACAGGGGGATAAGATATGAATTGGGATTCGAGGGAGAAATATGTACACTTGTTATATACAAAATTGTATGAATCATTAGATTCATATATACAAAATATATACAAAATTGTATGAATATATACAAAATTGTATGAATCATAAAAATTGTATGAATCATTATATATATATATATATATATATAAAATTGATCTAGTCAAAGGCTTTCCTCAGAAATCAAACCTGTCAGGAGAAAGTCCCAGGAAATTTAGATAAAGTCAGGACCGCAGGTTATGTCTTTCAATCTGCTGGAGTCAGAGAAATACTGAGGGATCACAGGTGACACACCAGGTTATATAGGGGGTGCTTTTCAACTTTTCTCTGACTCCATCTGCTGGAAGGGAGGCATAAACCAGCAGTCTGGACTGATCCTGGTACGTACAGGGAACTGTGCATTTGCTCCTACAATAACAAACTCCTGCCCACCAATTTGTTTCCCCCTTGCCACTAGCAAGTACCCTGACTGTAAGCTATCCCCTAGAGATACTGAGACCCCATAAAGCTCAAGGGTCACACATTTCCTAGAAATGCATCTAAATTTCTGGGATCATTGATCAATCACAGACACAGGGCTTACAAAATAAATAGCTTATTAAAAAAAGGAGATACAGTGAACTGTAACAGTTATAATCAGCAAACAACAAACTAGGAAAAAGAACAGGGATTACACAATAAACACCTCATAATCAAGATTCACTTTAACTAGCTAGTGCCCATGGAAGCTCTGGGAATTCTCTGTCCACGGAATACATTTCAGAAGTGGATCAGGATCCTAATGCAGAGCCAGTCAGTTGTGCTCCTTAGTCAGGACTAAGATTTCTTGAAAATTGTGGGCTATGTCTCTCTGGAGCTGGTGCTGCAGAACAATCCTAATCCAGGACACTTGCTTCCTGATCAATAACATTGCTTAACCTTAAAACACTCAGAGTATATCATAATATTACAGTCTCCTGGGGAAAGGCAGGAAATGCCTCCATTTTGTATTAATGGGGCATGTTTAGCCACTTCACTCTTGGCTGACACAAAGAACAGCCTCCCAGCTGTTAAGAATTACAGAACACTGCAGAGATCAGGATCACAACTGCACAAGGATTCCTAAAGGAGGTCTTTAGATGGTTTTGTTAAATGGAGGGAGGGGCACAGCTGAAAGGCAAAAGGCACATGGAAAAGGAGTTTTATGATGTTGTGCTGGTGACTTATCCACACCTAGATTCTAAAAATATATAAATGCTTGACATCAGTGCCCCACCTCTCTCCATGGCACCAATGCTACAGTATGGAGATTAATTCACAAGCTCACATCTGAACAAACTTATCCTGTGTTTCTGTTCCCCAATTAAGACTGTTGTTGATGAAGCTTATTTTGAAGGGATAGGGACTGGGGAAAACCAAAATGAACACTGGATAATTCTTATGTTGCTCTAATAAAAGGTGTCTCACATATCCCTATCTTTCACTGCTGTTCTGTGGGTGGAGAGGAATCCTGCCCCAGTCCACCTTTTCCTCCCTAAACTGGAGAACTACTCATCTAGGAGAGGCAGTGCAACCTTGTGAACTATGCTACCCAGATACGATAAAACCTAGAGCTGGATGAGGAACCCAAGCTCCTGAAGGGAAGAGCTCATGTCAGTCCAGGTTTTTAAAATTTGCCTCAGCTGACGAACATTGTCTCTGCTTCTTCCATGGGTAATCATCACTGAAGGGACCTGGATGTGAGAGAATTGACCCAGAGTCCTTTTACAGAACCCAGACAGCTTTAGAGTCCCAACCCCACCACTACTACCACCAACATAATACAAAACTTCAGATTACACACTCCCAGGAGCAAGAAGCTTGCAACAAAGGGGTTGTTTTTGTTTGTTTTGGGGTTTTTTTTAGAACATTCTCACTTTCTTTAGTGTACCAAAAAATATTATTTAAAGGGGGTGATTTTACCAGCAGAGGAGAAGGCTTGGTTGAAGAGCTCCGCAAACATTTGTTCCATGGACACCTCCTAAGAAAGACAAGACAAGTGGTCAGATCTTGGATCAGCCATAAAGTTGGATTAAAGGCAAATCAGACATGTTATAGTTAGTGGTTACAGCAATGGGCTATGATTCTGAAATTCTGGGATATGAATTCAGGATTCCCCTCTGTTACTGATTCTGTGTGAGGCCTCAGGGGAGTCACTTTATCTCCCTATGCCTAGATTATTCAATGAAAACAAAGTGTTTATGTAAATCAGACTTTCACTGTCAACCAATACATTTTTTTTTTTAATCTATAAAGGAAATGCGCATAATAAACAGCACTAATGATGTCAGGGTTTTTTTTTTACTTGTAGTTAAGATTTCTCTAATGTTCACCCTGAACATAGAAGTCTTGGGTGAAGAGCAGGGCTGACCTTAGTGGAGATAAAGAGCCCAGGGCGACTTGGCCAGACCAGGGCTCCCAACCATGAGGTTGAAGAGTGTGTGTGAGGGGGGGGGGGGGGGGGTTGGGTTCCTTTCCTCTTCCATATCTACAGTACCTTCTGGCTCTCCAAATATGATGTTAGGGATGGCCAAGATTTCCCGCCCTGCCCTCACCCTCCAGGACAGCCCTGCTCTCCCAATCTCATTTCTCAATCCCCACCATCCCCGAGTCCCAAATATCGCCCCTTTCCTACACCCTCCAATACACGCCTAATCCCTGCAAACCCCATTTTGAAAGCTGCTCCTACGCCTCCTGGGGGCCTCTCCCTCCCCTCCATGCCCCACCCTAGCTGGGCCAGCAGGAGTACAGCTGGCGAGTCCCAAGGCGTTTAAACTCACTCCTACTACCACCAGCTGCTTTCCCTACCATGCTGCTCAGATCAGCTGATCGAACAGTGGGGAAGAGGGAAGAACCGGTGACAGCTTGGCTCCTGCTGGCCAGGCTGCAGAGTGAGATGCCCCCTCATCTCCTGGGCTCCAGTGCCATCGAGGCAAAACCATTCTTCTTCACCTGGGGCCAGGGGCAGGGAAAGGGCGCGACTACCACGGCAGTGAAGGGCCTCCAAAGGCAGAGGGCCCGGGGTAGTTCGCAACACCGCTCCCACCCGCCCCCACCCTGGGAAAGAGATCTGCCGAACATGTCAGGAGAAAGAAATCCCAACCATTCTCCTTTGAGATGCCTTTTACAGTATGTACTGTAGAAAGGTCTTACGTGCCCACCAATTTCCAAGTTTTTTTTTGTTGTTTTTTTTTAACTTATTCACAGAACTTTCTGTCCTGCACACAAGTTGAAAACGGACACGAATGGCTGCATGTGCACAAGACAAGCGTCGGAGGAAGCCGCGTCTTTGACACTGACTGGAACATTCCGTCTTCCAATAAAAGGAGATGGAATGTTCTGGCCCAATCAGGGATTCCAGAAGGAGGCAGAGCCTTTAGCCCCAACCGGGGGACTGGAGGCCTCGTCTTCAGTCCCCTCTCGAGGGTGCGAGGACAACAGGAGTTGCTGCGTCAGGCAAGAATGTCCAGGCTGGTTTGATAAGGAACGTAAAGAGAAAGGGCAGAACAACTGTAACAAAAAAAAAACATAGACAGCCCCTCACAGAAGATTTACACACAGCATCTACTTCCACCATCTTAGAAAACTACAAAACAACCCTATCTGAAATAGAGAAGGCCATGGAGAACAATTTCTTTTGGGACATGTGGAAGGGATTTAAACTCAAAACTAAACCAGAAGTTAATCAAACTAGCCATCCGAAATGGAAAATAAGGCCTGAGCACTTCCAGCACTTATATAAAGACATCAAACCTAAAGATCTCACATAGGATCAAATACACACCCTACAGAAATTATCCTGCTGGAGAGGGCAATCAAACACCCCTTGACAACTCGATAACAAAATAGGAAATCAAAGAATGCCTCCAGATACTTAAGCCCAGAAAAGCATGTGACCCCCCCAATATGGCACTAAATGAAATGCTCAAATACAGCAGTGTTCAAATCCAGGAAGCAGGAGTGAAACCTGATTCTACATTCTGGCCACTTCCCTAAAACATGGTCAGGTGAGTAATTACACCAATCTATAAACATGGAGCTACCATTCATCTAAATAAATATAGGAGGATCTATGTCAACAGTAACATTGGCAAACTGTTCTGTAATGTCTTCAACAAACCAATTCTAAAGATTCCTAATGAACAGAAAAAATCTGCACAGAAGTCAGACTGGGTTTCTTCCTGAACACAGAACCACTGATCACATTATTACCTTACAGACGCTAATCAATAAACTCAGGGAGAATGTCTGTATGTTTTATTGACTCTATCCAGCACTCTGGCCTCAAACTTCAACTAATACAAACTGGAATTGGGGGGGGGGGGGGGGGGGGAAATATAATTAAATCCATCTATCCATCAATTGTAAGGTAACAATATACAACTTGCAAGCAGGAGTGAGAAGTAAGACTGGGATGCGGCATGGGCCCCACTCTCTATAACATCTACATCAATCTCCCCACAGTACTGGAGAGATCCCCAGTTGCTGGTCTAAAATTAAGGGGCCGATGGAAATTTAACTCCTGGGTCACAGCAGGAGTAAAACTTAACTCACACTTCTAGTGGCCATGTTATACTATTGCTGTGCCCATGTGGTACCGTGTCTAGCTGCTTCTACCACACTGGAAACAGTAACAGAATAGATTTGGCCACCAGAAATGTTGTCTATTGTTGTGCCCAGTGCGGTTCTCCACCTCAGACCCAGGAAGGGCTTAAATGTTCAATGTAAGCTCTCTGGGGATGGAACCTACAGCTGAATAGTACACCAAAGTCAGGACACACAACACCAAACTGCATACTATTCAGCTGAAGGTGCAGTCCCTAGAGAGCTTGTGTTTTCTTCAGCTATAGCTGCAAGCCCCAGAGAGCTTACACTGGAAATGTAACTCCTTCTTTGGTCTGAGGTGGCGAAACCTCACATTTCTGGTGTCCAAAGTCATTCTATTGCTGTGCCCAGTGTGGTAGAAACAGCTATTTGTTTAAAAACATTTATCATCCAACTATATGAATGAAAGCATGCTAGATACTACCACAAGGGCACCGCAACAGAATATCATGGCCACCAGAAATGTGAGTTAACCTTTACTCTACCTCTGGCCAAGTTAACCTGAAGATCCACACTGATGTAAAAGTGCTTTAAAACAGGAGCAAGGAGGTAAATACTCGAAGCTGGAAGTAGAGTGACCAAAATGGCCTTGGATACAAGACTGGCACTGGCATCCTAACTTGGGCACAGTCTCACATGCAACACTATTTGGGCAAGGCATGCCAAATGAAATCAAAGGGTAAGCTCTCTTGAATGAGTAACTGCAGCCATTAGGGGATGCATAGCACCAAAGCGTGTACTATTCAGCTGTAGGTGCCTGCCCTACAGCTACCCTTTGATTTCATTTGGCATGCCTTGCCCAAATAGTGTTGCATGTGAGACTGTGCCCAAGTTAGGATGCCCAGTGCCAATCTTGAATGCAAGGCCATTTTGGTCACATCAAGCACATCAAGATCTTCTTAGTTCTGTTTTAAAGCATTTTTCTGCATTAGTGTAGATTTTGGTCACATCAAGCACATCAAGATCTTCTTAGTTCTGTTTTAAAGCATTTTTCTGCATTAGTGTGGATTTTTCTGGTTAATTTGTGTTTTACTATGGGGTTTTTTTAAATTCCTGCTCGATTTGCATCCTGTTAGCTTGATGCCTACTGCAGAGACCCATGTTTTTAACCTGTAAGTTAAGTAAACCTGTGCTAAAATTTATCTCTGATTTTAGTGCGGGTTTTATTACACTGGCATCTAAATGGCTCAGAAATGAAATGCCTGCTATATACAGATGATGTGGTTATTTTATCCCTTACCTCAGACGGTCTACAAGAAAACCTATACCTGCTAGAGATGTGCTGCAAATAATGGACCTTACAAGTAAATCTTGGGGGAAAAAAATCTCCAACACAAATTCAAATTCTTCCTAAATAAACAGGAAGTTGAGCTTTTCCTATATTAGACATAGCTTGGCTTGAGACCACATGCATCTGGAAGTTTTAAATTGATTATAAAAAATATTGAAAAAATCCCTAAGAGTCCCCAGACATCATTTCCATATAAAAGGATTGGTTGAATTGGCTATCAAATAATTTTAGTAGTAGTTTTATTGGGAGTTGTAATTCTTCTGAAGTTAAAAAAGAAACTTCAGAAGAATTACAACTCCCATTAAAACTACTACTAAAATTATTTGATAGCCAATTCAACCAATCCTTTTATATGGAAATGATGTCTGGGGTCTATCTTTAACCTCAAACTATGCAGAATGGGTAGGGACCTTCATTTCAGTTTTGATTTTATTTTTTTCTCAGGAATTTATCAGTATTTGTTTTTATAACCAACACAAGAGAAACTTCAGTGAAAAAAACAACAAAACTCGTTTTCCATTGAATTATCTCTCATTTTTGTTGGTTGTAGTAAACACTAACAAATTCCAAGGAAATCTAAAATAAAAACTGAAAAGGAAAATCCCTAAGAATGGGACAGAAATCCAATTCTGCAGACAGATGCTCCATATATATAAAAACGCCCTTAATAATCAGGCCGATGCAAAATCGGTGTGCGTTAAAGGGGCGCTCATGACTGAGCTCCCGCCCTTTCGACGTGCGCTGATCCCCCTCTCTGGGGCGCTCAATGCAAACGTAAATGGGCTGCCACGGTAAAAAAAGAGGCGCTAGGGGAAATGGTGCGCCTCTAGCACCTCCTCGGCAGAGTGCTTCCAGGAGAGGTGGCAGTCAGCCGGTTAGGAAAACGGACACTCAGTTTTAGAGCATCCATTTTCCTAACCTGACCACGGCACACTTTTTTTTTTTATTATTATTTTTAAATTATTTTAAATTATTTAATTTTGTTTTAATAATTTTTTTTTTTATTACTTTCTGCTTTTCTGTACACTTTTTGGGTTCCTCCAAAATTAACATCTGCTCTGGGCAGGTATTCATTTTGGCGAGTAAAAATGTGCATCCCTGGTGCAGATTTTTTTTTTTTTTTGCATGGGGTGAATAGATAATAGTCTCATCAACATGCATTTGCATGTGATGAGCGCTATTACCTACGCATGCGATTGGATGCGCATTTTGGACGCTCTAGCCACCATTTTGCACCAGGGGATATGGATGCGCATCCAATCGTGGGTTGAGTTGTGCACTGTAGCCAGTGCACGGTATAGCATCGGCCTGAATAGGTGCAGAGCAGAATTAGGACACTTCCTCTTACTACTCACCATTCAAAAAAGAATATTCAAATTCTGGCTTCATCTCAATAACAGCGACAAACTCTCTCATCTACCAAACCCTGGAAAATAACACACTCAGCATCTATATTGCATATCTGCCACACCAAACCAACACGAATACCCAGAACTCAAATAACTACAAATGGTCTATGAAAAGGCAGCAGTGCAAATATTGCAACATGCCCTGGAACACCAATACACCTTATATTGGATGGTACAAACTGGAAAACAGAACAAGCTGGACTGCTACAGATCCCTATACAGAAAATACACGTTAGCAGAATACCTCATCTTGGTCACAAATGAAAGAAAACTGACAGACCTTCACCACATACAGAATAAGTGACAAAACCTGAACTGGAAACCCTAAGATGCCTGACACTGCATGCAGTGCAACACTAGAGAAACATAGAAACATAGAAACATAGAAATGACGGCAGAAGAAGACCAACCGGTCCATCCAGTCTGCCCAGCAAGCTTCACACATTTGTTCTCATACTTAACTGTTTCTCTTGGCTCTTAGTAACCTTATGTTCTAATTCCCTTTTCACCCCCACCATTAATGTAGAGAGCAGTGCTGGAGCTGCTTCCAAGTGAAATATTAAGTGAAACTGAAATGCATTTCCTCCTGTGCAAAATACAAAGATATTAGAAAAGCACATTTCCCAAAGTTGACAGAGAAAATCAATGTCTTCCCACCAAAGAATGAGCAGGAAAATATTTTTATAAATCCTGGGGGGAATAGAAGAAACAGAAACTAATGGAGCAAAGTCTGTGGTATCCTGCTTCCGGACCAGAAATGTAATTTGACCAGGTACAATATGGGCCAGCACCAAAACCTGAGACATTACTCTGATAATGTACTTTCCATAACCTGTAACTTTGCTTGATTTGTTTTGAAATTAGTTATTTTTCTTATTTTATTTTAATAATTCCATATATTATTTTTGTAACATGTAAAATTGTCAAGCCAATAAAGTTATCTGAATCTGAAAATATAACAGTAAGAGGCAGAGGGAGAGGTGGAAGAGAAAGAGGGCTCACAAACAGCACTCCCGGCAGTGCTGCAGCACCTCTAGCAGAAGCCACCTTGCAACCTCTATCCACTGCCAGTGGCTCAGCCCAGCAGCACCACACTTGTGGCCACTCAGATCCCCATAGCTTCCGCTGTTGCCCCTGCTAGCCGCTCCCTGTAGACTCCTGGCCGCAGGGCTCCAGAGCAGGGGGCTCAGGTGGGCTGAGGGCTCTATGGACTGTGGGTAAGGAGCAGCAGGAGGTGGGGGAGAGTGCCAGCTGCAAAGACACATTGACAGCTGCAAAGGCTGGGAATTGGCAACAACCAGCAATAGGGCTTATGTGTACATATGCAAAACACAAACAACAGGGATCATAAAAATCAACTTTTCAAACTGATTTGGGGTGCTAAACAACATAAATTACCCCTCCTTGCACACAGTGAAGGAGTTCATTCAATATTAGAGGTGCTCAAGCAACCACTGTGCCCACATAGCTGGCACCTATGACAAGGATTACAGTCACCTGCAGAAAGCAAGGGGGATTATTCACATGCAACCAGCAGCAGCCACAGCATACCCATACCCACACAAAATCAGCAAACCACAAGCAATAGCAAGGGCAAGTCAGGCCCACGCCTAGTAACTGCCAACAGTAAGAGCTACAGTAATTCACTCTATTTATAATGCAGGCAGTTTTGTCATATTTTAATTTTGTGTTTATATTCTAACTAAAAACTGACACACAATGGAAGGGGCCGGTTGGGTACATGTAAAGAATGCCTTTGGATGTCATGTACTGCATGGCGCACACTTTGCCAAGTGCATTATGAGCCCAGGACAAGGGAATACAGAAAGCCACGACATCAGGCGAGCATGCCAGGTCAGGCCACTGTAGACCTGCATCCTGTCCACCCTCAAAATGCGCTTGTAGGCGAACAGAAGCAAAAAATAATCAATTCAAAAGATGGGCTGGGGAGAGGGGGATTGTGGGTCTCCCTCATCACAACGTCCTCTTTTTCTTGCCCCTGGCTCTGATAAAAAGGGCTTTACAGCCTAAAGAGAAATTCAGTTTTCTATAGGCTCCGACGGGGAGGAGGGGGGGGGGGGTCAAAGAGCATCCGAAGGAGCGAGAGAGGCGAGACGGTACTTGGGAGAGTGACAACTTTCTAACACTTATCCTACCTGCACCCCACGCCCTGCCCGCGAGGCTACCGCGAAACTCGATTGGGCTAGCAAGCCCGCCGCAGCAGCTTTCTGAATTCAGATGGCGGCCGATCCCACTCGAGAGTTTCGTCTTTCGGCGCCGGCTGCAATTTGAACACGGCAACAGGGGGGGGGGTCCGGGGTCCAGTCCACTGAAAGCCACCAAAGAGAAATCCCTCCCCTCGATAAACGGAGAGGGGAGCGGGATTGGAGCAGGAGCCGGGCGAACGCCCTCTCTCCCTCCAGCGCGCATTTCCCCGCTCCCCGCCGTGAGGTCTTACCTAAAAGTAAGCCCTTCCTCCGCACGAGCTTACGGTTTCTAGAGTTAAATGGAAAAGACCGCTGTTTACCTGTCCGCATACCTTTTAGTGTGTGTGTGTGTTTTGTTTAGGGGAGAGGTTGCTGGATTCTAGCGAACCCGAGAGAGAGAGCAGAGAAAACGAAAGCCCAGCGCGCGCTGGCTGCTGGACTCGCCCGCAGGAAGTGAGAGGCGAGCAGCGTAGGTCGGGGGCGCTCTGAAGCAGAGACGGGGGAGGGGAGCGACCCCGCCAGAGCAGGGGCTGGAAGGTTGGGGTTGGGGGGGATTGTGCTCGGGGAAAGCACGATTGGGAGGAGGGGGAAGCCTCCCCTGCCTGGTTGCTGGTTTGGCTGGCCTAGCTCTGGTTGCTGTACTGTGGAGTGTTTCCTTCCTCTGGGTTTTGTACCCGTGCTGGTGATTGTTCGCAGTGCCTGTAGCGTAAAAGCGGCTTGGTTGCCTGCAGGATTTGATCAGGGGGAGGGAAAGGGGGATCGCGCACTGTAATGGCACCAGATATTTTAGCCTTCCGCTGAGCTTAGTCATACTTGATATTTGGCCTTGGTTAGTACTGTGCAGAAAGCGCTGCCAACTAGCTCCATGTCTGCTGGCCACACCTGCTATTGTCCCCATTCTAGCCTGGGGATTTGACATTTTTGCAGACAAGCTGGAAGTCAAAGTCCCTATTGAGGGGGGGAGAGATGCAGAACCAGGATTGGGTCAGCATGGTGTCCTGGAGCTATCATTACAGCTGCAGTCTACTCTTGAGATCCCCCCTCAGGATCCATTCCCACTCACCGGGGGAGATCCACCTTGGTGCATGGCATCTGGGAGCCTTAGTTGGGTCCCTGTGCAATCCCAGATCTGATAATGAGAAGCCTTCCCATGGAAGGAGGTAGTAAAAAGTCCCTGCAAGTCATGAGATTTTGAGGGTGAGCATGATTGACCTTGGAAAGAAGAAGTAGACAAGGACTGAGCTCCAAGAATAGCTATTTGCACATCAGACAGGCAATGCACAGCAAAGACTGCACCACCTATTCCACCATGTGGCTCATGTATGCTGTTTCCCTTTAACTGACAAAATAGCCAGCCCTGTGACTGCTTCAGTCACTTTTATCTCTCTGTGCCTCAGTTGTAATCTCTGACTATGTCACTGTCAGGGTGATGAGGTAAACTGGGCAATAAAAATGCACATTGAAATTCAGCATACAGTTTATTAATGCCCAGACTAAACATGTTTTTAAACTCCATATACAGTAAGCTAATATTATGCAAATACATCGAGAGTTAAAAAAGAAAAGCACGTAGACTGTAAAATGTGCATTTGGCACAGGCTGAATGCACATTTTAACTCTGGACAAAAGTCAGATAAGGAGCTGGGAAGACAGAGTGCTTATCCAGCTAAAGTGGCTGTTGCTGTCACATAGCCAGATAAATACTGACTTATCAGGCTATCTGGCCACCGTTTGCCACTGTCACTAAGCTAGATAAGTACTAACTTGGTGTGGTAGCAGCTGCTGCCACTTAGCTGGATAAGCACTCTGTCCTCCTGGCTCTGTACTGGTTAGCTTGATAAATCATGCCCACTTTTTTGGCCTTTAACTGTTTTTAAGGATTTTCAGTGCCTGCACAGCAGTGCTGGAAACTTAATTCCATCTCTAACCCAGGCATTAAGTTTCCAGCAATAAGAAAATCCAGGTTAGGCCAGCGCACCTCTCTGCATTGGGGAGTAATGCTTAATGCCCTCATTTTGTATGGAATTTCTCTGTGAGAGTACTAGCAGCAGTACTAGCATTTTTTAACGCACATTTTCTGAGCTTAAAACTCCTTGCTGCGTCAGCAGTAAGGTTTACGCTCACAAAATGTGTGTTTGTATGAGGGTTAAAATGTGCGTTCAGATGAATGCAGCTTTCTGCATTAGCCTCTGAGAATGACCTCAGGTGAGTCAATTTATCTGTCTGTACCTCAGTTCTAATCCCCAGCTTTGTCACCGACTGTCTGTGTGTGACCTATCTTTCCATTTGTAGCCCAGAATAATCACTTTGGGGTGACAAGAAGAGCCATTCTTGTACAGATTTCCCTTACAATTGTGGGGTTGATTCCCCATGGTCATTTTGGGCCCTGAAGGCCAAATATCTCATGATACATAGTTTACCTAATAACAGCTGTCAGTGTCTAGTCAGGAGATGATCACGATAATCAAAAATATGTAATACATTGCCATATATTAAAAATACATTTCCTAGCATGTAGCCAGGTGGACGCAGGACCAATGGGTATTGTGCTCTTCTTCTAGAATCTAGCAGATGGGAGACTGAGTCAGATTTCAAAGCTGACGTCACTCTAGATACACCCCTGCAGTAACCTCAGCTCTTCAGTATCTCTCCGACTCCTAGCAGATGCGGACACTATCCCACACACTAGAATAGTGTTAAGAATTACAGCAAAGAAGAAACAAAATTTACCTTAAGGAAGATCGAGCCCCACTCTCCTGCGGTGATACCTAAGGATCCCTCCCCCAGTCGAGAATTCCTGAGGTTGATCTCAGATATCCCTCAGAGGTTTGCCTTGGTCCGGTAGTGGTTCCCGGCGTGGACTTAGCCCCCCAGTGTGGCTGAAAGGCAGCGGGTGCAGAAACGAGTGCGGTGGTGAAGGAAATTCCCTCTCACCCCGTAGCTGGAGACTTTCCGGCACACGATCGGTAAGCGCCGAGACCAGGTAAGAAAAAATCTTTAAACTCAGGTTTCCGATCTCCACAACTCTGAATGCTGTACTGAATCTGTTGCGGCGAGGTTAGCAGGGAGCACCGATTGGGTTGAGCAGCCTTGGTTAGGCTAGGCCCCGATCCGGTGCAAGGGTCCACACACGTGGAGACCCTTGAGGGGGCGCCATCTTACATGCGGGGGGTCATCGGCACCTTCTTCCCTTGTTGCCGGCGGTACGCACGGGGCAGGCCGGGCTGCCGATGCGCCTAACTTGCACGCGTCCAATACAGACACACGCATAGCTGCGCACATAACTACACGCACAGCCGCGTTTACAACTGCACATGCGCAAACATTGACACAATTGCACTGGCGCCCAAGAAAGCCAGAAGGCACTCTATTTGCACAGCCTGCCACATTAGAGCTGCGCAGCCTGAATTGGAGTCCTGCTTGTGTCAACATTGCAAAGAAGCCCAGGGGGAACCAAGGCCTGGTCCCTTACTGTCGGGAGATGGTTCCGGAACTACTGACGTTAGCTCCCTGGACCTAAGCATCTCCGAGATGGCTTCCCCACAGAAGGGCACCTCTGGGGCCCTCTACTCTGACTCCCCCTGGATTAACATGGACCCAGGGACCTTCTCCTGGTTGGAATTTTTCCAAGGGCTGCAATCCTTCGTTCAGGCGCAATCGGCCCCAGCTGCGCCCCAGGCTCAACCCCTGCCGGAAGCACAAGATCCTTCCTGCCCTGCTCGGATGCCTCGAGACGTGCCTTGCCTAACCAAGAACTTCCCTAACAGGGACCCAGACGCCTCAGATGATGAGTGACTCCCTGGAAGAAGGAGAAATCCCTCCAGGAATGGAACCATATCGAACCAGGCTTCGCTTCTTCCACAAGGACGAATTACCAGCCCTTGATTCCCAGACTCTGAAGATGCTGGGTATTCCTGGCATGAACCCTACGGCGGAACCAAAAAAGATTGGAACCCATACTTAAGCAGGCCTTTGACGCAACAGCAATGACACTGCAGATTGCTTCCTGCTGTCACTGGTGGCACATTCCTGCTTGCTCCTCTTGAGAAAGGCAAATAACTCCAGAACGTATACCGGTGAGACGATGGAACCTGTAGCAGCCTTCCTCACGGACGCAAGCTCAGACCTGGTGCGCACCTCAGCCAGGGGCGTTGCCTCAGTAGTGGCAGCCAGAAGATAACTATGGCTACGGAATTGGTCTGCGGACGCGACATCTAAAGTGAACCTCACAAGAATGCCTTTTAAAGGATCTCTCTTGTTCGGAAGCAAATTGGAAAAGTTAGTCAGCAAATGGGGCAAATCCCCAGTGCCTTGGCTACCGGAAGATAGGAGTAAAAGGTCTCAGCGTCCCTCCCCCAGAAGAACCAAGAGCGGAGGATCGCAGTGCTTTAGACCCTACAGAACTCGCAGTTCCAGCATCTCATCCCTCCGGAAGGTCCCAGCCCTTTTGGAACAGACGGACCAAGAGGGGAGCAGGCCCAGGGGCAGGCTCCAGCCATGCACCACAATGAGAATGGGCTGACCCATCCACAGGAAGAGGATAAAGGGGGTCGACTTGCCCTCTTCTACCAAAGATGAGTCAAGATAACGTCAGACAAATGGGTTCTAAACATCATTCGAGAAGGTTACTCTCTGGAGTTCCGCAGCATCCCTCAAGAAATTTATGATGTCACCCTGCCACTCCCATTCCAAGAGACTGGCACTAGAAACCACTCTAACCAGACTCTCAGTTTGAAGGCAAAAACTCAGGTTCCCTCATCCCAACAAAATACGGGGCACTATTCAATCTATTTTATCGTTCCCAAGAAGGAAGAATCCTTCCGGCCCATCTTGAACCTCAAGAACGTCAACCGTCATCTGCGGGTTCTACACTTCCGCATGGAAACTCTTTGATCCATAATAATGGCAGTACAACCGGGAGAGTTTCCAACCTCCCTGGACCTTTCCGAAGCCTACCGGGAGAGTTTCCAACCTCCCTGGACCTTTCCGAAGCCTACCTTCACATCCCAGTCCATCAGGATCACCAGTGCTTCCTGCACTTTGCGATACTGGATCACCATTACCAGTTCTGAGCGCTACCCTTCGACCTAGCAACCGCCCCCAGAACCTTCACCAAAATCATGATGGTCGTGGCGGCAACACTGAGGAAGGAAGGGATCTTGGTACACCATTACCTGGACGATTGGCTAATCAGGGCAAAGTCTTTGGAAGAGAGCCGGCAGGTGACCAGCAGAGTCAAGAGCCTACTTCAGGAACTCGGTTGGGTCGTGAACAGGGGCAAGAGCATTCTGCAGCCCTCTCAATCGCTAGAATACCTGGGAGCCCATTTCAACACCAGACAGAACAAGTCTTCCTCCCTCCCCCAAGGAGAAGGAAGCTGATGGAACAATTGCGATGACTGATGACCAATGCATGCCCCAAGGTATGAGACTATCTTCAAGTCCTCTGCCTTATGGCATCAACCCTGGAAGTTGTCCCTTGGGCAAGAGCCCATATGCAACCGCTCCAGCGCTCCTTACTGTCACGATGGAACCCACTGTCCCAGGACTACTCAATTCGCCTCCAACTACCAGCAGAGGTACATTCTCAGCTCCAATGGTGGCTACAGGAAGATCACCTAAGCAGAGGAGTAAGCCTATCCCCACCGAACTGGATCTTGCTCACCACGGATGTGAGCCTGTGAGGGTGGGGACCCCACTGTTAGGAAGATGGCCCAGGGACAATGGAACAAGGAAGAGGCTGAATGGAACATAAACAGCCTGGAAGCTCAAGCAGTCAGACTAGCGTGCCTACAATTCAGCCACAGACTCCGAGGGAAAGCAATTAGAGTTATGTTGGACAACGCGACAACAGTTCCTTACATCAACCACCAGGGAGAAACCAAGAGCCAACAGGTGTCTCCGGAGACAGACCCTCTCATGGCATGGGTGGAGATAAACCTACAAGGGATCTCGGCCTCCCACATTGCAGGAAAAGACAACTTCTCAGCAGACTTCCTCAGTAGAGAGAGCCTGGACCTGGGGGAATGGATGCTGTCTACCACAGTCTTCCAACTGATAGTAAATCACTGGGGCCTCCCAGCCATGGACCTACTGGCCACCCATCTCAGTGCCCAAGTCCCCAGGTTCTTCAGCCGCAGATGAGAGCCCCAATCCCAAGGAATCGACGCTCTCGTCCAGACTTGGCCAGAGGAAGACTTACTGTATGCCTTCCCCTCATGGCTACCACTGGGCAGGGTCATCCGCAAGATGGAACATCACAGGGGACTAGTTCTACTAGTGGCCCCGGATTGGCCAAGATGACCATGGTATGCAGACATGCAAAGACTCCTTGCGGGGAACCCTCTGTGCCTACCTCCACACAGGGACCTTCTCCGGCAGGGCCCGATTCTCCATAAAGATCCATCTCTATTCTCTCTTATGGTCTAGCCCTTGAGAGGACTCACGTGAAGAAGCACGGTTACTCAAAGGCCGTGATTGACACCCTGCTCCGAGCTCAAAGTTCTCCACATCCCTGTCATACATACGGATCTGGAGAGTATTTGAAGCCTGGCGTGAGGACCGCGGGATTCTCCCGCGGATAGCCAAGATTCCCATGATTCTGGAGTTCCTACAGGACGGTATGAAGAAGGGGTTGTCACTCAACTCCCTCAAGGTCCAAATAGCTGCACTGGCCTGCTTCAGAGCAGAAGTGGTCGATATCCGGCTATCAACCCATCCGGACTTGTCCTGCTTCCTGAAAGGGGCTAAACAACTCCAACCACTCCTAAAGTGGCCGGTACCTCTATGGAATCTCAATCTAGTATTAGACTTCCTAGCTGGGGCTTCCTTCAGACCAACACGTGGTCTGTCACTATGCCTCTTAACATTGAAGACTGCATTCCTGGTGGCAATATGTTCAGCTCGTCACATCTCTATACTACAGGCTCTATCCTGTCAGGAATCGTTCCTCAGGTTCACACCTGGAACCATAGAACTGCGCACTGTCCCCTCCTTCCTTCCGAAAGTGGTTTCAGAGTTTCGCTTGAACCAAACCATCTCGCTACCAGCTCCGGATGTACATAAGGACTCTGAAGACTCACGCCTTCTTTGCCATCTGAATGTCTGCAAACTTCTGGTGCGATACCTGGAAAGATCTGAACCGGTGTGCAAAACGGATCGCTTGTTCGTTCTTCACAGCGAGAAGAAACAAGGAGAAACGGCCTCGCGGGTGACCATAGCCCGCTGGATCAAAGCAGAAACTCCTATGGCAGCTAACTGGTTGATGAGGATGGAGTGGTTGACGGTATCGAAAGCTGCCGAAAGGTCCAGAAGGACCAGCAGAAAAGATTGACCTTTGTCGAGACCCAGGATGAGGAAGTCTGTTAGGAAAGTAAGGAGGGATTCCGTGCCTAGATTTTTACAGAATCCATATTGCGAGGCGGATAGAAGTTTATTATCTTCAATGTAGTCTGATAGTTGGGAGTTCACAAGCCTTTCCATAATCTTAGCAATGAAGGGGAGATTGGCTATTGGGCGGAAGTTGTTAGGATCTTTTGGGTCCAAATTTGGTTTTTTTAGGAGTGGTTTGAGTGACGCCAGTTTGAGGTCGTCTGGGAAGGAACCGTGGGAGAGAGAACAGTTAATAATGTCCGCCAGTGTTTTGGAGATAGAGTCTGGGATTGTGAGAAGAAGTTTGGTGGGGATATGGTCCGCTGGGTGAGAGGAGGGTTTCATTCTTCTTAGAACAACTTGAATCTCAGAGGAGGAAATGGGTTCGAAAGCTTCGATGTGAATATTTTTGATGGGAGGCTGCAGAGCCGATGGTAGGGGGGTGATCTTGGAGGGTAGTTAGGTAAGAAGACTGATGATTTTGTTTTGGAAAAACGATGCGAGTTCTTCAGCTTTGGATTGTGCTTGGTTACTGGCAAATTCTGGGGGGGGCGACCTGAGTGAGGCTAGATACATAGGCAAATAGGGCTTTAGCATCAAAGACCAGGTTATGAATTTTGGACGCATAAAAATCCCTTTTTGATTTGGAGGTGGAGGTCTTGTACAGGTGAAGCGTAAATTGTAGGCGGAGAGCGTGCTAGCGCATGGTGTTTTACGCCACTTGGCTTCTTTCTGTCTTAAACTTTGTTTAAGCCTTCTCAGGTCGTTAGTAAACCAGGGTTGTCTTTTAGAGGCATTTGAGTGGGATTTTTTTTATTGCTAGCGGACAGAGCTTGTTAGCTATGGATTCTGTGATGACATTCCAAGAATGGAGAGCAGTGTTAGGGTCGGTGAGGTCTATGGAGGGAAGGTGTGGAACCAAGTGATTGTTGAGGTCTTCAGAGGAGCATGATCTCATGTAAGGAAAGGAAGGTGAGGGTATGTGAGGGGCGATGGTTTGTTCCAGCGAGAAAGAAGTTGAGATCAGGGAGTGATCTGACCAGGGTACCTTCTTACTCTTCAGTAGGGATGTCGACTTTATGCCTTTGTTGACAAAAATCAGGTCCAGAGTATGACCAGCTTTATGTGTAGGTTTGTTGACTATTTGTGTGAATCCCATTGCTGAGAGAGCTAAGAGAAGGGTTTGACAGCTGGTAGAGAGTGAGGGGTTGTCCATGTGCAGATTGAAGTCTCCTAAGATTATTGCTGGGGCGTCCAGGTTGAGGAGCGATGTAGTTATTTCAACAATAGGGGAGGCATCAGTTTCTAGGAGGCCTGGGGGGGCATAGACGAGTAGAATTTGTAGTTGGTGTGATGTGAAAAAGCCGATTTCAAGTTTGGTATCCGAGTGGACAGGATGTAGAGAAAATCTAAGGTCTTTTTTGGTTGCTAGGAGAATTCCACCTCCCTTCTTTTTCTGTCTGGGAAGGGAGAAAATGTCATAGGTTAGCGTCGGTAGCTGGTTTATTATTGCGGTATCTGAGGGTTTCAGCCAAGTTTCGGTTATTGCGCAAATATCCAGCTTAGCATCCGTGAGATAGACATTGAAGATTAGAGATTTCTTGGTTAGGGATTGCGCGTTGAATAGAGATAGGGTGAATAGGGTGAGGCCTAGGAGCTGAGTAATCGGTGCAATCAGGATAGGTGTAAGGGGTTTTAAGTTGTGGTGTTGTGCTTGTCTGGTTGGAATTCTTCTCTGTGATAGGCAGTGCTGTAGAATTGGGATTGGGAAGGCTGGATGCATTCTAAATGTTTGAGCTGGAGAGGGGGGAAGGTGAAACTGTAGTCAAGCTGAGGTGAAGATGTTGGTAGGATTGTGAGGAGTGAAGTGGTGGCGGTCTGGGGAAGACCCTAGAAGGTAGATTGAGTTTAGTGGGTAAATGGGCCAATTGAGCCAGTTAGGGTTAGTGGCTGCGTTAGTGCTCAGGGTATATGGACCACAAACGAGTCACAAAAGCACATCAACTGGTTGGAATTAAGAGCAGTATTCTATGCAAATCTAGCATTCTGCAAAAGACTTCTGAATTCAATAGTTTAGATAGCAACAATAAACATGGTCAAAAATATTGGGTGCCTGACTCAAACTTTATACTTTTTACTTTTTACATCACCGAGTCTCTTGGACCCCAGGAAAGCTCTATAGAGCGTGACTCCAATATCTGTTGGCACTATGGCTCAATTGAAGGCACACTGCAACATATGTTATACAATTGTATCAAGATACAACTCTTGGATTCAGGTTTGGGATTATATAAGTAAAACTGTATCCCTTCCAATACTTATAGGGGCAGATTTTCAGAGCCCTGCTTGCCTAAATCCGCCCAAAACCGGGCGGATTTAGGCGAGCAGGGCCCTGCGCGCCGGTAAGCCTATTTTACATAGGCCTACCAGCGCGCGCAGAGCCCCGGGACTCGCGTAAGTCCCGGGGTTCTCCGAGGGGGGCGTGTCGGGGGCGGTCCCGGTCGTCGCGGCGTTTTCGGGGCGTGTCGGCAGCGTTTTGGGGGCGGGTACGGGGGCGTGGCTACGGCCCGGGGCGTGGCCGCGCCCTCCATACCCGCCCGGCGCGCAGGAGGCCCGCTGGCGTGCGGGGATTTACGCCTCCCTCTGGGAGGCGTAAATCCCCCGACAAAGGTAAGGTGGGGGCTTAGACAGGGCCGGGCGGGGTGGGTTAGGTAGGGGAAGGGAGGGGAAGGTGAGGGGAGGGCAAAGGAAAGTTCCCTCCGAGGCCGCTCCGATTTTGGAGCGGCCTTGGAGGGAACAGGGGTAGGCTGCGCGGTTCGGCGCGCGCCGGCTATACAAAATCCATAGCCTTGCGCGCGCCGATCCAGGTTTTTAGCAGATACGCGCGGCTCCGCGCGTATCTACTAAAATCCAGCGTACTTTTGTTTGCGCCTGGAGCGCAAACAAAAGTAGGCTATTCGCGCTCCTTTTAAAATCCGCCCCATATCTTATAAAATAATCATTTTGCAATCTCACATTATAAATGATATGCTTACTAATCAGAAAAAATTGTTGGATATTCTTATTGCATATGCTCTGCAAATGGTGCTTAGCAATTGGAAAAATAGTGGCCTTCTGAATGCCATTTATTGGTGGAATACCATATGTATTGTACATCAATATGAGGTTGCATGTGCACTGAAATTGCATCAGAAAAGTAAAGTGTATCTTATTTGTAAACCTTTAGCTGACTATCTTGCTTAATAATATAGTTTAAGTAATCTCCACTTATATTTAAATTTATTAGTATATAATTATTTATATGCTTCTGCATTCCTGTATTTTGTTCCATTATTTGTTTTTGTCTTGTTAAAATTGAAATTGAACATCGAAAGATCATCAAATTCTTCAACAGGAAATATAGTCACTTCAACAGAAGAGAAAGATAGAAATATTCCAAAATATGAACAAATGAAGGGATTTTATTTCCGCTACTTTGTGGTACCAAAAAAGACAAGTTGCATCCGATCCTAGATCTAAGAGAATTAAACATTTATCTGTGCGTGGAAAAGTTTAAGTTGAATTCTCTAGGCACAATAATGCCATTTCTGGAAGAGGATTAATGGATGACATCTATAGACTTAGAGGATGCCTATCTACATATCCCAAATCATATTCCCAAGGAAAATATCTCTGCTTTATAGTAGGAAACAAGCACTATCAGTACACAGTTCTTCCCTTTAAATTTGCTATAGCTCCAAGAGTCTTCACAAAATGTCTCGCAGTAGTAGCATCTCACCTAAGATTACAAGGCATCATTCTCTTCCCCTATATTTGGGTGACTGGCTCATCTCGAGTTCAACCTACAAAAGATTGTTGAAACATTTATCGATTATTTCAAGAACTTTAAATCGTTTAGGATTCAAAATCAATTGGACCAAGTCTTAGATTCAACCCATGCAACAGATAGAGTTCATAGGTGCAATACAAAACTGCAAAAAGCTTTCCTACCCAATGACTGAGTTCACAGCCTCACAATCACAGTACTAAAAGTACAGACCAAATATTTTGTAACAGCCAGAACATATATGAGGATGTTGGGATACATGGCAGTGACGGTCTGCACAGTGCCTTACACATACTTGAACATGAGAGTTCCGCAATGGACACTCAAGGTTCAGGGGAATCAACACTCTCAATCATTTATCTCACAAAATCAGAATAATACACCAACTCAAGAAATGTCTTCAGTGGTGATTACACAAACCGAATTTATGGCAGGGAAAACCATTTCTTCAACCAACTCCAACAAAATTCATAATCATAGATGCCTCAAAATCAGGATGGGGATCTCACCTGGGAGACGTACATGCTCAGGGTATATAGACCACAAACGAGTCACAAAAGCACATCAACTGGTTGGAATTAAGAGCAGTATTCTATGCAAATCTAGCATTCTGCAAAAGACTTCTGAATTCAATAGTTTAGATAGCAACAATAAAGTAATAATACATTACATTAATAAGCAAGGAGGAAGAGGATCTTTAATAATGTGTTTAGAAACAGTAAACTTGTGGAGCTGCACGCAGTCAAACGATCACTCTTATAGCCGTTTATGTACTGGGAAAAGAGAACCTTCCAGCAGATTCTCCTAGCTGATTTCTGACTCCCCATGAGTGAGAATTCAACATGACAATTTTTTTAAGATGTCTTTTATGAATGGGGAACTCCTCAAGTAGACCTCTTTGTATCTTCCCAGAACAAAAGTCTGCTGCTATTCTGCTTCCACTTTCCATCAAAACATGCTTTAGCAATAGCCGTATTCCTTTTAGATTGGAAAACAAAATTCCTATATGCCTATCCACCAATTCCATTGATTCTAAGGGTAATTCAGAAAGCGAAACAGGCCAACCAAAGATGATTCTAATAACCCATTTCTGGCCAAGGCAAATTTGGTTTCCATGTCTGCTTCAAATGTCCACCGAACACATACAATGTTTGGTATCTGAGGAAAACGTATCGCAGGATGGGGTTTTCCTTCTTCTTCCAGATGTTCAAACACTTTCACTGACAGCATCGATGTTGAATCCCTCATCATACAAGATCTTTACTTTTCAAAAGATGTCAAAGCAGTTATAAGAGAAGCAAGAAAACCAGCCACAAGACATGCATATTCCTACAAGTGGAACGGATTTGCAACTTGGTATGCTATGAAGGACAAAAACCCTTTTACGACAAGTTTATCTAACATTCTACAATACTTTCTACATTTATCAAACTTAGGATTAAAAACATCCTCTTTCAGCGATTTTTGCATATCATAAGATCAATGAAACTGTGTCTGAAATCTATATTTCACAGTCTGACAGGCTGGAATAAGGGAGTACCCCCGCAGGAGTGATACAGGACTGCAGCATAAGACTGAGGCTGTTCTTCTGCCTATCCAGCCCCTTCCCTTGCAGGTTGAGCCCTTGGATTCTGGGGGCCAGTAGGATTTTCCACCTGGCAAACATCATGGTGCTTCAGGAACTGGCTGGAAGCTGGAACCAAGGACATGGGCAAAGCCTGGGACAGAGACAAGGGACTGAACTGGACAAGGCAGGGCAAGGACCGGAGAAGGACAGGTCTAAACAGGCAACAGGAATCAAGAAAGCCCAACAGGGCACGAGACTAGGCAAGGTAACTCTAGTAGGCTGCAAGGCAGGACAGAGAGGCCCAGGAAGCCCAGAGCAAGGCAAAGAAGACTGGAAGGCTACAAAGTAGGACATGGAGCAAAGATAGGCCATAGAGCAAGATGAGAGGCCACAAGGCAGGCCTAGATAGACCACAAGGCAAGATAGAAAAGTGAGGAGGTGGTAGCTAGGTCAAGGAACTGAGGTGCCTCAATGAAGAGGCACTGAGGGACTGGACAGGCTGGGTTAAGAAGGCCTGGGCTTAGGCATCAGGTGATCAGTGAAGGGGTGACTTGCACATCTGGGAGTGGGACTTGCTGAAGACCGCTGGTGAAGGGGCAGCTGCGCAGCAGGCGAAACAATGGCATGGGGAGGCTACATAGCACGCAAAACCATGACATCATATACTGCAAAATTTATGAAAGGACTCTTACATTTGAAACCAACTATGAAAAGCCTGATTCCACAAAAGGATCTTAATCTTCTTCTAAATACACTTCTAGAATCATCTTTTGAATCTATCCAAGACGCTCCATTAAAGTAGGTCTCGTGCAAGACAATTTTTCTTTTAACAATTACTATGGCTAGAAAAATCAGCAAACTCCACATACTCATCACTTATTCACCATATGCACAATTCTTTCCAGATAAAGTATTAAGACCACATCCAAAATTCCTGCCTAAGGTAATCTTGGAATTCCATCTTAATCAAACGATGGTGCTACCAGTTTTTCATTCCAAACCACATTCACTTTGAACAAGCAAGAGTGTTACTTTTTTACCTTTCCAAGACCAAGTCAATTAGAAAGACAACACACTTATTTATATCTTATAGTGCCCCTAAATTGGGATAGCCAATGGGAAAACAAAGCTTATTCTACTGCAAAAAGGAATACATTGCACTCTGTTACAGACAATGTGCTGAACCTCTCCAGGAGAACATCACTGCTCTTGATCTAAGGGCAAAAGCCACCTCGATAGCTTTCAAACAGAGCCTCACTTTATGAAATCTGTGAAGTGGCCGCTTGGTCTTCCTTAACTACATTGGGCCAAATACAAACAGACTCTTTTGGTGAAACCATTCTAGATACTTTTAAAAAATATTTACTTCAACTTCTCTATTTTAACCGTGAAGGAGGTTAACAAGAATTTCAGATTAGATTCTCCTTCACTTAGCTTAGGAGTCCCTAGATGTGGGGCTATGTAGTATGTTTGTCCACAGAGAAAGCAAAATTGCATACCTGTGACAGGTGTTCTCTGTGGACTGCAGTACTACATAGCCATACATACCCACCCACCTCCCAGAAGATGAAGTAATT
This sequence comes from Rhinatrema bivittatum, assembly GCF_901001135.1. Taxonomy (NCBI): domain Eukaryota; kingdom Metazoa; phylum Chordata; class Amphibia; order Gymnophiona; family Rhinatrematidae; genus Rhinatrema; species Rhinatrema bivittatum. The sequence continues at coordinate 502,176,969 of NC_042615.1, read as the reverse complement.
TATATGTTTATTATTTTAAATTTTATAGTATGCTTTCTTTACTAAATCAGCTATGAATTACTGGAGATAAGAACATGTGTGTGGGAAATACCACCCATGCTCTGAAAGCATTTCTAGAGCTTTCAGAGCTCTTCTATCGAGGGAATCAGTCTGTGATGGCGCTGTCACATAATGTCACCCATATGTGTGGCTATGTAGTACTGCTGTCCATGGAGAACACCTGTCACAGGTATGCAACTTTGCTGTATATAATGACTTTTTGCATCATTGCGCAGGGAAGCTACGACCGAGCATTGATCAAGCTTGTATGTTCAGAAATGTTGAAGATTCCCTCATGAGGAAGGAAGTGACGTCACTTCCCATGCTGGACGCCTAGGAGCAGGGCTCCTCATCCACTGGAGCTATTTTCGGGTGTCACTAGTGGCTATCCTAGCGTTTCGGAACCTGACCTATCACGTTTTGTACAGGAAGTATCCCGGAACATGACCGCCAAAAAAAACCAGATAGACTTCAAAAAATACTCCTACAATAAGTTGGGAGAAGATTCTGAGGCTGAATTGCACAAAATGGCGGCGGACACTGAGCCGGGAGATGGAGCTGGCGGCACGAGGGGAGTGGACTTGGAACCCCTGTCCCGCGCAGAAATGCGATCCTGGTTCATTGAAATTCACCAAGATATAAAGCTTTTAAATCTGAGCTAGCCACTACCCTGCAGGAGATGAGAGATGACCATGCTGAAATGGGACGCCGGGTCGACGAGGCAGACACTCGGCTGGATGACCATGAAGAGCGCTGGTCCAATCAACAAAAGGAACTGCTTGCACTACAAACCCAGCATACAGACCTTACAGATAAAATTGAAGACATCGAAAACAGATCCAGACGCTGCAACCTGCGCTTCAAGGGAGTGCCTGAACGAGAGGAGTATACGGACTGCGTACAGGTGATCCAAAAAATATGTGCTTTGATCCTGGGGGAGGCAAATGAAGACAGCGGGGGATCCTATCCCAGCACCCAGATTGAGAGGGCGCACAGATCTCTGGGCCCTAGGCTGGGGAATAAACCAAGAGACATAGTTGTATGTTTCCATTCATATGCTTATAAGGACAGAATAGCAACTGCAGTGAGACAGCAACGCTTCTGGCGCTGGGAAGAGCATGATATTGCTGTGTATGCGGACCTTGCTGCCACCACACTGCGAAAGAGGTTGGCATTCAAACCTATTACCACCGCTTTGACAGCAGCGAAGGTTCGATATCGGTGGCTCTTCCCATTTGGATTATGGTTCCAACTAGATGGGAAATCATACAGGACATGCACACTGGATGAAGCAGTACAGGCTGTGAAGGAGGCTGGTCTGACAATGGAGGTCCCGGCCTCGAATCCTATCACTTCTAAAGGATCCCGCCCCGAGATGCCTCATTGGCAACACGTCCCTAAAGGCGGCCGCAAACAGCGGAGGAACACCAGCGACTGTCCCAGGGATGATGCTCCTACCTGAATTATTTGACAATCGCTATCTGATTTCACAAGGACAGGTCTTATTATGTACCGAAGTGTGCCGGTTCTAAGATGGTTACTATGAGGTTCTATGTTTTTTGTATTTTAGAGTTCCGATTATTGGGAATATTAGTGTAGAGATTTCTTTTATTACTCTGATAGCTTTATTTTCAGAAGCTCTGGGGATGGGTGGCTACGCCCTTGTTTCAGTATGGGCTATTCCTCCAGTAGATTTTGGGAACGATTGGTTCTTTCCCAGGTGGTTCGGGGGGGGGGGGGGGGGGGTGGTAATCTAACCTCCATATCTATAAAACTGACATCGAACAGGGGAACAAATGGTGCACTGCTAAAACTCTGTATCAGGTCCTAACCCAACCATATTGGACCCGAAACTTACAAAATTTATTGCTCGGGCACCCCACCAATTTTTTCATACCGCAGAGCATTTTTACATATTGGGCTGCAGCGACAAAAAATGCTAAATACGCTGGGGTGGGGAATTCTAATTCATAAAGACCTGCATTGTGAATTGATAAATTCCCACTCAGACCCTCAAGATCGTTATCTTTTGCTCAGTGTGAAACTAAGGAGCGATTTATTCACATTCATTTCCATTTATGGTCCGACCTCGCAAAAGGAGGCTTTTTATACCACCTTACACGCCATTATAGCAGATAAAGCAGAGGGGTGTATGATTCTGGGTGGTGACTTTAATACGACGCTTAACCCCCATATAGATAACTCTACAGGACACAGCTCAGACTCCTCTCTTACTAGAAAAGCACTCAAAAACAATCACCCTTATTTCTGGGATTGACATTTGGCGATCTCGATTTCCCACATCTACATCTAGATGTTATTCCTTTTATTCGCATCCTCATAGTAGTTACTCATGCTTGGATATGTTCCTGATGGATAAAACACGAATAAATATGGTCCGAGCCGTAGAAATTGAACCGATAGTATGGTCGGACCATGCACCAATATGGTTTACGTTGCAACTGCAAAATTACGACAGAGGACAACGTTTTTGGCACCTTAATGATTCTTTGCTAGAAGATAGCGAGTTTCAGCATCAGATATCGAGGGAAATACAAGAATATTTACACTTTAATGATACGGGAGGGATGGATCCCGGGAATGTCTAGGAATGTTTGAAAAGTGTCCTACGAGGCTCTTTTATCTCTCGGGCTTTTGTTAAGAAACAGAAAGGGAACGGCAGGGGCTGATGACACATCTCCATAGCTTAGAAAAACCCCACATGCGGGATCCTGCCCAACACCCTCTGCGGCAGGCCATTCAGGAAACACAGGACAAGATAGCAACACTTGATTCGGCGCTGATCGCCCACCAGTTAGAATTGGCGCAACAGAGGTTTTTTGAGGGAGGGAATAAAGCATGGAGGTATCTGGCACAAACGCTAAAGCGTAGGCAAGCGCAAGCCACTATTCCCAAAATTAAGAGTACAGAGGGCACCCTTCTCACAGATAATACCTCCATTAGACACCAGTTTCATCAGTTTTACACTCAGCTTTATAGTACGGACACAACCATTTTAGACGGGGCTATAGCTCACTACCTGTCCGATATACCCCTGCCCGAATTGACTACCATTCAGTGGCAATTTTTAGATAAAGACATCACCCTGATGGAAATCCATGAAGCTATCAAAACTCTAAAACCGGGTAAATCCTCGGGATTGGATGGTTACACACCTAGATTCTACAAACAATATATAACTGTCTTAGCTCCTGTACTCTTAAACTTTTTAACTCTTTAAGGACAGGTTCTACCTTGTCCTCCCATGCCAACACAGCAGGGATAACCATATTGGTGAAGCCAGGTAGGGATCCTGCTCTTTGCGGATCTTACAGGCCCATATCCCTATTGAACATCGATGTGAAAATTCTGGCGAAAATCCTAGCAAATCGGTTGAATTGTTTTATCTCACAATTGCTTCATTCACATCAGGCGGGGTTCATTCCTGGGAGGACAACGGCAGACAATGTCTGTGACAATATATGGTATGTGAAAAAACATAACATACCCGCCATAGCGCTCTCTAGCGATGCTGAAAAGGCGTTTGATATGGTGCATTGGCCATACCTTTTCTCTACAATGGAAAGAATGGGATTTGGGGCTCCCTACCTACAATGGTTACGTCAGCTATATACTGCTCCCAAGGCATGCTTAAAGATTAATGGAGGTTACTCATCTACATTCACAATGGGCAGGGGAACCAGACAGGGCTGTCATCTCTCTCCCCTATTATTTGCCCTCTTTCTAGAACCCTTTGTGATTAATGTTCGGCGATACGCTGCTATAATGGGGTTGACTGTGGGACGGATCTCCTCTAAACTTTCTCTATATGCAGATGGTATCATGCTTACTAACCCTGAAGCCTCACTTACCAACCTGACTATCGAAATGGAGGCGTTCAGTAGGGTTTCGGGGTTCAGTCAATTGGGAGAAATCAGAGATTTTAAATATTACTCTTTCTTCCCACATTGCATCTCAATTACAAGGGAAGTTTCAATTTCGATGGGCTCATTCCCAAATAAAATACCTGGGGGTGCAACTTAGTGCCTCTCATGATCTATTCTCCCTCAATTATATCCCCCTATGGAATAAACTAGCTAAAGAAATGGAGGAGTGGAGCAGATACCACATTTCTTGGCTGGGACAGATGGTGGTCTTTAAAATGACCCTCCTGCCGAAATTACTGTACCTATTTCAGACGTTGCCCATCAAGGTTTCCGCCTCCCAGCTTCGACTGTGGCAGCGGAAATGCATGGCCTTTATTTGGGCTGGGCAGAGACCAAGGGTGGCTCGGTGGGTCTTTTTCCAATCTAAAGCTCAAGGTGGGCTAAACGTTCCCAATATCTCACGATATTACTGGGCCGCTCAGTTTAAAAAATTGGTAGATTGGCATAAAACATGTCAACCTAAACAATGGGTGCAAATCAATCAGGAAATTCTTGGCCAGGTCCAGCTCAGTAGCCTTCTTTGGCAACCTAAGGGAACATGGCTTGTAGAACTGGGGACCACGCTACCCTCCTCTATTCTCGACGCATTGGCACTGTGGCACCAATACGGGACTAGACTTCTGGGACAGAGGGAATATCATGCCAGCTCCAGCCTTTATGTTAATAAAGCGTTTTGGCCTGGACACGAGAACCCAGCCTTTCAAACCTGGCGGCGTCAGGGAATTATGAAGTGGGAACACATCTGGGGACCACAAGGCTTGCGTTCTTTCGTGGACTTACAACGCCAGTATAACTTACCAGATTTGGCTTCCTTTCCCTATATGCAAATAGCCCATTTTGCACGTACCATTCAGATTGACACTCACCTGAAACTTGGCATGTCTGACTTTGAACAGTTATGCAGGAAGGTTGACATGTCCAAGCAGACGCTTTCGGGGATATATCAATTGTTAGTGCCACCTGCAGGGACTAAACCGGCCTTTCAGCAGGCGTGGGAACGGGATCTCCAGGTAGAATGGTCAAGCCAAGAATGGAAGAATATCTTTCAGAGGTTAGGGAAAGGATACATCGCCACGTCCATGATAGAAAATTCTTATAAATTGTTGTACTGCTGGTATATGTACCCTCAAAAATTAAACAAATTCATGCCCCGTCAATCAGAGAAATAAATGTTGGAGGGCTTGTGGCTTGGTAGGCACATTTTTGCATATGTGGTGGGATTGCCCTGTCATACAGGCACTGTGGCAAGCGATCTTTCAGTGGCTGGGTGATATGGTTGCTGGCTTGGCTCCTATTACTCCGGGCCAGGCATTTCTAGGGTTAACAATACCAGGAATTTCAGACGACCATAACAGGATGGTTCACCATATTTTGACAGCCACTCGTTGTGAAGCCGCAAAATCATGGAAAGAGCCTGGGGTGCCGACAAAAGCATTCATACAACAGAAAGTGGAAAAAATATATTTATTGTCTAAAATAACAGCTTTCCAGCATAAATGTACTCAAAAATTTGATAAGACCTGGCAAGCCTATTTGTCTTGGAAATCTACCCAGGCTTCATGTTTTTCTCTGACAACTGTATGAATGCAAGTCTCGAGTCGCTATGACCTATAGAGCTTATGAACAGGGGTCTGGATCCTGATATCTGTTGGTTAAATTTGCTTCTTTGCACATAACTCTCCATTTGTTGCTTGTTACTTATAATGGAGGTGGTGGTGGGTTGGGGGTAAGGATTGGAAAAATGTATTTGGGCTCAGATATCGTAGAGTGAATCACTTGATCGTTTTCTTTCTCTGTTTTCCAGGGTATGTTCATGTAAAGGAACTGATTTGTGTTTGGGTACTGATACTGTGATATATTCCATTTGTTTTGTTTTGTATCTACCTGGACTATGTGTGATTCATTGTATGTTCTGTTTTGGTTAATAAAAACCTTAAATGATAAAAAAAAAAAAAGAAATGTTGAAGATTCCCCCAAGACAGATGCTTTCGAAACACAATCCCTGTGATGTGTTTGGACAAGAACTATATTGATAATACTTTCAATTGCTTTAAAAATTATATATATCTATATTTATATATATATCTAATAAATAAATAAATAAATAAATAAATATCTCGAGGACTTCCGGCGATGACGTAAGCCGAGACGGAAGCAGGGGGATAGAGCTCCGCGGCCCCGCTCCTCATTACCCGAAACTTACTATATTTAGCCGCTCGATTTCTCGCCCCAAATCCCTCCTGGCAGCCGTGCAGAGGGTCGCTGTCGATCAGGCTCAGCCCGACGGGCGTGGAATGAGGAGAATGGGCACCAGAGGCAAAACGGAGCGCCGCCCTCACAGACCCCGAGGAGTTAAGATGGCGGAGACAGTAGGCCCTACTACGCCCGTTCTGACTGCGATTTCGGAAGACGCCCTACAAAAAATTTCCCAAAGTGTTACGGAGGCATTGGATAGCCAGCTCATCAAATTACAAACCTCCATTGAAGATATTAAAACGGCTGTGGAAGGGCACTCCAAGAGGCTGGACGTGGCGGAAAACACCCTCTCGGACGTGGGGGATAGACTGGCTGCCTCGGAAGAGGGGGGAGGGCGGGGCCGGGGGCAGGGGCCCCGGACGTCGGTGAAGGAAGGTCGAGACCCCTGTTCCTGGGAGTATGGAGGGATTTTGTATGGGGGAGGATGATTCGGGATGTATGAATGTGTGTGTCAGTGATATTAGGGGAGGGGGGCGTTGAATTGTCCAGGGAGATGTGTGCAATTTACCAGTTATGGTACTATGAGGTCCCATTACGAAGGTCTGTGTCTCAGTGGTCTAGGCTGGGAGGCCACAAGACACTATTGGAAATGGTATTCTGGAGCCCTATGGGGCCCCAGGCTTTTGTAAAAGCTCTTTTTGCTCAATTATGGCACAGGTTAAAATAGTTTCCCTCAATGTGGACGGAATCCACTCTCCCATCAAACGTACTAAGTTGAATGCGATGTTTAAACGTATGAAAACCCACGTAGCGTTTTTGCAGGAAACTCATTTGGGAGACGTGGAACACGCTAAGTTGAAGCGTGATTGGGTGGGCCAATGTTATTACTCGTCCTTTAACAGGCGCAAGAGGGGGGTGGCTATTTTAGTACATAAGAACTTGCCCTTTCAACTTACCCGTTTAAGCCAGGACGTCGAAGGGCGATACGTATTGGTGGCGGGAACACTCTATCACCAGAAGGTAGTTTTTTGTAACATATACGCCCCCAATGTGTATGCGCCTGGGTATTTTGCCACCTTGCTGCAATTGCTCATGGAATATTCAGATTATAGTCTAATAGTGGGGGGGGATTTTAACGTGGTGGCGAATAAAACTGTGGATATTAAACCTCCCAAAATGTCCTCCCCAGCTGATGCGGGTAAGGGTATTAATCTTTTATGTAAAGAACTGCAGCTTTTAGATGCGTGGAGGGTGCTCCATCCCCAAGACAAGGATTTCACCTTCTACTCCCATCCCCACAATACCTATTCCCGACTGGATTATTTGCTGCTTTCTGAGAGATGTTTTCCCCAATTAGTGGATGCTACTATTGATCCGATGGTATTGACGGATCATGCTCCCATCAGCCTTACTTTGCGTTGGGGACCTAGCTCTCATGCGCCGTTCTCATGGCGTATGCGACCCGACCTTTATTTGGATGGCACTTTTAAAAAGTATTTACGGGATAGCTGGGCGGACTATCTTTCTCACAACCACTTACCAGATGTTGGCCCCGGGACCTTGTGGGAGGCAGGGAAAGCGGTGATGCGGGGGGCAATCATTGCTTATGTGGCCAAACAAAACAAACAAAGAAATGCTGAGATTCTTCGGCTTACAGCAAGACTTCAGGCTGCGCAGGTATTACATCAGAGTACTGTGCGGCCAGAGGATAAGGTTTCTTTAGATTTGGCCCGCGTTGCCCTGAATAATTTGTTACATATTCGTGCCTCGAAATCTATGAGGTATTATCGGTACCAATTATATAAGTATGGTAACCGACCTAGTAGACTCATGTCTCACCTGCTCCGGCCAAAAGGGGACAAATTGTCTATTCCGGGGATTCGAGACGGACAGGGGATGCATCGCACGAGCCCTGCGGACATTGAGGCTAGATTTTTAGAATATTTCACACAGCTCTATGGCGGGAAAACTATGTCGAGGGAAGGGGCGGAGGCTCTCTTTCAGGGACAGTCTTGGCCTCGCGTGACTCCGGAGGACCTTTTAGCGATAAACTGTCCCATTTCTACCTCGGAAATCTACTCTGTCATTCAAGGTTTAAAACTGGGTAAGGCAGCGGGACGAGATGGGTTTGGGTCTGAATACTATAAACTTTTGGGTTTTCCCATATTGGCCCCCTTACAGGGTTATTTTACCAGCTTACTGGAGGGTCTGTCATTCTCGGATGAAGCCAATGGGTCGGTTATTGTGGTCCTCCCCAAACCAGGGAAGGACCCCTTAGAGGTGGGCTCCTATCGGCCCATCTCATTGATCAATGTGGATATTAAGATTTTAGCCTCTGTTCTGGCTGCTAGGCTGCAGAACTTCCTCCCAACTTTGATACATGAGGACCAAACGGGGGTCGCCAGAGAGTGAGAAACATCCGCCGTCTCCTAGCAGCACTTAGTTACCAATCACCGGAAGAGGCCCTTATACTGAGTCTAGATGCTGAAAAAGCCTTCGACTCTATATCGTGGGAATATTTGTTCTGGGTTTTGGAAAAGTATGGTTTTTCGGGTCCGTACTTGGGATGGCTGGCTGTCTTATATAGTAATCCTAGCGCTACCATTTTACTGAATGGCAGGCCCACGTCCAGTTTTCCCATTCGATGCGGAGTTAGACAGGGTTGCCCATTGTCCCCCCTATTGTTTGTCCTGGCGCTGGAACCCCTGGCAGATCGCCTGCGCGGGGACAGGGCTTTCTATGGCCTCAGTGTGGGCGGCCACCCTATGAAAACTGCATTATTTGCCGATGATATTTTGCTATTTGTCGGTCGGCCGCGCACTAGTGTCCCGGTCATTGTGCAGCTGTTCAACCAATTTGCCCTAGTGGCGGGCTTACGCATTAATTATGCTAAATCAGAGGCCCTCGCTCTGAATGAACATCTGCCTGATAGGTGGGGCGCGTCTTTTCCTTTCCACTGGGCCCCGTCTCGTCTTAAATACTTGGGAGTCTGGGTCCCCAGGGATCTAAAAAAAATTATACGCTTTAAATCTTACTACCTGCATTGATAAACTGCTAACTCACTTGGTGGCTTGGACCTCTCTTCCGCTGTCTTTCTTTGGCCGCTGTGCTTTGGTAAAGATGGACCTGGTGCCCAAACTTCTCTACTTATTACACGTTACCTTGTTGGTTGCGAGGGGTGGACATTGGGCGCCTGCGCTCAGGTATACAGAGGTTTCTATGGCGGGGGAAGTGGGCGAGACTTCCTTACTCAGCTTTGGAGTTGCCCAATGACCGGGGAGGGCTTAACATGCCCAACTTTAGACTGTACAATGTGGCCTGTCAGTTACGATTTGTGGGGGAATGGCTCACGGGTACCTATAAATTGTGTGCGGCCGGGATGCTTATGTGTATGTCTGCACCTGGTTCTCCCGTGAGCATCATTCAATCTCGGGCCACGGTACGCTGTACTACCCTGTATCCTGCAATTTTGCTCTCTCCTTGTATCCAGGCATGGAGATGGTGGAGACGGTTGAATGCACGATCGGGGATCTGGTCTCTCCTGCTTCCTCTGGTCCACAATCTGGAATTTCTGCCGGGGCGGGAGAGTGGGGCTATATTTAAGTCTTGGGCATCTCGGGGGTTGTTGTTTCTGTATCACATGTTCGATGAGGAGACGGGTCATCTACTGGATTTTGCAACTCTACAACGAACGTACCATGTTCCAGCCAAGCAATTTTATGCTTTTCTTCAGGTCCGTCACTATATTCGTTCCTGTGCGTGGACTGAGGCGGACATAATGGCAGAACTTAAATTCGCTAATGGAACTTTTGATACTGCCTACCTTACTAATACCATTACCGCATGGAAGAACATGGGACAGAAACTTCGCAGCCTGGACAGGGCGGCTCATTTGGCAGGACGTTGGACTGAGGCTCTTAATTCTTCGGTCACCGCTGCCCAAATCCTCACTGCCTTTGCACGCTTACAGAAGACTCTCCCAGATATTCGCCTTCGGGAAATACAATTTAAAATTCTGCATTGGCTTTACTGTGATGACATTCGAAGGTTTCAGATGCGCCTGGCTCCTACTGCGTTGTGTATTAAATGTGGCTTGCAACCCGGGACCTTGGCCCATAGGTTATTTGATTGCTCAACACTCCGGGTCTTCTGGACAGCCATAGAGCACACATTGAATACTTGCCTCGGTGTGGCCGTTGACTTTACGGGAATGGTGCTTGTGACAAGTTCCCTGCCACACTCTTTACTGGATAGATCCTCCAAAGTGAAGTTTGAACGGGTGGTAGTCATGCAGGCGTGCCGTACTATTCTGAGTGATTGGCTGGTTCCGGACATCACACCCACTTTTCCAGCTTGGATTCGGCGCATGGCTGAAGTGGTACAACTGGAACGAATGGACTTTCTGTTGGGCCGCCGAAGCCCGGATAAGGTTTATTGTGCTTGTTGGGCTGCCTTTGTGTTGACAATGCCTAAATCTATGCAGGATGACTTACGGGAGAATGGGTACACGTCTGAATGGGCAGTTCAAGGGGGGGAGGGGGGTACATAAAGTGTGTGGGTGTGTGTGCGTGGATGACTGTGGAGTGGATGGGGGTTGGGGGTGGTAGGGAGGATGGGCTTAAGGGTTTAGGTAGGGTAATTGTGGAAAAAGGTGGGTCAGGTGGCGGCAAACCAGAGGTTCTCCCTGTTCAAATGTTTATTGCGTTTCCTTGTTTACTGTCCATATTGTTCAGGATGTTTTGTGAGCGTTTTGGTTGCTTCCTGCTTGACGTTACCAATAAAAATACTATTCTGATAAAAAAAAAAAAATTATATATATCTCAAGAGAGACTTGATGCTTAAAAAAGTGAAATACCACATTAGAGAACTTTGCATTAGGATGAGTGTAATACATAGGCACTTAATATGACATGCCCAGCTGGCTTCTACTGCAGCTTGTCCAAAGTGCCAATCCCCCTCAGGGACCCTTTCCCATGTTTTATGGGCATGTCCGGGCATTCAAAAGTTCTGGGGGAGTGTTGTGGGATATTTGCGACGATTGTTGGGGATTAATCTTCCTTTATCTCCCTATATGATTTTATTTGATTGTATGCCTCGCCCGCTGATTCGTGTGCAAAGCTTGACGGAGTTCTTGAAAAAAGCCTTCGCAGTGGGAAAGAAAGTTGTGCTTATTACTTGGAGAGACTCAGCTGTTCCCTCCTTTTGGGTGTGGCGCACTCAGCTACATCATCTGCTGCAAATGGATAACCTGGCTTCTAAAACTAGTCCACAGAAACGCCGCCGCTTCCTTCTGGTTTGGAACAGCTACCTACAGGCTCTACCGCATCGGGCACGAAGTCTGATCGTGAATGACTGATGTGGATCTTGGACCGTATACCCTCGTTACTTGTGGACACTATGGGGTTTTTTATATATAGAAGACTTCCTAATCAAGGGGCGGATGGTTGGGTTGGGGGGTGGGAAGGGGGGGACAGTAATTCCTAATGGCAGCCTAGTATGAATACTGTTATTGTTTGAAGTATTGGGGATGTATAAGGACCAATATATCCCTGATAAATGCTTGTTACTTAAATGTTTGATTTGGGGATTCATACAATTAACTAAAATGAGTGTTTCCAATGAGATGATGCTTCTGATAGTACTCCTTGTGCGATTTGCTACTGTCATGTGGTTAGTTTTGTGTACTTCATGTTCTCCTGTTGTATGGTCTGCACTCAATAAAATTGTTTAAACATAATATGACAATCTCCCTTTTAATATTTATACAATGGTCATGCAAGAGAGAAGTGGTAGATAAGTTACATGATTAGTTTTAAAAATATATATATTTGGCATGGTTCAAAATAAGATATGGAGCCACCAAAAATGTATCATTAAAATGCTCTATTCCGCCAAGGACTGGGCCAAAAGGGATCAATCGCCCATGCATGTATGCCACTTGGATTCACCTCCTGGAGTGCTCAAGGCTGAACATATTTACCTTTGTCATGGAAGGAGCATCTCCAGAAGGTCTCTGCTGAGGCCACACAGCTCCTATTATAATCAACTGGAGTTATTTGTGTCATTTTTCTGATTTACTCTCATTTACCTGAAACAAGCTATGCTGTCTTACTGCGTTGCATGCCATGAGAAGGAAAGGTGGCAACTTTCAGCTATGTAAAAAAATCACTGGCTGTACATCCTTATGGGAAAAGACACTTTTAAAGAGCCAATATTTATTTATTTATTTTATTTATTTAAAGTTTTTTCTATACCGGCATTCATGATACAATCACATCATGCCGGTTTACAGATAACAGGGGGTGTGAAAAAAGAAACAGAACATTGAACATGTGCATAGAACCGTAAAAATTACATTACAACAAGGTATATCTAACTTGGGGAATATTACTTTCTCCTCAAAAGATTTTTTAGCAACTTAGCTTTTTTTTTTTTTAACCATCATGCATATTGTACTTGAATCTGGATGTAGTATTTTGTTCCCCTACCCATCCCCACGGTTTTAAGAGTTGCTCAACTTACAAAGAATTTTCATAATGTTTACAAAGACCTCTCTGGTCATTCAGTACAAAATACAATGCTAAAGCTCACACAAACGTAAGCAGCCCGCAAGATTAATGAGCAACAAGTCCCAACCCATGTGTCCATTTCTAATGCCATATGCCTGTAGTTCATTAAACCTCCAAAGGAGGCCAAATTTCCCAGCTTGTATTGGAAAACTAGGTTTTCCTCTATAAAAACATAAGAATGCCTCACCCTTGCCCCATGCTGATTCTTAGTTCAGAGAGCCCTCCCTGCAACTGGAGGCAAGTCTTTCCATGGAGAACAAATTCAATATCTACTGGAATCAACACTCCACGTATGGGGAAGCACCAGGAACCAGCCAGTGCTTACTTTGCCGCTGTTAATAGGCATGAGATCAGTGAAGCTACTCACCTTCTTAGAAGTGCTTTGACAGATTCTCCATCTGACACAACCAACCTACCACTTCCCTATATTACAAGAGTGGCCAACTACGGTCCTCGAGAGCACCAACAGGCCAGCTTTTCAGGAAATCCATCATGAATATGCATGAGATACATTTACATAAAATGGAGACAGTGCATGCAAATCTCTCTTGGGCATATTCATGATGGATACCCTGAAAACCTGGCCTATTTTTGGCTCTTGAGGACCAGAGTTGGCCACCCATGCTATATCACAGATGTCCTCTTCCTTCCTACCTTACCACGTCCTCTCTCATATACACATGCTATCAGTACTGTAATATTTTGACCCATCACGGGGAGGCCTGCAACCGGCCACATTCACCCCCCAAAGACGCCGCCAGGACGCCATGACCCGGTCGCAGTGCTGATGCCGCCATGCTGTCTCCACCCTGGCTCCTTAGACACGCCTGTACTTATTGGCCCCATTGTGGGAACTCTCTTGGATGATGTAATGATGGATATTTAAACCCAACCGTGATACCAGCACACTGTCTCAGCAACAGGTCCTCCTGCTCCTAGCAGTGTATGTTGCTTGTCATGTTTGTTCCAGCCGTGCCTCCTCCTTGTTCTAGCCTTGCCTTGTCCAGTCTTGTCCAGTTTTCCCAGCATTGTCCTGGTCCCTTGTCTGCCTGCATGATCTCCTGGTGCAGACCCTGCTGTGGACCCGGACCACTCTCCAGTTTGCAGCCTGGTATTGATCTCTGCTCTAGACCTCGACAACGCCCTGTACACTGCCAGCCTCAACCCACTGCCTGAACCCAGTAACTCTCTGATGGTTGCCTGCCCTGACCTTAGCTTGACTCTGGACTTTCCTATTCTGACCGCCCTGTAGGACATTCGCCTAAGTCCTACCGGCCCCTGGAACCCAGGGGCTCAACCCGCGGCGAATAAGGCCGGTAAAGGTGAAGGTCCAGCTCAGTACCAGCCCAGAATGTGTTTGCCAGCTGTTGGCATTGACCTAGTGGGTTCACCCATTGGACAGTGTCAATCATGTCACAGCACAAAGGCTCACAACCATTATCAAATACACACAAACATATTCTTCCACTCATCTCTCTCATTCATTGTCACACAACTACAAGACATGACCCCACCCGGTATAATCATACAAAAAAAAGGCATATTTTACAATTTTTGGCCCATTCTAGGGCGCGGTTTTCCCTGTTAGTTCCATCCATCAGCTCTACATATCTTGTGGGGACAGAGGGCCACCTTCCTCTCCTCCTCCATCACTGCTCCCTCTTCTGGCTAATCCACCAGCATGTCACGATGTTACTGAAAGAGGATAAAAAAAAAAAGTAAATCAGAAATTGTATTCCGCAAATTTCTATCACAAAGCAAAACATAATCCAGAAAGTGGAAAGCAAGTGGGTAGGCAGCACGTGCAGTCCTACATCCAAAAGGACCATCGATTCTGCTGCAGGGTCCTACCCCACTTCAAGTACAATTGTTAAACCTGGACTAGAGGAGTCATGCTGTGTCTACCTGAAACAAAATACAATGCAGAGCAAGAAGCAAAATGTAGCAGACAGAGCTAGAAGCAGTTACACATGTGCAGAAACTGTACAGGTAACATCCACAGAAGACCAAAAACCAATATAAGATGTCAGGGGGCACTGTAGAGATACCAGAAAAAAAACAGAGCTATTTCTTCACCGACAGGGTGAAGGAGTAAAAAAGAACTGTAACAGAATTCAAGAAGGCCCGGATAAACGCAGAGGATCCTTTGTTGCAAAGAAGTGAAGGGAATACTGGAGATCAAAGGGGATCTCTGATATTGCAACAGGAAGAAACTTAGATAGATCAGTCGGTCCTTATCAGCTGTCATAGTCTTTGTTTATAAGGTGCTCTCTCCTTCTGCACACAGACAGCATGTATCTTTCCTTTGCATGCAACAACGTGCTGCACCCAAACCAGAGAATGGAAACCCACACCTACACAGCCGCAGGGCACAAAGACAGGCATGGTGGGTATGCAGCGTACATGAGGCAAGAATGTGGCATACATCATCCCCTCCCCCCCTACCACACCAGGATGCCAGACAAACACACCCGGCACATGAAAGAGCATTCTGAACTACACGCACAAGCTAGCAAGGAAGAAATCAAGATATGCAAAGAAAAATACATAGAAATGGGCAAACGCCACCTACCGTAGCTCCCCTTCCAAACTAGCATAAACCTCAAGGCCTTGCGCCAACCAGAGGGGCACCCTGGCGTTCACAAATGAGCCTTCTACAAAGTGAAGTGCCCCACTTTGAATCCTGGACCAGGCGAAAGCTCAAAGCTAGTCTCTGGTGGCTCTGGGAAAAAAAAAATTACAAATTATGTTTTAGATGACAACCTAGCAATGGTCAGAGTAAAGTACAAATCTCTTATTACTGCTCTCACGCAGCCTTCCAGCACACTCTGGAGGCAGCAACAATTTGTGGGCTCCCAGAGCTTTGCACACAAGTTTGTCATGTAAAAAAAAGATTTTTTTTCTCACCAAAGTGGACAGGAGAACCCTCCAGGGCATTTCTTCAGTGTCCCAGTAAACATCAAGAAAGATAAGCTCAAGATGGCCTGGGTAGCAAATCGAGCAACGAAGCAACAGCAACACGCGACGTCTATGTTCTTACAGCGTGCGATGCATCCATTAGGGTGACACTGCAAAGTCATTTAAAAAGAGACCATATCTGACATGGCACAGTTCATACAATAAGAACACATCCTGCTCTATAGTGTCCTCTTTAAAACGAGCAGCAAAAGCAAATAGCAGCAGTTGCTGTACTGGTTCCAGTTGTGTCAGTTCCTTTCAGCTGTGTTTGCCATATCTTACAACATGATGCATCCTGGAGCTTGTACGGTGCAGACACGGGAGGTGAGAGGGGCTTTGTACCAGACAGGTCAATTTCTCACTGCAGGTGATGAACATGGTAGATGAGTACCCAGGGGTCTGCAGCCATGGTATATATGAGGGGCGGACTTCTAGGGGTGCCTTGGACTAGGACTTAAAGTGAGACGGTATAGTAAGCAGACTGCTTACCTTTCACCATCCCAATCCAGCCAGAAAGGGGGGAGAACAACTGCCCCCGCCCACTGAGTCAGTGACAGAGCTGTGCACTCTCATGTGGCAGGATCCGGGGTCAGTTCCCCTGCCAGGTTTGGGATGTACGGAGGCAGTGTTCACTAGAATTCCCCCGGAAGAGGCAGGGAGAATTCTAGTCTTTGTACAAGAGTGACACCTACAGGTAGCATTTGGAGTGTGCATGTACTGGATTCTGAAGCCAGCCACTGTCTGGGGTCCCCCTTCTCTTCCCTTGCCAACAAGGGATTGTGGTTGCAGTGACTGGATTATAGGGGAAGAGGGAATCAGTTGCAAACCAAGATTCATGTTGCTCTGCCCCCAGTAGGAATGGTTCTGCTGTGAATGCAATGACCAGGAGGAAACTGCCAAGCCAACAAATTTTTTTTTTTTTTTAATTTTACACAAGTTCCTTTACCATAGCTTAATAAAAAAAACAAAAAAACCCACACAACATGAAAATCCCTATTTCATCAAAATGAAACTAGCTAAAACCAGATAAGGGAGGTGGGATGGGAAAGCAAACTGTAGTGCAGTGTGAGAACACTTCACATTTCGTACATTCCCATGACATGTATGGTATAAAAAATGTTCTCTCATTTTTAAACGATTGCAAAGAAAACAAACACCACCTTTCAAAGGAAGGGGTTCATTAATCAAAACGCTGGTGACATGGAACACTTTGCCAGGGGAGGCTGTCATGTCTGTGACGCTAATTCAGCTCAAAAGTGAACTGGACAAGTTCTCAGAGGAAAAACTTATTGGTGAGTGCGACGGTACATCGACAAGCTAGGGAAAAGTCCTGATCAAGAGATTTTAAGCCAAGCACCACCTCTGAGGTTGCAAAGGAATTATTCCTGCCCCTGTGTGGCAGAATTGCCTGCAAATACAGAATCTGTGTTGCATTCCACTTTCCTGTGGAGATTTGTTATGCAACCAGAAGTTTAAACTTGAGCCTCTGATCTCCTTTCAGATTAAGTCAACCAGGTAATGTTTTGGGCATCAGTAAGAAAGCTTTAGTTGTGAAGGAACATCAACAGAAGCTGAATCTGCTACTTGTGAGTACTGGTTTGCTAGGGAAAACGTATTTTTAAAATTTGCAAAAAGAAACAGAGGGTTAAACTTGATTTATTTAAACACATTTCTATATTGCCTCTCTGATCCTAGTTAGGAATGCCAGAAGTCGTGTAAAACAATAAAAAAAAAAAAGTCCAATCAATATTAAAAATAATAGGAAAATTGGTTCTTACCTGATAATTTTCGTTCCTGTAATACCACAGATCAGTCCAGACCAGTGGGTTATGCACTCCCACCAGCAGATGGAGTCAGAGAGCAAAGCTTTGAGGTATTAGTATCCCAAGTGTGCCACCTGCAGCTCATCAGTATTTATCGATACCCAAGCAAAGTATAATTGACAAAAAAAAACATCTAATTCCTGAAACAAGGGCGAACAGGAAAAAAAACTCCCTCAAGGGTCCGAAACAAATGACCCCAATACCTGAAAATCAAGTTTGAACCACAATTCATAACAAAAACTAAAATATTATAGAATCATTCTGATAGATTCCTTATGTACAGCAGCTAACCGTTAGGTCAATCAGTCTTTTGGCAGTAGCACCCGGGCAGGATCCTGGACTGATCTGTGATATTACAGGAACAAACATTAGCAGGTAAGAACCAATTTTCCTTTCCTATACATACCCAGATCAGTCTAGACCAGTGGGATGTACCAAAGCCACATTACACCGGGCGGGAACCCAAAAAGCACTTGATCCGGATCCCTGACATCCAGACAATAATGCCTTGTGAAGGTATGCAGGGAAGACCAGACTGCGGCTCTACAAATCTCCTCAGGCGACAACAACTGACACTGACACCGCCCAAGAAGCTGCTTGCGCTCTCGTCGAGTGAGCTTTCAAACCAGTCGGGAAGGGGCGACCTTCCCCGATGTAGACCAAGCAAATTGTTTCCTTCAGCCAGCGAGCCAAGGATGCCTTTACACCCTTCTTCGGGACCTCCAAAGAGCACAAAAAGGAGATCCGATTTTCGAAAAGAGTTAGTGACCTTCAAATACCGAAGAAGAACCCGGTGGACATCTAACAGATGAAAATCTCTTCCCATAGCGGGGTCAAGAGCCCAATCAGGGAATCCAGGTAACTCCACGGATTGATTAACATGAAAGGCAGACATCACTTTCAGCAAAAAGGAAGAGACCATGCGCAGGGACATCCTATCAGCCGAGATGCAAAGGAAGGGATCCCTACAGGAAAGAGCCTGCAATTCTGAAATACGCCTCACGTTATAGATGGCCACCAACAACACAGTCTTCAAGGTGAGGTCCTTTAAGGAAGCGTTTCCCAGAGGCTCAAAAGGGGAATCAAGAAGTGCCCTCAACACCAGAATGAGATTCCATTCCGGGCATAACTTATGAAGAGGAGGACGAAGGTGCTTCACCCCTTTCAAAAAGCAGACAATGTCCAAGTGGCTGGCTAGAGGCCTGCCACCTACCCGCCCTAGGAGACATCCCAGGGCCGAAACTTTGAACATGCAGGGAACTATAAGCCAAACCTTTAGATAATCCCTGCTGCAAAAACCCCAAGACCTGAGGAATGGTCACCGACAACAGCACCACACCCTGCTGGTCACACCAGACTTAAACACCGTCCACACTCGAGCGTATGCCATAGACGTCGAGGGCCACCTGGACTGAAGCAGGGTGAAAATCACCTATTCCGAATAACCTTTCATCCATAACCGCCACCTCTCAAACACCAGGCTGCGAGAGAGAAGTGATTCTCCCAATCCGAAAAAATGGGCCCTTGTCACAGGAGGTTCGGCAGATGAGCTAGGCGTAGCGGGCCATCTGTTGCCAACCATACCAGGTCCGCAAACCACGGCCACTCCAGTGCCACCAGAATTACCGAGCTGGGATGATTTTCTACGCGCCAGAGAACGTGCCCGATCAGGGGTCATGGAGGAAAAGCATACAGGAGGATTCCGGTTGGCCACTTGCAGACTAGGGCGTCTATTCCTACCACCCCGATTTCCTTCTTTCGGCTGAAGAACCGGTCCATCTTGGCATTGACACGGGTCACCATGAGGTCCAGTTGGGTAACTCCCCATTGGGCACAAATGTGATTCCAACCCTCCTGGGGATAGTTCCCACTCCCCGGGATCCAGCTGTTGACGACTGAGGAAGTCCGCCTGCACGTTGTCCACGTCTGCCATGTGAGAGGCTGCGATGCCGTCCAGATGAAGCTCGGCCCAAGCGAAGAGGAGATGTGCTTCCTGTGCCACAGCCGGACTCCTGGTTCCTCCCTGGCGATTGAGATATGCCACCATGGTGGCATTGTCCGAGAAGACTCGAACCATTCTCTCCTGCACCAGGGACTGGAATGCCAACAACACTTTGCGGACTGCCCTTGTCTCTAGGCGATTGGTAGACCATGATCATTCGAAAAAGGACCAGGTTCCCTGCGCTGCATGTCCGAGGCACACTACTCCCCAGCCTTGAAGTCTCGTATCTGTTGTTACGATCACCCAATCCGGGACTTCAGGGGCATCCCCTTCTGTAAGTTGTCTTCCGACAGCCACCATTGCAGGCTGGACCTGATTCGCTGCGACAAAGGCAGGTATTGCTCAGACACTGGGTCCCACCGTGACAGTAGATCTCTCTGCAACGGTCTCAGGTGAGTGAAGGCCCAAGGCACCAATTCCAACATCGAAGCCATGAACCCCAGAACTTGTAGGTAATCCCACACTCTGGGGATTGGAAGCTGTAACAAGAGACACACTTGTTGCTGCAATTTGTACATCCTGTTGTTCGTGAGAAACACCCTGCCCTGGAGGGTGTCGAAACGAGTTCCCAAATACTCTAGTCACTGTGTGATTCATTGTTCTAGACCCTAGGCTGGGTAATCAGCCTAGGGTCTAGAACAATGAATCACACAAAAAACTGTCCGCTTGCCTTCCTCTTCCGACTTGGCTCGAATCAGCCAATCGTCGAGGTAAGGATGAACCATTATCCCTTCCTTCCGGAGGGTCACCGCCACCACGACCATCACCTTGGTAAAGGTGATGGTCGTCAGACCAAACGGCAGCACCTAGAACTGAAAATGCTGACCCAGGATCTTGAATCGTAGGAATCTCTGGTGAGCGTTGCGAATCGAGATGTGTAGATAAGCCTCAGTGAGATCCAAGGAGGCGAGGAACTCTCCCTTTGGAACTGCTGCGATGACTGTTCGAAGTGTTTCCATTCAAAAACGGGGCACCTTCAAGCAGCGATTCACCTTCTGTATGTCCAGAATGGGTCGGAAAGTGCCCTCCTTTTTGGGAACCATGAAATAAATGGAGTACCATCCCCTCCCCCGTTCCTCGGACGGCACGGGGACGATCACCTTCAGGGCCAGCAATCTTTATAGAGTATCTTCTACCACGGCTCGCTTGTTGCGGGAAATGCATCGTGATTCCACAAAGGCCTGCATGAGAGGCCAAGAAAATTCTAAGGCGTAGCCTTTTTTACCACCTTCAACACCCAGCGATCGGAGGTGATCCTGGCCCTCTCCTCGTAAAATTGGGACAACCTTCCCCTGATCATCCTGTCCGAGGAGTGGGCAGGCCTGATTTCATTGGGCAGGCTTCCCAGTTCTGGTTCCCTGACCAAAACCAACTCTGGCAGGACAACTGGAGCTGCGAAAGGACTGTGTACGGGAAGAGGTCTGTCTGGAACCAGAGGGTGGAACACTCCTCATCGACCTGCTTTTTTGGAAATCCCGAAAACGGGATCAAGGACCGAATGATTTCCTGTAGGGCATTCTATCTTCCTGCAGTTTAATGCCCTTGGAATCCCCCAGAGATTTCATCAGCTGATCCAAATCCTCTCCAAACAGCAACTTTCCTCGAAAAGGCAGACTGCACAGTTGCGACTTGGAGGAAGCATCTGCTGCCCAATTGCGAAGCCATAGGAGTTGCCGAGCCGCTACCGAGGAGACCATAGTCCGGGCCACCGAACGACCCAAGTCATATAAGGCATCCGCCACATGTCAGCTTCTCAGGCGCCTCAAGATGAGCCGCCTGAGAAGCTGACAAAATCCCAGAAGATGATGGGTCCTGCAATTTTAGAATCCAACATAAACATGCTCTTTGCATCATGCTGGCACACACTGCCATCCTAAGGAGGAGACCTCGAACACCCGCTTCAGATACAGCTCCAGCTTGCAGTCCTGCACATCTCTGAGAGCAGCCGCTCCCACCACTGGAAAGGTCATCTTCTCGGTCACCGCTGATACAGCCGCATTCACCTTAGGTACTCTGAGGCGTTCTAAATGTTCCTCCATTAACGGGTAGAGTTTTTGCATCGCCGAGCCGACCTTAAGCCCCGCCTCCGGGGATTCCCACACCCAGCTGATGAGCTTTTGAATCTTCTTCGGGATGAGAAAAGCACTAGGTGGACCCCCGGAAACCATCCAGGACTGGGTTCACTCGCTCACTGTCGGAATCTTCCAGTGAGGGTCTTAACCCCAATTCCTCAAGCACCTGAGGAATAAGGGGGCGCAATTCTTCCCTCTTAAACAGCCGGACTATGCGGGGGTCGTTCCCCTCTGCACTAGGTTCTACCGGATCCTGATTGTCGTTGCCCGTATCTACGTCTGGAGGGACCTCACCCTGATTTGCAGCGGTGTCCCTTGGGGGCGGAGTGGAGTCATTCCCCTGCTGGTCGACTGAACCCGCTAGATCCTCCTGAGCCAAAGTTGCCCGGGATGGACAACCCTCAGTTCGCAGATGAGGACACTTGGCAACTCCCATCCTGGGCTCTGCGCTTCGCGAGCTTCCAAGCCAGAAATGCTTCATGCATGAGCAGCACAAATTCCAGTGAAAATCCCTCGTCCCGTCTTGTCACTGCTAGAATCAGTGTCTGTGTCTCTCGATTCCTCCGGTCTCGGAGTCCGCGCAGTGGGGGACAGTGGGGGAGGGTCATCCTGGGAGACCTTTTCCACAGGGTGCGCAGTGGGGGAGGGGGGGGTCGGGCTCCTTCTGTTAGACCCAGCAGCCAAGCCTGACCTGTGTGCAGACATTTTAGGTTTAGTCCTCTTGTCTGAGGCCACTTCCCCACCCAGTGCACAGTCCATGCACAGTGACAGGGGGTCTAAATAAACTGACCATACCCTGCAAGCCTTACAGGGTTCCACCAAAGGAGTTTCTGCCATGTTCCTCCTGCAAAAAAGGGCATATAACCCCCCCCTGGAAGAAACAGGTGCTGTCACCCAGCCCTGGTGACTCCCACCAAAAACACCGTGAAAATCGGCCCCAGGAACGTTGGGGAGATGCAGGGGAGGTTGAAAAAAACAAAACAAAATGGCCACCGCGGTAAAAATAGCTCCGAAGCCAGCGGTAAAAATGAGGCAGGGAGCCTAAAAACGTCCTCAGAGATTCTTACCAGGGCTGAAACACTCTCCCCTCCTCTTCAGTGGTCTGCCTGGTTTTGCACCACCGGGCAGACTGATTTACCCCGGGAGCCGCGATGAACTGGGAACTTGGAGCTGTTTTTTGTTTTTTTACACAAAAACTTTTTCTATTAACAGAAAAAAAAAAGCCTAAGCCAAGAACAATAGAAAAAAAAATCCCCAAAGGGGCTACTTCCCTGTACCGCAGACACGGAGGGGGAGCCTTTGGGTCGCTGAGGGAGCCAGTCCCCTGGCTATCAGGGGACCCGGAACCACACGGACTAGCACTGCAAAGGTAACCAACCCACCCCCCCGGCCTGGCCAGACACTGAACCTAGCACCTCAGGGAGCAAGAAAAATCCATCTCACACAGAGCTGTAGGTATACATGACCACCATCTGCTGGAGTCAGAGAAATACTGATGAGCTGCAGGTGGCACACTTGGGATACCAGTGCCTCGCAGCTTTGCTCTCTGACTCCATCTGCTGGTGGAAGTGCATAACCCGCTGGTCTGGACTGATCTGGGTATGTACAGGAACTATATGTAGCCCTTGATGCAACTCCTTCTTGGCAGCAGGGGCTCACATGAGAAGTCCTGGGCCATTTCAGCTCCCATGCTCTTTCTGCGTAGGGCGGGGCAGGCAAAGAACAAGTCTTTCAAGGCTTTTGGTGTTTTTCTGGAGGTCTTCTACAGTATTTATTTATTTCGGTGTTTTATATACCATCGTTCCAAGGAGACAGAGAAATACTGACAGACTCTAGGTGGCACCTCAGGGGTATAGGACGGAGTCAGTTAAAATTTCTCTGTCTCCATCTGCTGGAGGGGAGGCAAAACCCAGGAGTCTGGACTGACCCGGGTACGTACAGGGAACATGTGTATTGTGTTAGTGTTTACCTTAGGTCAGCCAATAAGGGTCTACTAACAATTCCCTCAGTGAATTCAGTACACCTTAGCCAAGAGCGAGCAGTATCAATAGCAGGCCCCAAACTGTGGAATACGTTACAAGCCAAGGTGAGACTACAAGCTGATACTAAAAAATTCAAGTCCGAACTTAAAACATGGTTATTCCGCTGTGCATATGCAGAACCCAATTAAAATTGACCTTGTAACTCTTGCCTCTATTTTAAGAGTTTTACTATCTTTTTATATCTTTTAATTTTCTTATTGTTTCCAATTTTTACTTTCAGTTTTATGGTTTAAGTTTTGTATTAATCGTTAATTATTTATTATTTTATAGTTACATAGCTGTTTGCAATTTGTTTTATTGACTCTTTATTTACAATTGTATTTTATTTCTTTTATATTGTAAACCATTGTGATGGAATACCCGATACAACAGTATATAAAACTTAATAAACTAGAAACTAATCAACATCACAGCACATACACATTTTAATTCCTAGTTAAACATTTTCAAGGATTCTGTAGAGGTGGAAATACACACACACGCACTCAACCCGACACACAATTCACCAGGTTTGGACGTCTTTGTGCGGGGGTTTGGCAAGCCTTGCCCTAAGAGAAGGGCAAGTCCTGGAAAGCCACAGACAGGCCTGGTTTTCAGGCTATCCACAATGAATAATCACGAGGTATATTTGCATGCACTGCTCTCACTGTATGCAAATATATCTCATGCATGTTCACTTTGGATATCCTGAAAATTAGACCTGTCTACCCGTTTTAAGAGGATTGAGGATCCTCTAGTGTGCCATTATGGGGGGGGGGGGCCTTCAGTGTATAGGGAAGATGAGGGGCTGGATGCTTACTGTATGGTGGTGCTCTTGGTGCATCTATTAGGGGTGAGGGAGTTTAGAGGTTGGAGAGGCTGAATCAGGGTGGGGTGGGGCACGCCTTAGTGGCTGACAGGGTTGAGTATGCAAGTAGGCAAGGGAGGAGAATATTATGGTACTGAAGGGACATGTTTAAAACCCATTATACCCCATCATTTTTTATGGGCTTTTCTACTTGTTCTCAAAACAGTCCCGAGAGACGTGGCGTTGTCTTGTGGGAATATACCAAGCCAATCTGCCCTCTACAAAGGCCTCTTACTTTACGACACACAGAATTTAAGTATGTTAAAAAAAAACCCCCAAATAAGAGGCACTGTAAACGAACCTTGTACTGTACAGGGAAGCATCCACAGCCCTGACCTTCCTGGGGAACAAATATCTTGATCTGAGACTTGAACCTGGGTCTTCTGCAAGGCAGCACACAGCACTGCTATTGGGGCACTTGACCAATCCTGATATTTTATTTTAAAATGAATCAAATGGCCAGCCCAGAGGCAGTAAGGAAGACACGAGTTCATTTCCTATGGCAACCTTTCAATCCCCTGGGCTGAGGATGTGGTGATGGCAGTGTTCAGAGCTAAGGAGGGAGGAGTCTTGATTTATTACTTTTAACTGGCTATTCCAAAAAATACTTGGGAGCATAATGGCATGCACCATCATAAACACAGTAAATTACAAAGTGCAAACACAGTAAATTACAAAGTGCAAACACAGTAAATTGTCTGCTGCTGTTCAGTGCTGACATCCAGTGGCCAGACTGGAAGAGCATCTGGGGTTCCAGAGGGAGCTGTGGTTCATGATTCCCAGTCAAGAACAGTTGCGACAGTGACTAAGCCAGGGAAGACTATAGGGGTGATACCCCGGATAATTGCAAGCGAAAGCTCATAGCACCACTGCCTAACTTGGGCTGCTTTCTATTTTATTGCAGCCCAAAAGGAGCAGACAAAACCTGCAGAGCTATAAACAAACAAAAAATGCATTAAATTAAAAAAAAAGTGTTTTTTTTAAATTGGCATTATTCCTTTAAAAAAATGGAGAAAACTACTGATCATTTTAGATTTATTCATTTAACATTCTTATATTCTTTCTCAACAATTATCATGCTATGCATGTAAATCCTGAATGCAGGACTCCCAGCTCGCACCAGGTTCAGCCCCATAGACTAACACTACCTCCAGAAACTTTACTCCACCTGTCAAGGACTTACATTTCCAGCTTTAAGAAAACACGAGTTACATCTACGCACCTCTCTGCATTGGGGAGTAATAGCTAATGCCTTGATTTACAGCAGCTTTGCATGGAGGCAGAATAGGCCTGTGCATGTTTTTTTTTTTTTTTTTTAATGTGCTGAACGAACTCCTTATTCGGGAGTAAAGTTGTTTGCACAAAAATGTGCACACAGCTGAGTGCACCTTATTACATCAGCTTATCTGTTTGGACCTGATGTATGGAGTGTGACTCCTGAAAGCTAGCCAGGAAATGCAATAAAATAGTCCAATAAAATGGTAGTGCCTTATATATATATATTTACTTTGTTGTTTCATTTAATTTATTCTTCTTAATATCCTGCTTGTTAAGCATGTTATCCAGTTGTTGCTGGCCTTTAGTTACATGCAATAACTAAAATGAAAACCTAAGAATTTGACTAAAGAGAAGGAACTAAGTTGAAGGAGAAACTGGAATTATTTATTTATTTATTTATTTATTTATTTAACACTTTTCTATACCGACCTTCATGGTAGAGACCATATCAGATCAGTTTACATCGAATTGGGGAACTGAACCAAGAACAGTAACCAAAAACAATAGGTTGAACATGAAAAACCAAAGTTACATTTAACAGGGAAATTAAACTTGGAAGCATAGACTGCTGGAAGGAAGGAAAGGCTTGAGATAGCGGAGAAATTATTAGTATAAACAAAGCAGAGTCCGGGCTCTTATTCTGAACTTAGGGGTAATATGGAGATCCATTGCTCCTGAAGGAAGTTCTGTCGACTATTGTGTGTCATGGGTATCTGAGAAGGCTTGGCGGAAAAGCCAGGTCTTAAGTTTTTTCTTAAATGTTAGTAGGCAGGGTTCCATTCTGAGGTCAGCTGGGATGTTGTTCCAGATAGTTGGGCCTGCTGTTGAAAAGGATCGGTCTTTAGTTGAGGTGAGACGTGTGGCTTTTGTAGGTGGGGTCTGTAGGGTTCCTTTATATATTTCTCTAGTTGGTCTGTTGGTGAGGTGGAGATTGAGGGGGAATTCGAGGTCCAGATGCAAATGATTGTAGATGGCTTTGTGGATTAAAGTGAGTGATTTGTGGAGGATTCTGTACTTCACTGGGAGCCAGTGTAGGTTACGTAGGATGGGAGATATGTGTTCTCCCCGGTTGGTGTTAGTCAAGATTCTTGCCGCAGCGTTCTGTATCAACTGTAGCGGCTTGGTGGTAGAGCTGGGGAGTCCCAGGAGGAGTGCGCTGCAGTAGTCGATTTTAGCAAATATCAAGGCTTGCAGAACTGTTCTGAAATCGTGGAAAAAAAGTAGGGGTTTGAGTCTTTTTAGGACTTGAAGCCTGTAGAAACAATCTTTGGTTTTGGTGTTGATCATTTTCTTGAGGTTTAAGCGGTTGTCTAGTAACACCCCGAGATCTCGTACGTGGGTATGCATGAGCTGGGTGTTAAGGTTGGTCTGTGGGAGTGGGTTGTCTTGGTTAGAGGAGATGAGGAGGAGTTCGGTCTTGGATGCGTTAAGGACCAAATTGAGGCTGTTAAGAAGGCTGGTGATCCGATTTAGGCAGTTGTTCCAGTGTGAGAGTGATTTTGCGATGGATTCTGTTATCGGAATCAAAATCTGCATGTCATCTGCATACAGAAAATGAATAAGGTTAAGGTCTGTTAGAAGCTGACAGAGTGGGAGGAGGTATATATTGAAGAGAGTGGGTGATAACGATGATCCTTGGGGTACTCCGAGTGAGGACCTTGTCGAAGGAGATTCTTTATTATTTATTTTAACTTTGAAACTTCTATTACTAAGAAAAGACGTGAACCAACTGAGGGCTGAACCTGATATACCTATTTCTGCTAGGAGAGTCAGAAGGATGGTGTGGTTGACGGTGTCGAAGGCTGCCGAGATGTCCAAAAGAACTAGAAGGAAGGAATGGCCCTTGTCTAATCCCAGGATGATATGGTCTGTTAAGGAAATGAGGAGTGTTTCTGTATTGCGAGATTTGCGGAATCCGTATTGGGAAGGGAATAGAATGTTGTGATCCTCTAGATATTCTGACAGCTGAGTGTTAACCAGTTTCTCTGTAAGTTTGGCTAAGAACGGTAGATTTGAGATGGGGCGGAAGTTAGCAGGTTCTTTGGGGTCTAAGTTGTGCTTCTTGAGGAGGGGGTTAAGAGAAGCGGATTTTAAGCTATCTGGGTATCTCCCTTGTGCTAATGAGCAGTTTATAATATTAGCTAGAGGTCCTGCGATCATGTTTGGAATCAGTAGCAGGAGTTTGGATGGTATATTGTCCGCTGGATGGCTAGATGGTTTCTGTCTCTTAAGGAGGGATTCAATCTCCCCGGGAGATGTCAGATCGAAGTTGTTGAGCTTGATTCCAGTGTGGGTGTGAGTGGTGGGGAATGTAGAGCATGTAGTGGTGTTGGTTGGTAGGAGAGCCAGGGTATTTGTAATCTTCTGTTGAAAGAAAGAAGCAAGTTCATTGGCCTTGGATTGTGCTTGTTCATCAGGTATCGTTGGTGGGGATGACTTTGTGATTTGTGATACATAAGAGAAAAGTGCCTTGGCGGTTGGAGGTTGTGGATTTTACTTGCATAGTATTCTCTTTTTGACTTTAGGATTGAGGTCCTATAATGGTGTAGGGTTCCTTTGTAAGATGAGAGTGTAACAGAGTTGGGGGCTTTGCGCCATCTATTTTCTTTGTGGCGAAGGATTTGTTTCATCCGTATTAGCTCCGTGGAGAACCATGGTTGATTTTCTTTCTTTTCAAGGTTTATTGAAAATTAATCTCTCTGCACCGGCAAAACATCTCTTCAAAGGTTATTTCTGGACTTGAAACATCACAAAGTGTTTGTATAGCATTTGCACCCATAAGGACCGATGCAGCCGGGTTTACGCGAGATTGGGTGTGTTTTGGACACGCTAGACTAGAGCCCGATGCAGCAAGGAGATTAGCCTGTCCAAAACATGTGTCCTAACAAATGCATAACCCACAGCGCCCGTCAGTTGTAAATTCCATGTAGATGTACACTCCTAGGCAGGAAAGTGCTGGGCGCCCAACACACACATTTTAATGCAGCAAATTTAACTCCAACTTCGAAGGTAAAAAGTCAGGCTAATGTAAAAAATTTTAAAAAATGGGGTTCTCTGCGCTGCGATAAGTGCGTCCTCCTCCTTAGTATCGTTGTGACACTTTAATTTACTGCTTGCAGTGGACAAAAATAAATGTATATTTTGACTTGGATAAAAGAAACCCACTTTTCCTATAGCCACACAATTTAGAGGTCCATAGCAAGAGGCGCCTAATATTTTGCTGAGGGTGCTGAAGTGTATCATAACACACAAAAAAAAAGAAGCAGGATGAAAAAACAGACACTCGTTGCAATTGGGCACCCGAGGCAATAAAACTATTGAGCGCTACCAATGCACAATTCTCCCTAACGTGCCCTTATTAACCCTGCTTCTCATTTAAATATTGCACCGGGTGCCCAGGGAATACAGCTGCGGACACATTAAAACAACGGGCGCTCGCTGGCGGGGATGCGGCCAAATTGGAACATACTGTCATATCTGGTGGGAGTGCCCTCAAATAGTACAACTCTGGCAACTTCTTTTAGCATGGCTCTCTCAAATATTACAGGTGCAGGTGGCAGTCGAACCTTGGCATGTTCTGTTAGGTCTTCTCTTAAATGGGCATAAAACAGAAGAACAACGCTTTATGATGTACGTCTTTATTGCAGCCATGTCAGAAATTGCATTACATTGGAAAAATACATCCATCCCAAGTTTAGCAAAAATACAGCATAGATTGTATAATTATTATCAGCTGAGCAGACTTACTGCAGTCCACCACGACAAGTTAGACGGATTTAAGGACATGGTGTTTATACACTCAGTGGTTAGATACACAGGCTTAGTTGTACATAGCATTCTTTTTCCTAACACCCCGGGAACTGGAGGCGTGGACCCACTGGGATACTCCAGCGTGAGGTTGAAAGGGTCAATTCCTATGTGACTCTTACTAGGCGGTATGTTCCCTACATAACAAAATCCATTCGTAGGGCTCACAGTGGCGCACTTACATGCATTGGATCTTACAGTCTGCTTGATATTGGCTGGAATGCCCATCTCATGCTATACTTGGTAACATTTCCCATACTCATAACACTCCCTCAGTACTATCAATACTTCCGATCTATGTATAAACTCACTTATTCCCCTTTTGTATAGTGAACTGTCTAGTGACTTCTATGTGGTCTTGGTTGCGTGGGTGGGGTATTAGTACTAGTATTAGTAATAATAAATGGTCAATTGTTTCAGATGTATATTATGGAACATGTTCTTACTGTACTTAAGCGCTTTCTTGATACGAGATTGTAGTTACCATGTTCTAATTCTGTTTGGTATTTTACTGGATTGACAATAAACATCACTTAGATATAAAAAAAAAAAACCCCAACAGGCGCTCAATACTAGCGCACATTTTACTGCATAGGCCCCATATACAGGCCGATGCAATATTGTGCGCTCAGGCTAGCGCACAGGTTAACACACGGTTGGATGTGGGTCCATAACCCCTTATACAATAAGGGGATCATCAACGTGTCCAAACAAGCGAGTAGCTAACAGCACTCAACACATGTAAATGCCATGTTGATGAGGCCATTAGCTAGTACCCCTTATGTAAAAAATAAATGTGCACCCAATGCGCACATTATAACCCTCAAAAAATTAACGCCAGCCCTGGAACTGGTGTTAAGTCTTGAGGAGATCCAAAATTTTAATAGAAAAGCAGAAAAACCTGCTTTTCTGTGATTCCTCCGACTTAATATTGTGGCCATCGTAGCATGAAAAAAAAAAAATATATATATTGCCGGCAGTCAGGTTCGGAAAATGAACGTTTGTGCATGGGTTAGGAAAACAGATGCTCGTAAAATTGGGCATCCGTTTTCCTAACCTGCGCACAGCCACTTCTCCCGGATACCGAATGCCAAGGAGGTGCTAGGGCAGGGGTCGGGAACCTATGGCTCGCAAGCCAGATGTGGCTCTTTTGATGGCTGCATCTGGCTCGCAGACAAATCTTTAATAAAAAAGTAAAAATCTAACAAAAACCCCCACCCTCCTGATGCCCCCCAAGACCTCCAAAATTAATTTACTACAACCCCCCACCCTCCTGACCCCCCTCGCCCCAAGACCTGCCAAAAACTCCCTGGTGGTCTAGCAGGGGTCCAGGAGCGGTCCGGAGCGATGTCCTGGACTTGGGCCGTCGGCTGCCAGTTATCAAAATGGTGTCGACGGCCCTTTGCCCTTACTATGTCACAGGAGCTACCGCCGCCATTGGTCAACCCCAGTGACATAGTGAGGGCAAAGGGCCGTCGGCGCCATTTTGACTACTGGCAGCCGACAGTCCAAGTCCAGGAGATCGCTTCCGGACTGCTCCTGGACCCCCGTTGGGCCACCAGGGACTTTAGGCAGGTCTTGGGGGGGGGGGGGGTCAGGAGGGTGGGGGGTTGTAGTAAATTAATTTTGGAGGTCTTGGGGGCATCAGGAGGGTGGGGGGGTTTGTTAGATTTTTACTTTTTAATTAAAGATTTGTCTGCGAGCCCTGGACCCCCGCTGGACCACCAGGGACTTTTGGCAGGTATGGGGGGAGGGGGGTCAGGATGGTGGGGGGTTGTAGAAATTAATTTTGGAGGTCTTGGGGGGCATCAGGAGGGTGGGGGGTTGTAGTAAATTAATTTTGGAGGTCTTGGGGGGCATCAAGAGGGTGGGGGGTTGTAGTAAATTAATTTTGGAGGTCTTGGGGGGCATCAGGAGGGTTTGTTAGATTTTTACTTTTTAATTAAAGATTTGTCTGCGAGCCCTGGACCCCCGCTGGACCACCAGGGACTTTTGGCAGGTCTTGGGGGGCGTCAGGAGAGTAGGGGGTTGTAGTAAATTAATTTGGTAGGTCTTGGAGGGGGGGGGGGTCAGGAGGGTGGGGGTTTGTAGTTAGTATGGCTCTCACAGAATTACATTTTAAAACATGTAGCATTCATGGCTCTCTCAGCCAAAAAGGTTCCCGACCCCTGTGCTAGGGGCACACAATTTCCCCTAGCGCCTGCTTTTTAACACATCAGCTTATTAGCTTACTGCATCGTGCACCCAGCAGAGGTGGATAGATGTGCCTTAGAAAAGTGGGCGCTCAATCATGAGTGCCCATTTTTCCCACACAGATTTTGCATAGGCCTGATAGTAAATAATGGCAGACAGAACCCCAAGTGCTCCATCCAATCTGCCCAGCAAGGTGTTTAGGGTTGTAACTGCAGTCAAGCATATTAGAATTACTTAACAGAAACTCAGTTACAGTACCCACTTCCTCCGGCCCAAATTCTAACAAGTTACTCAGAAAAAAAGTGGCAAGATTGCTTTATTATACTTATCGTGGATCCAATTTAAGCTGAGGTATAATAATTTAATAAAGTACACTCTGAACATTCTGTACCGGCAAAACGAATCCCTTCAAAGGCTATTTCTGGACTTGCAACATGCGCTTAGACCAAAATGATCTAATTTTTCTGAAGTTGTCCTATTTTGTTGGCCATTGGATATTTGAGTATAATGTATACACAAAAAAAGTTATACGTAAACAACTTTAAAAATAGAATTTAGACTTGAATGATGTTTGCTACTGTAAAAAAAGGCAGATTACGCCGAAAAGGAGCGCGATCACAAGATTTTGCTCCTGGAGGAGGTCCTGTAACTTGTGGCAGCAGAGAAAAGTCGTGGTTTAGGTGAAAGACGGCTCCTGGCTCCATTTCCCCGCCCGCTCTGGCACGAGCGGGACGGGGAAGGGAAGAGAAAGGAAGTGATTGTAATAGAAGTGGGCCGGGCCTCTCCGTCTCTCCCCTCCCTGCTCCTTCTCGGAAAGGCTTCAGGGTCCCCGGGGCGCGCCGCACGCTCACGCATCGGCCCAACGCAGAAGTCAGGTGAGAACCCGCGCGGCTCGCGATCGCTGTCCCACTGACCGCAACGTTCCGAGCGTCGAACGTCGCCCGGGAGCCGCCGACACATTCATTGTTGTTCTCCCCAGAGCTCGCGCGAAAGGAGTTGGGAAAAGAGAGAGAGAGAGACACACACTAGAGGGTAGGGGCGGCGCGTGCGCAGACGCTGCAGCCCCCCTTCCTTTGCTCCCTTCCCGCCTTTTTCTGTGTAATACCTACACGCACCTTAGGAAAGAGTTCTTCTCATTCCCCCAAATAGTACCCTTTGTATTGTATTCCTTTCTGCTCCGAGACTGACTGCCTTTTTCTTTCCTGCTTCAGCCCTCTCCTCGGGAAAGGAGCTGCGAGTGCGCGTGCCCCCAGCCTCACGCATTTATCTGCGACTGCGTAAAGGCTTGTGTGCCTGTCTCATTCTGACCATGGGCAGGGTAGGGTCGGAAATGGGTAATAAAGAGGAGGGTGGTGAAAGGTTCGCTGGGGTAGTTACCAATAGAGGGCATTCTATGGGAGAGGAGAACAATGTATATAATTTATAAGTAAACTTTTTTTTTCGGGGGTTGGGGAGGGGGGAGTATGAACAATATAAAGATATATGTATGCCCTTTATTTTATTTTGAAATATCATGTTTATTAGGCAGGGAAGCTGAGATGTGTAGTGCATCCTAGCTGCAGGCAGTGTCCACATTCAGCACCGAAATGAAGTGTCTATTTACTAAAGTGCATTTGGAAGAATGTGATTGATAGCTTTTGTTCTAGTTGGTTTTATTGTGTGGACAGTTAATACAAATATGTTAAAAAAAAAAAAAAAAAAAAGGCCTGGGGACCAGTGTGTGTGCCTTAGCCTGGTAGCTGGATTTTCAGCTGGTGTGGACTTAGCTGCTTGAGCAGCTGAAAGG
The DNA here is from genome assembly GCF_901001135.1 of Rhinatrema bivittatum. Lineage (NCBI taxonomy): Eukaryota > Metazoa > Chordata > Amphibia > Gymnophiona > Rhinatrematidae > Rhinatrema > Rhinatrema bivittatum. The sequence goes on along the minus strand of NC_042615.1, from coordinate 502,143,410 downwards.
CAGTGGGTGCAGGAAGCCAGGAATGCCTGCTAATTTGTGCCAGCACTGTTTGGAGGCTCAGGGAGATTTATCCTGATTTTATGAGGCATGGTTCTTCCCAGCCAGATGTAGGTCTGGGTAAAGATGACATAGGTGGGGCACCTGACTTTGGAACTACCCTAACTGGTTCCTCAGCAGAGGATGGTAGCTCAGCGAGTACACCCTAGGTGCCTCCTGGTTTGGATACTTCTACTTTTCCTGGGTGGAATTTTTCCAGGAGTTGCAATCCATTCTTCAGGTGCAGTTCTCAAACCTGGTCCAATGCTCCTGGAGTAGAGGATCAGATAGAAACCTTGCCTAGACCTTCTCTTAAGTGTCTGAGTACTCCTAGAGCGGCAGTGGGTCCTTGATAGAGACCCAGATGGCACAGATGATGACGCCAATCCTGATTCTCTGGAGGATGGTGAAATTCCCTCCAGGTCTAAAACCATGTAGAACTATTTATTTATTTATTTATTTGACAGTTTTATATACCGACTTTCTGGTAACATAGTTACTAATCACTTCGGTTTACATTGCAACAAATAACTTGACAATATATAGAATAATGTCTTACAATGAACAAGGTAGGATGAACTTGGATAAATAAATAATAAATAATAATAATAAATTAAAATGAACATGGGAATTATAATTTAAATACAATTTAAATACAATATATTTTAAAGAAAATGAGTATAAATGCTGGTATAATTGCTGGTACTGACTATGTCGAGGCTGATGTCGATAGTGATGAGGTTAAGAGCTTGGTTGTTGGGGTTAAGGAAATGCTTGGTTAAACAACCAGGTCTTGAGTCTCTTTTTAAAAGTAGGTGCTGATTGTACGATTCTAAGGTCTGGTGGGAGAGAGTTCCAAAGTTTAGGACCAGCGGTGGAAAGAGCTCTTCGACTTAGGGTGTCTCTCTGGGTTAGTCTAGTTGGACGGGAGGAGGTGTGAGGCTGTAAAGGAATGGTGAGGTCAATTGGAGTAGAGTTATTGATGATTTTGTGGATTATTGAAAGGGTTTTATAAAGGATTCTATGTTTGATAGGGAGCCAGTGAAGGTTTTTTAAGATGGGAGTAATGTGGTCCCTTTTGCTGGATTTAGTTAGAATCCTCGCAGTGGCGTTTTGTAACAATTGTAGAGGTTTCAAAGTGTTTGCGGGTAGACCAAGCAACAATGAGTTACAGTAGTCTATTTTCGAGAATATAATTGTTTGTAATACATATCTGAAATCTTTGAAGTGTAGGAGGGGTTTTAGTCTCTTTAATACTTGAAGTTTAAAGAAACCTTCTTTTATAGTGTTATTGATGAAGCTTTTATAGTTCAGTAGATTATCCATGGTGACGCCAAGATTTCTGACCTGGGTGGAAAAGGCTGGAGGAGATAAGGTGTGAATATTAGGTGAAGTGTAGTTGCCATCTGGAGTGATGAGAAGGAATTCTGTTTTGTTGGAATTGAGTATCAAATTAAGATTTGTTAGGAGGTTATTGATAGAAGACAGGAATTCCAGAATTGTAAGGTATTTTGCAATGAATCTCTAATCGGGATAAGGATTTGGACGTCATCTGCATAAACATAGTGTGTAAGATTGAGTTTGGAAAGGAGCTGACATAGAGGGAGAAGATAAATTTTAAATAATGTTGGAGATAAAGAAGAACCTTGTGGGACTCCCACGGTGGATCTGAAAGGTGGAGATTCTTTGCTGTTGATTTTGACTTTGTAAAACCTATTCTGGAGGAAAGATGAGAACCAGTTGAGTGCGAAGCTTTTTATGCCAATCTCTGTAAGACTATCTAAGAGGATATCATGGTTCACTGTGTCGAAAGCTGCTGATAAGTCGAGTAAAATGAGGAGGGACGATTGTTTTTTCTCTAAGTTCAAGAGAATATTGTCTGAAAGTGACAAAAGGAGGGATTCGGTGCTTCTAGATTTTCGGAACCCAAGTTGAGATGTTGAGAGGAGGTTGTTGGTTTCCAAGTATTCGGCGAGTTGTTTATTGACTAATTTTTCCATGATTATGCTACGGTTCTTTCATAGAGATGAACTGCCAGTTCTTACCTCCCAGACCTTGAAAATGCTCGAGGTCCCTGGGATGGATTCTGTGTCTGAGCCTAAGAGAAATCCCATTTTCATTTCCTTGTGTAAAGCTTCTTGTTTTTTTTCCTAGTGATGGAGGCCATTCGAGAATTGATTGATCTTGAGTGGGGTGCCCCAGAGGCTAATTTCAAAGGGGGTTGGGTTTTGGAATGCCTGGATCCAGGGGTGAGAGAACGCTTAAGTTTTCCGAAGGTAAATGCACTTGTGTGTGCAGTATCCAAGTAGACCACTATGCCCGTGGAAGGAGGAGCGACCTTGAAGGATGCTCATAATAGAAAGATTGAGACTATCCTTAAGCAGGCATTTGAAGCAGTGGCAATGACTTTGGGGTAAATTCCAGGGCAATTATGGAACCAGCCGCTGCCTTCTTAGCTGATGCTGGCTGTGATTTGGTCCGCACTTCAGCCAGAGGGGTGGCTTTGATAGCAGCCAGGCACCAGTTATAATTGAGAAATTGGTCAGCCGATGCAACCTCCAAGACTAACCTCAGCAAGTTGCCTTTTAACAGCTCGTTTTTATTTGGGAGTGAGTTGGAGAAACTGGCCAGTAAGTGGGGTGAATCTCCAGTTCCTCATTTGCCAGAGGATAAGAAGCAGATGCAGCATTCCTAGAGGATCCAGGCATTTTAGACCCTGTAGAGGAGTGACCTTTCAGAGGACTCAACCATTCGTTTGGTCTCAGTCCTTTCACCCCAGACCACCCAGAAGGGGCACAGGCTTGGGTAGTGGAATCTCCCGAGCCTCCCAATGAAGGTTTGCCGGCCCATTCCCAGGAGCAGGAGATAGGGGGACGCCTCTTTCTTTTATCAGAGGTGGGTCGAAATCACATCTGATCAGTGAGTTCTGGAAGTGATACGAGAAGGATATGCGATGGAGTTTGGCAGTGTTCTTTGGGACGTGTTCATGGTATCTCCCTGCTATTCCCTGCAGAAGAAACAGGCATTGGAAAGTAAATTGACAAGGCTCCTCAGTCTGAGGACTGTGGTCCCAGTGCCCACGTCTCAAGAAAATATGGGGCGATATCCATTTATTTCGTCATGCCAAAGAAGGAGGGCTCCTTTTGTCCCATCCTGGATCGCCACATAAGATCTTAATTACCATACTGGGTCAGACCAAGGGTCCATCAAGCTTAGGATCCTGTTTCCAACAGTGGTCAATCCAAGTTACAAATACCTGCCAAGTACCCAAACATTAAATCTCAAGCTATTGTTGCTTAATAATTAATATCAGTTTATGGATTTTTCCTCTAGGAACTTATCCAAACCTTTTTTAAACCCTGCCACACTAACTGCTATAACCACATTCTCTGGCAATGAATTCCAGAGCTTAACTATGCACTGAGTGAAAAATAATTTTATTTGATTAGTTTTAAATGAGCTACTTGTTAACCTCATGGAGTGTCCCCTAGTCCTTCTATTATCTAAGAGAGTAAATAACCGATTTACATTAACTTGTTAAGTCCTTTCACGATTTTGTAGACTTCTATCTTATCCCCCCCCCCCCTCAGTAATCTCTTCTCCAAACTGAACAGCTCTAACTTCCATAGCCTTACCTCGTAGGGCAGCTTTTTGATGCTACTTATCATTTTGGTTGCCCTTCTCACAGGTGTCAACCGTCATCTGCAGGTGGAACACTTCTGCATGGAAACATTGCACTCAGTGATAATGGCTATGCAGTCTGGGGGAATTTCTGACCTTCCTGGATCTGTCAGAAGCGTGCCTTCACATTCCCATCCAACCCAAACATCAATGCTTTCTGCGGTTTACAGTTCTGGGGCGCCATTTTCAATTTTGCGCGTTGCCCTTTGGTTTGGCCACCGCTTCCAGAACCTTCTCCAAGGTAATAGTAGTAGTTCCGGCAGATTTGAGAAAGGGTGGAATCCTAATACACTCTATTTGGACAAGTGGCTGATCCGAGCCAAGTCACCGGAAGAGAGCCGCCTGGTTACTCACAAGGTGATTTCCTTGCAGCAGGAACTCAGCTGGGTGGTGAACCTAGCCAAGAGCAGTCTTCAGACTACTCAATCGCTGGAATACCTTGGGGTTCATTTCTACACAAAGCAGGGCAAGATGTTCCTTCCAGAAGCTCAAATTCAGAAGTTCCTAGCGAAGCTCTATCTGCTGATGAGCACTCTACGCCCGACCTTATGGTCTTACCTGCAGGTACTTGGCTTAATGGCGGCGACCATGGAAGTGGTACCGTGGGCGAGGGCGCATATATGTCCTCTTCAGCACTCCCTGCTGGTGGAATCTGCATGTCTCAAGACTATTTGATTTGGCTTCACCTACCAATGGAGGTTTCCTCCTAAATGTAGTGGTGTGGTGGCTGCAAGCGGAATATGTAAGGAAGGGAGTTTCTCTAATCCTTCCGGAATGGCTATTACTGACGACGGATGCGAGTCTCCTTGGTTGGGAAGCTCACTGTCAGGAGCTGACAGAGCAAGGCTGCTGGAATGCAGAGGAGTCTCTCTGGAACATCAATCACCTGGAAGCCAGAGCAGTCCAGTTGGCGTGTTTACGGTTCAGCGATAGACTGCAGGGTCAATCAGTCCAAATAATATCGGACAACGCTACGACAGTGGCTTACATCAATTGGCAGAGAGGTACCAAGAGCCAACAAGTGTCGCAGGAAATAGATCAACTTATGGAATGGGTAGAAGTGCATCTCCAGATGATCTCAGTCTCGCACATCGTAGGCAAAGACAATGTAAGAGCAGACATTCTCAGCAGGGAGAGTGGGCATTGTCAGACGAGGCATTTCAACTGATTCGGGATTTCTGGGGACTCCCATTCCTAGACCTGTTGGCAGTCTTGCGCAATGCAAAGGTTCCGTGTTTCTTCAGTCGCAGAAGAGATCCGAAGTCCTTGGGGATCGATGCCCTAGTGCAGGAGTGGCCAGAAACAAGTTGCTTATATGCCTTTCCTCCATGGCCCATGTTGGGAAGATTGTTTTGAAGTATCGAGCGCCACAGAAGGATGGTGCTCTTGGTCGCTCTGGATTGGCCCATGAGACCGTGGTATACAGATCTGCGAAGGCTCCTGGCTGACTCGCCTCTTCGACTTCCAGTGCACAGGGACCTGTGGCGGTAGGGACCTGTTCTTCATGAAGATCTGAATTGATTTTGTCTTACGCTTTGGCCCTTGAAAGGGCTCACTTGCTGAAGCATGGCTATTCCACAGCAGTGATTTCCACCTTACTAAGAGCAAGAAAGTTCTCCACTTCCTTGGCCTATGTGCGGGTTTGGAAATTGTTTGAGGCCTGGTGTGAGGATCGATGTACTCTTCCGTCCTTGGTCAAGATTCCGCTTATTTTGGAATTTTTGCAGGATGGCTTGAATAAAGACTTGGCTCTCAGTTCCTTAAAGGTCCAGGTAGCGGCGCTCACGTGTTTCAGGGGTCAGGTAAATGGTGGATTCTTGTGGGCTCATCCTGATGTGGCCCAGTTTCTGAGAAGAGTGAAACATCTTCAGCTGTTTCCGATGCCCTTATAGAGTTTTAATTTGGCACTGGACTTCTTAGCAGGCCCTACATTTAAATCGCTACATACTCTCTCCTTGCAGTTGTTGACCTTGAAAATGGTATTTCTTGTGGCAATTTGTTCTGTGCATAGATTTTCTGAACTGCAGGCCTTGTCTTGCTGGGAACCATTTCTCCAGATGACTCCAGGGACGGTGCAGCTACGTACTGTTTCTTCCTTTTTACCGAAGGTGGTCACTGGGTTTCACTTGAATCAGTTCATCTACCTGTAGTCCTTAGACAGAGAGATGTAGAGGAGTATCGCCTGTTGCAACCCTTGGATGTCAAGACATATTGTCAGATAACTAGAGGTTACTGAGCCTTTGCGGAAGTCAGACCATCTGTTTGACCTTCATGATGGTACTAGACAGGGAGAACCAGTCTTGCAGGCTACAATAGCTTGCTGGATTAAGGAGGCACTCACGGCTACATTTGTGCATGCCGGGAAACTGTTACCTAGTCAGGTTAGGGCTCATTCCACTAGGGCTCAGGCAGTGTCATGGGCAGAAGTTAGATGATTGTCCCCTGTCGACATTTGCCGAGCTGCAATGTGATCCTCCTTACACACCTTTTCCAGATATTATCGTCTGGATGTGCAGGCCCGGGAGGAAGCGGCCTTTGCATGTGCGGTTGTCTGAGCTCAGTGTTGCCTATTGACTGAGTATTGAAATGGTTTTCTGTTTTTAATCAAGTCTTTTGCTAGTCTGTCCACAGTTGCTTTTGAAGACAATACTGGCAGGCTGATGTCACTGCAGTATATATACTGTGACATTAGTTTGCTCCGTCTCCATCTGCAGGTAGGGGAGAATAACCCCACTTGTTCTGGATTCATCTGACTGTCCTAAAGAAAATTAAATTATCAGGTAAGTAGTAATTTCTCAGTTTTGATTGTCCGTCTAAAACACAAATAGTCTCCAGACACCCTAGTCTAGTATAATTTCATATTTTTAAGTGTGTGACAAGAGAATATTCCCACATCACTACTAACTTTGTTTGTAATGGAGGAGGAGCATTTAATAGATTCTTGAATCAATTTCAGCAGTCTAGTAGGTAGATAGGGGGGTTAAAATGTCCTTTTAAATAACCTTGGCCCATTCCCTTTTGTGCTTTAAAAACCAATGATAGGATTTAAAATTTTACTAAAAAGGACACAGGAAGCCAGTGAATGTGGGGATAACATGGTCTCAGATACTAGTGCTTGTTAATAAACAAGTAGATACATTTTGAATTTATTAAAGCTTTTTACTGCTCTTAGTTGGGTCCCAAGAACAATAAATCATAATAGTTGAGGCGTGAAGTGAAAAAACTATGGGGCGGATTTTAAAAGCCCTGCTCGCGTAAATCCGCCCGGATTTACGTGAGCAGGGCCTTGCGTGCCTATTTTCCATAGGCCTGCCGGCGCACGCAGAGCCCCGGGACTCACGTAAGTCCCGGGGTTTTTTGTCGGGGGCGGGGCCGATCGCTGCGTTTTGGGGGCGGGACGTGGCGTTTCGGGGGCAGGCCCGGGGGGCGTGGTTTCGGCCCGGGGCGGTCCGGGGGCGTGGCCGCGCCCTCCGGAACCGCCCCCGGGTTGAGTCTCGTTGCGCCAGTGGCCCGCTGGCGCGCGTGGATTTACTTCTCCTTCCGGGAGGCGTAAATCCGTGGACAAAGGTAGGGGGGGGGTTTAGATAGGGCCGGGGGGGTGGGTTAGGTAGAGGAAGGGAGGGGAAGGTGAGGGGAGGGCGAAAGAGAGTTCCCTCCGAGGCCGCTCTGATTTCGGAGCGGCCTCGGAGGGAACGGAGGCAGGCTGCGCGGCTCGGCGCGCACCGGCTGCCCAAAATCGGCAGCCTTGCGCACGCCGATCCTGGATTTTAGAAGATACGCGCGGCTACGCGCGTATCTACTAAAATCCAGCGTACTTTTGTTTGCGACTGGTGCGCCAACAAAAGTACGCGAACGCGCATTTTTTAAAAATCTACCCCTATGAATGATGGTAGCAAGATCATCCTTTTCCAGGAATGGGCTCCGCTGGCATATTTGTTGAGGCTGTAGAAATGAACTTCGAGCAGCCGCTGAAATTTGTGAGTCCGTATTTAATCTTAACACCACACCATTCTTAGGTATTATAACAATTTCTTCAATTTGTAAAAGGATATCCAACATCTCAACTTTTTTGTTAATTCATAAAATCTCACTCTTAGAGGCACTGAGTTTCAGTTTATTGATTTTTAACCAGTCAACTACAGCAGCTAGCCAGTCATTAAGCTTTGGGTCTAGAAGGATGTGCGTTTAGATTTCATCTGCATAAAGCAGTAGCAGACTGTCAAGTCAGTGATGTCTCTCTCCAAAGGCTTCTTATATATGCTAAAAAGAAGCTGGGACAAGGTGGAGCTTTGAGGGACCCCCCACAATTAATTGCTTCTAGATGGAAGCTATTTCCCCTAAGCCAGTGGTGGCCAACTCCAGTCCTCAAGAGCCACAAACAAGCCTGATTTTCAAGATATCCCTAATGAATATGCATGAGATAGAGTTGCATGCATTGCCTCCATTGTATGCAAATCTATCTCATGCATATTTATTGTTGTTATCCTGAAAACCTGACCTGTTTGTGGCTCTTGAGGACTAGAGTTGGCTACCCCTGACCTATACGATATAATCTGGCTTCACTCATTCAAGAAAGTATAAAATGAGTTGAGCACTATACCCCCATCTAATAAAATAGTGTGGTCTATGGAGTCAAAAGCCTTTGTCATTGTTTAAAAATACTATCTTAGAAGCCCAGTCCAGATATATTCCACTCATTAAAAAAAAGTGGAAAGAAGGCCAAACGACTGCCAGCATGGTGAAAAGGTGAGATGAAAGAGTCTATTTTAGCCAAAAGAACTTCTTTCAAAACTTGGCAAAAGGATTCAACTGAAGAAAATAGAAAAAAGCATAAGCATTGGTAAGTTAGATGTAAAACATTGATAAGGTGGGCTAAAAGACAATTTGAAAAGAAGCTGGCCTTAGAGGCAAAAACTCATAATAAAAACTTACGTACCCGGATCAGTCCAGATAGCTGGGATTTGCCTCCCCTCCAGCAGATGGAGACAGAGAAGTCTTGACTGACTGTACCCTATAGCCTGAAGTGTCACCTGCAGTCCGTCAGTATTTCTGTTTTATTTATTTATTTATTTATTTATACATTTTTATATACCGACATTAGATCAGAGGTGTCACATCGGTTTACCGATAACGTAAAGGAAATAAGCGGGGGGGGGTGCTTATTTCTTACAGAGGAAACCCATTTTTAACAATGTAAAATAATGAAACTTGGAATCTTGCGTATTTCCTACGAGTCAACTTAATTAACAAGAACTAAAATAATAAATTATAAATTAAAATATTAATTCATATGAAAAGACCTCTAAAGTAACTTTCAGGCCGATACAGTAAGGAGCGGTAGGAAGAGCTGCGTTAGTGCAGGGCGCACCCGCAGTTGCCGCATGCACAGTCCAGCTCACCTACCGCTTGATACTGTATGTAAATAGCTTGCAAATGCAAGCTGCATCTAAGAAGCGTCCGTGAAGTGTTAGGCCCACGCAACCCATTTTACTGTATAGAGCGCTATACAGTATCCTGGGTGCACTGGCCTAACGCTTCACGGACACGCTGGAATCTGTCATTTCAAATGTCATTTCAAATGACATTTGAAATGACAGGTACCAGGAAGTGGACGGTTATCCTACGCTCGAGATTGCCAGTCCTCTCTCCCCTCCTCCCGAAGCAAGCAACGAAAGCGGGAAAAATCGAAAAAATGAAAAAAAAAAAAAAAAGCAAGAGAGAGAGGGAAGAGAGGATGGGCAATCCTATGCTCGGGATTGCCAGTCCTCTCTCCCCTCCTCCCAAAGCAAGGCGCGAAAAGCAGCCTTGCTTCAGGCGGAGGGGAGAGAGGACTGGCAGTGTAAAGCAACGAAGCGACTTACTTTTTTTGCAGCCCCCCTCTGGAGACGGACATCGGCGAAGACGGACCGTGGCTCCCCTGCCTCCAGCTGCCCGCGAAGATGGATGCCTGCACGGGCGAAAGCGGCCCCTGTGCGTGCAATTGGGCCGCTCAAGTTGTGACGTCACGACGTTTGGCATCACGGCATGTGACGTCACGTCACAGGGGCCGCTTTCGCCCATGCAGGCATCCATCTTCGCGGGCAGCTGGAGGCAGGGGAACCGCGGTCCATCTTCGATGTCCGTCTCCGGAGGGGGGCTGCAAAAAAAGTAAGTCGCTTCGTTGCTTTACACTGCCAGTCCTCTCTCCCCTCCGCCCGAAGCAAGGCTGCTTTTCGCGCCTTGCTTCGGGAGGAGGGGAGAGAGGACTGGCAATCCCGAGCGTAGGATTGCCCGTCCTCTCTCCCCTCTCTCTCTTGCTACTTTTTTTTTCGCTTTTTTGCTTTTTTTTTTTTTCCTTTTGCTTTTTTGCTTTTTTCTGCTTTCGTTGCTTCGGGAGGAGGGGAGAGGACTAGGGCTGCCCCAGAGACCAGCACCCATGGACGTGGCCAGGGCAGGTGAGCGGGGGCTGGGGGAAAGTTTGCCGCCTACCCTTACCCCTGCCTCTAACGCAGGGGTAAGGGTAGGCGGTAAGTTAGCAGGTTAAACGCGCGGCAAAACGGCAGGGTAAAAAAGCGATAGTCGGGGCGCGCGTTACTGTATGGGAGGGAATAGCTAATTTGATCGTTTACATCTAATATACATGCCGCGGGCGGAAGGGGTTACCCGGTGATTTAAAGAGGCGGTAAGAGTAGGTTAAAGGGGATAGTGTATCGCGGGTTGGACTAACGTGGCCGAAAAGTGAGTAGAAAGCGGGTTAGGAGCAGGGTAACCACGGCCGCACTTTACTGTATTGACCTGTTTGTGAGGCTTGAACTCCAACAATGAAAACGTAAACGTAATAAGCATAAATGTAAACGTAATAAGCATAATCAGCATGTGTGATGGGAAACATAGAGGCAGAGAATAGGTGTAACAGGGGTCGGACGGGAAAATGGTGCTGAAGGAAAGGTGGTGGGGGGATAGGATCATTGGGGGAAGGCTTGTCGGAAGAGCCAGGTCTTTAGTTTTTTGAAGAGCTGTGTTGAGGGTTCCGATCTGAGATGTGCTGGAAGGTTGTTCCAAAGTGAGGGTCCGGCTATGGACAGTGCGCGTTCTCTTGTTATGGATAGATGTGCTTCTTTTGGAGTGGGGATGTGGCGAAGACCAGTGTTAGAGGATCGGAGGTTTTGTTTCGGTGTGTGGTATCGTAGGGGTGTGCTTAACCAATTCAATTTGTTGTTGTGGAGAGACTTATGCATGAGTGATAGGACTTTGTGTTGTATTCGGAAGTGGATGGGTAGCCAGTGTAGGTCCTTGAGGATTGGAGTGATGTGGTCCGATTTCTTTCTGTTTGTGAGGGATCTGGCTGCTGCATTTTGTAGTAGCTGCAGCGGTCTGATTGTGGCAGCAGGGAGGCCAAGCAGAAGGGAGTTGAATAGTCAAGCTTTGAGGTCTGGAGGACAGTTCTATAGTCGTATGGGAAGAGGAGAGGTTTGAGTCTTTTGAATGTCTCCAGCAGATGGAGATTGATGTTTCCAGCAGATGGTGGAGGTGCAAAGCCTGCAGTCTAGAGAGAGAGAGAAAAAAAGAAGAAAAGACAGTTTCACTTTGCAGTGAGTTTTCTACTGCCTCCCAGAGGGTTGTTAGGTCCTAGTGGGACCATCCCCCCTGGTATCCGAGGCTTAAGAGCAGAAGGTCGGGGACCTTGTGAGCTCTCCTTCCGGCAGCCGGATTGGGGTGAAACCGGGGAGTTCAGCTCACTCACCCTACGGGATCCCAACTGAGCCTGTTGCTTTCAGGGAAGTTTTACTTTTTTCTTTTTTTTTTTTTTAAATAAAACTTTAAGTAGAGCGGTTTCTCTATCTTCCCTCCCGTGAGTTGACGCGCTAGATAAAGGCAGTGCAGGCGTTTTGGCTTCAGTGCTCCGGTTCTGTTTCGACTCAGCTGCTCGCTGGTCTTCCCCTCTGATGCCACGGGGCTCAGCGTGCTCGGCCTGTGGGGATGCCCATGTGCGTCTCTCGCGCGGCAGGCTTTGTTCCAGATGCCTCCCTGGGGTGGAGGGGACATCAGGGAATGCGTCGGGGAACAAATCGTCTAAGCACTGGGAGCCTGGGCGGCTCTCTCCGATGTGGCAGACCTCAAGGTCCTCGCGGGATCCCTTCTTCCTCAGCGTTGGAACGGAGGCCATTTTGGCAGCCTTCCGATTTTTCTCATGAACCGCAGAGGGGGAGGGGATTCCCCACCGGTGTTATCTCCTCAAGCGGGGGCCTCCGGGGTGGGGGTCTGGGGCCTGATATATCCACTGCAGAAGATGAGGGGAAGACTGGAGAGGAGTCAGGTTTCTCTTCCAGCTTTTCCTTTGACTTCGTTTTGCTGCGGCATAAGGCCTTTAAGGCCAGGAGGTCCATGAAGTGCCGGGGGGGGGGGGGGGGGTAATCTTCCCAGTCGTCAAAATAGCCCAGGATTCCTGAGAAGTCGGGGGTCTTGATATTCTGACGGCCCCGAGGGGCTTCATTGGCTCGACCTGTGTCGGAGCATTCCCCTGAGGTTTCGGCTCCAGAGGACTTGACAGGACAGGACTCTCCAGGAGCAGATCCAGCCTTGGGTGACCAAGCGCTGGACAATCCATCTCTGGTGGAGGGGGATGATCCTAGAGTTGTGTGGTTGTTTCGCAGAGAAGAACTCATCCCCCTAATACCCGCGGTTCTGGAGGAACTGGGTATTGAGTGTCCTCAGGAGGTCAGCAAGTTGGGTTCCGTGGATCCTGTCATGGTGGGCCTGAGAGGTCCGACTAGGTCCTTTCTCTTCCACGCGTCAGTCAACAACTTGTTGTTCTAGGAGTCGGACACTTCAGACACGGGGTTGAAGGTCAGCTGAGCTATGGATAGGTTATACCCACTGCCTGAGGACGCCCTGAATTTGCTCAGAGTCCCGAAGGTGGATGCTTCAGTCTCTGCTGTTACGAGGAAGACTACCATTCCAGTCACTGGGGCTATTGCCCTCAAGGACCTTCAGGATAGGAAGCTGGAAGCACACCTCAAGAAGAGTTTTGAGGTGTTGGCCCTTGCCGTTCATGCTGCCATATGTAGCAGTTTTATACTACGTGCAGGACTTCATTGGGTTCAACAGTTGCAGCAGGACAGGACCTTATTAGATACTGATGTTTGCCAGGTGGAGTGGCTAGAAGCCATGGTGGCCTATAGTGTGGATGCTCTGTATGATCTGCTTCGAACCTCCTCCAGGACCATGGTATCTGCGGTTTCTGCTCGCAGACTCCTGTGGTTACGGAATTGGGCGGTGGATGTGGCTTACAAGGCTCAGCTCAGTTCCCTGTCTTTTAAGGGGAAAATGTTGTTCAGCAAGGACTTGGAGAAGATAATTAACTCTTTGAGAGAGAACAAAGTTCATAAGTTGCCGGAGGATAAGCTGAAGTTGAGATGGTCCTCATTTCAGCGCTCCCGTTTCCAGGGTAACCGCAAGTTTTGGGTGTCCAGATCATCAGGCTCTTCCTCAAGGCAGCCTTCGGGCAAGCAACACTCCTGGGGGCAGTCCTTTTGTGGTCAGCGATCTGGCAGGGAAAGCACACAGGAAGCGGTTGGAGCCAAATCTTCCCAATGACGCGACACCAATCCACTCCTCGGTTCCAATAATTGGTCGGCTGACACTATTTACGAGGGGTGGACCCACCATCATGTCAGACCAGTGGGTCCTAAATGTGATAAAACACAGTTAAGAGTAAAAATTTGCTCGGCTTCTAAAAGAAAGGTTTCTGGTATCCCCTTGCTCGTACAATCAAAAGCGAAGAGCTGTGTGGGACACGCTTCATTGTCTCTGCAACTTAGGCGCAGTGGTTCCAGTGCCCCGGGAGGAGCAAAGAACAGGCTGTTACTCCATTTACTTCATAGTGCCAAAGAAGGAGGGCACTTTCCGGCCCATATTGGACTTGAAAAAGGTGAACAAAGTCCTGCGAGTTCCTCGCTTCCGTATAGAGACCCTGCGTTCTGTGATCACAGTGGTACACAGAGGGGAATTCGTTGAATCTCTGGATCTCACGGAGGCGTACTTGCACATCAGGATCCAGTCCGATCATCAAAAGTATCAGAGGTTCATGATTCTGGAGGAGCATTTTTAATTACGGGCTCTCCCCTTCAGTCTGGCCACAGCTCCCAGGACCTTCACCAAAGTGATGGTGGTGGTGGCAAGCCTGCTGAGAGAGGAGTCCTTGTACATTTCTGTTTGGATGACTGGTTGATTTGGGTGAAGTCGGAAGATCGCTGCCTAACTTCAGTCGAACTGATCGCTGCCTAACTTCAGTCTAACTGATCCTGTGACGTCTGAGCTCATTGGGGTGGATCGTCAATCTGGCCACGAGCCACATGAACCCTTCTCAGACACTGGAGTTTCTGGGAGCGCAATTCGATATCAAGCGTGGGAAAGTTTTTCTCACAGAGGAGTGGATCTCCAAGTTGCAAGCTCAGGTCCTCAGCTTATTAGCCAACCGCTTACTCCGAGTTTGGGATTAATTTCAGGTCCTCTGATCCATGGCATCCACCTTGGATTTGGTTCCGTGGGCATTCTCTCATTTGAGACCTCTTCAATTTGCCTTACTTTCCCATTGGGACCCCATGTCTGAACAGTTCTAGCTGCCTCGTCCCCTTCTGGAGAATGCTCGGTCCAGTCTAGCCTGGTGGCTCCTTCCGGATTCCCTGCAACGAGGAGCAGACTTGGACATTTCCTTCTTGGACAGTGGTTAATATGGATGCCAGCCTCTCCGGTTGGGGGGCGGTCTGTCAGGGGAAGTCCATTCAAGGCCGCTGGTCAAGGAAAGAGGCTGCTTGGTATATTAACTATCTGGAGACCAGGGCTGTCCGACTGACATTACAAGCTCTGCTTGCTCTTCTCCAGGGGAAGCCAGTGAGAGTGCTGACCGACAATGCAACAGCGGTGGCCTATATAAATTGCCAGGAGATCTGGGAGTTAATCACCTGGGCGAAGCTACACCTAGACGGATTGGCAGCGTCTCATATTGAGGGGTTGGACAACATTCAAGCGGACTATTTGAGTCTGCATCGTCTGGATCCTGGAGAGTGGGAACTCTCAGAAGACGCATTTCATCTCATTAGTCAGCGGTGGAGCATCCCTTGTATGGATCTGATGGCGACGTTTCGCAGTGCCAAAGCTCCGTGGTTTTTCAGCCGGTACAGGGAGATGGGAGCGGAAGGGGTGGATGCCCTAGTTCTCCCTTGGCCATCGGATGTCCTCCTCTACGTCTTCCCTCCATGGCTGTTACTCGGCAAGGTTGTGCGTTGAATAGAAATCCATCCGGGCGACGTAGTTCTATTGGCCCCAGAGTGGCCAATAGAACTACATTCTTGGTTCACAGGTCCCTGATTCACAGACCTGATCAATCTAGCGGTAGATGGCCCCTTACGTCTCACTCACCTGCCCAATCTCCTGCATCAAGGGCCCATTTATTTGGATCAGGCAGACCGCTTTTGTCTAGCGGCATGACTTTTGAGAGGGAACGTTTGAAGAACAAGGGGTATTCGGATGGTGTGGTATCTACCCTCCTGCAGTTCAGGAAGAATTCCACTTCCCTGGCATATGTCCGGGTGTGGAAGGTCTTTGAGTCCTGGTGCATGCAACGCGAGGTGGATCCCACTAGAGCCTTAGTAGGGGATGTGCTGGCCTTTTTACAGGAGGGTCTGGTGAAAGGCTTGTCTTTTAATTCCCTGAGAGTGCAGGTCGCGGCCTTAGAATGTCTTCGTGGAAAGGTAGGTAGGGAAACCTTGGCGTCGTATCCGATCATATCCTGTTTCCTCAGGGGGGCAAAGCATTTGCGTCCTCCGCTTCAGAATCCTTGTCCCTCTTGGAGCCTTAACCTGGTTCTGAGAGCCATGTGTGCTCCTCTGTTTGATCCTTTGAAGCGGTCAACGTTAAAAGATCTTTCTCTGAAAGTAGTTTTCCTGGTGGCCACAGCTTCTGCCCGAAGAGTGTCGGAGCTCCGGGCATTATCGTGTAGGGAGCCTTTTCTGCGGATTTCAGATACAGTAGTGTCTTTGCATACAGTTCCCTCCTTCTTGCCTAAGATGGTGTTAGATTTCATTTTGAACCAGTCGGTGGATCTCCCTTCGTTTCAACCTCCAGATCCGGCTTCTCCTCAGTCTAGAGACTTACGAAGGCTGAATGTTAAGCGGGTGATATTGCGGTATCTGGAGGCTACAAATAGCTTTCGCCTATCAGACCATTTTTTTTGTATTGTGGAGTGGTCCTCGATGGGGACAAAAGGCCTCTAGAGCACTATTGCCAGATGGTTGAAAGATGCTATTACCTCCGCATACATTGCTCAAGGTCGTCCGGTCCCTTCAGGGTTTCGGTCTCGTTTCCGCCAAGCCTTCTCAGATCCCCCGGATTCACACTAGATGACCTAACTCCCTTCATGAACGAGGAAACCTGTACCACAAAGTTCATTATGCGCTAGCCCGTTCACCTTATTGTATTATATTACTGTATTTATACTATATTACTATGTATTATATTATTATATTTAGTTTTCTGCCACCCTAGGCCTCTCTTTCTAGCTGATTAGCCTCCAAGTTCACCCTCCTTGTTGAATGTAACTTTGCCGCTTCCGTTCAATTGTTTATTTCTGTTTCAGTTTTTTACCCTGTTCGATGTAAACCGATCTGATATGGTCATTACCATGAAGGTCGGTATAGAAAAGTGTTAAATAAATAAATAAATAAATTTCACCCGGTCGCAAGCGGCTTCTTGGGCAGAATGCCAGCAAGTTTCGCCACAGAAGATCTGTAGGGCGGCTACTTGGAAGTCGCTGCACACCTTTGTTAAGCATTACCGTTTGGATGTCCAGACCCCAGAAGCTGGGGGTTTTGGTGATAGCGTGCTTCAAGCATGACTCTCTAGGTCCCACCCCGGGTAGGAGGGCTTTAGTACATCCCAGCTGTCTGGACTGATCTGGATACGTACAGGGAAAGGAAAATTGGTTCTTACCTGCTAATTTTCGTTCCTGTAGTACCACAGATCAGTCCAGAGTCCCGCCCAGTTTTCGGAGAGGAGGAGATGGAGAGTCCGCTCATTCAGTTATTTGTAATCAGAAGAATGGCACAGGTTCGGGTCCCCCACCACTTTTTTTTTTTTTTTGGTGTATGGTGATGGTGTTTGAATTTACAAGGTTCCTCTCCTGTTGTAGGGGAAATCTATTAGTTTATCCTAGTGTTGTTTGGTTTTTGCTCATCTAGCTTGGATACAGTTCAATACTGAGGGACTGCAGGTGGCACCTCAGGCTATAGCATACAGTCAGTCAAGACTTTTTTTGTCTCCATCTGCTAGAGGGGAGGCAAGACCCAGCTGTCTGGACTGATCCGTGATACTACAGGAATGAAAATTAGCAGGTAAGAACCAATTTTCCTATCCAAAGCAGGAAGCAAGTGAAGGAATCATTTGCACCATTAGAAGATCGAGGGGTTAAAGAGGCACTTATTTTATTTAATTATTTTAATAAATTTATATCCTGCGCCATCGAGCAGACATTTGGGTGGATTACAATATGAACATCCGTAAAATCCATAAATAATCAAATAAATTACAAAATAAAACTAAAAAAAATTACAATATAAAACTAAAAAATTACTCAGGGAAAATAAGGCCATCATGGAAAGACTGAATTTTAAGTGATTTACCTAGTAACAATGAAGTTTAAAACTAATAAGAGAAAATTTGTTTTACTCTATGCATAATTAAACTCTGGAATTCATTGCCAGAGGATGAGGTGAAAGCTATCAGTGTAGCTGCATTTAAAAAAGGTTTAGACTGGTTTCCAGAGGGAAAGTCCATTAACCATTATTAAGGTAGAGCTGCAGAAATCCACTGCTTGTTCTTGGAATAAGCAGCTTGGAATCCATATATGCCTTGGGATCCTGCCAGGTACTTGTAATCTGGATTGGCCACTGTTGGACATAAGAACATAAGAACATAAGAAAATGCCATACTGGGTCAGACCAAGGGTCCATCAAGCCCAGCATCCTGTTTCCAACAGTGGCCAATCCAGGCCATAAGAACCTGGCAAGTACCCAAAAACTAAGTCTATTCCATGTAACCATTGCTAATGGCAGTGGCTATTCTCTAAGTGAACCTAATAGCAGGTAATGGACTTCTCCTCCAAGAACTTATCCAATCCTTTTTTAAACACAGCTATACTACCTGCACGAACCACATTCTCTGGCAACAAATTCCAGAGTTTAATTGTGCGTTGAGTAAAAAAGAACTTTCTCCGATTAGTTTTAAATGTGCCCCATGCTAACTTCATGGAGTGTCCCCTAGTCCTTCTACTATCTGAAAGAGTAAATAACCGATTCACATCTACCCGTTCTAGACCTCTCATGATTTTAAACACCTCTATCATATCCCCCCTCAGTCGTCTCTTCTCCAAGCTGAAAAGTCCTAATCTCTTTAGTCTTTCCTCATAGGGGAGTTGTTCCATTCCCCTTATCATTTTGGTAGCCCTTCTCTGTACCTTCTCCATCGCAATTATATCTTTTTTGAGATGCGGCGACCAGAATTGTACACAGTATTCAAGGTGCGGTCTCACCATGGAGCGATACAGAGGCATTATGACATTTTCCGTTTTATTCATCATTCCTTTTCTAATAATTCCCAACATTCTGTTTGCTTTTTTGACTGCCGCAGCACACTGAACCGACAGGATATTGGGCTTGATGGACCTTTGAGCTAACCCAGTATGACAAGTCTTATGTTCTTTGCTTCGGTGTTTACTGAAGAAAATGTTAGGGAGATACCTGTGCCAGAAACTATTTTCAATGGTGATAATTCAGAGGAACTGATGCAAATCATTTTGAAGCTGGAAGATGTAATAAGGCTGATTGACAAATTAAAAAGTGGCAAATCACCTGGACCAGATGGTATACATCCCAGAGTTCTGAAATAACTCAAAAGTGAAATTTCAGATTTGTTACTGGTAATTTGTAATCTATTGTTGGGATTGTCTGCCTTGCCTGAAGACTGGAGGGTGACTGGAGGGTGACCCATGACTGGAGGGTGACCCATGACTGGAGGGTGACTGGAGGGTGACCCATGACTGGAGGGTGACTGGAGGGTGACCCATGTAACCCTCCAGTTCAGGAACCGACGAGAGAGGGAGCAATTTTAGATCTAATTCTCAGTGGAGCACAGGACTTGGTGAGAGAGGTAACGGTGGTGGGGCCGCTTGGCAATAGTGATCATAATATGATCAAATTTGATTTAATGACTGGAAAAGGAACAGGGTGCAAATCCAAGGCTCTCGTGCTAAACTTTCAAAAGGGAAACTTTGATAAAATGAGAAAAATTGTTAGAAAAAAAACTGAAAGGAGCAGCTACAAAAGTAAAAAATGTCCAAGAGGCGTGGTCATTGTTAAAAATTACCATTCTAGAAGCACAGTCCAGATGTATTCCACACATTAAGAAAGGTGGAAAGAAGGCAAAACGATTACCGGCATGGTTAAAAGGGGAGGTGAAAGAAGCTATTTTAGCCAAAAGATCTTCATTCAAAAATTGGAAGAAGGATCCAACAGAAGAAAATAGGATAAAGCATAAACATTGGCAAGTTAAATGTAAGACATTGATAAGACAGGCTAAGAGAGAATTTGAAAAGAAGTTGGCTGTAGAGGCAAAAACTCACAGTAAAAACTTTTTAAAATATATCCGAAGCAGAAAGCCTGTGAGGGAGTCAGTTGGACCGTTAGATGATCGAGGGGTTAAAGGGGCACTTAGAGAAGATAAGGCCATCGCGGAAAGATTAAATGATTTCTTTGCTTCGGTGTTTACTGAAGAGGATGTTGGGGAGGTACCCGTAATGGAGAAGGTTTTCATGGGTAATGATTCAGATGGACTGAATCAAATCACGGTGAACCTAGAAGATGTGGTAGGCCTGATTGACAAACTGAAGAGTAGTAAATCACCTGGACCGGATGGTATACACCCCAGAGTTCTGAAGGAACTAAAAAATGAAATTTCAGACCTATTAGTAAAAATTTGTAACTTATTAAAATCATCCATTGTACCTGAAGACTGGAGGATAGCAAATGTAACCCCAATATTTAAAAAGGGCTCCAGGGGCGATCCGGGAAACTACAGACCGGTTAGTCTGACTTCAGTGCCAGGAAAAATAGTGGAAAGTGTTCTAAACATCAAAATCACAGAACATATAGAAAGACATGGTTTAATGGAACAAAGTCAGCATGGCTTTACCCAGGGCAAGTCTTGCCTCACAAATCTGCTTCACTTTTTTGAAGGAGTTAATAAACATGTGGATAAAGGTGAACCGGTAGATATAGTATACTTGGATTTTCAGAAGGCGTTTGACAAAGTTCCTCATGAGAGGCTTCTAGGAAAAGTAAAAAGTCATGGGATAGGTGGCGATGTCCTTTCGTGGATTGCAAACTGGCTAAAAGACAGGAAACAGAGAGTAGGATTAAATGGGCAATTTTCTCAGTGGAAGGGAGTGGACAGTGGAGTGCCTCAGGGATCTGTATTGGGACCCTTACTGTTCAATATATTTATAAATGATCTGGAAAGAAATACGACGAGTGAGATAATCAAATTTGCAGATGACACAAAATTGTTCAGAGTAGTTAAATCACAAGCAGATTGTGATAAATTGCAGGAAGACCTTGTGAGACTGGAAAATTGGGCATCCAAATGGCAGATGAAATTTAATGTGGATAAGTGCAAGGTGATGCATATAGGGAAAAATAACCCATGCTATAATTACACGATGTTGGGTTCCATATTAGGTGCTACAACCCAAGAAAGAGATCTAGGTGTCATAGTGGATAACACATTGAAATCGTCGGTTCAGTGTGCTGCGGCAGTCAAAAAAGCAAACAGAATGTTGGGAATTATTAGAAAAGGAATGATGAATAAAACGGAAAATGTCATAATGCCTCTGTATCGCTCCATGGTGAGACCGCACCTTGAATACTGTGTACAATTCTGGTCGCCGCATCTCAAAAAGATATAATTGCGATGGAGAAGGTACAGAGAAGGGCTACCAAAATGATAAGGGGAATGGAACAACTCCCCTATGAGGAAAGACTAAAGAGGTTAGGACTTTTCAGCTTGGAGAAGAGACGACTGAGGGGGGATATGATAGAGGTGTTTAAAATAATGAGAGGTCTAGAACGGGTAGATGTGAATCGGTTATTTACTCTTTCGGATAGTAGAAAGACTAGGGGACACTCCATGAAGTTAGCATGGGGCACATTTAAAACTAATCGGAGAAAGTTCTTTTTTACTCAACGCACAATTAAACTCTGGAATTTGTTGCCAGAGAATGTGGTTCGTGCAGTTAGTATAGCTGTGTTTAAAAAAGGATTGGATAAGTTCTTGGAGGAGAAGTCCATTACCTGCTATTAAGTTCACTTAGAGAATAGCCACTGCCATTAGCAATGGTTACATGGAATAGACTTAGTTTTTGGGTACTTGCCAGGTTCTTATGGCCTGGATTAGCCACTGTTGGAAACAGGATGCTGGGCTTGATGGACCCTTGGTCTGACCCAGTATGGCATTTTCTTATGTTCTTATGTTCTTAAAAAGGGCTCCAGGGGTGATTCCAGAAACTAGAGTGATGCGAGTCTGACTTCAGTGCCAGGAAATATCATGGAAACTATTCTAAAAAACAAAATCACAGAACATATAGAAAGACATGGTTTAAGGGGACAGCCAGCATGGATTTACCCATGGAAAACTTTGCCTCACCATCTGCTACACTTTTTTTTAAAAATATATTTCTTTATTTAAATACACAAAAAATAATACATTCAACAAGATACATATGATCCCTGTACGTACCCGGATCAGTCCAGACAGTGGGTTGAGCCTCCTGTCCAGCAGATGGCGACAGAAAAACTGAAAGGGTATCCTATATCAGGACAGTGCTCATCCTGCGCCCCTCAGTATTTCTCTGTCTCCAACAGATGTAGACGGTTGATCCTGCGGCTCCCCTCTCTTAGCTGTTTTTGCCTTGGTTTTCTCTAGCTGAGGTTTTCTCTTCTTGCCTCTGTTCTCCTGGACCATCAAGTATTAACTGTTCAAAAAAAGAAATAGAATAATAATTTTTTTGGAAAACAGTGTCTTAACTCCATAGGAGAAAAAGAAAAAATTCTTACTGAGAGCCAGGCAATTACCACGGTTGTTGTGTCCTGCAGGCAGGGAGAAGAAAGGAGGGGGGCTGTTTAACCGGCTCCCGAGCACTTTTCAAGCAGGCATAGCTGATTTCCCACCCGCCACGGCAGTCTCGCTGCTGCCGATGCTTCGCTCAGGTTTTTGCATAGCATGCAGGGAGCCTGCTTTGCGGCTCTCCCGCGAGGGGCTATGCTCCATTTCCATATCTGGAGGAAAGGGACCCTCCGCAGTGGTGGGAAAATCTACGGCCCAAGGTTGGGCCATCTAAGGTGCCGCCAGGCCTGCTCCCCCGGAACAAACCGTGGGAAAGGTGGCCATTTTGAGTGCAGAGCTCGCTGCCAATTTGGAGCTTCAGGGGGGAGGAGAGCCAGATTTCAATCATTCTCCGCCTGATTTACTCCCCGTGGGCTCTCCGGGGGTAGCCCCCGACCTATCCTAAGGGGCTCCTCCTCCCCCAGTGCCCGGGAAAGCATGACACTGTTTTTCTACATGGAGTTTGGGCTGTTGCTTTATAGGTCCTATTGGCATTCTTAGCGGAGCGGGGGACACCCCCTCCCCCCCCCCCCCCCCCGGCCAAGATCCCTCGGATAGCCCTTGGGCAGAGCACTGGGGCCCCAGATTTTCAGGGTCCCACTAGGGTCAGGACCGTGCCGGACCCGCCTAACCCCCCTCAACCTCGGGTGCAGGCCAGGGCCATGGCACTCTGCTGACAGACCCAGATCAGGATCCAGTTTTGTCGCTCTCCAATCCGCCTGTCGAGGGTGATGACTCATGGGCTCCGGGCCTTGCATCATCTCTACCTGCGTTCTGCGGAGGCCATCTCTCCAGCAACTACCAGCCTTTGTGAGTGCCTTCTCTCTTCAGTCTCTCTGCCTTGTCTCACCACAGAATAGATTCTCGGCGTACCCCGCTCCGCGGACCACAACTGGATCTATCATTGCTGACTACGTCATCTGTGACTGGGTTCTCGGCCTATCCCTCTCATCAGAGATCTACTCCACTGGCTGAGGAACGCAGCCCGCTTCTCGGGTCTTGCCAACTGCTCTATAATAAAGCTTCTATTCTCTCTGTGGTCATTACTGAAGAGTCAGCCTATTGCTGTATTTTCCCCACGGGGCCCCTCCCTGTGGGAGGAGTCATCAATACAGCAACCAGGGGTCCACAAACAAGTCAAACTTACAACAGATGCACATAGGGAAAAGTAACCCTTTCTATAGTTACACGATGTTAAGTTCAATATTAGAAGTTACCTTTCAGGAAAAAGACCTGTGTGGGGGGATATGATAGAGGTCTAGAACGGGTAGATGTGAATCGGTTATTTACTCTTTCGGATAGTAGAAAGACTAGGGGGCACTCCATGAAGTTAGCATGGGGCACATTTAAAACTAATTGGAGAAAGTTCTTTTTTACTCAACGCACAATTAAACTCTGGAATTTGTTGCCAGAGGATGTGGTTAGTGTAGTTAGTATAGCTGTGTTTAAAAAAGGATTGGATAAGTTCTTGGAGGAGAAGTCCATTACCTGCTATTAAGTTCACTTAGAGAATAGCCACTGCCATTAGCAATGGTAACATGGAATAGACTTAGTTTTTGGGTAATTGCCAGGTTCTTATGGCCTGGATTGGCCACTGTTGGAAACAGGATGCTGGGCTTGATGGACCCTTGGTCTGACCCAGTATGGCATTTTCTTATGTTCTCTTATACCCGTGGTTCTGGAAGAGCTGGGTATTGACACCCCCCAGGAGAACACAGAGTTGGGAGTGGTGGATCCGGTTATGTTAGGCCTCCGGGGTCCTACCAGATCTTTCCCGTTTCACAAGTCTGTTACTGTCTTGCTCCTTCAGGGAGTGGGATACTCCGGACATAGGATTGAAGATCAGTCGATACATGGACAAGTTATACCTGCTGCCGGAAGAAGCGCTGGATCGGTACCAAAGGTGGATGCTTCAGTTTCGGCGGTTACTAAGAAGATGACCATTTCAGTCTCCTGAGTTTCAGCACTTAAGGACCTTCAGGATAGGAAGCTGGAGGTGCACCTCAATAAGATTTTCGAAGTTTCAGCTACACATAGCTGCTCGAGCAGCTATGTGTAGCAGTTTTATGTTGAGGACTAGTCTTTGCTGGGTTCATCAGTTGCAGATGGACAGGTCTATGTCTGCTACTGAGTCCATACAAGCTGAGTGGCTGGAAGCTGTAGTAGCCTATAGTGCAGATGCGCTTTATGACCTTCTCCGAACTTCTTCCAGAGCCATGGTGGCAGCAGTTTCCGCTCGGAGAGTCCTCTGCCTGAGGAACTGGTCGTCAGACATTTCCTCCAAAGCGCAGCTGGGTTCTCTGCCTTTGAAAGGAAGGTTGATTTTTGGAAAAGACTTGCAGGAGTTGATCAAGTCATTTTGAGAGAATAAGGTTCATAAGTTGCCGGAGGACAAACTTAAGGCAAGAAACACCTTTCTCCCTCATTCTCGTTTCCAAGAAAATCTGAAGTTCAGGGCGTCCAGATCATCGGGGTCCTCCTCGAGACAAAACTCCGGCAGGCAGCAGTAAAACTGCTACCACCACAACCGGCAGGCAGCAGTAGAACTGGTGGTGGCAGTAGAACTGCCACCACCCCACGAAGAGTGGACCAAAATCACATCAGACCAGTGAGTCTTAAGTATATTAAAACACGGTTATGATTTAGAACTTGCTCGGCCTCTAAGGAATTGGTTTTGGTCTCCCTGTGTTCTTACGAGCAGAAGAGGTTGGCAGTGCAGGATGCTGTCTGCCACATCAGCGAGTTGGGAGCCATTGTGCCGGTGCTCCTGGAAGAGTGGGGGATAGTTCGCTATTCCATTTATTTCATAGTGCCAAAAAAAGAAGGCACATTCCATCCCATCCTCGATTTTGAAGAAAGTGAACAAGGCTCTGAGAGGCCCTCGCTTCTGTATGGAGACCCTACATTCCATGATTGCTTCGGTGCACAAGGGAGAGTTCCTTGTGTCTCTGGATTTAACAGAAGCATACTTGCACATAGGAATCCAGCACGATTACCAGAAATATCTGAGGTTCTTGATTCTGGGGCAGCACTTTCAGTTTTGCACCCTGCCCTTCGGATTAGCGACAGCGACCAGAACCTTTACCAAGGTCATGATCATGGTGGTGGTAGTTCTACGGAGACAAGGGATCTTAGTTCACCCCTATCTGGACGACTGGATGATTCGAGCAAAATCAGCATCCCTGTGTCAAGCGGCTGTGGATTTGGTCCTTCAGCGCCTGAGATCGTTAGGGTGGATAGTCAATCATCTGGCGGAGCTACACCTGGAGAGGCTAACAGCTTCCTACATAGCAGGCACGGACAGTGTTCAGGCGGATTTTCTGAGCCGACATCAGTGGATCCTGGGGAGTGGGAATTGTCAGAGGAGGCATTTTGTCTTATTTGCCGCAGGTGGAACATTCCCCGTGTGGATCTGATGGCGACCTTTCACAATGCCAAGGCCCCGCGGTTCTTCAGCCGGCAGAGGGAAATGGGTGCAGAAGGGGTGGATGCCCTAGTTCTGCCTTGGCCGTCGGATGTTCTCCTTTATGTGTTCCTGCCCTGGCCATTAGTCGGCAAGATTTTATGTCACATAGAAACCCATCTGGGCGAAGTGATTCTCATGGCCCTAGAGTGGCCGAGGTGTCCATGGTCTGTGAATCTGGTCAGCCTAGCAGAGGATGCCCCCCTGCAGTTGGGTCATCTTCCAAATCTTCTGCATCAAGGCCCCATGTGTTTGGATCAGGCAGATAGCTTTTGTCTAGCAGCCTGGTTTTTGAGAGGGAACGTTTGAAGAATAAGGGTTATTTCACTACCCTATTGCAATCCAGGAAGATTTCCACTTCTCTGGCATATGTCAGGGTGTGGAGAGTTTTTGAGTCTTGGGGCTTGGGGCACTGGGTGCAGCCTACATGGGCCTCAGTAGAGGATGTGTTGGCCTTTTTTGCAGGAAGGTCTCATTAAAGGATTGTCAGTTAATTCCCTGAAGGTTCAGGTGGCGGCCTTAGGTTGTTTTCATGGTAAGATTCGGGGAGTTGCCTTGGCGGCACATCCAGACGTAGCGTGTTTCTTCAGGGAGCAAAGCATTTTCTCCCCTTGGTCTGGAATCCCTTTCCTTCCTGGAGCCGTAATGTAGTCTTGAGAGCTCTGTGTGTGCCCCCGTTTGAGCCTTTGAAGCAGGCGACTCTAAAGGATCTTACCTTGAAAGTGATTTTTCTGGTGGCTATATGTTCTGCTCGGTGGGTGTCGGAGCCTCAGGCCTTGTTGTGCAGGGAGCCCTTCTTAAGGATTACAGATACAGAAGTGTCCTTAAGGTCAGTTCCCTCCTTTCTGCCCAAGGTGGTATCCTCCTTTAATGTGGAGCTCCGATCCTTCCCAGATTTGAACTCCTCCGCACCTCAGTCTAAAGACTTACAGAGATTGGATGTTAGGCGGGCGCTGTTGCAATATTTGGAGATTATAAACTGTTTCCACCTGTCCCATCATCTGTTTGTGCTATGGTGTGGCCCCAGAAAGGGTCATAAGGCTTTTAGGGCCACTATTACTCGGTGGTTGAAGGAAGCTGTCAGTTATGCCTACATTACTCAAGGTCGTCCAGTTCTACTTGGGCTTCGGGCACATTCTACCCTTTCACCAGCGGCCTCCTGGGCCAAGTGTCAGCAAGTCTCGCCGCAAGAGATTTCTAGGGCGGCTACTTGTTACTCGTTGCACACCTTTGCCAGGCATTACTGTTTGAATGTCCACGTCCCAGAAACTATGGGGTTTGGAGAGAGTGTGCTTTGAGCGGGACTCTCGAGATCCCACCCCGGGTAGGGAAGCTTTGGTACATACCAGGAGTCTGGACTGATCTAGGTATGTATAGGGAAAGGAAAATTGGTTCTTACCTGCTGATTTTCATTCCTGTAGTACCACAGATCAGTCCAGAGTCCCGCCCAGTGGGGAATAGGGAGATTAGGAGAGTCCGCTTGATCCCTTTTCTGTATCTTCTTTTTTGGTATTTACTCTGATGAATAGCACAGGTTCTTGTTAGTTCTACTCAAGGTTTTGTTTGAGCTTTAAAGGTTCCTCTTCCCGCTGTTCCATTTGGGTGGGGGGCTAATTGCTTTTTTATACTTACCTGGCTTGTGTACAGTTCAATACTGTGGGATTGCAGGTGGCACCTCGTGTTAAGTAGCAATGTCAGTCATAACTTCTCGGTCTCCATCTGCTGGAGGGGAGGCAAAACCCAGGAGTCTGGACTGATCTGTGATACTACAGGAACGAAAATTAGCAGGTAAGAACCAATTTTCCTTTAATGTAGCTGGGTTTAAAAAAGGTTTGGACAAATTCCTGGAGGAGATGTCAGTAAATTGTTATTAACAAAGTAGACTTAAGAAATACTCACTACTTATCACTATGTGATAGCAGCATGGGATCTGTTTACTGTTTGGGATCTTTCCATGTACTTGTGACCTGGATTGCCCATTCCCTGTACGTACCCGGATCAGTCCAGACCATGGGTTATATCCCCATTCCAGCAGATGGAGACAGAAGGAAAACTTGTGAGGCGCTCGGAATTACCCATGAGCACCCTCTGCGTCCCATCAGTATTCTTCTGTCTCCAGCAGATGAAGGCTGTTTGAACCTGCAGTTCCCACTTAAATTTTCAAATCTTTAAGGAAAGTTGGCAGAATAATTTTTATTTCTTCCCTTTCCTCTCACAGTGCTTTTTTTCTTTGAATGGATCAAGTTTAAAAAAAAAAAAAGTTTAAGTTTTTTAGTCAGTCAGGAAACTGATAGGAGGCTCTTCAGCTTGCATGTGTTGCTGCCTTGAGAATTACCTTGTATTATTTCTAAGGTAGGTTTTGTTTTTTCTGTTAAGGTTTTTTCCTTCGTTCCTGGCCCTAGGGGTGTAAGCTGGTGGTCCAGCCGCTCCCCCTACCCTACGGCTGACTGACCTGAGAGGCGCCATTTCTCAGGGATCTGGGAGCTGAGAGGCGCCATTCCTCAGCCATAATTAAAAAAAAAAAAAAAAAATACAGAAAGTGAGCTGGGCCGTTGTGGTCATCCGCAGAGAAGTTTTTGGCTCCGTTTTAGTTGACGACTGCCAGGAGCGCTTTCGGGGGCAGTGTTTTGTCAGCGCCTCAGCTGTTTCCCTTCCCCCATGCCACGAGGGACGCAATGTGCCTTCTGCGGGGACCCTGGGACTCTGCTCTCCCGTAAGGGGATTTGTATCAAATGCCTCCCTGGTGGGGAGGGTTCCTCAAGGGCTGACAGCAGACCGAGCAGTCATTTTTCAGCCCGTCCTCCTTCGGGAGGGGGGTCAGCCCCATTCCCATCGAGCGTGGGAACGGCAGCCATTTTGAATTTAGATGCGTCTGTGTCAGCACATCCACAGAGCAGCCCTGATGCCGATTTTGTTCAGCCTCCGCCCGTTTTGACTTTCGTGGACCCCCAGGGGGACCCCTCAACTTCGGGGACAATTCCAGGACTCAGCTCTTTTGTTCCTTCAGATGGGGCCCATCCCCCACCAGCTTTTTAGGCTGATTTTATTTTATTAATGCATAATGCTTACCTGGCCCACATGTTTCAACAGGACAGTGTTCCTTCTGGGCCCTCTCCCCCTAAGGTAAGCAGATTGGAGGCTGCTTGGGACGTTTCAGGGACTCCCTCAGGTTCTACTCGGGCTCGAGTAGTTCCCATTCCCAACTTACCGGACCCGGCTCCGGTCGACCCGGATCCTGATCAGGATGGTGCTGGGACCTGGATGGAGTTTTGTCCAGCATGCACATGGAGGGGGATGATCCCAGAGACTTGCGGCTTTTTAAAAGGGGTGAGCTTGAACCATTTATTTCCCATGTACTTTCTGAGTTAGATATAAATGCGCCTCAGAACCCCTCAGGCTCTAATACAGGGGCGTCAAAAGGTGATCCTGTTTTAGCGGGACTGTGTCCTCCTGCAAAAACTTTTCCTTTTCATCCCATGCTGCTGCAGCTGCTCTCCAGGGAATGGGATTCTCCTGACTCGAGTCTCCGGGTAGGCCGAGCTATGGATAAGCTATATCCTCTCC
The DNA here is from genome assembly GCF_901001135.1 of Rhinatrema bivittatum. Taxonomy (NCBI): domain Eukaryota; kingdom Metazoa; phylum Chordata; class Amphibia; order Gymnophiona; family Rhinatrematidae; genus Rhinatrema; species Rhinatrema bivittatum. Next base: position 502,114,474 of record NC_042615.1, on the reverse strand, counting down.
CGGAGGAATTCTTAGAACTTCTTAAAGTCCCAAAAGTAGACGCTTCGGTGTCGGCGGTCACTAAGAGGACCACCATCCAGGTGACAGGGGGGACAGCTTTGTGCGACCTGCAGGATCGAAAACTGGAAGTATACCTCAAGTGGATCTTTGAGGTGTCAGCATTGGGTGTCAGAGCAGTGGTCTGCAGCTCTCTCATGCAAAGAGCAGGTCTGAGATGGGTATAGCAGTTGCTAGGTACCCAGGAGTTGTCCCCTGGAGAAGCGCAGCAAGCAGAACGCCTGGAGGCGGTGATTGCTTATTCGGCGGATGCACTTTATGATCTCTTAAGGGTCCTGGCCAGGTCGATGGTGTCGGCAGTCTCGGCCAGACCAGTTGGCTCCGCAACTGGTCAGCAGACTCTTCTTCCAAGGCGCAGCTGGACTCTCTCCCCTTTAAGGGTAAATTGTTGTTTGGAGAAGATTTGGAACAGATTATCAAATCTCTTGGGGAGAATAAAGTACACAAGCTTCCAGAAGATCGTTCGAGGAATTTTCGGACATTCAATTCTTCTAGGGCCCGTTTCAGAGGACAATGGCGTTTTTCACAGTCAAGACCTGTTTCTCAATGTCCTCCCTCTACCAGGTCTCAATCTTGGTCTCATTCCTTTCGTGGCCACAGATCCCCTCGAGGGGGCTTGCCACAAGGATCCGCTTCCAAGTCAACCCAATGAAGGGTCGCTGGCCCACTCCTTGCAGCCCAGAGTTGGGGGACGACTCTCCCTGTTTTACAAGGAGTGGGTCAAAATCACGTCGGATCAGTGGATCCTGGATATTCTAAAGCACGGTTACGTTTTAGAGTTTGCTCGATCTTTAAGGGACAGATTCCTGTTCTCCCCCTGCGGACAATTGTGGAAATAGCTAATAGTGCGTCAGATGCTCAACAGGCTACTCGACCTTGGAGCCATTCTCCCAGTGCCGCTGAAGGAGCAAGGCGAAGGCCACTATTCCGTCTACTTTGTGGTTCCCAAAAAGGACAATGCCTTCAGACCCATAGTGGATCTCAAGACAGTAAATCGGGCCCTAAAGGTTCTGCTTTTTTCGGATGGAAACTATACGTTCAGTGATAGTGGCGGGCCACAGCGGGAAATTCCTGGCGTCGTTAGACCTCACTGAGGCTTATCTCCATATTCCCATCCACAAGGCTCATCAGAGGTTTCTCCGATTTCAAGATTCTGGGTCAGCATTACCAATTTCAGGCCCTGCCCTTCGGTCTGGCAACCGCTCCCCGCACCTTCACCAAGGTAATGGTAGTGGTGGCAGCGGCTCTACGGAAGGAGGTGTTCTAGTTCATCCCTACCTGGACGACTGGCTCATTCGGGCCAAGTCCCGGGATCTTTGCAAACAGTCGGTCGACAAAGTGTTGCATCTCCTGAACTCTCTCGGATGGGTGGTCAATTTTGCCAAGAGCAGTCTTACGACATCGCAAACACTGAATTTCTTGGGAGCTCTTTTCAACACCAGTGTGGGCAAGGTTTTCTTGCATCAAGATCGGGTGTTCAATCTCATTTCACAGATTCAACGTTTCCAGAGCATGACACTTCCCACGATGTGGGATTATCTTCAAGTACTGGGTTCCATGGCCTCCACCATAGATTTGGTACCCTAGGCTTTTGCGCATATGCGACCTTTGCAGAGGGCATTGCTCTCTCGCTGGAAGCCGGTGTCTCAGGAATTACAAGCTCCCTTACCACTTTCAGATCCGGTCAGGAACAGCCTGGGCTGGTGGCTCAGTCTGGATCATTTGCTCAGCGGTGTGGACTTGGAAGTCCCCCAATGGGTGGTTGTCCCTACGGATGCCAGTCTCTCCGGCTGGGGGGCAGTGTGTCAAACTCAGGCGGCACAGGGCCACTGATCATCGGTGCAGGCGAAATGGCCAATCAATCGCCTAGAGACTCGAGCAGTCCGTCTCGCCCTGAAACGATTTCTCCCTTTGATGCGTGGCATGTCTGTGCGGATCCTCTCAGACAATGCTATCGTGGTGGCATACATCAATCGGCAAGGGAGAACGAAGAGTTAGACATGTCTCTCAGGAAACAGACAAGCTCAGTCTGGCGGCTTCTCACATAGCAGGAGTAGATAATGTTCAAGCGGATTTCTTAAGCCAGCAGATGTTGGATCCCGGAGAGTGGGAGCTATCCGAAGAAGCAATATCACTTCTGATAGGGAGGTAGGGGTCCTCCCACCTTGACTTGATGACCACTCTAAGGAATGTGAAGGTGCCCTGCTTTTTCAGTCGCAGACGGGAACACGAGGCGGAAGAGGTAGATGCTCTGGTACTGCCCTGGCCTCACGGCGTTCTGCTTTACGTGTTTCCCCCATGGCCTCTGGTGGGGAAGGTTCTATGGAGAATAGAAGTTCACTGCGGAGCAGTAATTCTGGTGGCGCCAGAGTGGCCAAGAAGGCCGTGGTTTGCAGATCTGGTGAATCTAGCAGTGGACGGTCCAATTCGTCTGGGACATCTTCCTCGACTCCTTCGTCAGGGTCCCGTATTTTTCGACCAGGCAGATCGCTTCTGACTTGCGGCCTGACTTTTGAGATGAGAAGGCTGAGAAAAAGAGGCTATCCAGAGGAAGTCATTTCCATGCTTTTGCAGGCCAGGAAGACTTCCACCTCCATTTCTTATGTACGAATATGGAAGGTTTTTGATTCCTGGTGTGTCTCCGGGGGAATTGCTCCTCGTCGTGCATCTGTGGCTCAGATTCTCTCTTTCCTGCAGAGCGGGCTTGGCAAAGGTTTGGCTTACAATTCTCTTCGGGTTCAGGTAGCGGCCCTTGGTTCGCTCATTGGGCGTTTGAATGGAACACCTCTAGCATCACATCCGGACATTGTCCGCTTTTTGAAAGGTGTCAAACACCTGAGACCTCCGGTCCGTGCCCTGTGTCCTTCATGGAATTTGAATTTGGTACTATGGGCTTTGGGTGGTCCACCTTTTGAGCCGCTGAAGCATTATACGCTCAAGGATTTAACTCTGAAGACTGTGTTTCTCATGTCCATTTCTTCAGCTCGCAGAATATCGGAACTGCAAGCTTTGTCTTGTAGGGAATCCTATCTGCGCTTCACGGATTCGGGTGTAACCCTGACCACAGTGCCATCTTTCCTCCTGAAGGTGGTATCCTCTTTTCACCTCAATCAGTGGGTGGAGCTTCCAGCCTTTCAAGAGGAGGACTCCAGGGAACTGTGGCAGCTCGATGTTAATCGAGCGCTTCTTCGTTAACTGGAGGTCACTAACAATTTCCATCTTTCAGACCATCTGTTTGTTCTCTGGAGTGGCCCCAAGAAAGGTCAACAGGCCTCTAAGACTACTATTGCTCGCTGGTTAAAGGAAGCCATTGTTGCCGCGTATATCGGATCAGGTAAGCCCCCTCCGGATGGTATTAAAGCGCATTCTCTCCATTCTCAGGCGACTTCTTGGGTGGAAGGTCAGTCGGTATCTCCTCAAGAAATTTGCAGAGCGGCTACATGGAAGTCACTACATACCTTTGCGTGTCATTATCGTCTTAATCTAAGACCTCCAGGGTTGGGTTCGTTTGGCGACCAGGTCATTCGAGCAGTGCTATCGAGGGCCCACCCTATGTAGGGAAGCTTTGGTACATCCCATGGTCTGGACTGATCCGGGTACGTACAGGGAAAAGAAAATTATTCCTTACCTGCTAATTTTCGTTCCTGTAGTACCACGAATCAGTCCAAACGCCCACCCACACTTTTTGATAGCACTTTTCTGTCCAATATCTTGTTTTTCCTCAGCACAGTTAGCCTGTTCTTTGGTGGTATATTGAGGTTGCAAGATTTTTCTCAAAGGCTTCGAGATTTTGCATTTGCAAGTTTTTGGGCTACAGACACTATATGCCTTAACAGCAACCTGTATATAGTTCCCTATTTGGTTGGGAGTTTTTTGCTTGATCCATTCATCAGTTAGTTCTGAGTTTTTTGTTCTGCTTTGATATTCTTAATACTGATGGGACGCAGAGGGTGCTCATGGGTAATTCCAAGCCCCTCACAAGTTTTCCTTCTGTCTCCATCTGCTGGAATGGGAATATAACCCATGATCTGGACTGATCCGTGATACTACAGGAACGAAAATTAGCAGGTAAGGAATAATTTTCTTTTGTTGGAACCAGGATACTGGGCTTGATGGAACCTTGGTCTGACTCAGTATGGTAAGTTCTTAAGTTCTTATTAAAACCACCAGGAATCAGTTCCCCTGTCCAATATTCTACAAAGGTTATCTGTCAGAATTATTTCAGTCCCATGACCATTCAGCCTTTAGTTTACACCTTATTAGACAGCCTGCACTAATGCACCTTAAAAACACGTTAGTAAATAAGGACCGTACCCTGGGATCAGGTCTACATGTGGCAACATGGAAGATTCTAGCTGGGCCCATTCCCTCACTTTATCTTCCAAGGCTTTTGGGGCATCTTTCATGCTGCAACGGTGCTGCCATAGCTACAGGCAAGTGACATTTAATCTTTTGTTCTCTTTGTTGCAGGTAAGGAGGCGACCTACTGCTCCCACACAAACTGGGGAAGAGAGATAAGGATGGAGAAATACAAGGGCATGACAGATGAACAATTGATCGCCAGCTTGAAGAAGTACAACATTCCCCATGGACCCATTTTGAGTACGTCAGCTGCCAAACTGTCTCATAGCCTGCAATTAGCATATACTGATCCTCTTAGCTCCGGATCAGCAGGGGAAAGCTGAGCCAGTCCTGGTTTTACCTCCATTGTATCTCTGAGATTGTAGTTTAAAGAAGAACAGGCAGGAACATCCCAATACAAGTGCTGGGTATTGCCATGCAGAAGATCCCTAGTTTGCCCCCTGTTGGGTCTTCTGTTCCTTGCGTTGGCTGGGGCTGGGAATGTTGCGGGGACAGTGTTCACGGCACCTGGAGTGAAAGGAGTTGTGGTCATAGCTTAAGGGTGCCATCTAGTGTCCGGATTCGAGGCTCGTGATTGCAGGGAAGGAAGTGCTGCATACATGTGGTAGCACTATATAAACAATAAAATAATAATGATCCCTGGGGCATGGGTCCTGGCCCGTCATGGCAATGACCAGACTAGGTGTGTGGGGGGTGGAGAGAGAGATATAAAAGGGGGCGAGGGGAATCCCTTGGTAATTGTGAATGGTGGCTCATGACACTAGATCCTAGCTCTGATTCCAGTGGAAGAGGAATTACTGAGGAGCAGGCAGAAACTATGGGATCCAAAAAATAAAGGAGAACGGCATTATTAATTTCCATAAATGTAACAGGGTAAAAGTGGGACTGGCACAGTCTTTCTCTGGTGATCTGGAAAACACCAACCAAGTTATAGTCCAATGGTTAAAGGAAATAAATCAATACAATATTGAAAACTCCCTCCCCTATATTTTTACCTCATGCGTTGATCATAATTAGATATTATCACATCTCATCTCTTCACGGCTCACCCTTGTATTATCAGTACCACACAATTTTATTTTTTTTTTTAGAAGGTTTTTCATTTATGCCATAAAAACATTGTCCAATTCAAATCTCTCCAATTTTACATTGTAGTTTGGGACACTGACCTGTACAGTTTTTTATTTTACTGACACAATTACTGGTGTTGTGCTTGTATAATAAAGATTCCCTGTATGTACCCGGATCAGTCCAGACTCCTGGGTTTTGCCCCCCTCTAGCAGATGGAGACAGAGCAGTTTTCAAAACAAACTCCGCCTATCTATAGGATGGTGCCACCTACAGTCCAGCAGTATTCCTCTGTCTTCAGCAGATGGTGGAGGTGCAAAACCTACAGTCTGGGCTGTGGGCTTAGTTGGTTTCTTGTGGTTAGTTAGATTAGGGGAGTTTTTTTGTCTTTTCTTTCTGGCTTAATTCAGTTTTAATTAAAAAAAAATAAATTAGGAGCTTGTGGCAGCATAGTGGTTGTTAGCCTCCCAAGGAGTTGGGAGGTTCTGAGAGAACCATCCCCCACTGGTCTGAGGCAGCTGCTTCACAGGGTCGAGGGCCCTCCTTCACCTACTTAGCAGCTTGGGTGCGACACTGGGGAGCCCGGTTCACTCCACCCTATGGAATCAGCACCTTGGACCACTGCCGGGCAAGTTTTTTAGCTTTAAAAAAAAAAGTTTTGATTTTTCCTCAGTCGCGCTGACTCTCTCTCTCTCACACTCCCTGTCTTAGCGCGGCATTATTTGTTTATTCACGGATTTCATTTAGTTTAACGTTATTTAACTTAGTTTCTCCTTGGTGTGTTAATTTTTTTCTCTCACGTCCCGATGCCGCGTTCATCAGGAGGGCCTTTGCTCAGCTTGCATCCCAGGGGGGAAGAGATCGTCGGGAGCCGTAAAAATTGTTAATTCAGCGAAAACTAAGTCTGCCCGAGTCCTGGTGGGGACGGCTGCTGTAAGTCAGGCTGAGGCCATTCCATTCCCGCTCAGCGTGGGAACGGACGCCATTTTACAATCATTTAGAGATGCGACTGCTGCAGCGCTGGGGGAGGGGGTTTTACCACCTCCCCTTTCTCCTCAGCACAGGGAACCTTTGCTACCTGATTCCCCTGCAACGGAGGATAGCCCTGAGGGGGCCTCTGACTCCTCCTCTTCCTCTTTCTCCTCACAATTTGTATTATTGCTCCATAAGGCTTACAAGGAGAGAAAGTTAGGAAAGCATCAGTCTGCTAAGAAATTCGCTTCTCCGGGTTCTATGCCCACTGCTAAGAAGCGGTCCAGGTCCAAGGGGGGTGCGGCGCCCTCTCAGCCTAAGCGTCTCCATCGGACAGGGGTCCCTCAGCCTGATACGGATACTTCTGGACAGGATACTGATCCAGAGGACCCTGATTTCCAGCCCAAGCCCCCACAAGGAGTGTATGTGGACCCTGATTTACAGTCCCAAGGCACTTTGAGAGGCGCACATATTGCGGAAGGGGATGACCCTAAGGTGGTTCGCCTTTTTAGGAAAGAAGAGTTGGGTCCTCTTATTCCTTCTATTTTGGCTGAGCTGGACATTGAAGGTCCCCCAGTGGAATCCAGACTGGGAGCTATGGATCCAGTATTGCTGGGGCTGAGAGGCCCTGCTTCTTCTTTTCCTTTTCATTTCTTGGCTACTGATTTGCTTTTCCGAGAATGGGATACCGGACCTGGGCTTGAAGGTGAGTAAGGCCATGGATAAGCTATATCCTCTGCCAGAGGATGCTTTAGAGCTGCTGCGAGTGCCCAAGGTAGATGCGGCAGTGTCCGCAGTTACCAAAAAGACCACGATTCCTGTTACAGGGGCTACAGCACTCAAGGACCTGCAAGACAGAAAGTTGAAGGTACAGCTTAAAAGGATATTTGAGGTTTCAGCACTGGGAGTGTGAGCAATTTTGCCTTGCGAGCGGGTCTTCGCTGGGTTCAGCAGTTACAGGCCAATGCCGGTTTGTCGGTGGAGGAGGCGGCCCAAGCAGGCCGTCTGGAAGCTTCAGTGGCCTATAGTGCGGATGCACTACATGACCTGTTGCGAACATCGACCAGATCCATGGTTTCGGCAGTCTCTGCTCGTAGACTCCTCTGGTTGAGAAACTGGTCGGCGGACGTTTCCTCCAAGTCTCAGCTGGGATCCTTGCCTTTCAAGGGCAAATTACTTTTGGGTAAGGACCTGGAGGATATGATTCATTCTCTGGGAGAGAATAAGGTTCATCGGTTACTGGAGGATAGACCGAAGTCCAGAGGCTCCTTTTCGTCCCGGGCCAGATTCTGAGGAAATAGAAGATTTCGACCATCTAGAACGCCCACCTCTTCTTTTCGGCAGGCCCCAAACAGGCAACAGTCATGGTCCCAGTCCTTTCATGGCCGCCGATTTGGCAGACCTGGTACCTCTCAGTCTGCTTCGGGAGCCAAGTCCTCACAATGAAGGGCGCCAGTCCATTCCCCGGTGCTTGTGGTAGGGGGCAGACTGTCCCTATTCTTCGAGGAATGGGCCAAGGTAATGACGGACCAGTGGGTGCTTACCGTGATAAAACAAGGCTACGCTTTAGATTTTGCACGGCGCCCTCAGGACAGATTTCTCATCTCTCCCTGCGGTTACGACACCAAGCGTTGGGTGGTTCTGGACACCTTGCGCTGTCTTCTACAACTGGGGGCCATTGTCCCCGTCCCTCCGGAGGAAAAAAGGACAGGTCGCTGCTCCATTTACTTCGTGGTGCCAAAGAAAGAGGGATCCTTTCGACCCATTCTGGACCTAAAAAGCGTAAACAGATGGCTCCGAGTGCCACGTTTTTGTATGGAGACACTCCGTTCAGTCATTGCTTCGGTGTGACAGGGAGAGTTTCTGCCGTCCCTGGATCTCACGGAGGCATATCTTCATATAGGTATTTGTCCAGACCACCAGAGGTTTCTTCAGTTTTCTATACTGGGTTGGCATTTTCAGTTTCGAGCTCTGCCCTTTGGTCTTGCCACGGCACCCAGGACATTCACCAAGGTGTGATGGTGGTGGTGGCAGTTCATCTCCGCAGGGACGGACTTCTGATGCATCCCTACTTGGACGATTAGCTGACTCGAGCGAAATCGGAGTCGCTTGTCCGAGTAGCGATTCACATGGTGCTTCATCTCCTCCAGTCGCTGGGCTGGGTGGTCAATTTCACCAAGAGCCAGCTGGTTCCTACGCAGTCCTTGGAATATTTGGGTGCTCACTTCTACACTCAGCAGGGCAGAGTATTTCTTACCGCAGACCGCATCGCCAAATTGCAAGGCCAAGTCAGGGACTTCTTGCTCAAGCATCTTGGGTCGATGACTTCAACATTAGAACTGGTACCCTGGGCCTTTGCTTATATGAGGCCTTTACTTTCCCGATGGAACCCAATCTCCGAGCTTTTTCATCTACTTTTGCTGCTTACGGAGGTAACGCAGTCCAGTCTCGATTGGTGGTTGGTGACGGACAATTTAACCCAAGGAGTCCCCCTGGAGGTGCCTGACTGGAGAGTTGTCACTACGGATGCCAGCTTCTCTGGTTGGGGGGTGGTATGCTGGGGGAAATTGGTGCAAGGACTATGGTCTCCCATCAAAACGCTCTGGTCAATCAATCAGCTGGAAACCAGGGCGGTATGGTTAGCATTGCAAGCATTCTGTCCTCTCCTCCATAGCAAGTCGGTCAGAATTCTCTCAGACAATGCGACCACTGTGGCGTACATCAATTGGCAAGGAGGAACCAGAAGTCAACCAGTAGCGGGGGAAGCTCGTCAATTGAACAGCTGAGCAGAACAAAACTTAGTAAGCATAGCAGCGTCTCACATCGCCGGCATGGCAATGTGCAGGCAGATTTTCTCAGCCGTCACCGCCTAGGTCCCGGGGAATGGGCACTGGCGGAGGCCGCCCTTCAACTCATATGCAATACATGGGGCACGCCCAGCATGGACCTAATGGCAAGTTTTCGGAATGCCAAAGCACCGCAGTTCTACGCTCGTCGCAAAGAGACAGGAGCAGAAGGGGTAGATGCCCTAGTTCTTCCCTGGCCCATCGAGGTTCTACTATATGACTTCCCGCCTTGGCCATTGATCGACAAAGTACTTAGAAGATGTGGTAGACCTGATTGACAAACTGATGAGTAGTAAATCACCTGGACCAGATGATATATACCCCAGAGTTCTGAAGGAACTAAAAAATGAAATTTCAGACCTATTAGTAAAAATTTGTAACCTATCATTAAAATCATCCATTGTACCTGAAGACTGGAGGATAGCTAATGTAACCCCAATATTTAAAAAGGGCCCCAGGGGCGATCCGGGAAACTACAGACCAGTTAGCCTGACTTCAGTGCCAGGAAAAATAGTGGAAAGTGTTCTAAACATCAAAATCACAGAACATATAGAAAGACATGGTTTAATGGAACAAAGTCAGCATGGCTTTACCCAAAGCAAGTCTTGCCTCACAAATCTGCTTCACTTTTTTGAAGGAGTTAATAAACATGTGGATAAAGGTGAACCAGTAGATGTAGTATACTTGGATTTTCAGAAGGCATTTGACAAAGTTCCTCATGAGAGGCTTCTAGGAAAAGTAAAAAGTAATGGGATTGGTGGCGATGTCCTTTTGTGGATTGCAAACTGGCTTAAAGACAGGAAACAGAGTAGGATTAAATGGACAATTTTCTCAGTGGAAGGGAATGGGCAGTGGAGTGCCTCAGGGATCTGTATTGGGACCCTTACTTTTCAATATATTTATAAATGATCTGGAAAGAAATACGACGAGTGAGATAATCAAATTTGCAGATGATACAAAATTGTTCAGAGTAGTTAAATCACAAGCAGATTGTGATAAATTGCAGGAAGACCTTGTGAGACTGGAAAATTGGGCATCCAAATGGCAGATGAAATTTAATGTGGATAAGTGCAAGGTGATGCATATAGGGAAAAATAACCCATGCTATAGTTACACAATATTAGGTTCCATATTAGGTGCTACAACCCAAGAAAGAGATCTAGGTGTCATAGTGGATAACAGATTGAAATCGTCGGTTCAGTGTGCTGTGGCAGTCAAAAAAGCAAACAGAATGTTGGGAATTATTAGAAAGGGAATGGTGAATAAAACGGAAAAACTGTGTACAATTCTGGTCGCAGCATCTCAAAAAAGATATAATTGTGATGGAGAAGGTACAGAGATATTCCCCAAAATGATAAGGGGAATGGAACAGCTCCCCTATGAGGAAAGACTAAAGAGGTTAGGAATTTTCAGCTTGGAGAAGAGACGGCTGAGGGGGGGATATGATAGAGGTGTTTAAAATCATGAGAGGTCTAGAATGGGTAGATGTGAATCGGTTATTTACTCTTTCGGATAATAGAAAACTAGGGGGCACTCCATGAAGTTAGCATGGGACACATTTAAAACTAATCGGAGAAAGTTCTTTTTTACTCAACGCACAATTAAACTCTGGAATTTGTTGCCAGAGGATGTGGTTAGTGCAGTTAGTATAGGTGTGTTTTAAAAAGGATTGGATAAGTTCTTGGAGGAGAAGTCCATTACCTGCTATTAATTAAGTTGACTTAGAAAATAGCCACTGCTATTACTAGCAACGGTAACATGGAATAGACTTAGTTTTTGGGTACTTTCCAGGTTCTTATGGCCTGGATTGGCCACTGTTGGAAACAGGATGCTGGGCTTGATGGACCCTTGGTCTGACCCAGTATGGCATGTTCTTATGTTCTTATATACTCAGGCGGATAGAGGTCCATCCCATGGAGGTCATCCTAGTAGCCCCAGAATGGCCGAGACGTCCTTAGTTTGCAGACCTCCTCAATCTCGCGGTGGAGGGGCCTCTACGGTTTCCAGTACTTCCAGACTTGCTGCATCAAGGGCCCGTTTGTTTGGAAGAAGTGGATCGCTTCTGTCTAGCGGCATGGCTTTTGAAAGGCAGAGGTTAAGTCGCAAGGGCTATTCTCCAGCCGTATTAGCTACACTCCTCCTCTCACGTAAGACTTCTACCAATCTCACATATGTTAGAGTATGGAAAGTTTTTGAGACTTGGTGTTTGGACCGAGAGGTCACATCTACCCGGGCCTCGATGTCGGATATTCTTGTGTTTTCTACAATTCGGTCTTTCCAAGGGTTTGTCATGTAGTTCCCTCAGAGTACAGGTGGCAGTACTTGTTTGTTTGCGAGGCTGCGTCCAGGGCATAGCGTTAGCGGCACATCCGGATGTAGTTCGTTTCCTTAAGGGAGCAAAACACTTGTGTCCTTCGCTTCGGCATCCTTATCCATCGTGGAGGGTGAATTTAGTTCTTACTGCTCTATGCTCAGCGCCTTTTGAACCTTTGAAAAGATCGACTCTAAAGGATCTTACCTTGAAGGTGATTTTTCTGGTGGCCATTACATCGGCTCGTGGAATATCGGAACTCCAGGCACTTTCCTGTAGAGAACCTTTTTTGCGGATTTCGGATTCGGGAGTTTCTTTAAGGATGGTCCCATCTTTCCTGCCAAAAGTGGTTTCCTCCTTTCATGTCAACCAATTGGTGGAGCTGCCGGCCTTCACGGAGTTAAACCATTCGGATCCTTTGGCTGGCGATTTGCGGAAGCTCGATGTTCGCAGAGCATTGCTGCGTTACCTGGAGGTTACCAATTAGTTTCGAATGACGGACCATCTTTTTGTGTTGTGGAGCGGTCCTAAATGAGGACATCAGGCGTCCAAAGCTACTATAGCTCGTTGGTTAAAGGAGGCTATTAGCTTGGCCTATCTCCTTCATGGTAGATCCCTTCCTACGGGTCTGCTTGCCCACTCTACTCATTCGCAAGCAGCATCTTGGGCAGTGTCAAATGGTATCACCGCAGGAGATCTGCAGGGCAGCTACATGGAAATCCCTGCATACTTTTGCAAGGTATTACAGACTGGATGTCCAAGCTCCAGTTTCAGGAGGATTTGGAGAGGGAGTGCTGCGAGCGGGCCTCTCCGGATCCCATCCCAGGTAAGGAAGCTCTGGTACATCCCAGGAGTCTGAACTAATCCGGGTACATACAGGGAAAGGAAAATTAGTTTCTTACCTGATAATTTTCATTCCTGTAGTACCACAGATCAGTCTAGAATCCCACCCGTCAGAGACATGAAAGAAAGGGAGAGTCCGCTTGGTTCTTATGTATTTCTTTTTTTTTTTTTTTCAGATTGGCAGAAATTTGAATTCTTTGTCCTCAAGTGGTTCTCAAGGTTCAGGTCCCGGGAGGGTTCAGTGGACCGGTTTGTTTCTTTTCTTCTATATATTTATGGTGGTGTTGGGAGTTCCATTCTGCTTTGACTGAGTAATACTGCCGGACTGTAGGTGGCACCATCCTATATATAGGCGGAGTTTGTTTTGAAAACTGCTCTGTCTCCATCTGCTAGTGGGGGGGGGGGGGGGCGCAAAACCCAGAAGTCTGGACTGATCCGTGGTACTACAGGAACGAAAATTATCAGGTAAGAAACTAATTTTCCTTTGCAGCCTTATCTTAAAAAATTCAATCACATACACCATTCCATTGCAGGGTGGGGTGCTGCAACATATGAGGTAAAAGTATAGGGAAGGGATTTTTCAATATTCTGGTGGTTTGGAACCATCTGATCACTTTAATCTAAAACAAATGTAAAACCAGAATGAGAAGCTGAAGGGCAAGGGGCCATCATCGAATGACACTGAAGATAGACTTCCAGCAGAGATGATAGGAGCCAAAGCAAGTGGAAGACTTTAAGTCTGCATGGGATTAGATGAATAGGGACTTCAGTGGTGGAAGGAAGAAGGGCGAAGACCATAGAAATGGTAATTTATTAGGGGTTGAATTCTGAAAAGGATTTACATGCATAAAACCTAGTTTTAAGTGCATAAATGTGTAAAAACTACATGCACGCATTTACACCTGCTGAGTAATAGCAAGTTCTGCGCACACCCTCCCATTTTCACAGTAGACTTCTGCGCTTTGAAAATCTGGGATAAAGTCTGTGTACTCTCTACGCGCAGACTAGCCTGACGCGAACAGTTATAAAATTACCCTCCTTAAGTCTAGTAGGTTACATAAGAACATAAGAAAATGCCATACTGGGTCAGACCAAGGGTCCATCAAGCCCAGCATCCTGTTTCCAACAGTGGCCAATCCAGGCCATAAGAACCTGGCAAGTACCCAAAAACTAAGTCTATTCCATGTTACCATTGCTAATGGCAGTGGCTATTCTCTAAGTGAACTTAATAGCAGGTAATGGACTTCTCCTCCAAGAACTTATCCAATCCTTTTTTAAACACAGCTATACTAACTGCACTAACCACATCCTCTAGCAACAAATTCCAGAGTTTAATTGTGCGTTGAGTAAAAAAGAACTTTCTCCGATTAGTTTTAAATGTGCCCCATGCTAACTTCATGGAGTGCCCCCTAGTCTTTCTACTATCCGAAAGAGTAAATAACCTCTTTCTATGCTATGGAGAGAAGTGAAAAGTAGTAACATTTTGGATGCCTATTCTATGAAGCTCTTGCATTTCTGATAAAAGAAAGTGCTGAAATGTTAATTTGTAATGTACATAAAAGCACGTGTGGAATTGCTTTTGCAAGTGCTTTTGTGCATACAACCCCCTCCCGCACCCGGCCAGTTTTCAAAAGCCCAATATATATTTTCCAAAATTAAAAGTATGTGTATAAATGGTTTCCCTGTCCCAGCTCTATGCCCCCAGCAATGAATGCCTCTTTGTCTGACTTTTATAGGTCCCACGCACTTTAACTCTTACATAGACTTTTAGCCTCAGGCCTGATTTTCTGAAACTTGACATTCAAGAGATCTCTTTTCCTCAGTTAAGTCCACCTAATAACCCAGCCTTGTTTTGCCTCTTTATCAGTCATGCTGCCCTTGTTAATTTTAACCCCAAACCCTCTTACCTGTTTTATGTGTTTGTCTTGAATAGATTGTAAGCTCCACGACTGTCTTTTATATGTAATCCATAGAGCACTACCGGGTGCTTGTGACCCAGGCTGGCCACTGTCAGAGACAGGATGCTGGGCTCCATGGACTTTGGTCTGACCCATGTGTCAAGATGATTTAATAGTAGTAGCAGTATATCGAGTAAGACCTATCACCGCACAGTAAGCAAGGCACAAATGTGCAGGCTGGGTGGACCCCCAAGACATTTTCTGCTGCTAGCAATGGTTACATGGAATAGACTTAGTTTTTGGGTACTTGCCAGGTTCTTATGGCCTGGATTGGCCACTGTTGGAGCAGGATGCTGGGCTTGATGGACCCTTGGTCTGACCCAGTATGGCATTTTCTTATGTTCTTATGTTCTTATTGTTTCTATTCCTGTAGCAGTTCTGGGCAGAAGACTTGACACTACAATAGAAAAGAATCTTTTAATTTATTTTTTTTTCATATTATCTCTGCGTGATACCTAGAGGGGAGCGCAGATGGCACTCGAGTTCTTCTCAGTGTTTAAGGTGCGTCTCGCTTGAGCAAGCTGTTCGAAACAGATGTTTCTCACGGGATTTCCTGTGGTTGAAATGATCTATCATAAGGCGCTCTTGGGTGGGGTGTTAAAAATTTTTTCAAATAAAGTACCGGATGTGGCCCCCTCAATAGTGCAGCATGGGAGACGGAACGCTGTGTCCATCGGCCTGCACACAACAAAAAAAAAAAAAAATCAGCAGGGGAATTGGGTAGGGGCGTTACATTTTTGGTGAAGGCTAGCACATTTTTTCGGGATTCTTGAGGAAGGGACCTTTAAGCTGTCTTGAAAGCTTGCACCTTAAGGTAAGTAAAGATGCTACAGGAGCTACTGCAAATGATTTATGCACACAGCAGAAAATAAAAACACTAGGCAACATAGGGTGAGGGGAAATGGTGGAATCAGGATAGGGTGCTGAAAATGAGTAAAACTTAGCAAAATTTATGCGCACATTAGGAGTGAAAACAAAGTGGATTTGATTTTATGTTTCTAGCCTGTTCTGTGTTGCACAGCAAATTGTGTTTAATGATTTTATTTTGTTTGTTTATTTTTTCTGGCATCTCTGATTTATTTATCATCCTTAGCAACGACTCGGAAGCTGTACGAGAAAAAAATCTACGAGTTTGAGTCGCAGAGGAAAAGGATATCCCCCATGGAGGCTTCTTACGATGACATGGGTGAGCCTAGGGAGAGGTCGCAAAGGATTGGTGACAACAGGGGATGGAGGGGAAAGGTTCAGGTTTTATCATCAGGCAGAGAATCCCTAGTGGCTCTATGTACACTGGGGCATGAGTCCATATCTCTGGTTTATTATATTCACATAACCAAGACGTGGAATTTGCATCCCTGCAGCCTGTACTTTGGCTTTTGTTGGTGTGCAGTGGTGAAGGAAGAGTTCTTGTGTAAATTTTTCTCTCTCTTTCTACATCCACACCACCTTATTCAGCTAACAAATTGTGCAGGCTTAGAAGACAGGGCTGGCAAACCCCACTTCCTCAGAGAAACTTAGCTAAACCCACACTCTCTATCCCTTCAGCGCACACTCAGGCATGCAGAGGCAGTTATAGTCACATCAGGTTGGCTCTAGGACAAATGGCATCCCCCCCCAAAGGTAGTCTTTCCCTTCATCCATTCTTTCCTTCTCTCCTAACTTTCTGTCTCCCGTTTCACCTCCTCCTCTAGGTAATCTCTCATGTATTCCCCCACCTCCCTATCCTCCAGGACAGAGGTGGCTAACACCAGTTCTCAAGAGCCACAAACAGGTCTGGTTTTCAGGTTATCTATAATGAATATGAATGACACATGTTTGTATACAGTGGACACGGTGTATGCAAATATCTAATGCATATTCATTATGGATATCCTGAAAACCAGGTGTCACACATCAGCTCAGCACCACCCCATACAGAGTAACCCTGTGGCCACTCGGAAGGTCCTGCCAAGCATTGTCCAGGCCATCCTGCACCTGTGCACATGCTCCTACATTGGCAACCTCCCACCTGCTAACTGGGTTCCTGTTTGCCCCTGGAAAAGTTCTTGGCCTCAAGCTATCCCCTGGTGGTTTCCAGGGACACTGAGACCCCTCATAACCAAGGGTCACACAGCTCCTAGAAAAACACCCACAGACCAAGTACACGCAATACACCAAGTACAATCAGTCCAAGACGGTCAGAACTAACAAAATAAGTTTATTAACAAAAAGTTGGAACAGTGAACAGATAAGAGGTTTAATATGCAAACAGGAATAGGTAAAACAACACGGATTAAACAGTAAAAACTAACTAAACACTTTCCACTACATTTTGGTGCCTGGGGAGGTCAGGAAAAAGGCTATCTACAAGAGTTGAACTAGGCCTCAGCACAGAGATCTGCTCCCTCTGCACTCCCAGCCGAGACTGGACAGTTCCAGAACCCTCAGCACTGGTTATCTGCCTGCAGGGCCAATCAGTGCACAAAATACTAACAGTTAGCTTTAGCATCAATGGCCTTCTGACTTGTAATGTATTTTTTGACCAATGGCACTGCAGGATGTTTCAGTCTTACACATCCCATCAGCCCTGAAGAAATGTATGCTGTTCAAGCTTTCTGCTGAATCAAGGCAGCATCCAAAGCCTCTGCTTGAAATACAGTGCAGAGGTTAAACACCAGCTGCAGGCCAGCATGCAGGAAATGAACTCTCGGAGGAAAAGTGTCACAGGCAAAACATCAAACTACAGAGCATGCAAAACCCCTGTTTCGTCATACCAGGCCTGTTTATGTTTCTTATGGATCAAAGTTGGCCATCTCTGCTCCAGGAATTTTCTTCTCCCTCCCTCCAGGCACTCTATCCCCTTTTTCCCACTTTTCCCTTCCTCCAGGCATTCTTTCTGTCAGAATCAGATAACTTTATAGGCATCACAATTTTACTTGTGTCGCCAAAATAATATACACTATATTTAAAAGGGAAGGAAAAAAATGGAATACATTCTCTCTGTTCTTTCCAGCACTCTCCTATGGGAGGGAGAATCCTCCATGGAGATTAAAAGTAGGAGATCAGAGAGCTGGGGGAGGGAAGGGGGGTAGAGATTAAAAGACTGATAAATTGTGCAGCCCTAAAACCAGTGTTACTTACTAAAATGTAGTTCCCTGTACGTACCCGGATCAGTCCAGACTGTGGGTTATGGCTCCCTTCCAGCAGATGGAGACAGAGATAAACTCAAAGGGGCACCCTCTTTTAACCTGGCTTGCCACCTGCATCCCTTCAGTATTTCTCTGTCTCCAGCAGATGGAGGTGGTACAAACCCTGCAGTCTTGCCCTGATCTTAGGGTTGGGACTATATCCCTTTAAAAAAAAAAAATTAGCTTTTTGCACTTTTACAGCGAATCAAGCAAAAAAAAAAAAAAAAGATTGAGAAATCCTCCCAGGGGGTTAGGCAAGTTCTAGTGAGCCGTCCCCCCTGGTAGAAGGTTGAGGAGCTGGGGTTGGTTACCCCGCGGGGCTCCTGGAAGGTAATGCACAGGAGAAGATTACCGGTGGTCCGGTCCCTCTTCTCCCTTTGCTGTCCTGACCCGATTGAAAAAAAAAAAAAAAGTAGAAAGAAGTGAGCAGCCTGTCGATGCTATTTTTTCTGCGGTTTTCTTTCTCTTCTTCATCCAACAGTGTGATTCAGGTTGAGTTAAGTTAGGGCACTTTTTTGAAATTTCCTCGGGCTCCTTGCCATTTTTTCTCTGCCGCGTCTTTTCGGCTCCCCCTCCCCTGGTGCTCTCGATGCCGCAGCCATCTTGCTGCATCGCCTGCGGGGAGTCTTCATCCAGACTCTCTCGTACAGGCCTTTGTTCACAGTGCCTCTCCGGGGGAGAAGGCAGCTCTGTTCAAGCTGCGGGCAGTTCTTCAAAGCCCGAGGTGCAGTAAAAAGATCAGCACCTTGGGAGGCTCGGGCCGATCCGTTCCCTCTCAGCGTGGGAACGGCAGCCATTTTGAATACTTTTGCAGCAGCAGAAGCCAGGGCAATGGGGGTAGGGGAGCTACCTCCCAACCTATCCCCGGTCTCTGCCAGTCTTGGGGATCCCTCTGATCCAGACCAGGATGTTTCTGAGTGTGAGCCTGATCCCCTGGTGGGGGAAGGGGCCGGCTCTAATGCCTTCACCCTGGACTTTGTGCTTCTTATGCACAAAGCCTTTTTGGCCTCTCAGACTCAGCAAAGCGGTGCTTCGCATTTGAGTCGTCCTGCTGAGCTTCCAAATAAGCTTACCAAACGTCTAGATGCTCAGGCGTCCCTGCGGGTCACTAAATTGCGTGGCTTGTCCATTGCGGGAGCGGATGGAGTGGATGGTGGGGCTCCGGACGCGCTGGCCTCTTCCTTGCCCCCTCCCAGCACGGGGTCTGAGGAGGATCTGGTAAAGCAAACCCCTCTGGATGGTGACGACCCGAAAGTGGTCCGCCTGTTTCATAGGGAGGAGTTAGAGCCTCTTATTCCCTCTGTTTTATCTGAACTCGGGGTTGATCTCCCCAAGATACCCTCTCACAGGATTCCATGGATCCGGTTCTAGCAGGGCTGCGGGCCCCAGCCAAAGCCTTTCCTTTTCATCCCATGCTCCAACAGCTGATGGCCTGGGAGTGGGACGTACCAGATGCCGGCTTGAGAGTGGGTAGGGCTATGGATAAACTTTATCCCTTGCCCGAGGATTCTCTAGAGCTCTTGAAGTCTCCTAAGGTAGACGCTTCTGTGTTGGCTGTCATAAAGCGAACCACAATCCCCGTCGCAGGAGCGGCAGCCCTCAAGGTTCTTCAGGATAGAAAACATGAAGTTCTCCTCAAACGCATTTTCGAGGTTTCGGCCCTGGGTATCCGAGCAGCAGTGTGCAGTAGCTACATGCTGCGGGCGAGCCTCGCTGGGTGCAACAATTATTAACCTCCAGAGACCTCCCTCCGGGCGAGTCAGAGCAAGCTGAACGCTTGGAAGCTGTGGTGGCATATGGAGCGGATGCTCTGTATGATCTCCTTTGTACTTCCTCTCGCACCATGTCATCCGCAGTATCTGCAAGGCTGCATAATTAGTCAGCAGACACGTCGTCCAAAGCTCAGTTAGGTGCGTTGCCATTCAAGGGAAGGTTTTTCTTTGGGGAGGACTTGGAACAGTTGATAAAGTCCCTGAGTGAAAACAGAGTCCACAAATCCCGGAGGATAGGCCGAAACATTCCAGGGGTTTTCCATCAGCCCGCTCCCATTTTCGAGTACAGCGGAGATTTCATCAGAGCAGACCACAGCCTGCGGGGCAGAGACAGCCAGTGGGTAGACCACAATTCTGGAACTCTTCCTTTCAAGGGCGCAGAACCACTCACGAAGCAGGTTCGGCCATGTCCCTTGTCTCCAAGTCTTCTCAATGAGATCAGGCCAGCCCATCCCTCGGTTCCTCGAGTGGGGGGACGTTTATCCCAGTTCCACGAGGCATGGGTCAGAATAACCTCCGATTAGTGGGTCCTAAGCATCATAGAACACGGCTACGCTTTGGAATTTGCTCGGCCACTCCAAGAATTTTTTATGGTCTCCCTCTGCGGCTCGTGAACCAAGGCCCAGATCGTTTGGCAGACCCTCGACCAACTACTAGCTCTCGGGGCAATAAAGTATGTCCCCCATGCGGACTGGAAGACAGGGTGTTACTCCATTTATTTTGTGGTCCCAAAAAAGGAGGGATCCTTCCGGCCTAGTCTAGACCTAAAAAAGGTAAACAAGGCTCTCAAGATACCACATTTCCACATTGAAACTCTACGTTCAGCATGGGCAAGTTCCTGGCATCCCTGGATCTGATGGAAGCATACTTATATATACCCATCCGTGAGGATCATCAGAAATTTCTTCGCTTCATGATCCTAGGTATGCATTTCCAGTTCTGCGCACTGCTGTTCGGTCTGGCTACGACCCCTCGCACATTCACCAGTTATGATGGTTGTGGCAGCAGCCTGAGGAAGCAAGGACTTCTAATTCATCCCTTCCTGGACAACTGGCTCATCCAAGCAAAGTCAAGGAACCTCTACATAGAAGCGGTCACCAAAGTGGTCACTCTTCTGGAGTCGCTCGGGTGGGTTGTCAATCAAACCAAAAGCAACCTCATCCCTTCGCAGGTGATGGACTTCCTGGGGGCACGGTTCGATACAAGTGTCGGGAAAGTATTTCGCCAGACCGAGTAACCAAACTGATGGAGTAAGTTCATCGCTTGTTATCGCTTACACTCCCCAAAGCCTGGGACTATCTACAGATCCTCAGTTCCATGGCATCCATTCCCTGGGCTTTTGCTCATATGAGACCATTACAACGAGCGTTACTTTCTCGTTGTGATCCCAAGTCACACAACTTAACTCGCGGAGTAGACCTGGAAATCCCGAATTGGATCATGGTGACCATGGATGCCAGTCTCTCCGGCTGGGGAGCAGTCTGTCAGTGCCACTCAGTCCAGGAATGCTGGTCCAAGGAGGAGTCCAGCTGGTCAATCATCGCCTGGAAACCAAGGCGGTTCAGTTAGCGCTGCGGCATTTCCTCCCATTGTTGCACATCGAGCGGTCCGAGTTCTGTCCGACAATGCGACGACGGTAGCCTACATCAACCGACAAGGCAGCACCAAAAGTCAAGCCGTAGCCGACAAAGCGGAACAACTCATGATTTGGGCGGAGAAACATCTCACTCTGCTTGCGGCGTCTCACATTGCTGGAACAGACAACATTCAAGCGGATTTTCTGAGTTGGAAGCGAATAGATCCAGGAGAGTGGGAACTGTCAGACCAAGCAATGGATCTCATCCCGCAAAGGTGGGGATTACCCCACATGGACTTGATGGCGACGCGAGACAATGCCAAGGCTCCTCGTTTCTTCAGCCGCAGAAGGGATTATGGAGCAGAGGGAGTCGATGCGCTGGTACTCCCATGGCCTGCCTCAGTTCTCCCGTATGTATTTCCTCCATGGCCTCAGGTGGGCAAGGTTCTAAGCAGAAGAAGTTCACCCAGGGAGCACAATCCTAGTTGCTCCAGAGTGGCCCCGACGTCCGTGGTTTGCGAATCTTGTCAATCTTGCGGTGGACGGACCCCTGAGGCTCGGACATCTTCCCAATCTGCTTCGTCAAAGCCCTATATTTTTCGACCAGACAGATCGCTTTTGTCTAATGGCTGGGCTTTTGAAAGGAGGAGATTAAGGAAGACAAGGTACTCAGAGGAGGTAATTACTACTCTGTTGCAAGCCAGGAAAACCTTTACCTCCCTCTCTTATGTCAGATGTGGCAAGTCTTTGAGACATGGTGTCGTGACCAAGGAGTACTCCCCAGACAGGCTTCGGTTGCTCATATTTTTGCGTTTTTGCAGGCTGGCTTATCGAAAGGCTTGTCTTTTAATTCCCTCCGGTACAAGTGGCGGCCTTGGGCTCCCTGGTAGGTAGCTCCTTAGCATCGCATCCGGATGTAGTATGATTCCTCAGGGGGGTGAAGCATTTGAATCCTCCCATCCATCCGGTATGACCCTCCTGGAACCTTAATTTGGTGCTTCGAGTCTTGTTGATCCGCCCTTTGAACCTCTTAAAAAGGCGACGTTAAAGGACCTCACTTTGAAAACGGTGTTCTTGGTCACTATATGCTCAGCTCGCAGAATCTTGGAACTGCAAGCACTCTCTTGAAGGAAACCTATTTTGAGAATTTCTGAGTCTGGAGTCTCTCTTCGTACAGTTCCTTCCTTTTTGCCTAAGGTGGTCTCAAGTTTTCATTTAAGTCAATCAGTAGAGCTCCTGGCCTTTTCCAATTTGTCGTCTGATGACCCGCATGCGAGGGAGCTTCAGTGTTTGGATGTTCGATCTCTTTTATGCTATTTGGAGGTCACTAATCCTTTCAGATTTTCAGATCATTTGTTTGTCTTGTGGAGCGGTCCTAAGAAGGGTCAGAAAACTTCTAAGCCAACAATTGCACAATCGTTGAAAAAGGCTATTGCATCCGCTTACGTTTGTAAAGGAAGACCTGTTCCCGGGGGATTAAAAGCCCATTCCATTCATTCCCAGGCGGCTTCGTGGGCTGAATGCCAGCTGGTATCGCCACAGGAAATATGTAGAGCTGCTACGTGGAAGACGCTCTATACATTTGCTTGTCATTACCGCTTGGATGATCAGGCCCCAGATGTCAGTAATTTTGGCAGTGGGGTTCTTTGCGCGGGACTCTCAACGTCCCACCCTGTCTAGGGAAGCTTTGGTACATCCCACAGTCTGGTCTGATCCGGGTATGTACAGGGAAAAGAAAATTGGTTCTTACCTGCTAATTTTCGGTCCTGTAGTACCACGGATCAGTCCAGACGCCCACCCAGGGAGGGGTTTCATGATGAGTCCGTGCTGATATTCACTTTTATTGCAGAAGACTAAGGAAAAAGGCTACAGGTTGCTTTCTTGTTCAAAGGGAAATAATTCCCAGAAGTTCTGTTTTTACAGTTATTGCTTGATTCGTTGTTATTATTATTATTCTTGTTCTGCTTGGTTAATCTTTATACTGAAGGGATGCATGTGGCACGCCAGGTTAAGAGAAGATGCCCTTCGAGTTTTTCTCTGTCTCCATCTGCTGGAAGGGAGGCATAACCCACAGTCTGGACTGATCCGTGGTATTACATGAACGAAAATTAGCAGGTAAGAACCAATTTTCTTACCTTGCCGGCAGCTGCTTTGTGCTTGTGGGGTCTTAGTGCAGACTGCAGGGGAAGTGGCTTAAAACCGCAGGGATGAGACAGCTGTGCCCACCCAAGGTTATGGAAGACTCCACAGAACTGGGGGGAGGGGAGAGGGTTTACATGGTCAGTCTTGTGTTTAAACTTCCTCCTCTGGGATTTATAACTTTGCTTTTCTTGGCGGACATTGGAACCACGGGCTCTATAAGGCAATGGGGGCAGAAACCTGGGTGGGCTTTGCAAGGCTAACCTGAGCACAAATCACTGTTAGGGCTGCTGATGGGGGATCCCGGGAATTGTATCTTTTATTGGGGGTTAAGAGCCAATTA
This sequence comes from Rhinatrema bivittatum, assembly GCF_901001135.1. Taxonomy (NCBI): domain Eukaryota; kingdom Metazoa; phylum Chordata; class Amphibia; order Gymnophiona; family Rhinatrematidae; genus Rhinatrema; species Rhinatrema bivittatum. The sequence goes on along the minus strand of NC_042615.1, from coordinate 502,091,060 downwards.
GTTATCACTCTGTGCTGTTAGTGTCTTTTTTTTTTTTCTAAGTGGTTTCCAGTCCCACCTTGGTCTTCGGGCTCCATCCCCATGGATGGGGGGGAGCCAACGCGTCCAGGCTGTGGGCTAATGAACAGCAGAGAAAGTTGCTCCATAGTGTGGTGGGGGTCACAGAATCATGCTCTCTCTCCAACAAAAAGGTGGCACTGTACTTCATCTCTGTATAGGAAAGAAACAAAAGGAAAGAATGCCAGGAGATTGTGAAATATCTCTCAATGAGTGCCAAGGGGGGAACCCAGAGAGAGAGCAGCCGTGAGGCAGAGGGGAGCTAGCGAATTTTCTGGCAGTTGTTCTAATAGAAGAATTTCCCTCTCCAGACTCCGGCTCACACCTGTACAGGAGCAGCAGGTACTACGACTCACCGGCAGTGGAGCAGCATGGTGGGGATGGCTACTCCTATCGGGGCGACGGTGAGGAATGCCTCTTGCTGGGTCAGAGCGACGGGGCTTTGACTCTGATGGACTCTTACGCCTGGAAAATTTGTTCTACATGGCTACAGAGACCGATAAATGAGTTTAGGGTTGGCAGGTGACTCCAGCCCATAGGAATCAGTCCTAGTCTACCCACCCCCACCCCACCACACAGGTCATCTGAACATTTGTAGATCCAGTCTCTGGAAGGAAAGCAGGAGATACCAGTCCATAGCTGCAAACCCAGCACTGGCTTAGCCTGTCCCTGATATCCTGGAGCGCTCTGGTTGCCTTGTTAGAGAGGACACTTGTCTGTCTTGGGGCCGATGCAATAAAGTGCGCCCAGTCTAGCACACAGGTTTACATGTGGTTGGACGCGCTAGACTGCTGCCAGATGCAGTAAGGAAATTAGGTTGTCCAAAACTCACACCCCTAACAAACGTGAACCCAATAGCGCCTGTCAGATGTTAACTGCATGTCGATATGGACATTAGCTATTCTCACAGGATAAGCAGGATGGTAGTCCTCACACATGGGTGATATCACAGGATGGAGCCCAATCACGGAACACTTTTGTCAAAGTTTCTAGAACTTTGACTGGCACCTACTGGGCATGCCCAGCATGGCACTAAACCTGCAGCCAACAGGGGTCCCCCTTCAGTCTTCTTTTTTTCTGTGCAGCAGTAGCTACACGGGTTAAGGAGCTCCACAGAGATTCCTGACAGGAATTTTCCTCACGGAATTACTAAAACTTTCATACCCCACAGGGGTCCCTCCTTTGAATTTTTGACTCCGCGGTACTCCGGTAAGTTTTAACCCGTTTTCGGTCGATTCCCGTCAAGTTTGGCCCTCGCGGCCTACTGGCCGTCGACCGTACTGCAGCTAAATTTTTTCAAAGGCCATGGCGTCGGGGTTCCGTCGATGCCCGGACTGTACTCGCACCATGTCCATTACAGATCCCCATAAAGTCTGTGTAATGTGTCTTGGGTACGAGCATGTTGTCAAGACATGCACCAAATGTGCCTTAATGACACCAAAAGGTCGCAAGGCCAGAATGGAGAAAATGGAACTTCTCTTCCGTTCTCAAACTCTGACGCCGTCTATTGCATCGACGTCGTCTGAACTGGCACCGTCCACTTTGCGCCAGTATCGGTCACCGGCTGGTGACCGTCCGGCGTCGACGACTTCTCGGCCTTTGACAACCTCTACTTCCTTTCAGGATCAAGGGGATCCTGAAAGGATCCCCTTGATCCTGATCCTGAGAGAAACATCGGCATTGACACTGAAAGTCTCGGACCATCGATGAAGGAAAATCATCGACCTCGCCATTGTCCGAGCCGCCATTGAAGAAACCCCATCCAGAAAAGGCACCGACCCTTTCTGCGACCGGGTCACCGAGGCAACCCTTACCCGGACGGGTATTGGGAGCCGCGACTCCACCTTTAATTGTGGTCCCTCCGGCTATGCCTCTGCCTCCTTCTTCCCTTCCGGAGCCGGGACTGCTTGCTCCAGGTCTCCGTGAAAAACTGGACCGGATGGTTCAGGAGGCCATTGATAAGGCGATGCACAGACTCCAAGGTCCCCCGGCACCGAAATCGGCGCCAGTCGCAGAACCGACCATCGATCCCATTCCAGCAGCATTGGCACCGTTGCTCTCGAAGATGGAAGCGCTCATAGCCGCTTTTCCACCAATGGATCCTGGGTCACCGATGGCTCCGGTGCCTTCCCCGCTTACCCTGTCATCGGGAGGGGAAACACTGTTCTGCATTCCTCCATCGGGAGTCCTGCCAATGCCTCAACCATCGATGCCGATGCACCCATCGGCACCACCGATCCATCCATCGATGCCCTCGATGCCTGCACCGGTGTCCTCGATGCCTTCATCGGTGCCTCCAGTACTTCCCTCAATGCCTTCAGATCCTAGACCAGGATCTTCAGGAATACCACCTTCCCGTCCTTCTCAGGTTCCTACAGGGACAGGTGCTGATCCCTATGACACCTGGACTGACGATTCATCTCAAGACACCGATGATTTGCCATCGCCACCTTCTCCTATTGAAAGTAGGAAGCGTTCTCTTCCAGAGGGCTTGTCCTTCATAAATTTTGTGAAGGAAATGTCTGAATTGGTTCCCTTCCAATTACAGACTGAGCAAGATGATAGGCATCAAATGATGGAGCTGTTACAATTCCTGGATGCTCCCAAGGAAATAACCTCTATCCCTATTCACCAGGTTCTTTTGGATCTCCTCAAAAAGAACCGGGAACACCCTGATTCTGTTACTCCAGTCAACAGGAAAGCTGACACCACTTATTTGGTTCAGTCAGCCCCAGGATTCCAGAAACCTCAGCTGGATCACCCATCTGTGGTTGTAGAATCGGCCCAAAAGAGGGCAAAAAGATCAAAACCCCACTCTTCCTTTCCCCCAGATAAGGAACAGAAATTCCTGGATGCCATTGGCCGGCATATCTTCCAGGGATCAATGCTTATCTCCCGGATCGCCTCTTACCAGCTGTATATGACTCAGTACAACAGGGTCTTATTCAGCAGATACAGGACTTTGCAGAGTCCCTGCCTCAGCAGTTCCAGGAACAGCTTCAAGCCCTGGTACAGAAGGGCTTCGAGGCAGGGAAGCAAGAAATCAGAACCTCTTATGATATCTTCAACACTGCTTCCAGGGTATCTGCAACTGCTATTTTGGCAAGAAGATGGGCCTGGCTTAAGTCGTCGGACTTGCGCCCTGAAGTACAAGACAGATTATCTGATCTGCCCTGCATAGAAGACAATCTGTTTGGCGAGCAGATTCAGCGGACAGTGGCGGAACTCAAGGAGCATCATGAGACCCTTCACCAGCTCTCTCTGATGCCCTCTGAGTATTCCTCCAAACAGCCTTTCAGGAAGGATACTAAAAAGTCATTCTTCCGTCCAAAGAAGTCCTATCCACCACAGTCTAGGACTCGTTCCACGAGACTTTCCAAAAGGCCCAGTCTCGTCAACCGCGGAAACAAAAGCCGCAGGTAGCTCGTCAATTGGGCCCTGCTTCCGGCTTTTGACTCCTGCATAGAGAGCAGCAGCCAGTTTCCACTGTCTCAGATACCAGTGGGAGGTCGATTGTGCCATTTCAACAACAGGTGGCACACAATCACCTCAGACCAGTGGGTCCTTGCCATAATCTCTCAAGGTTATCACCTGAACTTTCTCTCCATTCCACTGGACTCCCCACCTCTACTGACGTGGAGAACATCCAGCCACTCTCTTCTCCTGGAGCAGGAGGTCTCCCTCTTCCTGCAGTCCAGAGCAATAGAGCCAGTGCCTTACTCCCAACAAGGCCTAGGATTCTATTCCCAGTACTTTCTAATCCCCAAAAAATCAAGCGTCATTCATCCAATTCTGGACCTAAGTGCCCTCAACAAGTACCGCCACCAAGAAAAGTTCAAGATGGTAATCTTGGGTTCCCTCCTTCCTCTTCTACAAAAAGGAGACTGGCTCTGTTCTCTCGATCTCCAAGACGCTTATACACACATTGCGATAACTCCATCTCATCGCAAGTTCCTGAGATTTCTGGTAGGCCCCAAGCACTGCCAGTATAGAGTGCTACCATTCGGCCTGGCATCTGCACCACAAGTCTTCACCAAGTGCCTCGTGGTAGTAGCAGCCTTCCTCAGGACTCAAGGTGTTCATGTCTACCCCTATCTAGATGATTGGTTGATCAGGGCTCCCACTCAGCAGGCTGCTCTGTCGTCCCTACGTCTTACTTTACACACTCTGACTTCGCTAGGATTTCTCGTCAACTACACAAAATCCTACTTTTGAAATGGTCACTGAAGCTTAATCCAGGTTTTTATATGATTTATTCTTCTTCATTTAGTCTGTTATCTATTTTAATATTAATTTTAGTTCTATTTTAGTTTTTGATTGAATTTTATTTCTTTGGATATTTTTAAGATATATTGATATTCTTTTTTCCCTTTTATCATGTTCTTAAAATGTGATTATTGTAAACCGTGGAGATAGAACTTGTTTCTGTTCAATGGTATATAAAAATTGTATGTATAAATAAATAAATAAATACATCTCAAACTTTATCATTCATAGGGGCAGACTTGAACACCTTGCAGGCAAAGGCATTTCTGCCTCGACAGCGAACTCTCACTCTCATTTCTCTCGCAAACCAGCTTCAGTCTCAGCACCGCTCGACTGCACGCCACTTCCTCATCCTGCTGGGACACATGGCGTCCTCAGTACAGGTTACCCCTGAGATTCATGCAATGGACTCTAAGGTCACAATGTACTCAGTCCGTCCAACTTCTATCGACCATTGTCCATATCACCGAACCACTTAGTCAGTCTCTAGCCTGGTGGAAAAATCAGATCAATCTCCTCCAAGGCCTACCCTTCCAGGCTCCAGACCCTCAAATAATTCTCACCACCGATGCTTCCAACCTCTGCTAGGGAGCTCATGTTGCCAATTTGCAGACACAAGGAGCTTGGTCTCCAGAGGAAGCCAAACACCAGATCAATTTCCTGGAGCTGTGAGCAATCAGATATGCTCTCAGGGTGTTTCAGGATCACCTTTCCAACCAGGTCATCCTGATTCAGACGGACAACCAGGTGGCCATGTGGTACATCAACAAACAGGGAGGGACGGGCTCCTACCTACTGTGTCAGGAAGCTGCACAGATTTGGGCGGAGGCCCTCTCCCACTCGATGTACCTCATGGCCACCTACTTGCCAGGAGTGGACAATGTGTTGGCGGACAAGCTGAGTCGCACCTTTCAGCCTCACGAGTGGTCTCTCAACCCCACAGTAGCAGATTCAATATTCCAACGTTGGGGTTATCCTCACATAGACCTCTTTGCTTCACCTCAAAACCACAAAGTAGAGAACTTTTGCTCTCTCACTCACAGCCAACACTCACAACCAAGAGACGCGGTCTCCCTCTCATGGGCAACCAGTCTCCTATATGTATTCCCTCCACTTCCACTTCTCTCGAAGACTCTCGTGAAGCTACGTCAGGACAAGGGATGCATGATCCTGATAGCACCTCACTGGCCTCGCCAAGTGTGGTTTCCAATTCTTCAAGATCTCTCCATTCGCAGGCACATTCCCTTGGGAAAGGACCCGCTTCTGATCACTCAGAACGACGGGTGCCTACGCCACCCCAATCTTCAAGCTTTTGTCCCTGACAGCCTGGATGTTGAAAGGTTAATTCTTCAGCCATTCAACCTTTCAGAGCCAGTTTCCCGTGTCCTGATTGCTTCACGGAAGCCTTCCATGAGAAAATCTTATCTTTACAAATGGAACAGGTTTACATCATGGTGTTCTTCTCAATCCCTTTACCTGTTCCACCACGAAGTTTCTAGACTATCTCTGGCACTTGTCAGAATCAGGTCTAAAAACCTTCTCCATCTGAATGCATGTCAGTGCGGTGGCCGCCTTCCATAGAGGTGTCAGGGATGTTCCTATTTCAGTACAACCCCTCGTAACACATTTTATGAAGGGCTTGCTTCACCTCAAGCCACCACTGCGCCCTCCGGCCCCTTCTTGGGACCTCAATCTGGTTTTGGGTCGGCTCATGAAACCACCATTCGAGCCTCTCCAATCCTGTGATCTTTGCTTTCTCACATGGAAAGTGATTTTATTTATTTTTCGGCACTTCCTGTAGCTTTAAACAAGACTGAAGGAGGACCCCTGCTGGCTGCAGGTTTAGTGCCATGCTGGGCATGCCCAGTAGGTGCCAGTCAAAGTTCTAGAAACTTTGACAAAAGTGTTCCGTGATCGGGCTCTGTCCTGTGTTGTCACCCATATCTGAGGACTAACATCCTGCTGTTCTGTGAGAACACCTGTTACAGGTAAGCAACATTTGCTTTATCCCCCAATGCAGTAAAGCGCTGGGTGCCCAATGCACACATTTTTATGTGGCAAATTTAACTCCAGCCACGGAAGTGGAATAAAGTTAGCTCGCAGTCAAGGGCTCATGATAAACATTAAAAAGTTGGTTCTCTGTCTTGTGATAAGTGTGTTCTCCTCTTTAGTATCATTGTGACACTTTAATATACTTGGTTTTGGTGGAAAAAAAAATTGTATATTTTCAGTTCATTAAAAAAATAAAACACTTCTTATAGCCAAACAATTATAGTCCATAGCAATTAAAACTGCCTCTCATTTAAATATTGCATCGGGCGACCAGGGGATTTGGCTGCCTGGGAATTCTGTGCCAAAAAATTTAAAATTCTGCGCACAAAAACTTAAAATTCCCTATACTGGGTTTTGCTTCCCCACCAGCAGATGGAGACAGAGAAGTTTTGACCAACTCTGCCCTATACCCTGAGGAGCCACCTACAGTCCGTCAGTATTTCTCTGTCTCCAGCAGATGGTGGAGGTGCTCAATCCTACAGTCTGTAGTTAGTTAAAAAAAAAAAAAAAAAGACAGGGATAGCTTAGTTAGGTTTTCTTTAAAAAAACAAACAAAAAAAAACAAGCAAAGAGGGAAACCAGTGAGGAGAAGATTTGCTCGAGCCTCCCAGGGGGTTGGCAGGTCCCAAGGGGGCCATCCCCCCTGGTATTTGATGCTAGGGGTTGAGGACCCCGTTGCCCTGAGTGTCGACTGCCTCGGGGGTGATACCAGGGAGCCCAGCTCACTCACCCCAGGAAGACAAGATCCATTCCTGCAGTGTCAGGTTTGATTTTAAAAAAGAAAAAGGGAAGTAGCGGGCTTGCCTGCTGGGCAGACTCTCTGTTTTCTCTGACACAAGTTTTTTGTTCCCCTGCACCGCTGTTTCTTCCCGCCGCAGGCCTTTCTCTCTTTTCAGTCGGCCCGTCCCTAGAGCTTCTGTTTATGCCACGTGGGCACTCGTTTCAAGGGACGGCTTCTGTTCGGCTTGAGCTTCGGGAAGCACCGGGGACGGCGTTTCTAAGTCACTCAGGGAGCCCAGGGGGTTTGGAAGACCATGTCCTGCCTCACAAGATCCGTTCCCGCTCAGCGCGGGACGGACGCCATTTTGTTGGCCTTTCGCGCAGCGGCACAAACCGCAGAGGTGGAGGGGAGTTCCCCCCCCTTTGACCCCGGAGTGGGCAGCCTCCGGGGGAGGCGGGCTGTTGGATGATTTACTGCTGCCGACAGAGGAGAGCCCCGAGGGGGCTTCGGACTCCTCCTCCTCTTCTTTTTTGCCTGAATTTGTCATGCTCCTACATAAGGCTTTTAAAGCTCGGAGGTCAGCAAAACAGCAGTCAGCGAGTAATGCAGGACACCATTTGGACACTACTGGAGGCCAGACCCTTAAGAAGCCCAAGCCTCTGGAAGGGGCAGGGGGCAGGAAAGCTAAGCGCCCCCTGTGGACCGCCTTGTCTCGCCTGGGGACAGACTCCTCCTCTGAGGTTTCAGAGCCAGAGGAGCAGGATCTCAGGGACAAGCCCCCTCCGGGGGTGGATCCCTATGTTGGTCAGGATCTTTTTTCCAGTCAAGGGCCCCATGGGGTGGACGCGGATGACCCGAAGTTGGTTCGTCTCTTCCATAGGGATGAGTTAGGACCCCTTATCCCCGTGATCCTGCAGGAATTGGGCATTGACAGCCCTCCGGAGGACTCTTGGATGGGGTCTGTTGATCCGGTCATGGTTGGTCTTCGAGGTCCAACCAGGTCCTTTCCCTTTCATCTGTCAGTCACTGACTTGTTTCAGGAGTGGGGACACTCCAGATTTGGGTCTGAAAGTCAGCAAGGTGATAGATAAGCTTTACCCCCCTGCCAGAAGAAGCCCTGGACCTCCTCCGAGTTCCTAAGGTGGATGCGGCAGTGTCCGCTGTTACTAAGAAGATCACCATTCCAGTGATGGGGGCGACAGTCCTCAAGGATCTCCAGGATCCCAAACTAGAAGTCCAGCTCAAGAAGATTTTCAAGGTATCCGCCCTCGGAGTGTGGGCTGCTATGTGGAGCAGTTTCTCCTTAAGGGCAGGTCTACGCTGGGTAAAGCTATTGCAGAATAACATGTCATTGTCGGAAGAGGAGGTTGTTCAGGTGGAGCGCCTAGAAGCTGCGGTGGTCTACAGTGCAGATGCCCTTTATGATCTGTTACGGACCTCCACCTGGTCGATGGTCTCAGCTGTTATTGCCCGCTGGTTGCTTTGGTTGCGGAACTGGTCTGCTGATGTCTCCTCCAAGGCCCAGTTAGGTTCCCTGCCTTTTAAGGACAAGCTGCTCTTCGGGAAAGATTTAGAGGATATGATTCAATCCTTGGGAGAGAACAAGGTGCATCGTCTTCTGGAGAATAAGCCTAAGCCGAGAAGTTTTCCTTCGTCTTGGTCTCGTTTCTGGGGAAATAGGAGATTTCAATCCTCCTGGTTGGCAGGCTACTCATCTAGGCAGCATGCAGGCAGACAACAGTCCTGGTCCCAGACCTTTCAAGGGCGTCGATTTGGCAGATCTGGGACCTCCCAAGCCGCAGGAGGAATTAAGTCAGTTAGAGTCGCTTTGTTGCGCAGCAGTGGACCAGATTCTTCAACTGCTGAGGTCTCTGGGTTCTGTGGTCAATTTGACCAAGAGCCAACTGGTTCCCTCTCAGTCATTGGAGTTCTTGGGAGCCCTGTTTGACACGTGTCTAGGCAGGGTTTTCTTTACCGAGGAGCAGATCGTCAAACTGCAAGGTCAGGTTTTGGACTTGCTATCTCACAATCTCCCTAGAGTTTGGGACTATTTACGGATCCTCAGCTCAATGGCTTCTACTTTGGAACTGCTCCCATGGGCCTTTGCTCATATGAGACCTCTTCAGTCAGCATTGCTCTCCCGCTGGAGCCCGGTATCTGAGCAATTTCATCTTCCATTGCCTCTTACGGACTCTGCATGTTCCAGTCTCGATTGGTGGCTCCTCTCGAACAATTTGCGCTGGGGTTCAGCTTGGAGGTTCCCGCTTGGACGGTGGTCACCACAGATGCCAATCTCTCCGGCTGGGGAGCAGTGTGCCAAAGAAAGTCGGTGCAGGGCCAATGGTCTGTGGAGGAATCCCAGTGGTTGATCAATCGTCTGGAGACCAGGGCTGTGTGGTTAGTGCTACAAGCCTTTCTCCCGCTTCTACAGAGGAAGTCCGTCAGGGTTCTATCAGACAATGCGACAGCAGTGGCCTATATCAATCGCCAAGGGGGAACCAAGAGTCGACTGGTGGCGATCGAGGCCCAATAATTGATAAGCTGGGCGGAGCAGCATCTAGCCAGCATCGCAGCCTCTCACATCGCAGGGGTAGACAACGTCCAAGCCGATTTTCTCAGTCGTCACCGTCTGGATCCTGGGGAGTTGGGTGCTCTCCGAGGAGGCATTCCATCTCATTTGTAGCAAGTGGTCCAGACCGAGTGTCGATTTGATGGCGACCTTCCGGAATGCCAAGGCCCCTCGTTTCTTCAGTTGGCGCCAGGAGCCAATGGCGGAAGGGGTGGATGCTTTGGTTCTCGCTTGGCCAAGGCACGTCCTTCTGTATGTCTTCCCGCTGTGGCCTTTCATCGGCAAAGTGCTGAGGCGCATTGAAGCTTACCTAGCCGAAGTGATCCTAGTAGCTTCGGAATGGCTGAGGAGTCCATGGTTTGCAGATCTTGTAAAACTGTCAGTGGAAAGGCCTCTGAGGATTCGGGATCTTCCAAATCTTCTGCGTCAGGGTCCCGTTTGTTTGGAAGAGGCAGATCGCTTTTATCTTACAACATGGCTTTTGAGAGGCAAAGACTGAAGAGCAAGGGTTATTCGGGCGCGGTCTTCACTACCCTTTTGCGTTCCAGGAAGACTTCTACTTCTTTAGCTTATGTCAGAGTGCGGAGGGTCTTTGAGTCTTGGTGTGTAGACCACAAGGTGGATCCTACTCAGGCTCTGGGGCCCGATATATTATATTATGTTTCCTGCAGTCTGGCCTAGTTAAAGGTCTCTCGTGTAGCTCTTTGCAGTAGCGGCCCTCGGTTGTTTCCGTGGTAAAATATGAGGTGTACCCTTGGCTCCGCATCCGGACATGGCGCGATTTCTCTGAGGGGCAAAACACCTGCGTTCTCCAGTCAGGAATCCTTGTCCATCTGGGAGTTTAAATTTGATCCTCCAAGTTCTATGTGCGGCACCTTTTGAACCTTTAAAACGGGCGACGCTAAAGGATCTTACCTTAAAGGTGGTTTTTCTCGTGGCTATCTCCTCAGCTCACTGAGTGTCTGAGCTCCAGGCTTTGTCCTGCAGGGAGCCCTTCCTAAGAATTACGGATACGGGGGTCTCTTTACGGACAGTTCCTTCCTTTCTTCCAAAAATGGCATCGGCCTTTCACTTGAATCAGTCGATAGAACTCCCATCTTTTCCAGACTTGAACCTCTCTGCTCCCCAAGATAGGGATCTGAGGAAACTAAACGTATGCCGTGTTCTGCTACATTATTTGGAGGTTACCAATAGCTTCCGTATGTCGGATCATTTTTTTGTCCTTTCGAGTGGTCCCAAAAGAGGATTCAAGGCGTCTAGGGCTACGATCGCCTGCTGGTTGAAGGAGGCTTTTAGTTCAGCCTACTTGCTTCACACGGTCGGCCGCTTCTATTTGGTCTTAAAGCGCATTCTACACATTCGCAGGCAGCCTCGTGGGCAAAGTGTTAGCAAATTTCGCCGCAGGAGATTTGGAGAGCTGATACTTGGAATTCTTTGCACACCTTTGCTAGCCATTACCTATTAGATGTTCAGGCCCCAGGTTCTAGGGTGTTTGGTGACTGTGTGATCCGAGTGGGACTCTCAGGGTCCCACCCTGTGTAGTGGAGCTCTGGTACATCCCAGAAATCTGGACTGATCCGGGTACATACAGGGAAAGGAAAATTGGTTCTTACCTGCTAATTTTCGCTCCTGTAGTACCATGGATCAGTCCAGAGTCCCACCCTTTTTCAGCATGAAGATAACTGAGAGTCCGCTTGTTCAGCACTTCTTTATATTCTCTGCAGACAAGTTCTCCAAAGTTTTCAAGGGTCCTTCTCCTACTTAGGTTTAGTGAGCGGGTTATTTTATCAGCGGTCATAGCCGGTATGAAGTTCACAATGTTGTGGTTAATTATAGTAATTAGTTTTGAGATGTTCTACTTTGGTACAATGAAATACTGACGGACTGTAAGTGGCACCTCAGCATATAGGGCAGAATCAGTCAAAACGTCTCTGTCTCCATCTGCTGGTGGGGAGACAAAACCCTGGAGTCTGGACTGATCCATGGTAACTACAGGAACGAAAATTAGTAGGTAAGAACCAATTTTCCTTTCTGCGCACAAAAAACTTAAAATTCTGCAAACTTTATATTGGTCAAAATAACACAATTTACATGAAAGTCTTTAAATAATTACATTTTTAATTATACAGAAAAAAGTTATTACTTAGAGATGCAGAATTTTAAATAATTTTGAGCAGAATTTCCCTAGAAATTCACTGTAAGAGTATTCCTTCCACTCGCTCTCCCTACTCCCCTGGCCACTTTGCCCTCGCAGGCCCCAACTCCTCCACTTGCCAGTATCTCTCTCTCCCCTGCACCTCTAGGCTCAACCCTTCCACTCTATCGCCAGTCCCAGAATTTGACCTCGTTCTCAGTACTGCCCCTCACACAGGCTCCCTCTGTCCCTCCCTCTCTCACAGACATGCTCCCTCTCTCTAGTACACATACACACACCCTCATACAGGCTCCCTCACTCTCATCTCTACACACACACACACACATCCCCTCATACAGGGCCCTCTCTCTTGCATACACACCCCGCACAAGCTCCCTTTCTCACACATACATCCTTACACAGGCTACCTATGTCCTCTCTCTCACGCACCCCTTCAAAACGGGCTCTTGTCTCACACATACACAATCCTTCACACAGGCTAGCACCCTCACATACACACTATCACTTTTTCATACACACGAGCTCCCAATCTCTCACACACATACACACTCTTTCGCAGTCTCCTCATATAGGCTTCCTCTCTCTGGCACCCACACTCAAGCATCCCCCCTCCCCCTCTCTCTTACCTCCCTGCGCTCTCACCTTCTCCTCTCTCACACCCTTCTCCCTCTCCTCTCACACACACACACACACACACACACATTCTCTCTCACCGAGGCCTTTATCTTCGCTGCAAGCGGAGTACACTCCGTTCGCGGCACACAGGGGCCTTCCATCTTCACCGCGAAAGGCACACCCGGGCCTTCATCTTCACTGTGAGCGGAGTGCGTCCCACAGCAAACGCGGGCCTTCGTCTTTGTGCGCTCCGTTCGCGGCATGCCGGGGTCTCCTGCTATTTTCTGCGCAGAATTTGGCAATTCTGAGCAGGGGAGGAATTCTGTGCAAATTCTGTGCTCCGCAGTAGCACAAAATTCCCCCAGGACTACTTATTGCATCGGCCCCTGTATGTGCTAGTGCTTAGAAAGTGGGCTAGTGATTACAGGAAATGACAACAGAAAGTAAAATTTTATCTCTCTGCTTGCACACCTCCATGGCTAGATCATGCATGTTCTGTTACCATTATTCCTAATGCTTCACTTGAGCATTCTCATGCAACTGGTGGGCCCTGCCTAAAGGAAAAAAGTTTCATGTATGCTGCCTCCTACTTAAAAAAAAGTCTGATTTTGGAGGCTGAGTGCTGGGGAGGAAGGGGAGTGTGAATTATTAATAATTGCTTTAAGTGAATGAGCTGTACCATGTTGTACTGCTGCCAGCTAGTGGTGGAGCACCACCCTTGCACCCCATCAATCGTATACACATGCACACTATTCTTCGGGTATCTTATATATCCCACACTGTAGCCGAGAAGAGGAAATTTTGACAGATCAGCCTACTTAATCCTACTACCTACCCCCCCCCCCCCCCCTTTTTTTTTTTCTCCTTACGGGCTATGCCACAGACTCTGAGCACATGTATGAAGAGAGCTACTCCACCACCAAGACTTACGGAGCCCAGCCGCCGACACGATACCGGGTAGGGGAAGTCGCTTCCATGCTATGGTTTCTACCGTAGGACTCAGAGGATGCTCCTCAGGCCGATCGGGAGGCTGGACTGGAGGAAACATGCTCGACTAATAAGAGCAATAACACAAATAACATTTGTTTTCAGTTTGTCTGTCCGTCTGTAACAGGAGACGTCAAAAGACGTCTGCGATACTGTAAACCGCTAAAGTAGTATACAAATGAACTGAATAAGCAAATAGGTGGGGGCTAGTGGACAGTGGGCAGATGAATAAACCCATAACTTATGGGTGGGCCCCAGACTGCCACAGGGCTGGAAGCAGGAGGGAGTAACCGTCCTCTGCCGAAGTCCCACTCCACCGCTGACGCTACCAACCCATCCTGCCACAGCCCCAGTTCGGGCTTTCCCCTCCCAATGTTCCCTCCACCCCGGTCTACAGGAGGGGCAGCATTTACTACAATCCACTAACAAAACAACGCGTCTGCGTTCTCTCTGCCGTGCGGGGGCCAGTCTTGCAACATGAGCTGTGGGAAGCTGCATGGCCCATGCTGTGAGACTGATCCCACACAGTACAGGAAGCTGGGTGGAAATTTGGGGACACCTGAGCTAGAGTTTGCTTTTGCTATGGCGGAGCAGGTAGGTTGGGGCAGTGGCAGTGCAAGACTCAGCCGCAGATAGTACCTCTCCTACCTCCAGCTCTGCAGTGCAGTGGGGCGGAGGCAATACAAGGAGTGTGAGAGCACTGGGAGGAATGGGAGAGGGGTTGGGGAGAGTGTAGGGGATGTGACAGAGAACTGGAAGTAAAGGTAGTAGAGGGTGTGGAAACTGGGAGGGGGAGACAGGGCTATGAGAGAGCCAGGACTGGCTCTAGTGTTAATTGGAGCACTGGGTGAAAATTGGCATTCCCTGTACGTACCCGGATTAGTCCAGACAGCTGGGTTTTGCCTCCCCTCCAACAGATGAAGACAGAGAAGTTTTTGACTGACACTGCTCTTAAGTTGAGGTGCCACCTGCAGTCCATCAGTATTTCTCTGTCTCCAGCAGATGGTGGAGGTGCAAACTCCTGCATTCTGAAGTTAAACAAAAAAAAAAAAAAAAAAGAAACAGAAGAAGAGAGCATTTCTTTGAAGATGAATCTACTGCCTCCCAGGGGGTTGCTAGGTCCTGGTGGGACCATCCCCCCTGGTATTAGAGGCGTTTGAGCAGAGGGTTGGAGACCTGTTAGCTCGACACCCCCCCCTCCCCCACACACACACAACACACACCTCTCCCCCTTTCTGGCAGTCGCTCCCAGGGTGATACTGGGAAGCCTGGCTCACTAACCCTGCCCGGGGACATTTAGAGCCTGTAGCCAAAACTTTGCTTAAAGTTTGGTTTTTTTTTAAAGAAAGAAAAAGATAATCAAACGAGGACAGGACCTATCCGCGAGTGCAGGTAGGCTCAGGACCTCCCTGCTCTGGCAGTTGCTTCTTCGGATGGCTCCCGTGCATTTTTTTCTCTCTTTCTCTACTCCCCACTCCCTGCAATGCTGCTCGCAACAGTCTCTTGCTCAGAGTTCCTTCCTGGTGGGGAGGGGACCCTCCGAGTCCACTTCAAGGGGGAAATCGGTTTGCCGGGAGCCTGGGAGGCTCTCTTCAGCTCAAGGAGCCGTCAGGTGACCCGTTCCCATTTAGCGCAGGAACGGCAGTCATTTTGGTCCACGTTCGCGTGGCTGGGGGGAGGGGGATTTCCCTCCCTCATGGTCACCGCAAGCGGGGGCTTCCTGGGGTAGCCGAATCGCAGCAGCGGGGAGCCTTTCTTCCGAGGAGGGAGCCTTGGGAAGGCTCAGACTCCTCGTCCTCTGGTTCCTCTGACTTTGTGTCTTTTCTACACAAAGTCTTCAAGATCAGACGCTCAGTTAAGCGTCACGGACATAAGGGCTCCTCTAAATTGGGCAAGTGGTTCAAAGGCCAGGACGGGGTTGCGGCCCCAGTCCCCACGGGTCCTTGGAATCAGAGAGGGCGGGGGTCTCCAAATGTTCTTGCCCGGTGAGGTCCATGCTTCCCGCTGCGCCTTCTGCTCCTATTCCTGCACAGGGTTCGGATCCTCCGGAGGGGCCTTCCAATGGGCTGGACCCAAATCCCAACCAGTCTCAGTCTGATGCTCCGCTACTTGTCAGCGATGATCCCTGTGTGGTTCGTTTGTTCTGAGGAGAGGAACTGGCCCCCCCCCCTGATTCCCGCAGTTCTTGAGGAGCTGGGCATTGAGCCCCCCCAGGAGAGTGTAGCGTTGGGAGCTGTGGATCGAGTGATGTTGGGCCCCCGGGGTCCAACTACAGCTTTTCCCTTTCATGCTTCGGTCTCTGCCCTCCTTTTACGGGAGTGGGATACCCCAGATGCAGGCTTGAAAGTGAGCAGAGTCATGGAAAAGCTATTCCCGCTTCCAGAGGATGCCCTGGACATTCTTAGGATCCCAAAAATGGATGCTGCGGTGTCCGCGGTCACCAAAAAGATGACTATCCTGGTTACTGGCTCTACGGTGCTGAAGGATCTTCAGGACAGGAAGCTGGAAGCTCACTTAAAGAAAATATTTGAGGTCTCCGCCCTGGGAGCTTGGACTGCAATGTGCAGCAGTTTCATGTTGCAAGCTGGTCTTTATTGGGCACAGCAACTACAAATGTATAAGTCCCTCTCGGAGGCAGAGGCCCTTCAGGCTGAGCGGCTCGAGGCCGTGATCGTCTATAGTGCAGATGCGTTGTATGATCTGCTGCGGACCTCAGGTAGAACCATGATGTCCGCTGTTTCCACTTGCAGGCTCCTCTTGTTGAGAAACTGGGCAGCGGACATCTCCTCCAAGGCACAGCTGGGTTCCTTGCCCTTTAAGAATAAACTGCTGTTTGGTAAGGAGTTGGAGGAGATGATCAAGTCCTTGAGTGAGAACAAGGTTCACAAATTGCCTGAAGACAAGCCGAAATCGAGGAATCCGTTTCCCTCTCGGGCACGTTTCCAGGGAAACCGTAGATTTCAGGTTTCTAGATCCTCTGGTTCTTCGGCCCAGCAGGGATGGTTACGCCCAGGGATGGGTGGACCAAAGTCTTCTCAATGAAGTGAGGTCAGTCCACTCCTCGTGCTGCTCTTCGGGGGCCGGCCAGCTCTCATTGTCGAGGAGTGGACCAAAATCATTTCTGACCAGTGGGTTCTAGATGTAATTGGTCGAGGTTACGCTTTAGAATTTGCTCGGCCTCTCAAGGATCGTTTCTTCAGCTCCCCATGCTCTTATCAGCAAAAGAAGGTGGCTGTGCGAGCTACCGTCCATTGCCTCCAAGACTTGGGGGCCATTGTGCTGGTGCCTCCTGCAGAGCAAGGAAGAGACAGGTATTCCATCTGCTTCGTAGTACCCAAGAAGGATGGCACTTTCAGACCCATCCTCGACTTGAAGAAGGTGAACAGGAAGCTTCGGGTGCCGCGTATTTACATGGAAACCTTGCGGTTGATGATTGTGGCAGTCCACAAGGGAGAGTACCTTGCATCCCTGGACCTGACAGAGGCTTACCTGCACATAGGGATTCACTCCCACAACCAAAAGATTCCTCCGCTTTATGATCCTAGGGGAGCATTTTCAGTTTTGCGCTCTCCCTTTCAGTCTAGCGATGGCACCCACGACCATTACCAAGGTAATGGTGGTGGTGGCAGCGGCCCTTTGGAAGGAAGAGGTCCTGGTGCACCCTTACTTGGACGACTGGATGATTCAAGCAAAGTCAGAATCTCTGTCGCAAAGCAGTGGATCGGGTCCTATCCTTTTTGCGGTCCCTGGGTTGGATAGTCAATTTGGCCAAGAGTCATCTGATTCCCACCCAAACTCTCAAATTCTTGGGAGCCCTATTCGACACAGGCATAGGCAAGGTGTTCCTAACCAAGGAGCGGTTCCACACGTTGCAAGCTCAAGTTCGCTCGTTGTTGGCCATGTGCATGCCCAGAGTCTGGGATTACCTGCAAGTTCTGGGTTCCATGGCTTCCACCTTGGAGTTGGTCCCCTGAGCTTTTGCAAGTATGAGACCTCTACAATCAGCCTTACTATCCCGCTGGGATCTGCTTTTCGAGCAGTTTCAGCTACCTCTTCCACTCATGGACTCTGCTTGGTCCAGTCTCTTCTGGTGGCTCGCCCTGGTGGACCTGGAGGTCCCCTCTTGGACAGTAGTAACCACGGATGCCAGCCTCTCCGGTTGGGGAGCGGTTTGTCAGGACCATTCCGTTCAGGGCCTTTGTACACCGAAGGAGTCCTCGTGGTCCATCAAATGGTTGGAAACAAGAGCCATGCGTATGGCTCTCCACGCTCTCCTCCCGCTGGTGGAGGGAAGGCCAGTGAGGATCCTGTCAGACAATGCCACAACAGTGGCTTATATCAATCTCCAGGGGGCCATCAAGAGCCGAGCGGTAGCCCTGGAAGCCCGGGAGTTGTTCAGCTAGGCGGAACTGCATCTAGAGTGGATAGCAGCCTCTCATATTGCGGGCTCGGACAACATTCAGGCGGACTTCCTGAATAGTCACCAGTTGGATCCCGGAGAGTGGGAGCTTTCAGACCGCACCTTTCATCTCATATGCAGCAGATGGAACCAGCCATGCATTGGCTTGATGGCGACCTTTCGCATTGCTAAGGCCCCGCAATTTTTCAATCGGCGTCGGGAGCCAGGAGCAGAAGGAGTGGATGCTCTGGTCCTTCCTTGGCTATCAGATCTTCTGGTATACATGTTTCCACCATGGCTGCTGATCTGCAAAGTGTTGTGCCGAGTAGAGACACACCTAGGAGACGTGATTCTCGTGGCTCCATAATGGCTGAGGCGTCCGTGGTTTGCGGACCTGGTCAACCTAGCGGTGGATGGTCCATACAGTTTCCAATCCTGTCGGAACTCTTCCGGCAAGGGCCCGTTTGTTTGGAAGGGGTGGATCACTTCTGTCTCACGGCCTGGCTTTTGAGAGGGAGCACCTAAGGAATAAGGGTTATTCAGAGGCAGTGATTACTACTCTCTTGCAGTCCCGGAAAAACCTCCACTTCCCTAGCGTATGTCAGAGTTTGGGGTTTTTGAGTCTTAGTGTGGGGACCATGGGATGGACACGACCTGTGCCTCCGTGGGTGATGTCTTGACCTTTTTGCAGCATGGTCTTTTGAAAGGGTTATCTTTGAATTCCCTGTGAGTTCAGGTGGCGGCTCTAGGTTGTCTTTGAGGGAGTGTGCAAGGCGTTCATTTGGTGTCTCATCCGGTCGTGGTCCGCTTCCTTCTCGGGGTAAAGCATTTACGTCCTCCCATTCGGAATCCTTGTCCCTCCTGGAGCCTCAATCTGGTTTTGAGGGCCATGTGTGCATCACCGTTCGAACCTTGAAGCATGCAACAATAAATTATCTCACTTTGAAGGTGGTCTTTCTGGTGGCTGTTTCCTCAGCTCAGCAGGTGTCGGAGCTTCAAGCTTTGTCTTGTCGCAAACCCTTCTTGCGGATTATGGATTTGGGAGTGTCTTTGCGAACGGTTCCCTCTTTTCTGCCTAAGGTGGTGACATCCTTCCATTTGAATCAGTCTGTGGAGCTCCCTTCCTTCCCGGTTTCAGATCCTCCAACCCCTTAGTCCAGGGATTTTCGAAAGTTGGATGTGAGGCGGGTGCTGTTACATTTCTTAGAGATTGCCAACATTTTCCGCCTGTCTGATCATCTGTTCATGCTGTGGAGCGGCCTAAGGCAAGGGCAAAAGGCGTCGAGGGCCTCTATTGCTCGGTGGTTGAAGGAGCAGAAAGCTTAGGGAATAGTTGTAAAATGAGATTGCAGTTGCATGGAGAAGTCCATAATTAGCCACTGCTTCTTGACCACATTAGTAGCATGGGATCTATTTCATGTTTGGGTACTTGCCAGGTACTTGTGACTTGGATTGGCAATTGTTGGAAACAGGATACTGGGTTTGATGGATCCTTAGCCTGACCCAGTATTATTTATTTATTTATGAGCTTTTATATACTGGCATTCGTAGGACACATCATGTCAGTTTACAAGTAACTGAGAAGGAGGAAATTACAATGAACGATGATAGAGGGCTAGCTATAAGAGGAGTGGGGGGGGGGGGGGCAAGGTCGAGAACTTGGGAAAGGGAGGGAGGGAGGAAAGAGTGAAGAAGTGAAGGAGATGGATAACCAAAAAATTACTAAGTCAAAATCGAAGAACAGAACAGAAGGAGAAGTCCATTACCTGCTATTAATTCAGTTGACTTAGAAAAAAGCCACTGCTATTACTAGCAGTGGTAAAATGGAATAGACTTAGTTTTTGGGTACTTGCCAGGTTCTTATGGCCTGGATTGGCCACTGTTGGAAACAGAATGGCATGTTCTTACGTTCTAAATTTCTGATCTATTAGTAAAAATTTGTAATCTATCATTAAAATCATCCATTGTACCTGAAGACTGGAAGGTGGCAAATGTAACCCCAATATTTTAAAAGGGCTCCAGGGGCGATCCGGGTATCTATAGACCAGTGAGTCTGACTTCACTGCCGGGAAAAATAGTGGAAACTATTCTCAAGATCAAAATCGTAGAGCATATAGAAAGACATGGTTTAATGGAACACAGTCAACATGGATTTACCCAAGGGAAGTCTTGCCTAACAAATCTCTTCATTTTTTTGAAGGGGTTAATAAACATGTGGATAAAGGTGAAACAGAGAGTATGATTAAATGGTCAATTTTCTCAGTGGAAAAGGGTAAACAGTGGAGTGCCTCAGGGATCTGTACTTGGACCAGTTCTTTTAAATATATATATAAATGATCTGGAAAGGAATACGACGAATGAGGTTATCAAATTTGCTGATGATACAACATTATTCAGAGTAGTTAAATAACAAGCGGATTGTGATACATCATAGGAGGACCTTGCAAGACTGGAAGATTGGGCATTCAAATGGCGGATGAAATTTAATGTGGC
Source organism: Rhinatrema bivittatum (assembly GCF_901001135.1). Classification (NCBI taxonomy): domain Eukaryota; kingdom Metazoa; phylum Chordata; class Amphibia; order Gymnophiona; family Rhinatrematidae; genus Rhinatrema; species Rhinatrema bivittatum. Next base: position 502,070,746 of record NC_042615.1, on the reverse strand, counting down.
CGAGTGCAAGGTGTTACATATAGGGAAAAATAACCCTTGCTGTAGTTACACGATGTTAGGTTCCATATTAGGAGCTACCACCCAGGAAAAAGATCTAGGCATCATAGTGGATAATACTTTAAAATCGTCGGCTCAGTGTGCTGCAGCAGTCAAAAAAGCAAAGAGAATGTTAGGAATTATTAGGAAGGGAATGGTTAGTAAAACGGAAAATGTCATAATGCCTCTGTTTCACTCCATGGTGAGACCACACCTTGAATACTGTGTTCAATTCTGGTTGCCGCATCTCAAAAAAGATATAGTTGCGATGAGGAAGGTACAGAGAAGGGCAACCAAAATGATAAAGGGGATGGAACAGCTCCCCTATGAGGAAAGGCTGAAGAGGTTAGGGCTATTCAGCTTGGAGAAGAGACGGCTGAGGGGGATATGATAGAGGTCTTTAAGATCCTGGGAGGTCTTGATCAAGTAGATGTGAATCGGTTACTTACACTTTCGGATAATAGGAGGACTAGGGGGCATTCTGTGAAGTTAGCAAGTAGCACATTTAAGACTAATCATAGAAAATTCTTTTTCACTCAACGCACAATTAAGCTCTGGAATTTGTTGCCAGAGGATGTGGTTAGTGCAGTTAGTGTAGCTGGGTTTAAAAAAGGTTTGGATAAGTTCTTGGAGGAGAAGCCCATTAACTGCTATTAATTAAGTTTACTAAGGGAATAGCCACTGCTATTAATTGCATCAGTAGCATGAGATCTTCTTGGTGTTTGGGTAATTGCTAGGTTCTTGTGGCCTGGTTTGGAAACAGGATGCTGGGCTTGATGGACCCTTGGTCTGACCCAGCATGGGTGGCACCTCAGGCTATAGGGCAGAGTCAGTCAAAACGTCTCTGTCTCCTTCTGCTAGAGGGGAGGCAAAACCCAGGAGTCTGGACATCCATGGTACTACAGGAACGAAAATTCCCTGTACGTACCCGGATCAGTCCAGACTCCTGGGTTTTGCCTCCCCATCAGCAGATGGAGACAGAGAAGTTCTGACTGACCCTGTCCTATACCCTGAGGTGCCTCCTACAGTCCATCAGTATTTCTCTATCTCCAGCAGATGGTGGAGGTGCTCAATCCTACAGTCTGTAGTTAGTAAAAAGAAGAAGAGACGAAGTGTACAGATTAGCACAGTTAGGTTTTGCTTTGGTTTTAGCCCCTTTTTTTCTTTAAAAAAAAATTAGGAAAATTTGCTTCAGGTCCCACGGGGGCCATTCCCCCTGGTATTTGAGGTATTGGGTGCTAGGGGTTTAGGACCCTGTTTCCCTGATTATCGACTCTGCTCTCTCCGATGCCGACTTTTAGTCACAGGTTTGTTTCCCCCACGCTGCCGTTTTCCCGCTGCGAGTTTCTTTTTTCTTTCAGCCGTCTGGTCCCTGGAGTTTGGTACTCATGTTGCGTGGGGTGGCCTGCCATGCGTGCGTCTCAAGGGACGGACTTTGCTCGGCCTGCCTCCCTGGGAGGGGACGGCTCTTCAGGAGGGACCGGGAGCAGCATTTTAAAGTCGTGTAAAGAGCCTGGGGAGCCCGGGAGACCGCGGCTTATTTCACAAGATCCGTTCCCACTGAGCATGGGAACAGAAGCCATTTTGTAGGGCATTTCGCACGGCGGCACAAACCATGGAGGGTGAGGGGAATTCCCTCCTCCCTTATCCCCACAGAAGACAGCCTCCGGAGGAGGCAGACCATCGGGTGGACTGCCGCAGACGATGAGAGCTCCGAGGGGGCTTCAGACTCCTCCTCTTCCTCTTTTTCTTCTGAGTTTATTATGCTGCTGTATAAGGCATTTAAGGCTCGAAGATCAGCAAAACGGCATTTGGGAGTGCTGCAGTTCACCAGTTAGACAGATCAGGCTTCCGGGCTCCTAAGATGCCCAAACCTCTGGAAGAAGAAGGGGGCCAGAAGGCTAAGCGCCCCCTTTGGACCGCTTCGTCCCGCCCGGTGGAGGACTCCTCCTCTGAGGGTTCTGACCCGGAGGAGCAGGATTTCAGGAGCAAGCCCCCTCCAGGGGTGGATCCTGACGGTGACCAGGTCCCTTTTTCTGGTCGAGGACCCCATGGGATGGACGGGGATGACCCTAAGGTAGTCCGGCTCTTCAGAAAAGATGAGTTTGGTCCACTTATTCCCACAGTCCTGGAGGAGTTAGGTATTGATATCCCTCCAGAGGACTCATGGATGGGGGTCCATCAATCCAGTCATGGTAGGTCTTCGAGGTCCGACCATGTCCTTTCCCTTTCATCTTTCAGTCACCGACTTGTTATTTCAGGAGTGGGACACTCCGGATCTGGGTCTGAAGGTCAGCAAAGCGATGGATAAGCTGTACCCCCTGCCTGAAGAAGCTTTGGACCTTCTCCGTGTTCCTAAGGTGGACGCAGCGGTGTCAGCAGTTACTAAGAAGACCACAATTCCGATGACGGGAGTGACAGCCCTCAAGGATCTCCAGGATCATAAGTTCGAAGTTCAGCTCAAAAAGATTTTCAAGGTGTCCACCCTGGGAGTACGAGCAGCCATGTGCAGCAGTTTTTCCTTGTGGGCTGTTCTTCACTGGGTTCAGCAATTACAGAGTAATGCATCCTGTCAGAGGAGGAGGCTGTTCAAGCTGGGCAGCTAGAAGCTGAGGTGGCTTACATGTGGATGCTCTTTATGATCTCTTGTGAACCTCCTCCCGGTCTATGGTTTCAGCTGTGTCTGCTCGCCGGATTCTCTGGTTGCGGAACTGGTCTGCTGATGTCCCCTCCAAGGCCCAGTTGGGTTCTCTGCTGTTCAAGGGCAAGCTTCTCTTTGGGAAGGACTTAGAAGATATGATTCATTCCTTGGGGGAGAACAACATCCATCGCCTGCCGGAGGATAGGCCCAAGTCGAAAAGTTTTCCTTCTTCCTGGTCACATTCCTGGTCACATTTCAGGTTTCAGTCTTCTCGATCGTCGGGCTCCTCATCTAGACAGGACTGCAGCAGACAACAGCCCTGGTCCCAGTCCTTTCAAGGGCGTCGCTTTGGTAGATCTGGGACCTCCCAAGCTGCAGGAGGAGTTAAGTCCATCGCGGAAAGATTAAATGATTTCTTTTCCTCAGTGTTTACTGAAGAGGATGTTGGGGAGGTATCCGTAATGGAGAAGGTTTTCATGGGTAATGATTCAGATGGACTGAATCAAATCATGGTGAACCTAGAAGATGTGGTAGGCCAGATTGACAAACTGAAGAGTAGTAAATCACCTGGACCGGATGGTATACACCCCAGAGTTCTGAAGGAACTAAAAAATGAAATTTCAGACCTATTAGTAAAAATTTGTAACCTATCATTAAAATCATCCATTGTACCTGAAGACTGGAGGATAGCAAATATAACCCCAATATTTAAAAAGGGCTCCAGGGGCAATCCGGGAAACTACAGACCGGTTAGCCTGACTTCAGTGCCAGGAAAAATAGTGGAAAGTGTTCTAAACATCAAAATCATAGAACATATAGAAAGACATGGTTTAATGGAACAAAGTCAGCATGGCTTTACCCAAGGCAAGTCTTGCCTCACAAATCAGCTTCACTTTTTTGAAGGAGTTAATAAACATGTGGATAAAGGTGAATCGGTAGATGTAGTATACTTGGATTTTCAGTTTGACAAAGTTCCTCATGAGAGGCTTCTAGGAAAAGTAAAAAGTCATGGGATAGGTGGCGATGTCCTTTCATGGATTGCAAACTGGCTGAAAGACAGGAAACAGAGAGTAGGATTAAATGGACAATTTTCTCAGTGGAAGGGAGTGGAAGGTGGAGTGCCTCAGGGATCTGTATTGGGACCCTTACTTTTCAATATATTTATAAATGATCTGGCAAGAAATACGACGAGTGAGATAATCAAATTTGCAGATGACACAAAATTGTTCAGAGTAGTTAAATCACAAGCAGATTGTGATAAATTGCAGGAAGACCTTGTGAGACTGGAAAATTGGGCATCCAAATGGCAGATGAAATTTAATGTGGATAAGTGCAAGGTGATGCATATAGGGAAAAATAACCCATGCTATAATTACACAATGTTGGGTTCCATATTAGGTGCTACAACCCAAGAAAGAGATCTAGGCGTCATAGTGGATAACACATTGAAATCGTCGGTTCAGTGTGCTGCGGCAGTCAAAAAAGCAAACAGAATGTTGGGAATTATTAAAAAGGGAATGGTGAATAAAACGGAAAATGTCATAATGCCTCTGTATCGCTCCATGGTGAGACCGCACCTTGAATACTGTGTATAATTCTGTTCGCCACATCTCAAAAAAGATATAATTGCGATGGAGAAGGTACAGAGAAGGGCTACCAAAATGATAAGGGGAATGGAACAGCTCCCCTATGAGGAAAGACTAAAGAGGTTAGGACTTTTCAGCTTGGAGAAGAGATGGCTGAGGGGGGATATGATAGAGATGTTTAAAATTATGAGAGGTCTAGAACGGGTAGATGTGAATCGGTTATTTACTCTTTTGGATAATAGAAAGACTAGGGGGCACTCCATGAAGTTAGCATGGGGCATATTTAAAACTAATCGGAGAAAGTTCTTTTTTACTCAACGCACAATTAAACTCTGGAATTTGTTGCCAGAGGATGTAGTTAGTGCAGTTAGTATAGCTGTGTTTAAAAAAGGATTGGATAAGTTCTTGGAGGAGAAGTCCATTACCTGCTATTAAGTTCACTTAGAGAACAGCCACTGCCATTAGCAATGGTAACATGGAATAGACTTAGCTTTTGGATACTTGCCAGGTTCTTATGGCCTGGATTGGCCACTGTTGGAAACAGGATGCTGGGCTTGATGGACCCTTGGTCTGACCCAGTATGGCATTTTCTTATGTTCTTATGAGGCAAGGCCGGTCCATTCCTCTGTTCCGGTTGTGGGAGGCAGACTGTCTCTGTTTAACGAGGAACAGACAAAGCTGATGTCGGACCAGTGGGTCATCAGCGTGATAAGACAGGTTAAGCTTTAGATTTTGCTCGGTTCCTTCAAGACCGTTTTCTCATTTCCACATTCTCGTACAAGGAGAAGCGTCGGGCGGTGCAGGACACCTTACAGCGCCTACTCGATCTCAGAGCCATTGTACCAGTTCCTCCAATGGATCGGCGAAGGGGCCGCTATTCCATCTATTTCGTGGTGCCTAAGAAAGAAGACACGTTCTGGCCCATTCTCGATTTAAAAAGGGTCAACAGGTGTCTTCGTGTCCCCCGCTTTCGCATGGAGACCCTGCAGTCGGTCATTGCTTCAGTATGCAAGGGGGAGTTTCTAGCGTTGCTGGATCTCACAGAAACACGTCGGAATCTGGGCCGATCACCAGAAATTCCTCAGGTTCCCTATCCTAGGTCAACAATTTCAGTTCTGTGCTCTTCCTTTCAGGCTAGCCACGGGCTAGCCTCACCGAGGAGCGCATTGTCAAGCTGCAAGGACAGATTCAGGAGTTGCTAGCTCTGAGTCTCCCAAGAGTTGCGAACTATTTGAGGGTCCTTGGCTCGATGGCCTCTACCTTGGAGCTGGTTCCATGGGCCTTTGCTCATATGAGACTTTTTCAGTCAGCATTACTTTCCCGTTGGAGCCCAGTCTCCAAGCAGTTTTATCTTCCCCTACCTCTTACAGACTCTGCACGTTCCAGTCTCGATTGGTGGCTCCTCTCGGACAATTTGCATCGAGGAGTCAGCTTGGAGGTTCCCGCTTGGATTGTGGTCACCACAGATGCCAGTCTCTCCGACTGGGGAGCGGTGTGCCAGGGAAAGTCGGTGCAGGGCCAATGGTCTGTGCAGGAATGCCGATGGTCAATCAGTCGCCTGGAGACCCGGGCAGTGCAGTTAGCGCTACAAGCTTTTTTCCTGCTCTTGCAGGAGAAGTCCGTCAGTGTTCTATCGGACAATGCAACAGCATTGGCCTAAATCAATCGCCAAGGGGGAAACAAGAGTCGGCCGGTGGCAATCGAGGCCCAACAGTTGATACGCTGGGCGGAGCAGCACCTAGCCAGTATCGCCGCCTCTCACATCGCAGGAGTGGACAATGTCCAAGCAGATTTTCTCAGTCATCACCATCTTGATCCCGAGGAGTGGGAATTCTCTAAGGAAGCATTCCATCTCATTTGCAGCGAGTGGTCCAGACCGAGTGTCTATTTGATGGCGACTTTCCGGAATGCCAAGGCCCATCGTTTCTTCAGTTGGTACCCGGGAGCCAATGGCGGAAGGGATGGATGCTTTGGTTCTCGCTTGGCCAAGGCACGTCCTTTTGTATGTGCTCCCACCGTGGCCTCTCATCGGCAAAGTGCTGAGGCACATTGAAGCTCACCCATCCGAAATGATCTTAGTAGCTCCGGAATGGCCAAGGCGTCCATGGTTTGCAGATCTTGTAAACCTGTCAGTGGAAGGGCCCCTGATGATTTGGGATTTTCTCAATCTTCTGCATCAAGGTCCCATTTGTTTGGAAGCAGCAGATCACGTTTGTCTTGTGGCATGGCTTTTGAGAGGCAAAGACTGAAGAGCAAGGGTTATTCGGATGCGGTCGTCGCTACCCTTTTGTGTTCCAGGAAGACCTACACTTCTTTAGCTTATGTCAAATTTGGAAGGTCTTTGAGTCTTGGTGTGTAGACCACAAGGTGGATCCTACTCGGGCTCTAGTGCCCAATATATCATCTTTCCTGCAGTCCGGCCTAGTTAAAGGTCTCTCGTGTAGCTCTTTGTGGGTTCAAGTAGTGGCCCTCGGTTGTTTCCATGGTAAAATATGAGGCGTGCCCTTAACTGCGCATCCGGATGTAGCGCGGTTTCTCCGAGGGGCAAAACACCTGTGTCCTCCAATCAGGAATCCTTGTCCATCTTGGAGTTTAAATTTTGTTCTCCAAGCTCTGTGTGCGGCACTTTTTGAACCTTTAAAACGGGCGACGCTCAAGGACTTTACCTTAAAGGTGGTTTTTCTCATGGCTATTTCCTCAGCTCGCCTGGTGTCTGAGCTCCAGGCTTCATCCTGCAGGGAACCTTTCCTCAGAATTACGGATATGGGGTCTCTTTGCGGACGGTTCCTTCCTTTCTTCCAAGGGTGGTATCGGCCTTTCACTTGAATCAGTCTATAGAACTCCCGTCTATGCCAGACTTGGACCGCGCTGATCAGCACGCTAGGAATCTGAGGAAATTAGATGTGCGCCGTGTTCTGCTACGTTATTTGGAGGTTACCAATGGTTTCCGTATGTCGGATCACCTTTTTGTGCTCTGGAGTGGTCCGAAAAGAGGTTACAAGGCGTCTAGGGCTATGATCGCCCACTGGTTGAAGGAGACTATTAGTTCAGCCTACTTGCTTCATGGTCGGCTGCTCTGGTCAGTCTTAGAGTGCATTCTACGCGTTCGCAGGAAGCCTCGTGGGCAGAGTGTCAGCAAAATACGCCGCAGGAGATTTGTAGGGTGACTACTTGGAAGTCTTTACACACCTTTGTTAGGCATTACCGACTAGATGTTCAGGCTCCTGGATCTGGGGGGTTTGATGAAGGTGTGATCCGAGCGGGACTCTCCGGGTCCCACCCCGTGTAGTGGAGCTCTGGTACATCCCAGGAGTCTGAATTGATCCAGGTACGTACAGGGAAAGGAAAATTGGTTCTTACCTGCTAATTTTCGTTCCTGTGGTACCACGGATCAGTTCAGAGTCCCTTCAGCATGGAAATAACAGAGAGTCCGCTCGTTCAATAATTTTTTATATTTCTGCAGACAAATTCTCCAAATTTTTTCGAGGTTTTTTTAAGGGTCCTGCTCCTGCTTGGGGTTAGTGATCTGGTTTTTATCACTGGTCATAGCCGGTATGCAGTTCACAATGTTGTGCTTAATTGGTTTTAAGATATTCTGCTTTGATACAACGTAATACTGATGGACTGTAGGTGGCATCTCAGGGTATAGGACAGGGTCAGTTAGAACTTCTCTGACTCCATCTGCTGGTGGGGAGGCAAAACCCAGGAGTCTGGACTGATCCGTGGTACTACAGGAATGAAAATTAGCAGGTAAGAACAAATTTTCCTTTAAAAGGTCCAACTACAGGTTTCCACTGTAAAAGATCATTTAATCCTATACTCTGTTTCCTGTCTTTTAAGCAGTTTGCAGCCCACAAAAGGACATCGCCTCCTATCCCACGAATTTTAGTTTTCTAAAACGCAGCACCTTTTCAATAGAGTGCAACCCAGCATCAAAAAACAATGCCATGCGATTGCATGCCAAGTACACCAGATTGGAACATGCAGCTGAAAACTTCTTTTTGACTCTTTACAGAGACTGCAGCTAGTGTTCCAGTGTCAGATAAGAGTCCAGGGGATGACAGATTAACATATTTCACCCACTTGTGGGCCCAAATCATGTCAGATACGTGGGTCATTTGCATAGTAAAGCAGAGGTACAGACTAAGATTCAAAAAAAGTCCTGAGAAATAGACCTCCAATAGGAGTACAAGGGTTTGATAGCAAAAATATCTGCTTTACTCAGCAAGAAGGCCATAGTCCATGCCATCCAGGGAAAAGGAAACAGAGTTCTTCGCCAGATACTTCTAATCCCAAAGAAGTCTGATAATCTGCATCCCATTCTAGATCTTGGAGCACTGAACAAATTCTTGTATAGGTAAACATTCAAAATGATCACCATTCCCATGACTTTATCCTTCCTGGAGAAGAGGAAGAGGCTGTAAGGCAGCCACATGGAATTCAGCATGCAGTATTGCATCCCACTACTGCCTGGAGACTGACTCTTGTCAAGACAGTAGGTTCAGTCAGTCAGGTCTCAAAAACCACCCAAATGGCGAGTTGCCTTGCAGAAAGTAGATAGATGTGGACAACCCTTAGCTTGGGAGTCTTGCTTGTCCATGGAGAAACTGTAATTGATGTTCTCTGTGGGACAGCAGGGTTCACAGTCCCACATTCCCTCCTACCTCCTTGTAGATTTCAGTCACCTCATTACTCTGCCTGCTGAAACCATTGGCTTTGACATACACTGAGAGGGCTTTGCTCAGGGCTGCCTGGCTGCTGCTCGTGTGTGAGACTATTCTCAGCAATGAGCTGACACTCCTTATGTGGTGGCCACATGACGACTTCCCCGCCACACACACACACACGTGGTATTGTTAATCCTGTTGTCCTAAAACACACACTTAAATTGCCAAGCAAGCCTAGATTTATCTATTTATTTATTTATTTTTTTGCAGGCTACTAAAGAAGCCTTTGACTCTGGAAACACGTAAGTATCTTGGCATGAAAACCCTACTGTAAGAAAGTATTGGAGTCTCTTATAGAACCTCTTAAGCCATATAAATGTTTTGTGCTAGGTCAGTGTGTGTGAGAGACGCTTGCACCGCTGCTGCCCATGCTGTTCCTAAAGCAGAGGGGGGAGGGAGTGTTGTACAGATTGTGAATCTCTGATCCTCGCTGTTCCTTTTGTAGCACGAGAGATTATTTCTCGCAGAACGCCTACCAGAATGTCTCTCAGTACCGGACGGGATCATCATCATCGGCAAGCCCCTCCCTCCTGGTGGAGCCACGCAAGGCGATCAGGGAGAAGAAAGAGGAGCCACAGAAGGGACACCTCTTCCCGCTCTGGCTCCAGCTCCTCCTGCTGCTCCTCTTTGTCAGCTTCCTTGCCCTGGTCTATTTCTTTATGCAGTCTAAGGATGAGAATCCTTTCCAAACAATAGATAAGAATGATGATGTGCAATCGTTTTTCCCAAATTAGGCAATGTCAACAAAATTGCCTAATTCGGAATGGTTCAGGAGAACCGAAAAATGTTTGATTTTTTCCGAAATTTCGGAAAAAATTTGATTTTTGAGTTAGTGTGCACTAGCGGGAGTTAGTGCACACTAGCCCGAAAATCAGGGCCCCCAGAAAAAAAACCCAAACCCCGGGAAAAACAAAATTCCCATGGGGGGGTGGGCCCGAAACAAAGACCGACACTAAATTTTTACCCCAAGCACATCTCTAATAGATAACTGATTGCTATTCTCAAGTAGTGGAAACAGCAGGAGCTTCCTGGAGCTCACCCTGCGGAAGCAGCCTAACTCCCCCCGTATCCACTGCTGACTCCTAGCAGCTCCTTCGGATTTCACTGTGCAGGAAACACTGTGGCTCTTCTAAGAACATAAGAACATAAGAACATAAGAAATTGCCATGCTGGGTCAGACCAAGGGTCCATCAAGCCCAGCATCCTGTTTCCAACAGAGGCCAAACCAGGCCACAAGAACCTGTATTTATTACAGGGCCTGATTCATCAAGGCGTTTTCCCATAGACACAGTATATGGGTGAAATGCCTTAGTGAATCAAGCCCACAGACTCCTGGCAGGTTCCATAGAGAGAGTGCATTTCCCCTGTATCTAATGTGATATTCAGCAGGAGCTCCCAGGAATGTGCACTGCAGAATGAAACTGAAGGTCTGTCTGATTTTTTTTAATCAAGATACTGAAGTCCCAAATAAAGGAGGGTTTGCCATTTCAGAGAAAAGAAGGGAGCATTTAAAAATATATGTATATTTTTAAGTGATTTTGTTTTACAGTGTTTTGTTATGCTTTTATTGTTTTTGCATTTACATTTGAAATTAATTTGTATACTCTGGGATGAAGATCTTTAGTTGGGGGTGGCTTTTCTTCTTTGAAGCATTGCGCGCTCTTGCTTTCGGGCTTCCTGCGCCAGAGACAGCCTGCAATCACCTTGTGGGGGCCGTCGAAGGTTGTAATTGTTGAAGCACCAGCACACCCACACCAAGGCAGAGAAGGAAAAAAATTTCAAATGGGGGAACAGAGAGAGGCTTAAAATCTGGGTTCAATTCCCAGCTTTGGTCCTTCCGCTCCTTGGTTTGGCTGGAGCTGCTGTGGAGGTAATACTCACACACCATGGTGGGGGGTTGGGGAAGTCCTGGTCATTGCATAACAGCAATACCTAGTGGCTAAATTGAGAACCTATGATTGCAGGGCTCTGGAAGGAGCCCCAGTCCATGGCCCATGAAGGGGGACTTTCACTGTAATGACTGGAATAAAGCCGTAGTTCCCAAACTTGTCCTGGAGGACACCTATCCAGTCAGGTTTTCAGGATATCCACAATGAATATGTATGAGATAGATCTGCATGCAGTGGAAGCAGTGCGTGCAAATTTAGCTCGTGCATATTCATTGTGGATATCCTGAAAACCTGACTCACTGGGAGGCTCCAGGATAGGTTCAGGAACTACAGGACTAAAATAAAGGTGGGAGGGGATATAAAATAGGGCAGGACTTCCCAAACCTGTCCTGGGGACCCCCACAGCCAGTCGGGTTTTCAGGATATCCACAATGAATATGCATGAAATAAATTTGCATACCAGGACAGGTTTGGGAAGCTCTGAAATAGAGTAAACAAGTCCCCGGGTAGTTGCAAATGAAGGCTCATGGTACCAGGATCCCTGCCCTGATTCTGAGTCAGCTGGAAGTACAAAGGAGCAGGAGGAACCTGCCAGGTCAAAAAAAGAAAAAGGTATTTCAAGTCCTTGAGTACTACAGCCAGCCCAGGTTTCCTTGACATCCATCATGAATACTCATTGGATAGTTTTGCTTATACTTTGTCCAAGAACTATGTGTTTTTTGCATTGTTTGGTTACCTGGACAACCAGACCTGGTTTGTGGCACCTGGGAACTGGAGGTGCTTCTCCATGTTCTTAAGTTGCATGGTGAATATGCAGTGGTGGGATTGGAACTCAGATCTCAGAACACTACATTGCTTGGAAAGGTCTTTGAATTGCTTGGATCGCCCGCCTGAAAAAAAGGGAGGGGTGGGGGTCTGGTAAGAATACAATCTGGGACAGCTTTTTAGCGGTGCTGGTGGAGGTGGCAGCTAAGGGGAGATGGGGATCCAGGGCATAGTAATGAAAAAGTATGTATAAGATTTATCAGCCAATTAAAAACAAACAAACCTGTTTATATGCTCTTAAGTGCCAGCGTCCTGCTCTTTTCTCTTGTAATTTATTCGGGCCTCGTGAGGAAGAGGAGGAGATGGAAGGAAGGAATTGTGTGCCAGTTTCACCGCACATGACACCCTGTGCCGGATGATTCTGAATAATGAGAGAAGAAGGGTGCTTGCTTAATAATCTCAGCACCACAGGATTCAGATTCTCTTTAGCACAGGTGGGAAGCAGCATATCATGAATCTCATTAAGTGTGCTACAGCTTCCCATGTTCCCTGCCTTTGGGGATGTGTATCTTTGCATACATGGTGGGGTAGGGGGCAATTCTGTAATAGAGCATTTCAATGCCCACTTGAAAGTAATGGGGGTGTTTTGTCCACAGATGGCACCTCAGAGGAGCCAAGCTCCTATTCCTGCCCCCAAAAATAGAACAGTCCTTTCATTTCTATTTTACTGATTTACTTGTTTGCTGGAAGTAGAGGCATCCAAACAAGCTAGAGAAGTGCCCCTCTCCTTGCAAGGGCAAAGAGCTCCCCTTCAGTGTTTCTGTGAAGCCTGCATATTTTATTTAATTATTCTTCAATTTTAAGATGCAACATTGTATTTTATGTTATTTCTATGCTTTTATATTGTTGTAAACCGATGTGATGTGCGAATGAACGTCGGTATAAAAAAAGCAAATAAATAAACAAATAAATAATAAAATAGATAGAGGAATCCTCTTTATAAATGTGTGGAGAAAGGGAGAAGGAAAAGTTTGCTTATAAGAATATAAGAAATTGCCATGCTGGGTCAGACCAATGGTCCATCAAGCCCAGCATCCTGTTTCCAGCAGAGGCCAAATCAGGCCACAAGAACCTGGCAATTACCCAAACACTAAGAAGATCCCATGCTACTGATGCAATTAATAGAAGTGGCTATTCTCTAAGTAAACTTGATTAATAACAGTTAATGGACTTCTCCAAGAACTTATCTAAAACTTTTTTGAACCCAGCTACACTAACCACATCCTCTGGCAACAAATTTCAAAGCTTTATTGAGTGAAAAAGAATTTTCTCCGATTAGTCTTATAAATTGCAAACTAAAGATTCTAAGGTATTTTGCAGCAGGGTAATCCCAAAATTTGTTTAAGGCACTGCAGAAGTTATTGTTAGACTTGGGCCCATATGGTCTCCTCCTGAGATTAAAAAAATTAAATTCAACCATCACAATCAGCCTCCCCTGACCCTAGCCACTCCCAACTCTGAGAATGATTCTGTAAAAGCATAGGACACGGTTACAGAGATCCTGCTGAATTCAGCACCAAGCACACTGGAAGAGCCAAGGGGGACACACTGTACTGGCCGATTCTTACATAATCAGTGGTGTGCTGCCTGTTCCCTATCCAGAGTCTCTCACCAGCTTTGTAGTACTTGGTGAAGCACTCCTTGTCACAAAATTATTTAATCTTCCACCACCTCTCGCCAGTTAATAAAAAATAAATTTTACATAGAACATACAACTTAACACTGAAAATTATATTCCAGGCATGAATTCTTTTCCTGCTTCAGCATATAAATTATTTAAAAATATTGTACATATGTTTTTGAAACCACAGAGGTGCCTTCTCTAGTTATTAATTACCGGTACTTTATTTGACATATATTGCCTTTAGTTATACTGCAAAGTGGTTAACAATAAAAAGAACAATATAAAACAATAACAACATTACATTTCCTTATCATCCTGCTACACCAGTCCAGATGTGTAGGTTTTCTCCCCATACTAGGAGACAAAGACGGAGGACACACCTTTTTCTGTGACATTATTACTGGTAGTTACCCTGGTGTAGCTCTAGCAAAAGCCAGTATTCTCTGCTTCCAGCAGATGGTAGGACATACTTGACTATCAGCAAGATCTTGACCCCCTCAGATTCTGGTCTTTGCAATCCTGGGCACTCAATGCAATACGCAAATGAGCTGCCACGCTAAAAGAGATACACAATGGACAATTTGTGCGTCCCTAGCGTTCTGCATCAGGTGCCCAGGAGACGAGGCTGTGCATCCACAACAGCCTGGCCAGAGCCTCACCCCGCCCCCAAGGCAGGTTCTTTTCACTGCCAAGTGGCAGTGCATGTTCCAATCCCCTTTCAGGACAGCCTTCTCAAAGGGGACTGATATTTCACTGGCATGTGATAGTGAAGGGACCAATGGCAGTAAGTGAAGCAGTGAATAAATTAATATTAGTTGCCCTGTGTGTGCAGGTTACCAAAACCGACACTCAATTTATGAGCGTCCGTTTTATCCCGCAGCAGCAAATTTACTGGAACACACACAATATACATGGCCCTGAGCGTGTATATTGTGGGTTTATATTGTGTGCGCTGAAATTATTTTTTTAGGTCAAGACTTTTTTTTTTTTGTTCCTTCTACTTAGTATTGTGACGATACTAAGTAGAAGGAACTACAGTATCGCAACAATACTGAGTAGGAAGAACCACAGAAAAGCAGTTTTTTTGTTTTTAAGTTGAGCCCTTGACATGCGGGAAGACTTTACACCTGCTCTGGGCCAGCATAAAATTTGACAGATTACATGGGGACTTTTTGCATTGCGGGGTAATAACTAATAGCCTCATCTACATGGAATGTACATGGGATGAGCTCTGTTAGCTATGTGCGAATTTGGACACGCTGCTCCCCTTATTACATCGGGGGTTATGGACGCACATCCAAAACACGCATCCAAGCATTCGTTAACTTGTGCACTGTGCTCAGAGCACGATATTGCATTGGCCTGTATGAGCATTAGTGTACATAGCTTTCCAGAAGTTGCTCTTTTTTCCCCAATTCTATACGTGTTTAATATTTTACTTACCTGAGCACTTTCACTTACCTTAGGGCTTTACTCATCCATCCTCCTCCTCATCTCCCATCAACACTTATCCTCTCCTACTACTCCCTCTGAGCATTTGCCTCCTCTTGCTCCACATCAATAACTTAAAGCTCCCTGCTTGTGCTCTTGAACAGTGTTTCTCAACCAGTGCTTGCGCCTTCAAGACCTGATCAAGTGTGCCGCAGAAAAGTCACCACTGCCTGATGTTCAGGTCCAGGCCAGCACTTGAGCTCTATTCTTAGCATCTCACAAATACCAACAATGGCTCATAAACTTGTAGGAACTCCTTTTAGAGAACCTATGTAATCATCTATTCCTCTTCTTTCTAACTACATTATGAGCCCTGGAGTGTGGTAAGGGGCAGCATGCTGGCACCGAATCACTGGTGCCTGCTTTGTGCAGCATACACTTTACATACAGCATCTCCTCACATTCTCCACCTTTGGGACCTTCCTGCCTCTATCCTATACCAGGCTGAGTGAGACAGGGAGAGCATCCACTGATCACTGGATTTGACTCTCGCTAACAGACCAATGCAATAACCTGAAATTCAGTGCACAGTTTTAACACGCAGGTCAAAAAAACGTTAACTCCCAATGCAGTAAGCTAATGCAGTGCTAATGCATCATGAGTTAAAAGGTGCATGCATCGAGTTGAAATGTGCAGTTAGCGAGGGAGACTAAGATGGCTGCTGCACAGAATACATGCTAGCTTCCTGTCTCCTCGGAGGTCTTTTGATTTTTGCCCATTTCTCTGCGATTTCCTTTATTATTCTTGACTCAGCATGCCACACATTAAGAGAAAGGCAAGAATAATATTACCTCTACTCCTATCTCTGATTTACGGCAACCGAGGATTGACTCGATGTTAGCGGGACCTATTAACATTCAGCCGGAGGGAGGAATCAGCGTAGAGCAGACGCTGACCCTTATAGCAGAGGAGACATCCCTTAGCCCCAGCGCACCAACGGTTCCCAAGCCTCCGTTTGAGTCCTCTAGAAGAATGGAGGACACAGTGGACGAAATGAAAAGAAAAACACTCTCAGAAGACCTCGATGCCCCGAGAAGAAGCGGAGAGGATCCGCAAACTTCGGTGAGCTCAGTGTTTCAGAGCTCCAGGGGATCGAAGGCAGAGGAGCAGCTCGGTTATGACGGAGGGAAGGGCCCGACAGAGATGGGAGGAAGAGAACCAGATATAAAGGTAATTTGTTATCAACCATTAATGAGACCTCCTAAGATTATCTTGGAGGAAATATGGAATGCATTCACATCAATGGATAAATCTATAAATGCCTTGACTCTTATGGCAAAGGAAAGTATGACTAAGGTGCAGGGCTTGGTCAATAAAATAACTGTTGTTGAAACATCTGTAAAAGAAAAGGAATTAAAAATTGAAAATTTGAAGGAAGTTCAAAATAATTTGGTCAAATCGGAAAGTATATGTAATAAGAAACTGGAGAATATGGAAAATGAATTGAGGAGAACTAATCTAAGAATACTAAATTTTCCAAAATTGAGAATGGTTACATCCCGGGATTTGTTTAAAAGCTATCTAGTAAATGTTCTTAAATTTCCTGAACAAGCTAACCCTGCTATTTCAAGAATATTCTATATACCGTCTAATAAAGAGGGAAAGAATGATTTGCAAAATCAACTGAATGAATCCTTGGTAAACTTGTCTGCGATATCGGAGATGTCCCAGGAAATAATTATAGACTCTAGAGCCACACTTTTGGTTACATTCACTTTTATTTCCGAGAGAGATTCAGTATTAAGATTGGCTTTTCAGAACCAAGCACAGGAATTTTATGGTCAACAAGTTTGTGTCTTTCCAGATATCAGGAAAGTCACTCAGGAAAGAAGAAAAAAGTTCCTGGCAATGAGGAACGAAGCTATATCAAGAGGAGCTAGATATCATTTGCGTTTTCCTTCAAAATGCATAATTATATACCAAAATTCGAGATACCTATTTACTGAACCGGATCAATTGCATTTATACCTGGACTCCCACTCTTAAATATCTCTGTCTGTGTTGCGGTCTCGGTCGCCACGGTGGCGCCCGAGACCTTACCTTCTTCCCGGGTCCCGGGGAGCTGCCGCGTTCCGCGGCCTCAGGACCTCGGCCGCCGCTTCCCCCAGCCGTTCCGATCCTCCGCGGGCCTGCAGGGCCTTCGGGCGCCATGCGCCGGCTCCCACGCTGCCGCTGGCGTGCTCTCGCGGCCAGCCCCGCCCCCAGGCGCGCGCGCGCGGCTGACCTCCCGTTTTAAAGGGACCAGCGCGGGAAAACCCGGCTCCTCCCTTCTTTGACGTCAGATGCTGCAGGGCTATTTAAGCCCTGCAGTTCCTTCTCTTCTTTGCCTTGCAACGAGGTTCACTACTTCCGGTAGTTCTAAGTTGCGTTCCTGGATTGCCTGTTACCTGCCTGACTCCGCTCTGCCTGACTCCGCTTGCCTGCTACCTGCCTTGACCACGGATTGCCTGACTCCGCTTGCCTGTTACCTGCCTGACTCCGCTCTGCCTGACTCCGCTTGCCTGCTACCTGCCTTGACCACGGATTGCCTGACTCCGCTTGCCTGTTACCTGCCTGACTCCGCTCTGCCTGACTCCGCTTGCCTGCTACCTGCCTTGACCACGGATTGCCTGACTCCGCTTGCCTGTTACCTGCCTGACTCCGCTCTGCCTGACTCCGCTTGCCTGCTACCTGCCTTGACCACGGTTTGTCTGACTCCGCTTGCCTGTTTCCTGCCTTGACTCCGGTTCGTACTTTGACCCTGCTTCTTCAGCCTGCCCTGACCTCGGTTCGTGACCCCGACTGCTGCTCGCTCGCTGCCTGCCCAGACTCCGGTCCGGATTCCACTCCTGGGTTTCTTCGTTCTCGCCTAAGTCCCAGCGGTCCGGGTCCCTACGGGCTCCTCCTGGGGGGACCTCGGGCTTCCAGGGCGAAGTCTCCTAAGTCCTAGCAACCCGGGCTCCCACAGCTCCTCTGGAGGAGTCTCGGGTTTCCAGGTGAAGATCCTATTGCCCAGTGGGAGTTCTGCCTACCGACTGTTCCCTCAGGCCAGTCGGCCCAAGGATCCACATCCGGATTGTCTCCAGCACAACAGTCTGGGGGTTGGTTGTTAAATGTAATGTGTGGGGGAAACTGTGCAGCAATTTAATGTTAAATTTCATATTGGTTCTGCTCTTTTTCTGATATCTTTAGTCTCCCAATATTCTTATAATTGTTTCAGACTGTTTTTCATTAATAGAGTATGATTCTTAATAATTGAATTGACTTTGTATAGAGTCTGAAATATTTCTGAATAGTAAATACTATTGGAAATTTTGGAAACTCAATAAAAACAAAATTTAAAAAAAGTGCAGTTAGCATAGTTTAACTCATAAGCAGAGGGGCTGAATAGGAAAGAGCACACAGAGCAGATTTTTTCTTATGCTCCTAGCCAGCTATCTGGCCACGGTTAGACTTAAAACAATAAATGCACTGTCGAGCCTCTGGCACTTGTCCTCCTGGCAGCGGATCCAGTGTTAGAAACTTTACTCCGCCTCTGACCAGGAATAGAGTTTCTATCATTCATAAAATGTGTGCCCAGCCACCACACTTCTCTGCATTAGGAGGGAATGCTTAATGCCCCTTATTTGCATGGGATTTCCATGCGAGGGCGCTGAGCTGCGCACACATTTTTAAACGCTCAATTTGTGCAGGTAAAACTCCTTCCTGCATCGGGAGTAATGTTTACCTGCACAAAATGTACATTTAAGTGTGGGTAAAACTGTGCGTTCAGCTGAATGCACTTTACTGCCTCGGCCTGTGAGTGCTGGAAGAAGCAGCAGCACTGAAGGAGCTCTGGCAGCTGCATGGGGCAGCTAAGGTAACTAACCAACAGCTCGATCCAGTAAGGCCGCGGTAAAAACAGTGCGGTAGTGACAGGCGCACCCTTCCTCCCCGCACGCACAGTTCTCTTCACTAACTCCCCGATACTCTCCTCTAATCGCATGCAAATGCATGCCGCGGCTTTAAAGCGGTAGGGAAGGGTTATGGCCGCGTAACCCAGGTTACTGTATAGGCGCGATAGGTGCCTGTCATTTCAAATGTCATTTCAAATGACATTTGAAAAGACAGGCACCATGAAGTGATAAAAATACCAAAAATATATAGCTGAGTGTTCAATTTTTTTAAATACCTGTCACTTTCAGGCGGTCATCCAGGCAGCGGCATGGGTCCAGGCGGCAGCGGGAGTCGAGGGGTGGGTGGGCGCGAGTTCAAACGAGCCGGCGGCAAGAGCGGCATCCGGTAACCCCCACCGAAAGGCGCGCATTCACTGCCGCGGGGGGGGGGTTTCCGGAGGCCGCTTTCGCCGCCGGCTATCTCCGCCTGAATTAATGCGCGCCCTGGCCGGGTCTCACGGGCGCGCATTGATTCAGGCGGAGGGAACCGTGGGCCGTTTTCGCCACCGGTTCCCTCTGCCTGGATGAATGGCCATGCGAAATCGAGAGTAAGGGAGAAGGCCCGAGCCCTTCCCCCTTGCTCTCGAGCCTTGCTACTTTTTTGTATTTTGTTTTGCTTCGGGAGGATGGGACCGGACGGGCGCTCAAGGCAGTCGGTGGGGGGAGTGAATGAATGCACGCCTGTGCGACCCCTGCCATTCGGCGCTCAAGGCCGTCACATTCATTCATTCATTCATTCATTTACACGCGCATTCACTGGCGGCAGTGCCTGGATGAATGGACGCCCACGCAGGCAGTGAATAAATGCCCGTGTGATTTCAGCGCTCAGTGACAGGCATGCGCATTCATTCGCTGACGGCGGCGGATTGACAATGCACACACGTGTCAACTTTGTGATTCAGTTGTGATTCAGTTGAGATGCAAACATGTCTATTATTGGTTGACCCCGCCATTTGTTATACTCGGGTCTGTTTTCCCGATGGTTGAATCAGTCTCTATCTTGAAGAACAAAAGAAATTGTTAAAACCCTTTATCGTTTTGGTCGCCCTTCTCTGTACCTTCTTCACAGCTCGATTAACATTTCTATTCATTGTAAACTGATGTCTATAACGTGCCGCTGTATAAGAAGACTTTAAATATATTAATAAATATATTAATAAACAAACAACTATAGCCCTTGGCTCAATAGCTGCAAAAAGACAGACACTGATCTCTAAGGCGCCCGTAACCGTGAACGGCGGACGAGAAAGCAGTCGACCGGCGCACATCCTCCGCTGCCCAACCACCGGCGCACACCCTCCGGCGCCCATTACCGGCGCCCGTTATCGGCGCCCATAACCGGCGCCCATAACCGGCGGCTATATGGACCGGCGACCATCGACCGGCGCACATCCTCCGGTGCCCATCGACCGGCGTCAATAGAGGCACCAGAAGGCACGGGCGCCGTTCTTACAGAAAATAACAGATCACCTACCTCCGGTCTTACAGCTGGGTTCTCGGGTCGGTCTGGTTCTCCATGCTGCGGCAGCCCCCTGTTCACCTCTCCGATCTGCCGAGCGTTTCCTGGGTTTCTCAGTCGAGCATACATTCGTCTCCTTCTCCACTGAATCATTATTAGCGTCAGAGCAAAAAAAAACAGCTCGTCCATGGTGCAGTCCGGTACCTAACTGTTCGAACACCACACTAACACCACGTTGAGGTAGGCGCTAAACGAGCGTGTTAAGGCCGCGGCTAAACAGTGGGTTACAAAGGAGATAATCTGAGCGCGCTTTACGGTATCGGAGAGGAAGAGCTAATTCCTTCATTATACAGCATTATACAGCTAATTCGCTCATTTACATGCCGGGTGCGGAAAGGGTTATGCGTCTGTTTTCAGAAGCGATACGGACGCGTGAAACTGGAGACTGTATTGCTGAATTGCTTTGCGCGCCCGAATTGTGCGCTATGAGCACGTTACAGACGGGCAATCTTCGATCGGACGATACTGGATTGAGCTGATAGCTGGCTGCCCTCATCACGCTTGACTTCTCACTTCTGCATCATGAGGGGTTCAGGCATCTCTCCTCTCCCTTCTCTTCCTTTTGTTTTAAAATTTGAGAGGCTGGTAGGTCTTTCAGTGCTTGCCCATCTCTTCTTTTAACCATATGACTCCTCTCCATAGAGGCTGGTGTGCCACACAACAATTCTATTAATGTAGCAGGACCTTGGGTGTGAAAAGGTTGAGAAACACTGTTCTAGGATGCCTCCTTCCTTCTCTCCCAGGCTGCACAGGGATGGATTTAGACGCCGTTTTAGCAGAATTACAAAATATACGGGAGCTGATGGAACACTTTTTTTTTTTAATTTGAAGTTTATTGTGACAAAGCATTAAAGAGATACAAACACGATCAAAACAGGCCAACTTGTCACATAACACCATCCTATAAAAGCATATCCCCTTAAAAGACCCCTTACCATGCAAAGATAATTATCCCCCTAGAAAAAAAAGAGTGCCAAATCACATGATACACAGAATGCAATAAAGAAAATAATGCTATATTACCCAAGGCAATAATCTATAAATAACAGTAGGGATCTTATAATAAAAAAAAACTATCATACCCCATCCCTACCCCCCCCCCCCCCCCACCCCAAACCTCCCTTCCCATCCCACTTCATGAGCTCCCTGGAGAGCATCCCCTAAGTTCCTGCTTCTTCCTCACCCCCCCCCCCCCCCCGTCTTGTTCACCGCACCTTTTGCCAACATATACAATGATGCCATACTTTATTAAATTTAACCAACTGTTTTCGCTTAACTGCAGTTAATTTGTTCAAATAATAAACCTTGGCCAATCTTCGTATCCCTCTTTGAAAAGGCGGAGCAGAAGCTTTTCTCCAGAAATATGCAATTTTCCCCCCTAGCTTCTAAAATTATTTAAGAAGATAAGAACATGCCATGCTGGGTCAGACCAAGGGTCCATCAAGCCCAGTATCCTGTTTCCAACAGTGGCCAATCCAGGCCATAAGAACCTGGTAAGTACCCAAAAACTAAGTCTATTCCATGTTACTGTTGCTAGTAATAGCAGTGGCTATTTTCTTAGTCAACTTAATTAATAGCAGGTAATGGACAATACAACAGCACTAACCGGTTCTGTATATGGTATGTGTAAAAGAAAAAACCAGGGGTCCTTGGGTCCCCATGTTCCTGTAATATCAAATATCAGTTGAATCACCTCATCCCAAAAGGAAAGTATCGTCAGGAAATCCCACCACATATGCATGAAAGTGCCAGACCTACCACACCCTGCCAGCAAAGCCCATCTAGGCTGGGATAAAGTATGTGTAGCCGAGCTGGAGTAAGGTACCACCTACAGAGTCATTTATATCTGTTTTCTACCATCAGCACTGAAATAGAGCTTCTTTTAATAGAAGCAAAGCAAAGGTCCCACCTCCTGTCCCCTAATACACAGTCTAAATCCTTCTCCCATCCCACAATAGGTGAAGGAAGGACTTTAAGATCCCTATATAACAGACTATAAATTCTCGAGAGCCCCCTAGTCACAAGATGTGCTTTAGCACAAAATCCTTCAAAAAAGAGACTTCCCCTGATTAAGAGCCCTCCTTACTGTGCCAGAAAATGACACATCTGTAAATAAAAATAATAATCAGAAAAGTCAAACTAAACGTAGATGTCATCTTGTGAAAAGCCTTTGGACCCTCGCAATCCCAAAAATGCTCCAACCTACAGCACCCTTTACCTTCCCATTGTTTTGCTAACACTACAGAGCTCTCTGGGAGAAAACCCTTATTCATAAAGATAGGAGATCTGTATTGCCTATCTCCCATCAGCCAACTCTTCCACCGATCCCAGATTTTTAAAGTGAGGGCTATGGTTGGTGGCAAAGATTCAGGTCATACGCGCGCCTTGGATGATAACCATACCAGATTATCTGGAGAAATATCATGCATAAAAGATCTTTCTAGAACTACCCACCACTTTTCCTCCCTCCCCCCTTATGCCAGTCCAATACTGCCCTCAGCTGCGATGCCACATAATACCACTATAGATAGGGGACACTAAGACCATGCTGATCCTTATGTAAATATAAGACTTTATTGCTTACCCTGGAAGGCCTCCTCTTCCAGATAAAATTAAAAAGTTTACGTTGCTATAAAGTGAGACCCGCATCAGGAACAGCTATTGGCAAAGTTTGAAAAAAAATAGCTAAACCTAGGTAGAATATTCATTTTTATAAGGGAAATTCTGCCCAGCCAAGATAAATTGCCCCTTTCCCACTTTTGGATATCATCTAAAATCTTTTGCCACACCTCTTCCTAATTTAGGACAAAAAGGCCATCCAAGTGGGCACCAACCTTTACCCCTAAATACTTTACCCCTGAAGTAATCATTTTAAAAGGGTATTTCCTTTTTATCTCAGCCACCTGATCCCCTGGTAAAGTAATGTTAAAAAAATTCAGATGTATCCACATTCAGTTAATAACCAGACACTCTGCCAAATCTCGTTAATTCCTCAACAAGAGCTGGCAAATAAGACACAGGATGAGCAACAGTAAAAAGGTCATCATCCGCAAACATAAGAGAGTTTATATTCTTGACCTCCAACCCTTGGGCCATATATTGTTGACATACTGCGGATTCTGGCTGCCAAGGGTTCCAAATGTAGTGCAGAGTAGCGGAAAGAAGGGACAACCCTAATCATGCCTCTCCCTATAGAAAAGGCTTCCGAATAACCCCTTTAACTTTTATACTGGTGCTAGGGTTGCTATAGAGCTTTTTTATCCAAATAGAGAAGTTTACACCCAAACCTACTTTCTCCATTACAGAAAACAAATAATCCCAATGAACAAGATCAAATGCCTTTTCAGCATCCACCGTGAATAAAACCATTGGAATATGAGATTCCTGTGCCCACCAGATTAGATTTATCACTCTCCTCACATTATCTGCTGCCATACGACCTGGGACAAAACCTGTTTGATCTGGGTGAATCAACTTTCCAGCCAGTATTTTTAAATCCAAATTAATGAGCGAGATGGGTCTGTATGACCAACACAGGGTCGCATCCCTCCCAGGTTTAGCCAAAACTGTGATTCCAGCTCTATTGGAATCCCCTGCAATGGAGCCAGTGGATAATAAATCATTGAAAGCCACTGTCAGAAGTCTTACGGCTATCAAACTCAGTGTCTTATAGAACCCCCGCTGAAAACCAAGACCGAGGGACTTGCCTAATTTAAATTCTTTAATCACTTGAGACACTTCCAATTCTGTAATTTCTTTATTGAGCCGTTCCTGTTGGTCTGTATCCACTGTAGGCAAGGTAATGCCTCCCAGGCATTCATCAATAGCAGACTGACTAATATCCTGTCTTTTAAGATATAACTCTTGATAAAACTGCGTATACCGCGCTCTGATACTCTAATTATCAGGCACTATCTTACCAAACCTATCTTTAATCTTCCAAATCTGATTCTGTACCACCCACTGTTTAAGTTTCCATGCCAATAATTGACTCACTTTATTCCCCCCTCAAAGAATTCCTGTTGCAGTCTATCTAGTTGGAAAGCTATCTCCCCCACCTCTAAATCCTTCAGTTCTTCTCTCAACTCCACCAGTTGCATCTAGCTTTCAGCATCCAAACTCCTTTTGTGCCACACCTTCAGTTTACCTATCCTTTCCAACAACGCCATTTTCAACCTCCCCTTTTCTTTTTTCAAATATGACGCTCTGGCTATCAGTGTACCCTGAGCTACCACCTTGAAGCAATCCCGGGAGATACTTCCCCAGTCTAATTCTCTGTGAGATACTGTGTCATCTCACTCCTCAGTGTCTCACTAAAATCCTGATCATCTAATAAACTTTAATTAATTCTCCAAAATCTATTTCCGGATTGACCTCCTGCCTCTTGCAGGGTTAGCCACACTGCCGCATGGTCTGACCAAGTATTAGATTCAATCTCTGTTTTCCTAACCCTATTAACAAGAACCTTAACCACAAGAAAAAATTCAATCCGGGAATACACTTTATGAATCTAAGAGTAGAAAGTATAATTCCGCTCTACGGGATGCATGAGATGCCAAATATCCACCAACTCCCAATCTGCCATCAAGGATTTTAAACCTCTCCTATGTACTTGAGAAGCTCCACTGCTTCCCCCACTATTGTCTAAGAACAGATACTGTGTAATATTAAAATCCCCTCCAATTATTATATGACCTTCCCCCCTTTGTTGCAAAGTGGTAGCAATCCCTTCCAGAAATTTCCCTTGTCCAGTATTCGGACTATATAAATTGACGAGCATATATGTAGCAGTGCCCAACCAAAACTTCACTATAATAAGCCTCCCTTCCGTATCCCTCAGAATAGAGAGCACATCCCCACAGCCACATTCTTTAAAAAAAGGACACCCACTCCACTATACTCATATCATGGTTGTGGCAGAAGCAAAAAATTGATGTGGAAAGTGCTTAGATAACATCAACTTTTCATATCTTTTTTGTAGATGTGTTTCCTGGCATAATAAAACATCTACCTTCATATGAACAGCATCCAGTAATAGGTGTTTTGTTTTAGTAAAAATATTCAGTCCCTTAACATTCCAGGACAAAAGTTTTAACTCCCTCATTTATTCAGTTCCCACAGAAATCACATAATCCACACCAAGAACACACATAGATAATATCCCATTCTCCACTCCAGAAAGCCCCACAAACTAATTACTCTCCCCGCAATTTGCTTCGAGAAAAAGTCTCCCCAACATTGTAAACATCCTAAAATCCTAATCCCAATCCCATTTTCTAACTCCCACCCACCTAACCCCATCACCACCCCTGGCCTCTCTTCCCCTCCCAACTCTATCCCACCTCCTATTCGAGAAATGACCACACTTACACACCCTATCTGCTCACAAGCCTCCCACCGACCCTCTGCTCAAGATAGCCATAAGCATAAAATCCCTGTCTTCTAATAAGCCTTCACAAAAACTTTAAAACCATCATCAAACAAGAAATCTGTTAAGAAGTGGACCCTTGGACCGAGACAAAGTTGATGCTACCTGCAGAAGGAGGTCCTCCTGCAGGTCCTCGTCATTGGCAGGTGGTACTGGGTGATGTGGAGACCCAACTGGACCTTCACCAATACCAGCCCTTGTTCCCCGCAGGTTGAGCCCTTGGGTACCAGGGCCGGCTAAACTCAGGCGCAGGTCTCCAGGCGACGAATCTGATGATGACGATAGGCGAGATGGAGTCCAGGAGACGGGCAGAAGATCAGTGCAGGCGGCAAGCAGACAAATCCAAGAGAAGGCCAGAGGTCAGGGCAGGCGGCGAAGAAAACGGAGTCCAAGAGGCAGGTAGATGGTCAGGGCAGGCAGCAGACAAGCAGAAGTCAAGAGAATGTACCGAGGTCAAGCCAGTGAGTCAGTCCAAGAAGCAGGAGTGCAGATCTAGGAGCAGGAACCTGGGGCCAGGAGCAGGGACCCTGAGCCAGGAACAGGAACACAGAACCAGAAGCAGGAATGTGGAGAAGCAACTCGTCACCCGAGACAGTTCAACCTGTTGCTGAGGCAAGGGTTTAGCAGCAGGGACTGTCCTTAAATAGTCCCAGGTGTTGATGTCATCATCCAGGGCTGCGGGAAGTTTTCCCGCCCTGGCCCCTTTAAATCAGAGAGGAAGTTGCACGCACACGCATAGGGACAGCGTGTGCGTGCAACACGCTGTCCCTATGTGTGTCAGGAAGAAGTGGCAGTGGTGACTCCCCAACGCCGTGACCAAAGCCAGGACGCAGCCGGCTCAGGGGGTGAGTGAGGCTGGTCGTGTGTGGCCAGCCGTCACAACAAAACCATTATGAAACTAACATCTTGGCTATAATGCCTACATGGTACCATATTCCCAGCACCACCACATTGACAAACATGTCAAGCAGATCTGCAGCGGTCCAGCATGTCCCCCAGAGTGTCTCTGCAGGCGATTCCCTCCGGATTGAACTCTCTGCCACGTGGAGGCAAATTCTCTACTGGTCGTGTCTGGAACCGGGCAAGTACTGCGATCCATATTTTTCATCAAGCCGGCTGCCTGGAGTATCCTCAGTGACTCCTCTGCTGTTTTCACCCTGGATGTCACTCCATTGATAGAGAATTGTAGCCCAAACAGGAACAGCCATTTATCGCAATGATTTCCTTCCTGGAGAACTTGTAGTACTTCTCTAAAATCATGCCGCTTCTTAATCGTGATCAGAGATAGATCCTGAAAAATTTCTACCTCATGACCATGCCACTGGATTGCTTTCAACTTTCTCGCTTGTCCCATCACTTTTTCTTTTATTAAATAGTCATGAAAGCAAACAACAATATCTCGTGGCACATTCCCCCTGGGGCGAGCCAAGGATCTATGCGCTCTATCCAGCTTTATTTTAGGCAGTTCTTCCAGAGGTTCAACAGAATTCAAACTCAATGAACAAATATCCAGAACCATCTGAGTACAGTTGTTGTAGGCAAGCTCTTCAGGGACCCCTCTAATCTGCAGGTGCCCTCTCCGTGATCTATTTTCCATATCTTCCAGCCAATCTTTAAGGAAAGCATTCTCCTCTTGCAGCTTTTTTATGCTCTGCTGCACAGATTCACTGTTTTTTTCTTGCTCCTCCATTTTATTTTCTACAGCATCCACTCGCTCCTCCAATTCAGCACACTCCTGCTTCAGCTCCTCCACAAACAGCTTCAACTCCTGTTTAAGGGAGCCCGTATCAGCCCTCAGTCCATCAAACCATGCCTGAAAGTCTGACCTGGACAGGGGAGTAACGGGAGGTAACATAGCAACATCAGCTGATGGTTGGTTCAACTCACTGCCGCCATTGTCCCCAGCTTCCTCCTCCACCAGGCCCTCTAAATTTTTCGCCAATGTTGTGAAGGAGAACTGCTTCAGATCTACCGATTTCTTCCGAGCTGAAATCCTCACAACTACAGGAGGCAGGAAAAAGGCTCCACGCCTCAAATTGCAACCCAATGGCAGCACTATGAAAGGGATTTGGAAAATTGGGGCCAAGAGATCAGCTTCTAGGCAGCCATTTGGCAGCGTGACGTCATTTTCCTCTCCAATAGAACAACATTTTAGCAATACCTGTGATTTGGAGAGAATGGCAGCTCAATTTTCAACTTTACAAGTGGCAGAGAGTAAAAGTGAGGTCCAATTAGCCGATTTGGAAGAGAAGACAGATTCTGTACGATAGCACACTGCTAAAATATAATCTCTGAGCCAGACAGCGGAGGATCTTGCAAATCGAAATCGGTGAAATAATGTACGACTTGTGGGAATCCCAGAGGGAATGGAAGGCACAATTCTAACAAGATTTGTTGAAGAGTTGATATCTAAAGTGCTTCATATACGCTTTGAAAAAACGTTTGAAGTGGAATGGGCTTATCAAGTACCGTCCCGGCCTCAACCTGAAATTAAATTCCCGAGACCAATGGTAATTACAATGCTAAGATTCCCACAAATACTCAATATTTT
Source organism: Rhinatrema bivittatum (assembly GCF_901001135.1). Taxonomy (NCBI): domain Eukaryota; kingdom Metazoa; phylum Chordata; class Amphibia; order Gymnophiona; family Rhinatrematidae; genus Rhinatrema; species Rhinatrema bivittatum. The sequence goes on along the minus strand of NC_042615.1, from coordinate 502,042,515 downwards.
TACAGTTGCCTGACTTAAAACATCAGTGATGTATGAAGGCAAAAAAAATGTTTTTGTTCCTGACTTGGCTAAAACTTATGCTACCAGACATAAGAAATTCTTAGACTGGGAAATGGGAGTTACATGTGGTTTATTTTACCCAGTGAGGATAAAAATAACTTATAACAATGCCACCAAATCATTTAGTGATCCAGTGCTTTTGGAAGATTTTTTAACAAAGAAAAAAATCGTATGGAATAAGCCTAACAAAGAATTTCTCCATAAATCATAAATGACAATAACAGATATAGCCATAATTATTTAATGCTTTTGTTTACTGTCTGATTCTTTCAACTGATTTAGAGTGTCCACAGAAATGAAAGTTCTGCTAGCTGCATACCTGATTCTCAGGAGTTCAACTCCGTAGGTGTATGGAATTGAGACAAGCTTGTACTCAGTAGTTGTGGGTTTGAATGCATGAATACTTGTGGATGCAATATAATTACATGTGTTACGCATGCAACTTAAAATTCATAGTATGAATACACAATGTGAGTACCTATATATTTTGCGTGCAACATAATGTATAAGTAATGCATATAATATATATGTGCATATATTTATTACATGTGTACTTTACAGGAGTGCTAAAAAAAAACCCAATTGTTGATGAGGTTTGGATGTATGTGTATGCATATATTTATGGCCCATGTAGCTCACAGTTAAGCAAATCGCACGTGTATGCAGATTGAAATACCCAAGTTTATTTTGTGTGTACAACAAGCGATATAGTTGTGCATGGCACCTATGCATATATGGCCAAATTTTTAAAAAACCCCGTGTGTAAATTCTGAGGGTTACGCACGCGGCCGGGCCTTGCACACACCACACGCATTTTAGAAGGAGCCCGGCCGCGAGCAAGAGCCAGGCCTCAACAAAGGGGCGGTCTGGGGGCGGGGCGGGGCTGGAGGTGGCTGGTACAGCGGCCATTAGCCGTGGTGCTGACATGCGCAACTTGCCACTGCTCCTTTGGAGGAGCAAAAGATAAAATTTAAAAAATAGGGGTAGCTAGGATAGGGATAGTGGGTGGGTAGAAGAGGGGAAGGGGAAGGGAGGTTAGGGTAGGGGGTAGGGAAGTTCCCTCCCAGTCCGCTCACTGGGGAAGGCTGTAATGCGTCGCCACGCGAATATTACACTAGTCCACCTCCCGTTGCACGCACCGCCCTGGATTTTATAACATGTGCATGCTGGTGCGCGCATGTTATAAAATTGCGCGTCCATCTGCGCACGCCGGGTACCGCGTAAGTTTTTAAAATCTACCCCATAATTTGCAATATAGTAATGCAGGTAGTCTGTGTGCATGATCTACATACAATATAGTTATGCATGTGTGGCTTGCGGCAAGGTTGTGCATGTTCTTTATGCATATAGCTCACAGAATGATAGTATGTGCAAGTTAACTTGCAGTATTGTATATGTATATGCAGAACAAAATATGTACATATTTAGATTACATGTAATCATATTTTAATTATTTTAAACATTTCTGCTTTTTTTAATGTTCTGATATTTTATACTTGTGAGGCTTTAGATATTGTTATACAAGCCGTAAAGCCCGTTAAAACGGGCTACATCCCTCTGTCTCTCACCTCCCCCTCATTCTCTCTCCCCTCACTCTTCACCACCCCCCTCCCCCACCCACTCCTCTCCACCCTCCCTCTCCTCTCACTCAGTCCCCCCTCTCCCTCACCTCCCTCCCACTCAGTCCCCCTCTCCCTCCCTCCCACTCACTCAGTCCCCTCTCCCTCCCTCCCTCCCACTCACTCAGTCCAACCTCTCCCTCCCTCCCTCCCTTCACCCACCTCCATTTCCTCCCGGCGCCGTAAGCGCGACTTCCCGCAACCCTCACCCGGCTCCATTAACTCCTCCCGCTCCTGCCGGCAGATCTCGTGGGGGGTCACTCCCGCGCGCGCGGCAGTGACCCCCCCGAGATCTGCCGGCAGATCTGGGGAGGAGAAGTAGCGGCACCGCGCGCGCGCGTGCCGGCCTACTTCTCCTCCCGCTCCTGCCGGCAGATCTCGGTGGGGGGGGCGCGGGAGTGACACCCCCCCCCGAGATCTGCCGGCAGATCTCGGTGGGGGGGGCGCGGGAGTGACACCCCCCCCCCGAGATCTGCCGGCAGATCTCGGTGGGGGGGGCGCGGGAGTGACACCCCCCCCCCGAGATCTGCCGGCAGATCTGGGGAGGAGAAGCAGCGGCACCGCGCGCGCGCGGTGCCGCTGCTTCTCCTCCCGCTCCTGCGGCCCCACCGCCATTTTTTTTTCTGATCGACATCCTTGCCCGCACATGCGCAGTAGAGCTGCGCTCTACTGCGCATTTGCGGGCCGTCGGTCACAGGCCATTTATAAGGTAGATGATATGGGAAAAGAGTTGGATCCTTTTGTGTTCGTTATATCTGTGGTTCTGATTGATTTCTATTGAAAGGTACTATAGCTTTTTCTTTATTTCTTGGATGGAATATAAAAGTCTGCTAGGTTTTTTGTTTTTTTAATGCAGGACATTTGGAACTTTCAGATCTGCAAGATGGTTATCAATGGTTACTGGAAGTTACGAAGTGGATGCATTCCTTCCGCACCCTATTATGTTTTCTCTCTGTTCTTTAATATGTATTATAAATGGGATGTCCAAAATCCATGACTATACTTAAGTCTTAATGTTCAAGGTTTAAATCATCTCATTAAAAAAAAAAAATCCTAACATAGGTAAGGAAAACCAAATCTGATGTAGTATTACTACAAGAAACTCACCTAGATGAGAAGGAATCAGCTAAACTACAAAGGGATTGGGTTGATGAATGTTGTTATTTAGCTGCCATAGGGAAGAAAAATGGAGTAGTAATCCTACTTACTAAGGGGCAAATCTTTAAACTTACGTGAGGGCGCAGATTTGTGCCACACATGCATGTTATAAAATCCAGGGTCGGCGCGCATAGGGGGGATGCACAATTGTGCAACCTGCGCGCGCGGAGCCGAGCACCCTGCCTCCGTTCCCTCCGAGGCTGCTCCGAAATCAGAGCGGCCTTGGAGGGAACTTTTTTTTTATCCCCCCCCCCACCTTTCCCTCCCTTCCCCTATCTAACCCACCTCCCCAGCCCTAACTAAATCCCCCCTACCTTATTTCGTGGAGTTTTGCCTGTCTCTGGCGCACGCCACTGCCTCCCTGCCCCGGCACAGGCTGTTATGCCGGAGCACTCAGGCCCGCCCCGGACCATTGTCACGCCTCCAGCCCCGCCCATGGACTGCCGCCATCCCCCAATACACACCCCGGCCCGCCACCATGCCCCCATACACGCCCAAGCCCGCCACCACGTCCCCGTACACGCCCCCGGCCAGCCCCTTATTCGAAGCCCCGGGACTTACGGGCATCCCGGGGCTTGCGCGCGCCACCGAGCCTATGCAAGATAGGCTTGGCGCGCGCAGGGGGAGGCAGGGGTAGGTTTTCAGGGGTTGCGCGCGCGATCCTTTGAAAATCTACCCCTAAATGTTCAAATATTCAAATTATATCTCAGAAATCCAATGCTGTGGATAGATGGGTGTTAGTTGTGGCCTCTATTTTTGGACAAAAACATTTGGGGCAGATTTTCAAAGCCCAGGAGGATTTACGCGTAGGGGGGGTTATGTGCGCCGGGCCTATTTTCAAAAGGCCCGGCGGCGCACGTAAAGCCCCAGGATGCTTGAAAAAATGGGTGGTCCAGGGGCGGGGTGGCGCAGGGGAGTGACCAGAGGCCTCTGCAAGGCTGCTGGGCCGAGGGATCGCGGGCCGGCAGTTGGCCGGCGCACGCAATTACGCCTGCCTCTGGCAGGCGTAACTTGTGAAATAAAGGTACGGGGGATTTTTTTTTCGGGTTGGGGGCGAGACAGGTAGGGGAAGGGAGGGGAAGGTGGGGGGGTAAGGAAAGCTCCTCCGAGCCTGCTCCGATTTTGGAATGGCCTTGGAGGGAACGGGGAAAGCCAGCTGGCCTCCCCAAGGGCTCGGCGCGTGCAAGGTGCACTAGTGTGCACCCCCTTGCGCGCGCTGACCCCTGATTGCACAGGGAGCCAATGTAGAGCAATCAGGGTCGGGGTGATGTGATCAAATTTTCTTGTACGGTCAGGAGTCTGGCCACTGCATTTTGAAGTAGTTGGAGAGGTTTAAGGTGATTGGCTGGAAGTCCTAGGAAAAGGGAGCTGCAATAGTCCAGGTTAGAGAATATAAGTGATTGTAAGACAGTTCTGAAATCTGATAATGTCAGTACAGGCTTCAGACGGCTTAGTATTTGTAGTGTGAAGAAACTTTTTTTTTTCTCAGTTTGCTTATGTGAGGTTTCATAGTTAGGTTTTCGTCAATTTGGATGCCGAGATCTTGTACTTGTGTGGCAGGAGTTAGAATGTAGTTTCCTAGATCAATTTTGGGAGGAATAGTTATAGGCGGATTTTTGCTCAGCCAGATTGGTTTGTTTTTTTGGGGGGAGGTTAATTGAGAATTTCAATTATGCAAGATTTTTTTTAATGGTGATCATATACTCAGTGTTATGGGAAGGCTGGAGCGGTCCCATTTCTGGGAGATTGTGTACCCTTTGGTCACGACGCAACCGCAGAAGAGCTCCGTGAAGTGCCGAGGCAGGCGAGGAGTGTTCAAGCACAGGCTGGATATGCGGAACCCTGGCCTCTACGGAACCCGAACGCATCAAAGAGACCCAGCAATGCAATGTTGGTCTCTGGGGTAGCCCTCCAGCCACTCGATAGGCCTTTCGGACCTGCCGTACGGAACAGCAAATGCGACAGGACGGACAAAGGCTGAAGGGCGAAGACATCAAACTCAGACGAAGACTCAGGATACGTGAGAGATAGACACAAAGAGTCAGGACCTTGGTCTGACCCAGCATGGCAATTTCTTATGTTCTTATGATACTTGAAGCTTAAGACAAAGACTTGAAGAGCTGAGTCGAGACTCAGGATACTTAAAGAATAAACACGAAGACTTAAAGAACTGAGACGGACTCAGGTTGCTTGAAGAACTGAGACGGACTCAGGTTGCTTGAAGAACTGAGACGGACTCAGGTTGCTTGAAAGGAAGGACTCCAACAGAGTCACAAGTCGAGAGTTCTGAATAGGTACTGCCACACCACGCGCCCAACACAGCCAATCAAGGCAGGTCAAGGACCACTCTGGTAGTTCCCAACTCAGGTTACTTGTAGGTTCCACGATGAAGACTCCGACGAGGCCTGCACCGAGGCATGCCCTCCACAGCCAATCAAGGCAAGCCATGGACCATGCTGATACGGTACAGGTTATGCAGAGTTCATTCATAAAGACAAGGCAAACGCAAGGGACTCCGAAGACCTGGACAGGATTGAGGATAAGGAGAAAACCTCAGGAACTCAGAATAAATGGCTCGGCGTGGAGCTCGAGCAAACTCGGAGTATGGAACCTGAAGCTTGGAGGATTAAAAGCTGGAATCTTCTGGAGGCTTTCGCTGCCAAGGCAAAAGACATCTGAATAAAAGATCAGGACGTGAAGAGATCCAGAGAAAAGGACATCAGGACTTCAGGAACTCTGAAGGACGAAACATCAGGAACATCAGGATCTGGACGGACAAGACACAGGATCCGACAAGAGACCTTAACAAAGACGAGGAGTTCCAACATGGAACAGAGTGCCAACGAGAAGCAGGATGAAGAGAAGTCCTAAGGAGGACTGGCTCCTTGCAAAGGCAACGAAACAATGAAAACAAGCCCTTTTTATAGGGCTGAAGAGGCTCCCACGATGACATCATAGGAGGACCACTCCCACACTGGCCCTTTAAATATAGAGAGGAGGTACGGCCCTGTGCCTAAGAAGATGGAAGGCAGGAGCCTGGAGAGCGGCGTCCCTGCCGCAGCACAGGGCAGGAGGCGAGCTGGGCCAAGGAACAGTCCCCCGACATTGGAGGTGGCTTCCTGCCGCGGAGAAGCAGCTGTGGGTGGCTCCCTGCCGCAAGCAAAGTCGAGGATGAAGGCCCCTCCCCACGGAGGGGACATAGTAAAGTCAGCGGCCTCCAGGTCGCATGGAATTGCGGTCAGCGGCCTCCTGGCCGCAAGAGTGTTTTGGTTATGAGGTGTTGGAGGGGATTCTTGGGTACTGCGGTGATGGTCACTCCCACGGGGAGAAGCCCCGTGAGGAACCGCAGTACTAGGCTAGACTCTATACACGCAGACACAGAGACGTTGTATTTATTGTACAGCTCGATGATACTGCCCAGGGAGCGGGCATCAGTGAAGGTAACCCAGCAGTAATAGTAATAGTCGGCAGAGGAGACCAGTCTCACACTCGAGTAGGTGGTAGACAGTGCGGCGTAGCAGGGACAGGTCCCGGATGTAGACTTGGAGCGCTGAAGCTGAAGGTGAGACAGACTGAAAGGCTTAGTACTCACTGAAGCAGAAGCCGTATAGTTGAAGGTCCTGGCAGGCAGCAGTTGTTCAATGGCAGGCACCAGATTAGGGAGAGCAGGCCCTCGAGGAGCGAGTACCCGGTATCCCAAGATAGGTACCTGAAATAGAGCAGAAGGGCCCCCGAGGAGCGGGTACCCAGGTTAGTGAAGAATCACCCCGAAGGGCAGAGAGAGCTTCCCGTGGCAGCTGGGAAGCGGCAGAGCAGCTTGGACCGGAGGCAATCCAATCCTTTCCAATCCGATCCGATCCTTGCTAACTCAGTTTGTTAGCAAACGAAGGGCAGGGTAAATACTAGGATGTGATGACATCACTCGGAGGAGACGCCCCCGAGCTTCCCGACATGACGTGGATAAAGACGTGGGTGGCATGCGCGCGCGCACCCTCAGGAAAATCATGGCGAACACCGTCGCCGTTGCCGATCCGGGGACACCGGAGAGAGCGGCATGAAGACGCGGCAGCAGCCATCTTCCCAAGGCTTGAGGAGAGAGAAGGAAGAAAGGTGAGGCACAGAGGTTGAAGCCGTCTGAGACCGACGGATGCAACAAAGAGCAGCACCCAGGCAGTTCCCTGCTGCCGGATAGCAGTGCAGGAACGTCGGTGATTTCTGGACTGCATAGAGAGTGGTGGCGGCACCCTGCCACGGTGCAGCAACAAGAAGGTCGGCGGTCTCCGGCCGCGTAGGAACGCTATCGGCGGCCTCCTGGCCGCAAGGACTGCACAGGAGCGGCTCCAGCCGTGCTGAGAAGGCGTCGGCAGCCTCTGGGCCGTGGGAAAAAGAGAAGAAAAAAGAGGTGAGAGGCTGCCCGTGGTCCCACCACGGGCAGAATCGTAACACTCAGATATAAGTGAAGCTATTTTCTCAAATGAGTTTGCAATAGGGATATAGAATTGCAGATCATCTGCATACAGAAAGAAATTAAACCAAGGTCAGATAATAGTATGCAGAGGGGCAGCGTGTAGATATTAAATAGAGTCGCTGAAAGTGAAGATCCTTGCGGGATGCCAGTAGTACATTGGAAAGTGTCAGAAAGAAGATTATTAAGTTTTACTTGGAAGGATCTGTCGGTAAGGAAGGAGGAGAACCATTTTAGGACATTGCCTTCAATTCCTATGTTTTTTAGTTGGAGGCATAGAAGATTATGGTCTACAGTGTCAAACGCGGCAGTTAGGTCAATTAGTACAAGGCTGTACGATTCGTTGGAGTCGAAGCCATGCAGTACAGGGTCACTTACTGATTGAAGAAGGGTTTCTGTTGAATGATTCTTCCTGAAGCTGAATTGGTTAGGGTATAGGAGTTTTTTGTCATCAAGATGAGAATCAAGTTGGGAGAGAGCTGCCTTTTCAAGGATTTTTGCAAGAAAGGTTAAGTTGGAGATAGGGTGGTAGTTATCCCAGTTGTCAGATTTTCCAGATTTTTTTTTTTTTAATTGGTTTAATTACAGCCTGTTTTAGCTTATGAGGTACATAGCCTTCAGTGAAGGCGAGGTTGACCATAGTTGGGATTGTAGGGGTGATTGTAGGGGTTATTGTTTGGTTTACTTGTTTTAGTGAGGAGGCTGGAATCAGGTCAAGAGGGTGAGTAGCTGGTTAAGTTTTGATATAATTTTGCTTATTTCTAATTTAGAGACTGGATCAAAGTCTGACCATTTATCTTTAGGATCGATATTATCATATTTGTAAGGAGAGGTGGTGATAGAAAATTGTTCTATAAGTTTCAGAATTTTTTCAATTAAAGCAGTTGCATATTTATTGCATGATTTTTTAGAGAAAGCACGGTTAGTTGTTTGATTATACGAAGGTTCTTTAATCAAATTATTTATTGTATCAAATGGAATTTTTGAGTAGAAGATTACTCCATGAATTCGTTTTGCATAGCAATTTTTGTGAGGGTTCGATATTAAGAAAGATTAGTTTTGTATCTTTTTAGAGATTCTTCTGAAGGATTTTTTTGCCATTGTTTTTCAAATGTTCTAAGGTGTTTTTTTTATTCTTTAATCCTTGTTGAGCATGTTATGTTTGTTTGAGATTCTGGTTTGTATTGGGCTAAGTTTGTCGGCTATTTCCTTAAGCATTGAATCCCATGAGTTGAAGCTTCAATGCAGTTGAATAAATGTAAGTTGCTGATTTTGGTTTCTAAAGCATTAGTTAGTGTTTCAGTTTTTATTTTCCTTCTAAACATGTAGGAGGATGTATTTTCAGGGAGGTTCACTATTTGATTTTTGTAAGTAAGTTCAGCATTGATTAGATGATGGTGACTAGGGGATCTGTAGCATAAGCCCTGTGTGCACATGGCTAGCAACGCCCCTATGCTCCTGCTTATATTTGTAAATCTTCAGCTCCTTTTAGCATGCTGGGTTTTTGCAATCCTGCTTGTGTCAATAGCTGGGTGAAAATGACTGTACTCTTATCTTTTTAGTCCAGCCTGAGAACAAATTTGCATTTGATCCACAAACAATGAAAACAGAAAGAAAAGTGGTGATGAAGTTTGCCTTCTACAAGAAACACACTCCTATCCTCTGTCCTCAGGGTAAGCAGATCTGTACCTGCTCTAGGCAGGATGTTTTGCTGTAAATACTGGCCTCCCATTCTGATTACTAAACCTGTACTACAGTTAGTCAGATTGCCGATAATAAAAAAAGTTGTGTCAGCATATGGAGATGAGTGGATAGAGGAGTCAAATAAAAAACAAAATCATTTGAGAAATGGGACGGGCACAGCAGATCCTCAGCAGTGGGGGAGTGAGGGGTAAAACCTGGGATGGGTACAGAGGATCCTCAGTGGTGGGAGAGTGAGAGATAAAGCCTGGGACGGGCACAAAGGATCCTTAGTGATGGGAGAGTGAGGGATAAAGCCTGGGACGGGCACAGAGGATCCTCAGCGGTGGGAGAGTGAGGGGTAAAGCCTGAGACGGGCACAGAGGATCCTCAGCGGTGGGAGAGTGAGGGATAAAGCCTGGGACGGGCACAGAGGATCCTTAGTGGTGGGAGAGTGAGGGATAAAGCCTGGGACGGGCACAGAGGATCCTCAGTGGTGGGAGAGTGAGGGATAAAGCCTGGGACTGGCACAGAGGATCCTCAGTGGTGGGAGAGTGAGGGATAAAGCCTGGGACGGGCACAGAGGATCCTCAGTGGTGGGAGAGTGAGGAATAAAGCCTGGGATGGGCACAGAGGATCCTCAGTGGTGGGAGAGTGAGGGGTAAAGCCTGGGAAGGGCACAGAGGATCCTCAGTGATGGGAGAGTGAGGGGTAAAGCCTGAGACGGGCACAGAGGATCCTCAGTGGTGGGAGAGTGAGGGATAAAGCCTGGGATGGGCACAGAGGATCCTCAGCGGTGGGGGAGTGAGGGGTAAAGCCTGAGACGGGCACAGAGGATCCTCAGCGGTGGGGGAGTGAGGGGTAAAGCCTGGGATGGGCACAGAGGATCCTCAGTGGTGGGGGAGTGAGGGGTAAAGCCTGGGATGGGCACAGAGGATCCTCAGCAGTGGGAGAGTGAGGGATAAAGCCTGGGATGGGCACAGAGGATCCTCAGTGGTGGGGGAGTGAGGGGTAAAGCCTGGGACGGGCACAGAGGATCCTCAGCGGTGGGAGAGTGAGGGGTAAAGCCTGGGATGGGCACAGGATTCTTGGCAGTTGAGGGGGCAAGGGATAAATTTGGAGATCAAGCGGGGTTTATAGTTTTACAGTATGACTAGGGTCCTTCATTTTTCAGTTTTGTTTTTTTTTTTTATTTCACTCAGTAATTTATCACGTGTTTATTACAAGAACCAAAACAGGAGAAAGAAAGGACTAATATTTTTTGGGGTAAGTATTATTTTTGCTCTTGTAATAAAACACACGGGTAAATATTCAGCCATTAAGTGGCTAGTTAATTTAGCCGGATACCCACATTCGGCTAACTTAACCGGGATATTCAACGGTGCGGGTAAGCATTTAAAAAATGTGCCTAAGCCATTTAGACGGACAACTTTCCTGTTATCCATCTAAATGGCTTTTCAATATGTTCCCCCATTGATAAATTCCTGGGAAAAAATAAAATAAAAACAGAAAACCAAGGTCCCTACGTATGAAAGAGAAATGGAGCAAAGTGAATGCACTTGGAGGGCTTTATCTGCTTATCTAGTCTACATTTTTATTCTTTTAGCAATTTACAGTTAGGTGAACGGCGTGTCGTCCTTCCACCTGGAAAAAGTGCCAGGTGGGATTTGAAGGCAGCACAAACATGGCCGGACTGACTCATTTCTTTTTTTTTTTTAACACATACATCTTATAGACCCATCCCCTCCCTCGTTCCCTCCCGTCTTCCTCTTCTTCTAATAGCAGGAACCAGGAACTATGAGTTAGCTTCTTGTGCCAACTCTGCAACTGGTGCCTTTTTTTTTTTGTTTTGTTTAATTACTTACGCAGCGCTAACAGCTTAGAGCGAGTTAAAGAGCCGCCTGAAAGCAGCCCAAGAAAGAGAGCGCGGGAAGGTAAGGGGCACAGGAGGCCGTTGGACGGCGGGGAGAATCTGCCAGGCTAGGAAAGCTCCCCCCACCTCCCGCGGGTAGGGAGCAGGGTGCGCGCCAGCGCCAGATGCCGGAACTTTAAATCCTCGGGAGTTTTGTCAGCGAGGCTGGGCCAGTGGAGCGCAAAGTATGTTCGCCAGGGCTCGGCAGGTACAGGAAGCGGCAAGCCGGGTGCCTGAGGGAAAGTAAAAAAAAACGTGTGCAGAAGATTTCGCACAGCGTTCTCGGTTCCACTTTGGAGTCGTCCCAGGCCTGGGAGCGCAACTGTGCCGGTCACAATGGAAACTCTCCGCCCCTCCCCGAAAGATGGGAGGCCAATACCAGATATTCCGGCTGGGCCTTTAAACCCAGGGAGGCCCCGTTCTGCTGCAATTCCAAGGAGGCAGAAGAGTTAAATCAGCGGTGGAGAAAATGTTTACAGAGTTGGGTTTTTAAAAAAAAAATTTTTTTAAGCTAAAACGCAGATTTGACTTGTTTCATTTTAATTTTTAAACATAACGTATATGTAATCGTTTGCAAAGTCTCTGGGTTCCAGGTGCTCTTTGACCCGTGGCCCTTGAAGGCGCTGCCGGGACATGGGGCTCTTACACTCTCTCTTTCTACCCTGCAGGTTTGCTGCACTGTGCCATGTTTAGGAGGTCGCACCTGAAGCTCATTCTCATAGGTAACTCGGGGTAAGTGTGTCTGGCAGCAGTGTAAAGTCACCCCACCCCTTTTTCTGAGATCATGGTGAGAGAATAGGATTAGAGTGCTGAGGTCTGATTCCCCCCCCGGTTCTCACTGATTCTCTGGGTATAACCTCAGTAGGGGGAGGGGGGAGAAAATCAGGGATGAGGGAAGAGGAGGGAGACGTCCTGGGAGTGAGGGGGATAAGGAAAGAACAGGGGTTGGGGGATGGGTTCCTGGTTCTGGGGAAGAGGGGGTCTAGCATCTGGGGAATAGAATCTGAAATCAAGAGAGAGAGAGAGAATGTTAGGAATTATTAGGAAGGGAATGGCAGATAAAACACCGGATGCCATAATTCCTCTGTATCTCTCCGTGGTGAGACCGCACTGTGTGCAGTTCTGGTCACCGCATCTCAAAAAAGATGCACTGGAGAAAGTGAGAGCAGAAGAAGGTGACTAAAATGATAAGTAGCATGAGGAAAGGCTAAAGACGTTAGGGCTGTTTAGTTTGGAGAAAAGACAACTGAGGGGGGATATGATAGAGTTTTACAAAATCATGAAAGGACTTGAACAAGTTAATGTAAATCGGTTTTTTACTCTCTCAGATAATAGGACTAGGGGGCACTCCACGAAGTTTGCAAGTAGCTTATTTAAAACAAATTGAAGAAAATTCTTTTTCACTCAGCGCATAGTTAAGCTCTGGAATTCATTGCCAGAGGATGTGGTTACAGTAGTTAGTATAATTGGGTTTTAAAAAGTTTGGATAAGTTCCTAGAGGAAAAATCCATAAACTGCTATTCATTAATAAGCAATAGTAGCTTGAGATCTAGGTATTTGTGACTTGAATTGGCCACTGTTGGAAACAGGATGCTGGGCTTGATAGACCCTTTGTCTGATCCAGTATGGCATGTTCTTATGTTCTGAATGGGGGGGGGGGGGGAAGAGGAAGAGAAAGCAGGTGCTCTGGTCCTGCCCCTTCTTGCTTTCCCTCTCCAAGCATTTACCCAATGTGGCACACACACACAGCCTCCCCAATACTATCTCCCTTTGCTCTCTCTGTTCCAGACTCTCAACCTCCACTTATTAATGACTGGAGGGGAGGGCTGTAGAGGATTAGAGACTAGTGCTTCTTTGTTTTGCTGTGACTGCTTCAGGCTCACCCCCTCTCTTCCTGCACCCAGCCTGGGAAGGGAGGGGCTGGATCAGGAAGCAGAGGGCAGATCTCTGCTGAGGGAGATTCTGCACAGGCCTAGTGTTCCCATTGACAAATTCAGGCCTGTAAACACAGTTGGATTGTCCTGACTGCTAAAGGAGTCTGAGGCTGCTGCTGCATGGAGGAGAAAAGCCCAACTGCTTACCTGGGGTGCAATTTACCTTTAAATGGGGGGGGGGGGGGGGCTAATGAGAGTTCAGTTATAAAATGGAGCCATTACATAATGGTTTTGTAAATTGGACAGAATTGCTGAACTAAATTTTTGTTTTATTATTTTTTAAGTTTTTTTTCTTCCAATAAGTGTGTTACAAGGAGGAGGCTGTTTAATTCTGATATGGGGTAACCGAGTGGCTGGGAGGTTGGTATTGCAAGGGATGTACAAGGTGCAGAGATTCTTTCATGCTGGAGTTTAATATTCAAGTCATAACATGATTACTTCTCCTTAAACTAAAATATTTCAGTTATTCCTCAGAGTTGGATGTTCTCCGATTTGTCCATTATTTATCCTTATATATCAGTAGATGGGGGTTCTTTGGATAATAGGCAATTACCCTTTCATAAGACCTAGTTTATATTAACTTGAATAACAACTAGACCTTCCTTTTGGTTTCTAGTTGCTCAAGACATTTTGGGTGAGGGATATTTATTTATTTAACGATTTTTATATACCGACGTTTGTTAGAAACATCGCATCGTATCCTGCATGTATCATGTTTTAACATGGGTTGATAATGGTTTTGCTTTTTTTTTTTTTGTTTCAGTATCTCAAAAAGACCACTGGTTGGCATTTTTAAGAGATGTGCGCATTGTAGGTTAATGTGAGAATATGATTTGGGATAAATAGTGTGGGTTTCTGTGATTGGGTAACCAGGGTTTAGCAGGAGTAGAAGTAGGAAAACTTGCCGGGTGGGGCCCTTGTTGGACCCTGCCCTTCTCAGGTCGGGGTGGTGAGGGGGACCCTCCAGGGATGTAGCCACTTGGGGTTGTCAGCCTGCGGCCATGGAGTGTAGAGAGGGGGTTTTTGGTTTTTTTTTTTCCCCTTCTCCTGAGGAAATGTCCGGGGGTTGGGTTGAAGAAGAGGTGGTCCCTCTCCTAGAGGAATTGGCGCTCGGAGAGCAGGAGTGGGGCGGTTCTGAAATGAAGAATGTCCCAAGAGGTCCATTGCGTGCGGATGCCGGGTAAAGCCTACGTGGGAGGGGAACAGACCGTGTGGGAGGTGGAAGACCCAAGAGATGCGAGTAAATGTTTCAGAGCAGAAATTGCATTTTGGCCCCTTTTTGGACGTGGATCATGATATGGGCACGGCAACGGAGTAAAGCCTGTTCCTTAAAAGAGGAGTGTGATAGTTCAGACTGACCCCCGGGATGCAGGGTGGTGTAGAAAGGCCACGGAGTATTAAGGGGAGTGAAATGGGGAGTTGTGAACTGGAGAATCCCATCCCATGGCGATTCTGGGGAGAGTGGAGGGAGATCTAGGAAGGAGGAGGTGGCTTTCAATGTGTCTCTTGAATCCTGCTTGTGTTGGGAGAAGCAGGGATTCTGACTGTTTCATTCCCGTGAATTCTGATGTATTCAGTGTGTAACCTTTTACCCTATGCAAATTAATGCACGGAGCTGCTGGCTGGAAAACCCCAAAATAAAGTTTTTGAAGGTGGTGTTTACGATGCTTTCTTTGAGCCAGCACTGAGGGGGTGGCATGGGGGGAGGTACAGGGAGACCTTCCTGTCAGTCAGAGAGCTCCCACCCCAGCTGTCTCTATTACAGGTCCACTCCACATCTGCATGACCTGATCCAAGAGCCCACTGAACACATCTGGAAACCCTTTGCATCATTTTATGTACCGCAAGCAGAGATGTTATAAATGTTGAAATATCTCTGTACATTTAATGTTGTACCTAAGATTCGTGCCATGTTTCTGTTTAATGCCTTATGTGCTGAAGGAGGAGGGCAGAGTGAGGAGATGTTTACCATCTTGTGCGAATAACAATCAAGACAGTTGGTAAAGATGTTTATGGGGGAGAGGTTGGGGTGGAAAAGAGGGAGGTGGGGGAATGAATGTGTGTAGTTTGTGTTTCTAATTTCCTGTCACTGGATGACAGACTATGTATCAATGATGAATGGGTTTGCAAGTGTGGAGTGAGTGTTTGCAGCAGGGACGGGTGTGTGCCATGCATAGCAGTTTGGAAATTTGCTGACGGTCTGAGACTTTGTTGTGAAGTGACGAGGTTTGGATGAGATCCAGGCTGGGAGAAAATCATTGTCTTTTTGAAACTTGAATTCTTATTTTTGTTGTATTATGGCTAATGTGACAATATATATTTTCAATATTGATGGTTTATATTTTCCAATAAAAAGGAAAGAAGTGCTTGGAACATTTAGGAAATGGAAAACTAATATAGTGTTTATCCAAGAAACACATCTGAATGATCAAGAACATCAAAAATGAAAGAGAGAGTGGATGGAACAATGCTTTTTCTTTTCCTTTACAGGGAAGTAAAGAGAAGCAAGTTTGATTAATAAGAATACTCCTTTTGAAATGGAAAGGCTAAGACAATAATGGGAGATTCATAATTGTTCTAGGCACGCTTTATAGTCAAAAGTAGCATTGTGTAATCTTCATGCTCTAATCAATATTTACAGTTTCTTTTAACTCAATATTAGCAAAACTGGTGCAATGGGATGAATATCAGTGATTGGAGGTGACTTTAATATAACAGATAACCCACACATTGATGTAAACCATAAAGAACACCATAGAATAATGAAAAAGACATTGGAGTGAGTGAGTTTATTTATTTATTTATTTGTAGAGTTTTATATACCATTATTCGGTAGAGCCATCATAACGGTTTACAAAATATGCAATTATCATACAATAGAATGTAATTAAAAGTAATTGTGAACAGTAGAGTTTTGTGAACAATATACATTTTTTCTTAGTAGTTGAGAAACAGTAGAGTGAGGAGAACATTTTCATAAAAACTTAACGTATCAAGTAAGAGAGGAGGGAGGGGTGAAAAAGAGGGTAGGGGGTACATCAGGAGAGCATGAAGAAAGAGGATTATGTATGTGAGTTCGGCTGAGAGCTGGGATGATCAGGTGTCTGATAGTTAGAGTAGAATTTGCGGAATAAAAATGTTTTTAGGTCTTTTTTAAATGTTTTCAAGATGTGCTGGGTCCTCAGTTCTTTGGGTAGGGTGTTCCAAATTTTGGGGGAAGCAATGGAAAATGCTCTTTCTCGTGTAGTTGAAAGATGAGCATCTCTTATGGTGGGGATGTTTAAGTATCCAGCGTTGTTAGAGCGTAGGTTTCTTTGTGGGTTTTGGGGGGTTATGTTTAAGCCTTTTAGTCCATGAAGAACATCGTTTAGGATTTTGTGAATGATGGTCATTGATTTGTAGGTAATTCGTGCAGAAATAGGCAGCCAGTGAAGAGAGGACAAGATGGGTGTTATGTGCTCATTTCTTTTTTTTCCTGTAAGGATTCTGGCAGCAGAGTTCTGCAGTATTTGGAGTGGTTTGAGGGATGATGCAGGGATTATTGTGCAGAGAACTTCAGGTTTTTGATGCGTTTAAATGAGATGAAAACCAGTTTACATTTATTCTCCTGTTCATAACGTATACAATAGGATAGATTATATTCGGAGACACACTTTGCCAACATTGAACTATGCGAAACTGAAGAAATTCCCTTTTCAGATAATGAAGCGATAAAAGTCTAGATTGAATTATTAAAAAAAAAGTGTAAGGAGAGGCAAGTTGGAAAATGAATCCAACAGTATTTAAGTATCAGAAATATGTCACGTATTTGAGAAATGCATGGGAAGATTATAAACTGCATTATCAGGCTATTACTTTCTGGAGCACAGCTAAAGTGGTACTAAGAGGAGAAATTATTGCATATCGGGCTCATCAGCATACGATAAGGAACAGTGAAACAGCAGAGCTACACAAGAGATTACAGGAACTAAAGCAAGCAGATGTGCAAACCTTAGCAAATGATACAAAAAAGGAAATGTCAACAATAAAACATGCTGATTAACTTACTAGATATTAAAGCAGCAAGGAGCTTACAGTTCTTTAAAATATAAATGACATCAGTGGGGTAGTAAAACAGGTAAACTACTAGCCAGTCTGGCAAAGAATGAAAAAAGGAAAAATGTAATAACCAAGATAATCTAGCAAGGTCAGCGACCAAATTCGACATCAAAGAAAGCTGAAGCATTTGAACAGTATTACAAAATTCTACATTTTAAAGTCCTTATTGTGTTTAAATTGCATGGGTTTGTTTGTTTTTTTTTAAGGGGGTTGGTATTTCCTCAGTCGACAGAGGATCAATATCTTCTGTTGGAGGCCCCTATAAAAGAATTAGAAATAAGAAAGCGATATCACAATTAAGATTGACAAAATCACTTGGGCCTGATGGATTTGGGCCAGAATTCTATAAAATACTATGTGATTTTATACTACCACGCGAAAGACGTCTATCAAGAGTCTGGGAATGTAGGGCATTTTGAGAAGGCTCAAAGCAACTTTCATTATGATATTGAAGTTGGGGAAAAACCTGGAGCATATAGACCTATCTCCTTGTTAAACCAAGATAGTAAGATACACTCTGCTGTTTTGGCCAGTAGTATTAAACAAATTATTCACAAAGACCAGACTGGATTTGTATAGGGAAGATATTCAGTGGCTATTATAAAAGTCTTTAAGATCATGAGAGGTCTTGAACGAGTAGATGTGACTCTGTTATTTACACTTTCGAATAATAGAAGGACTAGGGGGCATTCCATGAAGTTAGCAAGTAGCACATTTAAGACTAATCAGAGAAAATTCTTTTTCACTCAACGCACAATTAAGCTCTGGCATTTGTTGCCAGAGAATGTGGTTAGTGCAGTTAGTGTAGCTGGGTTCAAAAAAGGTTTGGATAAGTTCTTGGAGGAGAAGTCCATTAACTGCTATTAAATCAAGTTTACTTAGGGAATAGCCACTGCTATTAATTGCATCAGTAGCATGGGATCTTCTTGGTGATTGCCAGGTTCTTATGGCCTGGATTGGCCACTGTTGGAAACAGGATGCTGGGCTTGATGGACCCTTGGTCTGACCCAGCATGGCAATTTCTTATGTTCTTATTAACTTCTATTCAGATTTTTAAGAGAAGTAACAAAGAGGCCGATGCAATATTAGATGCGAAAAGTGGGCGCTGACTTTTCAGCGCCCACTTTCTTAAACAAATTAGGGGGTCGCGCTACCGGCGGTCTGCCGGTTATGAAAACAAACGCCGAGCATATCAGCATCGGTCTTCAAAGCGGCTGGCAGAGGTTCTTTTTTTTTTTAACTTTTTTTTTCAGTGCGCTCAGCGATAAAAGTGCATCTGAAATGATGGGATTGCTTGTAAATGGAGAATTGACTCGGGCGTTTGAACTGCTTAGGGGGGATCTGGCAGGGGTGTCCTATATCGCCTTTACTAACTCTAGAACCTCTGGTGATAAAATTAAGAGGAATGACATCTTTCCAGGGAATTGAGACTGGAGACAAGAGGACTTAAAATGAGCCTATTTGCAGATGATAAGCTTCTTTATATTAGCAATCCAAATAACTTTTTATCTAAAATCATTCTGATTATGGAGAGCTTTGGGGCATTCTCTGGTCTCAAGATAATCTATACGTAGTCTGAAGTTTTGCTTTTAGATAATATTTTAAAAGAAATTTGGCAATGCCCTTTTCCATTGAAATGGTTAAAAGATAATATTAAACATTTGGGAATAAGTGTTGGGTTTGTGGCATAATGTGGACTCTTGGTTGAAGTGGCGATAACTCTCCCACGGAGAGGGGCCCCGTGGGGAACCACAACAATAGGCAAGACTTAATAGCAAGCGGACACAGAGGAAAGGAAGCTTTATTATACTGCTGTGATAAAGATGATCCTTGTCTGAGGAACGGACAGTGCTGTAGTCCAGCAATATCACAATATAAGGCTCCAGATAGTCTCCGCAGTGATGTAGTTGATGATCTCACCCAGATGTAGCGAAGGTCCGGTAGTGTTCCGCAGCGCGGGATAGGCTGTGAACCTGAAGGATGGAGCGAGGAGATCTTAGAGCGTAGTAGTACTCGCTGGGTAGCAGCGATATTAGCTTCCTTCAGTAGTCTAGTGAAGAGAAGGACCCATGGTCCGAGGTGCAGGATACCCAGCGCAGGATAGGCCCTTGAGGAGCGAGTACCTAGGAGCACTGAGAGTACCTGAAATAAAGCAGACAAGACCCCCGAGGGGCGGGTATCCTGAAGATTAGGCTGAATAACCCCGGAGGGCGAGTAAAAGCGAGGAGCCCCCGAGGAGCGGGTACCCAGAGCTTGAGTAGGTAGCGAAATACCCCGGAGGGTAGTGAGGAATCCAAGCGAGCAGCTTAGAAGCGGTCAGAGTAGCAAAACCGAAGTCCTTGCTAACTTGATGAATTGGAGCGGAGGTTTAAATACCCGGAGGTACTGACGTCATGCGGTGGGGCCGCCCCCGAGGTTCCCGCCATGACGTGTTTAAGAACGTGGGCAGCGTGCACGCGCGCGCCCTAGGAGGCCTCAGGAAGAAGCTTGGCGGACGGGGACGCCCATGCTGGCTCGGAGACGCTGAGGGGTTCGGCAAACAGCAACGGAGGCAGCCATCCTTCCGAAGGAGGAGGAGAAAGGTAAAAGAGAGGTGAGGCAGAGCGGTCGCAGCTGTTTGCGACCGGACGCAACAATAAAAACTGGGAAAAATATTAAGGACGTGAGTGCTCTTAATATACAGAAAACTTTTTTAGATAATGTTATTACTGGATAAATGGAAAATGTTGCCCTTATTGCTTATGGGTAGGTGTGCTTTGGTAAAAAGGATGATGCTATCGGGGATGGTAACTTTCAAATAGTTGTGTGCGTTTGCCAGCCTGCGGCCAGGGACGTGGCTATTTTATAACATATGCAAGTGTGTGTGCGAATGGTATAACAATCTGACCGCGTGCAGATATACGTGCAATTTTAAGTGAGTATGCGCAGATGCCACTACTATCACAATACTGGGGGGATTTTAATGTACATGCGCACCAATGCCATTATTAGTTTTCCCCTTTTGTTTCCAGTTCACCCAGATAAGGGATAGGACTTCCAAACCCCCCCTAGTGTAATATCCTGCCTTTTTCCCTGTTAGCCCCGACCCTTAAAACCCCACAGACATACCTAGATGTTTTTATTTTATTAGTTACACCACATCCATAGCAGAAGTACATTTACGTGAGCAAGTACTTACACGCTGGTTTCATTGTGAAATCGAGGAACACCCCATGCCCCACCCCCTTTTATTGAAACTATTTATTTGTAGGGTTGTGCATTCGTTCGGGACGAATTAGGCAATTTCAACAAAACCCAAATGAATTTTTCCCAAAATGGTAGTGCGCACTAACCCAAAATTCGGCTCCCCCCGAAAACGAAGCTTTGCACATCACTATTTATTTGTGCGTGTAGTGGGAGATACGGGTGTACTCGGGCGGCTTTTAAAATCCTCCCGGTGCATGCTGACCCGGCATTCGCGTATCTCCCGGTTTTGGCGAGCATCAGGCTTTTAAAGTTCCCTTTTAAGGTTTTATATCCTTTTCAAATGCCTGCATGGGTTAAAAAGAGACATCCAGATTTTCAAGTCCAATATTACTTCTTTTATATGGTGTAATAAAAGAGCATGGAGTTAAAACAGAGAGGAATTAAATAACGTTTTCTGTTTTTTTTTTGTTTTTTTTTAAGGAATGTTGATTTTCTGGTGGATTTAGGAAGATCTCTTTTATTACACCATGTTAACCAAAACTGAACCCTCCATTGCTCTGATATTTTAATTCATTTCATATGTAGTAAATTTATTGTCCATTAAGATTAAATCAATTCTGTGAGTAAAGATTCCTGATCATATTTATTATCTCTTTACTTACTCATACACAAATCTTAACAAACATGCTATGTTATACATTCTTAAATCAGGTAACACCAGTCCCCTCAACTTCTTTGTTTCCTCAACAGATTCAAAACAGATTGTAGAAAGTACTTTTTTACTCTGTGCACAATCAAGCTATGGATCTGTTGCTAGAGGACACGATCAAGGTGGCTTGCATAGTGGGTTTTAAAAGAGGTTTAGACAAGTTCCTGGAGAAAAAGTCCATAACACATTATTAGCCAACAAGACTAAAGAAAACCATTGCTGTCCCAGGGACTGAGTAAGAGGAATTTAGATCTACTTTCTGGGACCTGCCAGATACTTGTGACCTGGATTGGCCACTGTCAGAGGCAAGATGCTGGGCTCAATAGTCCTTGGTCTGACCCAGCATAGCAATTCCTGTGTTAGATAAATTCCAAAAGCAAAAGGTTGGAGTAAATAGCCACACTCAATGTGAAATCGCAAAAAATAGGAGGCGTATGGAGAAAATGAGGGTTCTTATCCACTTTAGAAGTTTCTTCATTCAACTTATTAAGCAGGCAACTCCGCGTGTACAAGCAGTCCAAGTAAACAATTTTCATTTCATTTTTTTGAATTAAAAAAGTTTCTTCAAGTGGATAAGAACCCTCATTTTCTCCATACTTCTCCTATTTTTGCGAATTCTTATGTTAGATCATTTGGTTCATGAAACAGAGTTCTCATGTCAGCAGTTAAGAGAGAAATATGATATTCCAATCACTTTTTTTGCTTATCTACAAACTCGCCATTATTGTCATGAAGTAAGGATAACTTATAGTATATAATAAGTAATGAAATGGAAGAATTATTTTAGAATACTACTAGTTAAATCAATAAAATAGCTATATGGTATACTATGTTAAAGGAGGTTATGAATACCACTTCTCGTCAAAGATTGATTTCTGGAGGGCAGATTTTGGAGAAGTATTTACTATTGCAGAGATCCAACAGATGTTTTCATTAATTTATAAAACATTGTCACCAGTAGATATGAGAGAGAGTTTAAATTGTATAAGTCACAGAATATATATTTTCAGAATCAGGGGAGCCGAAATGCATCTATTTGAATTGGATTTATGTGAAAAATGTAATTACTTCCAGGGAAATTATATCATATGTTCATAAATTGAGTTTTTTGGTGGAAATAATTGACTGTTTAGAAAAAATACTGAGCTGTTTAATAATATAGTCAAATAAATTGATTTATAAGGGGCCACCTGATAACAGCAGATGCACCAGAGCTGAGCTCCTCCGGAGAAGGGTACAAAATCCTTATTTTGTTGGTAATAACTGTTTTCCCAGAGTATCAAAGATGACTAAAGACCCTTGCCTGCCATTTGGAGGGAATAGCCTGGGAAAATAAAACGGCCGCCCAAGAAACAATATACCAGGAAAAATTATGAGGCCAAGGAGCAGGTCGCAGAGAATGACTGACTTGTGCCTTCTACCTCCTATGATTCAAAGAAAATGTTGCAGATTATGTTTCCCTGTATGTACCCGGATCAGTCCAGACCATGGGTTAAGCCCCCATTCCAGCAGGTGGAGCAGACCAAAGTTCTAAGGGCAGCCCATATAAGGACGGAACCCACCCTGGAACCCTCAGTATTTGTCTGTCTCCAGCAGGTGGAACAGCTCACCCTTTGGTTCCCTGTTTAGCTTGCCCTCTGTGTTTTCTTTCCTCTCCTTTCTCTGGGGCAAGCTCACGCAAGTACTCTTTTAATTTACTTCTTAATTTTTAAATATATATTAAAAAAAAAAAAAAAAGATTTTTTTTTTTCTCTGACTGACTGTGTCAGGGCAGACAGTTCTGTCTCCCTCGCTCTTGGGGTTCCTAGGGGGGCTTTGCCCCTTGATTTCTGTCAGCTTAGGTTCCCTTCCTGGTGACCTAGTGTGGGTGATACTGGTGGTGCATGTCCCTCTTCCCACGTTTTGTTTCTGCTGCCGTGCCCCAAGATGCCCATACCTCGGTGGAGTTTCAGGGAGGATTATTATACCCCTGCCTCTGTGAATGCAATGAATAATAATAATAATAATAATGTGAATAAACTGTTTTTGTTTTCCCAAGCTTTCACAGAATATATTTTTTACTTGTCTTTGTTTAAATAAAAAAAAAAAAAAGGCAGCAGTTTGATTTTGTGAGGAGTGAGCGGGGTTCAATCTCCCGCCCAGCTCCTCAGGGGCTCCCAGTTCAGCTGTTTTCAATTAGCTTTGCAGCCGCTTTCCTGCTCCATGTCACGGCCACCTTTTTGTTTAGCTTGTGGAGAGTCGGCCTCCCGATTTGAGTCAGATTCTCTCTCAGGGAGGGGGAGGGGGGTGGGATCCCCCCACCCCCCTCCCCCCGTGAAAAATTCTGCCCGGACCCGTTTTTCCTCTGATTTTTGTCCTTTTAATGCATGAATCTTACTTGGCCAGTTTACAGAGGGAGGTGGACCCCCCCCCCCCCAATTGTTCCCCTTCCTCCGAAACCTGCTCTTTTTCCTGTGCCGTCCCCTGATGTTCCGGACCCTCTGGGCCTGGTTAGGGTTCATATGGTCCCGGGTGCTCCCCCTCCCCCGGTGGACCCCCCCACCCACAGCCTCCTTTAGACCCGCTTGACCTAGGGGACGATGATACCACGGCTCAAGCCCCCCCCCCACTAGAGGGCGACTATCCCCGTGTCCTGCGCTTATTTCAGCGAGAGGAACTGGAGCCTCTTATTCCCTTCGTTCTCCAGAAACTGGGAACTGAAGCCCCACCAGATGATTCTGTGGCGGCAGCGATGGCACCAAACGCGGACCCGGTCCTGGTGGGACTCGGGCGTTACCGCGTACTTTCCCGTTTCATCCAATGCACCGTTTGCTTCTCCTACGGTAATGGGATTCCCCAGAGACAGGGCTTCGAGTTGGTAGGGCTATGGATAAGCTATACCCGCTCCCTGAGGACTGCCTGGACATGTTAAAGATTCCTAAGGTAGATTCTTCTGTCACCGTGGTGACGAAACGTACCACCATTCCTGTTGTGGGCGCTACAGCATTACGGGATGTGCAGGACCTTAAGCTTGAATTTTATTTGAAACGCATCTTTGAAGTTTTGGCTCTCGGAGTCCGGGCGACTATTTGCAGCAGTCTCAAGCAGCGGGCAAGCCTTAGGTGGATGCAACAGTTACTCAGCACCCAGGACCTCCCGTTTGCAGAGGCTGAGCAAGCTGAACACTTGGAGGGCGCTATAGCCTATGGTGCGGATGCCCTCTATGACTTGCTTCGTGTCCGGGCAAAGGCTATGGTTTCTGCGGTCTCGTCCAGATGTCTTCTCTGGCTACGTAATTGGTCTGCTGATACGTCTTCAAAAGCTCAGTTGGGCACTCTTCCTTTCAAGGGCAAGTTGCTTTTTGGTGAGGACCTGGAGCAGTTTATTAAATCCTTGGGTGAGAACAAGGTCCACAAGCTGCCAGAGGACTGTCCCAAACAGTTGAAGTCCTTTTTTTTTTTCTGACTCTCACTCGCTTTAGGGGAAACTGCCGTTACGGCACCAGGGCTTCCCCAGGGGTGGTGTCTCCAGGTCCCAGTCTTGGTCCCATTCCTTTTGCGGCCATCGAGGCTTCCAGGATGGCCATCAGCAACACACGACCACTAAGTCAGCTCCCCAATGAGATTCGGCCGGTCCATTCCTCCGAATGAAACTTAGGTGGACATCTTTCTCTGTTTCTCGAGGAGTGGGCCAAAATCACATCTGATCTCTGGGTCCTCGAGGTGATAGAACACAGCTACGCGTTAGAGTTTGCCAGGGACCTGCCGGATCTATATATCGTGTCGCCTTGCGGCCGTTCCAAGCGACCTGTGGTCTGTCACACCCTGTTGAGACTTCAGGATTTGGGGGCGATCCTTCTGGTACCGGTGCAAGAACAGGGCGCCGGCCAGTATTCAATTTACTTTGTTGTTTCCAAAAAGGACGATTCCTTTCGCCCCATCCTGGATCTCAAAAGGGTCAATCGGGCCCTCAAGGTGCCCCGTTTCAAGATGGAAACCCTGCGCGTGGTGTTTGCGGCGGTCCGTCCCAGCGAGTTCCTCGCTTCCCTCGATCTGACAGAGGCTTATTTTCACATCCCCATCTGTTGGGAACATCAAAGATTCCTTCGCTTTCAGATCCTAGACCAGCACTTCCAGTTCCGGGCCCTTCCCTTCGGTCTCGCCACCGCTCCCCGCACCTTCACCAAGATCATGGTAGTCATTGCGGCAGCTCTCTGACAAGAAGGGATTTTAGTCCATCCTTATCTAGACGATTGGTTGGTAAGGGGCAAGTCTGCTGCCCTCTGCACGCACGCGATAAACAGAGTTTTAGCCCTACTCGCATCTCTCGGCTGGATAATCAACTATTCCAAAAGCAATCTTCAGCCCTCACAAGAGCTGGAATTCCTTGGTGCTCTTTTCAACACTCGGGTCGGGAAAGTTTTTTTTTCTTTCGGACTCGCGGACTCTCAACCTGATCGATCAGTTGAACACTTTTGTCTCTCTACCGCTTCCCACGGCATGGGATTACCTGCAAGTTTTAGGGACCATGGCTTCCATGATCGATCTCGTCCCCTGGGCGTTTGCTCATATGCGTCCTTTACAGAAAGCATTGTTATCCCGTTGGAAACCGATGTCCGAGCAGTACCAAGAGGTTCTCCCTCTCTGACTCTACCATAGCCAATATACAATGGTGGTTCTTCCCGGCACATCTTCTCAAGGGGATGCCTCTTTTGACTCCCTCTTGGGTCATTGTGACGACAGATGCCAGCCTCTCTGGTTGGGGGGCTGTCTGCCAATCTCAAATGACTCAAAGTTTCTAGTCCCTCTCCCAGTCTCTGTGGCACATCAATCGTCTAGAAGCCCGAGCGGTTCTCCTGGCTCGCATATTTTTTTTCTTCCTCTGATTCGCCACAAAGCGGTCCGGGCGCTATTGGACAATTCCACCACGGTGGCTTACATAAATCGACAGGGGGGGACTCGAAGTCATCTAATAGCGCTAGAGGCCAGCAAGCTCTTTCTCTGGGCAAAGAGGCACTTGGATCGCCTGGCGGCCTCCCACATAACAGGCAAGGAGAATATTCAAGCCGACTTCCTCAGTCGACAACATCTTGATCCCGGCGAGTGGGAGCTGTCAGAAGAAGCGCTGGACCTAATCGTGCACAGGTGGGGTCCCCCTCACCTGGACTTCATGGCGACACTATCCAACGCCAAGGCTCCCCGGTTCTTCAGCCGGTGGAGGGAGCATTGTTCGGAAGGTGTGGATGTGCTGGTTCTTCTCTGGCCCTTCGACGTTCTTCTCTACGTATTTCCACCGTGGCAAACAGTGGGGAAGGTTCTACGGAGACTAGAACTCCATCGCGATCCGGTCATTCTCGTGGCCCCCGAATGGCCCCGACAGCCGTGGTTCACAGATCTGGTGAATCTCACTGTGGACGGACCTCTTTGTCTCGGTCACCTGTCCCATCTTCTGCGGCAGGGTCCCGTATTTTTCGACCAGGCGGATCGCTTCTGTCTAGCAGCATGGCTTTTGAATGGAGACGTTTGAGACGAAGAGGATATAAGGATGAAGTTATTGCCACACTCCTCAGATCTCGCAAACAGTCTACATCGCTTACCTACGTCTGGGTCTGGAAGGTTTTTGAAAACGTCTGCAAGGAGTTGAGTGTTTCGGCACATTCGCCTTCGGTTGCGGTTATTTTCACTTTTCTTCAGCATGGTCTCTCCAAGGGTCTTTCAGTTAGCTCCCTGCGAGTTCAGGTTTCGGCTCTTGGTTCCCTCCTGGGCTCTATCAAAGGTCGGGCAGTCTCCTCTCATCCGGATGTTGTACATTTTCTCAGGGGTGCTAAGCACCTGAAACCGCCTGTCCGGTCTATTTGTCCTTCGTGGAGTGTTAAACTTGGTTCTTCGAGTTCTTTGTTCGGCACCGTTCGAGCCTCTCCGTTGAGCCACTCTCAAAGTCTTGACTCTCAAGACTGTCTCCTTGGTCGCTATTTGCTCTGCCAGGAGGGTGTCTGAGCTTCAAGCTCTATCCTGTAGAGACCCTTACTTGCGTTTTTCGGACTCTGGCGTCTCTTACCTAAGGTTGTTTCGTCTTTTCATGTTAACCAGTCTGTGGAACTTCCTGCTTTTTCGCCAGAGGATATCGCGGCATTTGGTAATAGTGATCTTTGTTGTCTCTGTCAAACGAGTCTTATTGCACTATCTTGAGGTCACTAATGATTTTCGGGTTTCCGATCACCTTTTTGTCCTGTGGAGTGGACCCAACAGGGGGAAGCAAGCTTCTAAGTCTACGATCACTTGCTGGTTGAAGGAGGTGATTTCTTCGGCCTACATTTGCAAGGGCCGACCAGTTCCTGAAGGCCTAAAAGCTCATTCTTTACGTTCTCAAGCGACTTCTTGGGCGGAGTTTCAATCAGTGTCGCCGCAAGAAATATGTAGGGTGGCTACGTGGAAATCTCTTCAATCTTTTGCTCGTCACTACCGACTCAATGTTCAGGCTCCAGCCTTTGGTTCCTTTGGTCGGCAGGTGCTTCGAGCGGGACTGTCTGGGTCTCACCCTCTGTAGGGAAGCTTTGGGACAACCCATGGTCTGGACTGATCCGGGTAAGTACAGGGAAAGGAAAATTAGTTCTTACCTGATAATTTTTGTTCCTGTAGTACCACGGATCAGTCCAGACACCCGCCCATTCTTCTGGCCGCTCAAATTTTCTTCCTATTATTTTTGAGTTTTTCCTTCTTATAGGACTCTCTCTTTTTTGATCCCTGCATCATCTTCCTGGAATCTACTAATAGGCACCGGAATCATCGTTACGATGATCGGGGGTAGATATACAAGAGCGTTTAGTTACACAGTTCATTCAATTGTTCTGTTATTTTGTTGGTTTAAATTAAATTACTAGTTATCCTGTTACTTGCTTGATCTTGTATTTTCTGCTTTGACAATGGTTTTACTGAGGGTTCCAGGGTGGGTTCCGTCCTTATATGGGCTGCCCTTAGAACTTTGGTCTGTCTCCACCTGCTGGAACGGGGGCTTGATCCGTGGTACTACAGGAACGAAAATTATCAGGTAAGAACTAATTTTCCTTTGAGTCTTTCTCAGAGAAACTCAGTTCCAGCATAACTACAAAGCTTGGAGTGCTGGTTGAAAAGGTCTCAGAATTGGTGGCCTTGGTCCAAGACAATTGTACGTGTATTGAAGCGACTGAAAATCAGGTGGAGGAGCTTGAGGATTCCCTGCCTGGAGCCCAGCACAAGTTGGATTATTAGAGAGGCATCTGTTGGAGGCAACGGATTAAATGGATGATTTAGAAAATAGGGGCCATCGAAGGAACCTGGAGTAGGTTTCCTGAAGGGGAAGAAGGCTCTGATCCGATTTTTCTTTTTTTTTGCATTGGATTCTAGAGGTGCTTGGTTTATCCATGAAAGGTGACCGGATTAAGATTGAGAGAGTCCACAGGGCTCCCCACCCCAGGATCAGGAATCAGGCCACGATCAGATCCTTGATGCAGTCCACAAGAGAAGTAAAGTTCTCTACAAGCAGCAGTCTGCATCTTTCTTTCATGATTTTTTGGTCACATTGGCACAACTCCACTCTCTTCTTTTACAATCAAAAGACTAAGACATTGCAGCCTGAAATATGCACTTGTGTATCCAGCAAAGCTTAAAGTGTTGATGGTGCTTGACAGAAGTTCAATTCCCTGGGAAAGGCTCAGTATTCAGATTAGCTGGGAGAGGCTGCTTCCAAGGGGAACATGAGTGATGGGTGTGAAAGTGACTGAGACAAATT
Organism: Rhinatrema bivittatum; assembly: GCF_901001135.1. Taxonomy (NCBI): domain Eukaryota; kingdom Metazoa; phylum Chordata; class Amphibia; order Gymnophiona; family Rhinatrematidae; genus Rhinatrema; species Rhinatrema bivittatum. Next base: position 502,013,948 of record NC_042615.1, on the reverse strand, counting down.
CAGTAATTTTTGCAAAATACTGATGTTGGAGATCAGTTTGTGCCCGGGGAACTTGTAGTATAACTCCTGGGCTGGTTGTACCTGGATAATGGTATTGGAGTCATCTCTCAAATACAGTTGCTGAGGGTAAACTTTCCACAATGAAAAAAAATAAGAGGTGGATGGCACCTTATAAACTAACCCAATTTATTGAGGCATAAATGTTTGAGGACAAAGTCCACTTTGTTAGGTTGTTGCCTATACCTCCTAATTGAAACCACTGGAAGATCAAGGATCTACACTCCATCCTGGACAATATCACCTTCTCACAGGCCGTGGGTGGCAAGCCTATTTTGGCTTACGGTCAGCACCCCAACCTCAAAAGGTTTCTCACCAACAATGACAAACTGTCCAACCATGACAATAACTCAGGAACCAGACCCTGCTAGAAACCCAGATGCTAACTCTGTCTACATATTAACACAGGCAACACCTTCACAGGATCCAACAACATCTTATCCGCCACTTCTCATTTTTGCTACGTTAGACTAACATGACTTTCCCTCTGAAGATTTTTACCATAAAGTAAAAAAGGTCTCAAACTGCAGGGTTCTCCTGAGTGGGAGAAAGACAACTTTGAAGGCCCTTCACATTGCAACACTTAAGACCCAGTCTAAGTTCTTGAGTTTTTAGAGGCACTATATATTCAAAACACACTGGAAGCTGAGATGTGAAATGATAAAGATATATTCTTTACAGCTATTTGTATCACTGTGATGATTCACTTAGTTTGCTTTAGTCCCTGTGCTTCAAAAAGAAGGAAAATCTCCAGATTTCCTTCAATAGGAGCTTTTTGGGAGAGCTGAAACAGTATGCAACTAAGATGGCTGCCAGAAAGAACTATAACTCCCAGAAGTCCTGGGAGTAGGTTGCTAGGAAGATTTGAGTAGGCAGGAATGGCAGATAGGGTGTGATCACCCACTCCTGTAGTAGTAGGCTAGCACATGTATAAAAGTAGAGTTCTACCAGCAATGAGGGACACACAGGATCACAGACAGCACAGCAGGAGGAGCAGAGAGACAGAGATTGAGACCTCAGGACCAGGAAGACAGCTCAGCCCAAAAGTTTGGCGAGATGAAGAAGAGCCAGAGAACACAGATCAAGAAGGATTTAACAAGCAACTCACAAAATTAAGGTAAGTGAAGTTTTGCTTTTTTTTTTTTTTTGAGAGCGCGCCATTATCTTTAAGCTTCGGGATTGTTTTTGCTTTTCTTATAAGGAATATGTAAAGGAAAGGCTTCCCTAAAAGTCCTGTAGGAAGCCTGAGAAAGCTAATCACATGAGAATACAGCATAAGCATATGAAGCCCTGCCCTTCAAGTGTTGCAGCTTAATTGAGAAACAAAACACAAGATAAGAACTCAAACCACACTAAAACTGAAGCTGGTACAGAGAGAAGCCCTGCAGGGTGGAACATTTTTTTTGTTATAGTGGTCTGGGGAGATGATTGCCTAAGAGCAAGGGACTTCAAGAGATACTGAGAGACTGCAGCCAGCACTAACTGAATACCAGCTGTTTGGGGGTTAATCTTGGAGATCCGGTCTGCTACAGCCTGTTGGGATATTACAGCTGGTTTTGTTGAGCACTGCAAAGTGTAATATGATGGCTGCCTTGAGAACTTTTGTTCCTGCTTCTCTGTGAGACTTGATAGGCACCTTTCCTCTTCTGCAGATTCATATGTGCAAAGATCCTAGCAATAAAAAAAGCTGCTGTTATTGAAAGCCTTGTTGTGTTTTCAGTTTCCAAAAAGGGGAAAAATGAAAGAATGACTGTGCAATCGGAGGGTTGGAGACCTTGTGGCTTCTGGGTCCTGGAAGCAGGAGCTGCAGCCAGCCGAACAAAACTGGGATAGAGAATTTAAGGGGACCGAAGTTACTATAAGAGAAAATCCCAGCCATGCTGAATGTCTCTGACTGATTTAAGGGATTTAAAGTGACATTTGGAGCCTGAAGCTAGGCTGCTATTGGACCTGTGGCATCTCTGTAATTCCCTGAAATGAGACAAAAAATGCTTGGTCTCTGTTGGAATAAGATGACTGCAGATTAAAGGGTCAGTGCTGCTGGCTGATACTGAAGATGGAAGAGGCAGTAGAGATGCTGAGTGTTCTTCTCTGGAGGATATTTGAAGTGACTCCAGGGTCAGCCTTGAGTACAACCAGTCCATGTTTTGGGATGGGATCAGAAGCAGTGTATCCTAAGTAAGGTGTCCCTGACACAACATTGTCTTTCTTGTGATAAATTCCTAACTGCTTGTCCATGGTCATAGGGCCAGCCTTCTCTCGAGGATTACCCTGCAGGTCAAGTCTCGCAGTACCCAAGCATAGACACCCGAGGGCCCCCTACCTCGTCACAATCACTTGGCAATGTTACAAGTGCTTTAAAATAAACTTGTGGGAGATCCAAGATGGCGCCTTGCTAGCAGGACGTGCAAGAGGTGAGCTCCCGAGCTGAAAGATTTTCCGCAAAAAAATGCCTCATACTAAAAGAAAAGCGAGAATCAGGGTAGAGACCCCGACAGCCCAGACTCTCGCTTCAACTCAGCTATCGATTGGGAACTTCTTCTTGCCAAGCGGCGTTAATACCCCGGGAGAAGCGGCCGTTGTGAGCGCTGACGGTGAGCAAACGCCGACGCCACCAGGCCTAGACATCTCGTTGAGCCCCGGGGCTCCCTCTAAACCTTTGCCTCCCGGACTTACCACGCTCTCGGACTTGGGAACGGGAGTCAGGCCGGAGTTGCCAGGCTTACCAGACTCCTTCGAGGGAAGTCCGTTGAGAGAGGAGGTGAGCCCAAAGAACGGAGGGGACGGATGCCCTCTGACTTCAACACCGGAGGAAGGCAAAGGACGTGCAGAGGCCTCAGGAGAGAGGCAGGGAGTCTGCACGGAGAGAACAGTGAGTCAAAAATTATTTTCAAGCGTTTCACAAACGTCCAGCATTACTTTGGAAAATGTATGGGCAGCCCTTGTTGATTTAAAATCATCTATTGAGATAAATAAAACGCTGATAGAAATGCAGAATCGCGTTACCCAGATTGATCCGATATTATCAGCGCATAAAGAAAAGTTCCAAGCCCTTGAAAATCGGGTGGAAATTGTTGAAAAAGCCCAGGTCGGGTTGATACATGGAGATAATGCAAATTCTAGGAAAATTGAGACACTGGAAAATCAAGCCAGATATAAAAATCTCAGGATACTAAACTTTCCTAGTATTAGATTGATATCCACTTACGAGATGTATAAAAAATATATATCAGAAGTTCTAATGTTAACCCCAACAGAAACACCAATAATGGAGAAGATTTTCTTTATAAGTCAAAGAAAAATGGAAAAGAAAGATCAAGAGGTGGAAATAGAAGAAAAACAGCAAGAAATGGAAAATATCACTGCATTTCTCGAACAGAGTATGACTGACCAAGTTGAACAACTGGGAACATTATGTGTGAAATTCGCAAACATAGCTGATAGAGATAAAATATTGAGGTTATCTCTTAAAAATAGAGATAAAAAGTTTCTGGGCCAGAAAGTCTGGACATACCCTGACATAACCAAAACCACACAAGTGCGCAGGAAGAAATTTCTTTCAATGGGCCAAGAAGTGAAAACTCTTGGTGCTCAGTTTATGGTTTATTACCCTAGTAAATGTGTGGTTAAATTCCAAAGTGAGAGGTTTGTGTTTTTAGAACCGCTTGAATTACGAAAGTTTATTGATGCAAAATTACCTAGAGCTTGCTGAGATCAGTTACAGGGAATAGATTAAATAAATACACTGCTTACCTGCTATTGTTTTAGTTAAAAATGCTTTGAATTTGCTCAAACTACATCTTGGATCTCCTATTACTTTATAACGGGAGTTAGTTTATGTTTTGTTCCAAACTATATTATCTCTTTGGAAAAAGTATGTATTATATATATTTCCTTGGTTAAAGAGTATAGTATAGTGTATGAATGGAAAATTTCCTGTATTATTATTTTTACCCATTCTGTGACATGCGGTATTGCTATCTTGTATTTTGAAATGCATAATAAAATAAATTAAAAAAAATAAATAAATAAACTTGTGACTTCTCAAAGTCTTGGTTAAAGTTTAAGATGGTAAGGCCAATTAATCCATATTTTTTAATGACGATTCTCCCATCCCACTGGCAAAGGGCAAGTATAGTGCTTCCTTCTCAATGCAGACGAAATATTAAGATGAAATCCATTTTTATTCAATTATTTATCTCCTACCTCCTGCATGTAGTATTCTCCTCTGAGCTCCTTAGTTTCCTAGTGTTTAAATGGCACCAGTTATTCTCCTCTTCTTCCTTCTAGTATCAGAGCAATACTCCTGTTACTCCTCTAACCCAAATCTCCTCCAGTTGATGTTCATAGACCCTCTAGGGGGTCCATCTCCACTCTCCTCCTCCTCTTCTGGATGGCTGTAATTCATCACTCCTCTGGATACTGACGATCTGCAGGTTCCTTTCCAATGAAGGGACCTCTCCCTTTGATATCAGAGCAGTACAGAAAACAAATCCATTGATTCCCTGGTTAATAGGTACTCTCAACTCAAACAGCCAATTGAAAAATAGGAAAAGAGGATAGGAAGGGCGGAAAGAAACTTCCACCCAAAATAAGCTCCATAGAGGCACAGGGGACAGCCAAGATACGCTGCCTCTGGAAGGGAAAACAGAAAATCAACACCCTAAAACGATGATCTGGTTTTATAAACCAGATGAACCTACCAAATACTCTCTTCCACATGGAGGAACCATCTACCCACACTATTACTTTGCTTCCTCCCCTTTATAAATATACATCTTGAGTGGTTTCTAGTAGGGATCTGACAGGATCTCCACAGGCAGTTGCTTATGGAGTATTTATCAACCCCATGGGAGAATTAATATTTTGGTTGGTGGTTTTTGAAATTTCGATGACTGTTTTGTTTTTTTGCAGGTGGGAAGGGGATGGACAGAGGAGGTGGGTTTCTGGGGTTGGTTCACATGTTTTCTACTTTGCTGAACTTAGTTTATGATGGTGGCACTACGTGTGTTAGGCCACTGTGGATTACCGCCTGTCTTCGCCATGTGCTGACATGAAGTTTTGAGATGCATGCAGACCATGGTGCATCATACAGCAGCGGGATACAGATGCCTCTTTTGTTCACTTCAAACCTGGACCTCTGACTTTCCATATTCAGGAATATGTGGAATTTTTCAAGACTGCGCCGACCTGAACCTGTTGAAAGACTGCGTTCTTATTTTGGCATTTACAGCACTCGCCCTGATGGTTTCCTCTGTTCTCAGTTCTTTAGAATACTCTGTGGTTTGATTTACATTGGAGTTTGGATTCCATTGTTAAAGGGGAAAGGAGGAGTTTAGGGGGCAAGGGTCATTTGGGAGGGGCAAGTGGGGGATAAAGTTCAAGACTTGAGGGTTCTCCCAACTGAATGCTGTGTGGCGTGCACTGTTAGCCGGCGTTTGGCCGCACGTTTTCGACACGCTATTTTTACCCCTTATACAGTAAGGGTGATAGCATGTCGAAAACGTGCGACCAACCCCCCCCCCCCCCCCCCGATACTAATAGCGCCCGCAACATGCAAATGCATGTTGATGGGCCTATTAGTCATTCCCGCGTGATAAAGCAAAATATGCAGCCAAAAGCAGGCTTTAGTTTCGGCCAGCACCGGGAAAGTGTACAGAAAAGCAGAAAAAATTGCTTTTCTGTACACCCTCCGACTTAATATCATAGCGATATTAAGTCGGAGGCCCCAAAAATAAATAAATTAAAAAAATTAAAAATCAGCCCGCGGGTTGAAAACCGGACGCTCAATTTTGCCGGCGTCCGTTTTCTGAACCCGTGGCTGTCAGCGGGTTTGAGAACCGACGCCAGTAAAACTGAGCGTCGGCTGTCAAACCCACTGATAGCCGCCGCTTCTGTCAAAAAGGAGATGCTAGGGTCGCACTAGTGTCCCTAGCGCCTCCTTTTACCATGGGCCCACATTTGCATGCGGGCAGATACTGAATCGCACACCCAGGACACTGGCCTGTGCGCGCGTCAGGAGAGCGGACCCTCGCTGGCTCTCCTGCGCTTCTTTCTGTATCTGCCCATGTGGCAGGAGGGGGTTATGTTTTTTGCAGGGTTTGGCAGTCGGAGGGTTGAGCAAGAGTTATGAATCGAAGAGTACCTTGCCTGACTTCTCTCGAACCGCGAGAGGAGGAGATATATGTTTGGGGGAGGATTAATGCTCTTAAAATGCAGACATGGTTTACTTGCAAAAATAGCAGATTGCATAATTTCTTGGCTCCTTGGTTTATGTAAATGGGCACAGTTTACAGTTTTTTTTTTCTGATAATGGCTAAATCGCAAGTCAATTTTATCTTATTTAATGTGCAGGATATAGCTTTTCCTATAAAAAGGAAACACATTTTTTAATTTCTTAAAGCACAAAACCCAGGTGGCATTGCTGCAGGAGACTCACTTAAGAGGAAGCAGCACCAAAACGTTTTTGCAGGGATTGGATGGGCCAGGTCTGTTATGCTTCATACAACTCAAAAATTAAAGAGGTTGGTGTTTTGATTCATAAAGCTTTACCATTGAAAGTTACTAAAGTTTAAAAGGACCCAGATGGGAGATTGAAGGTGATTAACGAGATTCACCTCTTCTTCTATCATAGTTGCAGGGGACTGTTGAAATACAATCTGTAGGTGTTCAAAGTCCAGTAGTAATGTGGGAAACATTAAAAGCTGTTTTAAGGGGTAAGTGTTTTACTAGTCATCTTAAACAGGTTAGGTTGGCCAGGAAGCAATCTCTGGAGAAGGCAATCCTAGTCTTGGAGCAACTGCATAAATGCCATTGCTTTAAAAGGATATTGGAAAAAAAACTGCAAAAAATGCAGAAGGGAATTGAAGGCGTTACAATTAGATTGCTTTGTTTTTTCCACCAGAAATTCTATGAGCATGGGGACAAGGCAGGTAGTTTTTTGGCAAATATGTTTAAAAGGTCTTGGACTTGATCATGGGTATTCATACTTCACAGGGAAGGATAGCCCATGATCGCCCAGAACAGTGGTCTGGTAACTGGGCAGGATAGAAATTTTATAAATATATCAATCTGTGGGATATTAATGAAACTTCTAGATCTTTCTTTTCTGATCTCTATTTGAGGGAGGCTTTCTGCTCTCAGGATGTGTTAGATGCGTTTTTTTGGGTTTCTTTTTTTTTTTATAAAAGAAGGTGAAATTACCAAACGTTACAGTAGAGCAAAATGAGAAATTAAAAAACCTTGTATTAATTCCTGAGATGCAGAAAGTGGTCATGCAGCTTACCAGTGGAAAAAGCCTGGGTCCTAATGGTTTTTATAGAGACTCATCAAAGTTTTTTGGTTTTTTTGGGTTTTTTTCCCCCCAGATCTGGCTCCCTAGCTTGCTGCTGCTTTTGAGTATCTGCGGGGCCATCCTGCATGCTCCGATTAATTGTCAGATGTGACTATTGTACTTATACCTAAGAAAAGTAGAGATGATTTGGATTCTGGCTTTTATAGGCCCATATCACTATTAAACACGGATATGACTATTTTGAGCTAGGGTTCTAAAGTGTGAATTAGAGGGTATTACCTTGCAGTGGGTTAATGATGACCAAACAAAGTTTATTAAAAGGGCAACTTCCACAGCCGATATGAGGAGGGCTTTGAACATTTTGGGGTAGATTTTTAAAGCCCTGCGCGCGTAAATCCTCCTGGATTTACGCGCGCAGGGCACTCGCGCGCCGGTGCACCTATTTTGCATAGGCCGCCAGCGCGCATAAAGCCCCGGGACGCGCGTAAGTCCCGGGGCTTTACGCCTGCTTCAAGCAGGCGTAACTTGTACAACAAAGGTAGGGGGAGGGATTTAGGTAGGGCTGGGTTAGATAAGGGAGGGGAAGGTGGGGGGATGCGGAAGGAAAGTTCCCTCCAAGGCTGCTCTGATTTTGGAGCGGCCTCGGAGGGAACGGAGGCAGCCTGCGCGGCTTGGCGCGCGCAGGCTGCCAATTTTTGCGCAGCCTTGCGCACGCCGACCCCGGATTTTAAAAGATATGCGCGGCAACGTGCGTATCTTTTAAAATCTGGCTTACTTTTGTTCACACGCGTGTATTTTTTTAAGATCTACCCCTTTATTTTTAGCCAAAAGACATTGGTTCGGGATATGTTGGATGCAGAGAAGGTCTTTATAGGCTTGGCTGGACTTTTATGTTTGCAGCGCACCGAGCATACCATTTTGATGAAGAGTTGAAAGATTGGATCAGGGCTTTATACACCCACTCTATAGCTAAGGTTTTGTTCATTTACCTGACCGTTGCGATGGTCAGGGAGTTCGAAGGATCATTATCTGTGTTCTCCATGCACACAGAGTTCAATTCTGGAGCCTAGGCTCTGGGGCAGAAGGCCAACCCTTCTGTAGTAATCCACAACTTCTTGTCTTAATGAATCATTTTTATTAGTAAAATGCAAGAAATGAATATATAATTAGTCTTTCTTAGAAGCATAGTGCATCTAACAGTGACGTACTACCTAGCCTGTTCTGCTCTCTCGCTTCCCCCTAATACAAGATACATTATTGTCTTTTATATACATGTATGGCTGACAGCGTTTTGTTTTTTTTCTCTTTTTGTTTTGGGATGGCTCCCTTATTTGGAGTGGAGAATTACTGAACCTTTACCTAAACTAATGATATCAAAATACCATTATCTTGGTACACTCCCTTCTTTCCCTGCTCAGTAGCTAGGCCTTGAAGCGTCAGCAAGTTTCTACACAAACTGCTTCGGTTTCTCATCCAAGGTCTGTTTTGCCTGCTCATACAGGCAAAATATATTCTTTTCTCTTGTGCAAAACTGTTCCATTAATTTCATTATTTAATTCATCCAGGTTATCTTCAGTTTTCAAACTGTTTTCTTTCTAGTCCCTTCCATAGTAGACAAGGTACACGATAGCGCTGCCCTTTTGACTTGGCTATAGATGTATTGGCACTAGTGATTCATTCTGATCCAGGAATTGTAGGTTTTCAATTTAATGCCAAATCCCAAAAATATTTTTTCTCTATGCAGACGACATTCTTTTGTTTATAACCAATCCCACAATCAGCTCCAGGTCTGTTGCAAGTTCTAGATGAGTATCATATGGTTTTTCAAGCTATAAAAATAACTTCCAAAAAATCTGAAGTGCTTGTGATGGGGGCCTGTGACAAGAGAACTAAACCTAACTGTATGTTGAATTTTCCCAAGACCAAGGACATTTTTAAGAATTTAGAGGTTTTTGTGCCATTACGTTGGTCCATCACAATAAGGGAGGCGCACACACTGTATGTACCCATATTTAATGGTATTATTAAAGATTTACAAAGCTGGGATGGGCTCTGGTTATAATGGGCAGGAAGAATAAATGTTTTTGAAGTTTTTTATCCATTTCAACACACCTTTTTTTGCCAATATCAATAGGTCTATACTGAGATTTCTCTGGCAAGGGAATAAGCTGAGATTGAATTTGGGAACATTCTGTTGAATGAAGATGGGAGGGGGGAATGATACGCCCTTAATTACTTGCTTATTGGGCCACTAGACTAGCTTGCTTGAGAGCGTGGCTAAACAGGGATTATGTACAGCTGTGGCTCTCGCTGGAGTTGGGAGCGGCTGAGGGGATAGATCTGCTGCTGTTGCTTCTCAGGTACAGCGTGAATTAAGATCTAGCACCATTATAGGTATGGTGAGTACTTTTATAAGCGATCGGCTATTCCTGAAGAACCACTGTTGCTGATTTCTCTATGGAAGGAAAATCCCAGTATATCCATTGCCATATTTTATCTGTAAGCAGGGGATTGGTGGCATGCAGGATTAAAGCTTCTCAGACAAAATGTGGGACAAGTAGGATTGGATCTCGTATGAGCCCTTAAGGAGAGAATATGGCCTGGTTGAGGGATATAGGGATGTTTATACCCAGATTAAAGCATGTCTTTCTAAGGCTGAGGGGACTTCATGGACACAAACAGGCTGATGCAATATCGGTGTGGGGAAAACGTGAGCAGGCGCTCATGATTAAGCGCCTGCTCTCCCAATGCGTGCCAATTGACCTCTCCAGGGCACCCGATTTTAATATTTAAATCGGCTGCTATGGTAAAAAGGAGGTGCTAGGGGAAATTGTGCACCCCTAGCGCTTCCTCAGCAGTGGGCGCCAAGAGAGGTGGCTGACAGCCAGTTAGGAAAACAGATGCTCAATTTTACGTGCATCCCTTTTCCTAACCTGACCACCGGCACTTTTGTTTTAAATTTTGTCCTTTTTGTTGGTTCAGACCAAGGGTCCATCAAGCCCAGCATCCTATTTCCAACAGAGGCCAAACCAGGCCACAAGAACCTGGCAATTACCCAAAGCTCCCATGCTACTGATGCAATTAATAGCAGTGGCTATTCCCTAAGTAAACTTGATTAGCAGTTAATGGACTTCTCCTCCAAGAACTTATCCAAACCTTTTTTGAACCCAGCTACACTAACTGCACTAACCACATCCTCTGGCAACAAATTTGAGAGCTTAATTGTGCATTGAGTGAAAGAATTTTCTCCGATTAGTCTTAGTCTTAAATGTGCTACTTGCTAACTTCCTGGAGTACCCCCTGGTCCTTCTATTGTTCGAAAGTGTAAATAACCGAGTCACATCTACTCGTTTAAGACCTCTCATGATCTTAAAGACCTCTATCATATCCCCCCTCAGCCGTCTCTTCTCCAAGCTGAACAACCCTAACCTCTTCAGCCTTTCCTCATAGGGGAGCTGTTCCATCCTCTTTATCATTTTGGTTGCCCTTTTCTGTACCTTCTCCATCACAACTATATCTTTTTTGAGATGCGGCAATAATTTCTAGCATTCTATTTGCTTTCTTGGCTGCCACCGTACACTGAGTAGAGGATTTCAACATATTAACCAGGAGGATGCCTAAATCCTTTTCCTGGATGGTGACTCCCAGGGTGGAATCTTGTATTATGTGTACTGTAATTTGGGTTGCTCTTTCCTACATTCACCACCTTGCACTTGTTCATATTAAATGTCATCTGCCATTTGGATATCCAATCTCTGTGTCACAAGGTCCTCCTGCAGTTTCTCACAATCCTCTTGTGATTTAACAACTTTGAATTATTTTGTATCATCAGCAAACTTGATCACCTCATTCATTGTTCCCATCTCTAAGTCATTTATAAATATGTTAAAAAGTAGCTGTCCCAGTAGAGATCTCCAGGGCACTCCACTATTCATTTTTCTCCATTCAGAATTTTTAATTTCCTGAAGTGACTCTCATGAGATACTTTGTCAAACACTTTCTGAAAATCCAGATTATATACCCACACATGCTCGCTCTCTCTCTCCCCCACATGCAATCAAACAAACACACCCACAGGCAGAAACCCAGACATGCTCATATACACACATAAGTTCTCACCCACACCCTCAGGTCCTCCCTCTCTTCAGCCACCATGGGACAGTCTCTGTGGTGGCTTGCTGGGCCTTATAGTCAACTGCCAGCAGGATGAGGTCTGCTGGCGACCACTGGATGATGTTTGGGGTGGGCAGCAGCCTGAATATTAAGTCTGAGGTAGTACAGAAAAGAAGTGTTTTCTGCTTTTCTATACACTTTTTGGGCTGCTCTGGGCAGGCGGTAATATCTGAGAGTAAAATGTGTGCATCGGGCACGTCTTTTTTTTTTTTTTTTTTTTTAATTGGGGGGGGGGGGGAGAATAGTTAATAGCCTCATCAACATGCATTTGCATATGATGAGCACTATTAGCTTTGCGGGTGGAGGTTGGATACACGTTTTGGATGCACTAATCCCCTTATAGTATCAGGGGTTGTGGACGCTCGTCCAACCACAGGTTAAACAGTGCTGAGCGTACTATTTTGCATCAGCCTGAAAGAATGCCCTCTAGGGTGGAGCAGGTGCTGCTTTTGGTGGAAGAGGGGTGCAAGACTGCTGTCCTTTGAAGACCAAGAGCCTGTAAGAGTGGCTCAATGAAATGTAGATTTGGGACTCAATTTGTCAGAGGGAGCCTGGAAGAGAATCTGGAAAGTGGTGCATAGGGGCATCCATTTGTAGTCATAGGATGGAGCTAACGTACAAACTTGTGAAGATGACTTATAGGTGCATACCCTTGTTTTTCTTCCACTAGCATTATGACTTTGCTGGCGGGGCTGTGGTGAGGAGTGAGCTTATATCTGTGCTTGGGGGTCCTGTGCCCTTATTTATTTATAGATTTTTCTATACCGGGGTACGTAAATAACATCACCTCGGTTTACATTCAAACAGTAATTCAGCATTGCGCTTTACAATATAACATGGTAACTGAACAAATACAATACAGTATATAACTTTGTATTAATAGAATATAAGCAATATATGAGAGATTGTGGCAGTTAGGAAGAGTAGTTGAGGATTCAGATCATTGATGATAGGCTTTTTTAAATAGCCAGGTTTTAAGGTTTTGTGACAGAGTTCCTGGCGTAATTCAGAGGGCATGGTGTTCCATATTGTTGATCCAGCAATGATGAAAGATCGTTCTTTTGTACTAGAGAGTTTAGAGATGGTCCTGCCAGTATGTTGCCTCTAAGGGATATAGGAAAATGTAACTCTTAATATCCATCAGCATAAACTGTGTGGCCACTTAGTTCATGTGGCACGATTGCACTTTACTGGAAATCTGTGGTGCTTATTTCTCTGGCATAAAACAAGTACATGAGACTTGCACATTATAGAAGAATTTGCCTTGTTTGATAAAATCTGGTGGAAATACTGGTCCTCGCTTGGTATTTGACCACTGGGCATTTCTTATTGTTTGCTAACTTATTATGCTTTACATTTTTTCCTGATACTACCAGCCATCAATATGTGTGTCCATTTGATGATCTATCTTTTATAGAGCTCAGTTACCTGTATGGGATATTACTGGTATTGGATTAGTATTTTCTTTGCTATGATTTGTTATATATCTGCCTGTTCTCTAAATCAGTGGATATCCTGAAAACCCAACTGGCTGGTGTGCCCCCAGGACAGGGTTGGGGACCACTATTTTTTAAATAGCTTTTAAAAAAAAATAGATTGATTTTTGGAATATTGAATATGGATCAGAGATTGCCATCTTATTAACTTGGAAAGGTGATGAGCTTCACACCTATTTGCATTGGAAGATATTTATGAAAAACCAAGCAGTAATGGAAAAAAAAATAAAATGGAGAAGCAATGCAATAAAACTACTAATATAAATGATCCAGGAATACAATATTGGGATGAGGGAATTGTTTATGACTCATTTATACTGATATCCAAGGTCTGAGACCTGGGACATGACAAATTGTGTGTGTGGGAGGTACGCGTGAAAGTTGAATGTGGTTTGAATGGGTGATGTTCAGGAGATATAAAAAACAAAAAGGGGGAAAAATGAGTGCTTTGGTTGCATAACATAATGCATGGTTCTCAACACAAATGTCATGTATCTTTTTTTTTTTTTTTTTTAATTTTACTTTGTTTTAGTATTTGGTTGAGATGATACATTTTTTTACAAATGCAAATATATTACTATCTAACTAGATAAATGATGCCTGACCGACGTGCCGCAAATGCGCAGTAGAGAGCAGCTCTACTGCGCATGTGCGGGCGAGCACGTCTGTCTTAGGCAGAGTAAGGAAAAAAAAACGTAGCGGCGGTGGCAGTGGGTGGTAGTGGCGAGCGGCGGCAGCGGCCAGTAGCGAGGGAGGGACGGACTGAGTGGGAGGGAGGGACGGAGAGAGGGAGTGGGAGGGAGGGAGGGAGGGACTGAGAGGGGGAGGGACTGGGAGGGGGGGAGGGACTGAGGGAGAGGGAGGAGTGGGTGAGTGTGTGGGAGGGAGGTAGGTAGGGGGTGGGGAAGAGTGAGGGGAGAGGGAGAATGAGGGAGAGGTGAGAGACAGGGATGTGAGTAAGTGGAAGGGTAAGAAGTTGTGGAGCAGAGAAAAAGGGAGTGGAGGAGGGCTGAGGGGGAGGGGATGGGATTGAGAGAGGGTGGGGAGTGACTGAGGGAAGGGGAGGGAGGTAAGAGTGAGGGGAAGAAGGCAGTGGGAGACAGAGGGTGAGTAAGACGGAGTGGAGGAAAGGGGAGGAGTGAACGAGGGGAAGGGGGAGAGAGGGAGAAAAAGTGTAGAAGGGTGCTGTGTTAGAAAATGGACTGAAAACAAAATGTAATGTAGCCCGTTTTAACGGGCTTAACGGCTTGTATATCTATAAATTGTACCAATTAAAACATCATTTGTTGATCATGGAGAAGTATATTTGCAAATTTGGAGATTTTCAATTGAAGAGATCTTTTCTTAATATCTGATCACAGTATATCCAGTCCTTGCCTCATACAATGCAAAGCCCGATCATTAATGACCTGCAATCAGGCACTGGATTGTTGGGTCCCCTTCCTTATTTATATGAACTTTTTCATTTAGGACCAGATTTGGGGGGGGGGGGGGGCTAGGCAGGTGGGTGTTTCCTCTTTGTGCTTTTCTGTGTTTGTTGTAGATTGCTCTGTTAACAAATTTACCAAATACATTTATTACAAAAAACACTTAAGAGATTGGTAAGGCAAGACATTAGGTTCATCCATCTATAGTTTTTCTGGAGCAGCCTGTATGTAGGTTGAAGGATAAAGAAATAACACAAGGTCTCAGAACCAGGGTGAAGTGCAGGATTTTGCACAGAGCTGGAGGGTTAATGTGCTTTTGTTTGTTTCCCCATCCTGTGCAGAGTCGGGAAGTCATCGCTAATGAACCAATATGTCAATCATCGCTTCACCAACCACTACCGGGCCACTATTGGAGCAGATTTTCTCACCATGGAGGTTCAGGTCGACAACAAAGCCATCACAGTTCAGGTATATGCACAGGCAGCAGCTGGCTGGTAAGAGAAGCAGTGAGAGCCAAGCGACGCCAGTGGCCACTGAAGCAATCTGTTAGTGCAGGGTTTATTATATTACAGAATTTTGAAACTGGTGCTGAAAAAAACCCCCCAAAACAGCCACATTCACTCAACTGCAGCCAGGTACCCTAACTCTGTTCTCTCTCATTTACTAGTTAAAGCTTTCCCTCACACCCACCAGGATTCCTGTGCAACAGTAAATGGCTGATGAGGTGTAGTCTGGTCTTATAGAAACAGTCAGGCAAGACCGCTGCTACTGCTCTGGTCCTCTCCAGGGGAAGCAGTCATTTTGCACTTTCTACTATATTGTAACTCTACAGTAATGAAGTGTGCCAATGATATTTAACCAGCAAACTGAGTAAACGTAAGCCTGAGGTCACAGGCATTTTTTTGTTTGTTTGTTTGGTTTTTTTTTAATCACCAGAGAGACTAAGAGAGGTACAGAGCACAACTTCCGTAGATGAGTGGTCTCACATAGTGGGTGATGTCATTGCTTGGCAATGACATCATCCACTATGGAAAGTGTCAGATCATTAGCTAGAAGCCTTGAAGATATGTGCAATAGTACTGCTGTGGGAATTCTATGCATAATATTTTTAAATTTTGCAAAATTCTGCATGTTATATTTATCAAAATAATTGACTCATCACTAGGAGTAGTAAATTATATTAAATTTCAAAACAAAGATTCTATCTCAATTTTGCAGAATGTTTGGTTATTTGGTACAGAACTCTCTCTCAGAACAGTAATACTGTACCATATCTAGGTCTTCTGTATTTTGGGGATTTTACTGTAGCCATCCACAGAGTCTAAAGGGAGTACAGATTTGCAGGCAACGGCAACTTATAGAAACATAGAAATGACGGCAGAAGAAGACCAAATGGCCCATCCAGTCTGCCCAGCAAGCTTCACATTTTTTTCTCATACTTATCTGTTTCTCTTAGCTCTTTGGTTCTATTTCCCTTCCACCCCTTGCAACAATTTAGCAAAATCTGTAGTTCTGGTTACAAATGTCAGCAGTTGAAAAAAAAATCATGTTACAAACAATCCTCTTGGGTTCTGTTGATGGCCAAATGAAAATCCTTGAAATCTAGAAGCCCTAATGTGAAGGCAGTAGCCCACACTCCCTTCTAAACATTCTCTCTCCTCATCCCCTCCATGCCCAGCTTGTCCCTTCAAACATTGTCTCCACCTCCTCCAACTCTTCTCAACACTTTTTTTCTCCCCTAGTTTGTCCCTTCCAACATTTCCTCCCCTTTCTCTCCCCTCACCCAAGTCAGCCTCCAGTCTCTCTTCCCCACTTTTCCCAGATGTCAGCCTCCACCAGCCAAGGCCTGGTCTCCTGAGAACAGCACGGGCGTTCAGGCACTGCGCTTCTCACACTGTGAAAGTCCAGCGCTGCAGGGAGATGACGGCAGCGGCTGCTCCTCCCCTTTGTGAGCAGCTCACTCTGGCGCGTCCTTCTCTTGCTGGCTCGCAGAGCAAATTCTGCACACAGTTAAGTAAATTTTGCTCCGGGGGTGAGGGAATTCTGCATTGCGCAAATGCACAGAATTCCGGCAGGAGTACAGTAGGTATCGCACTGAGCAGCCCTCAGCAAAGCCCCTTCAGTCTTTTTTTTTTTTTGCCCCCAGTCATGGAACAGGCAGCAGTGATCATCATCAGCTTCTCATGTCATGCAAGTTTCCCTCACATTTTCTCTTATATTTTTCTTAGTTAAAAAAAAATTCTGAAGAAAACTTTCTAAAAAAAAACAAACAAACAAAAACTTATTTTAATTGGGCAAGAGACTTATTTTTTTTTTTCCCCTCTAACTGAGGCCAAGCAAAAGGCTTCAGGTTTTTTTAAGGTGCTCAGCCTGTAAATTAAAAAATGCCCCTCACAAGCATATGCAGTATATTCGTTGCCTAGGAATGGGCCGTGATCCTGCGGGTTGTTCAGTATACTCACGCAGACCTCTCTGATCTGTTGAACAGTGAAGGGTTGCCTGCAGTAACTGCTTTCGCACCATACTGGAACTGTTTTTGCTACCTTTTGTTGAATCCCAAGTACTCGGGTATGCAGAGGCCAGTGGTGTGTCTAGGGTGGCAACAGGAGATTAAGCCAAAGTGACCTTTATATATCTCACACCCCCTTCCATTAAACTGGAAATAAAAACTACAATAAGAAAAAGTCCCAAGGTTCTTCTATACAATTAAAAAAAAAAAACCAAAACAAAAAAAAACAAACTAGCCAGTTCCCTGTATGTACCTGGATCAGTCCAGACCATGGGTTAAGCCCCGTTCCAGCAGGTGGAGACAGACCAGAGTTCTGAGGCTGCCCATATAAGGACGGAACCCACCCAGGAACCCTCAGTATTCATCTGTCTCCAGCAGTTGGAACAGCTCACCCTTGGTTCCCTGTTTAACTTGCCTTCTGGGTTCTTTCTTCTTTAAGGGCAAGCTCACGCAAGTACCTTTATAATTTGCTTTCTTTTAAAAAATAAATAAATAACTTCAAAAGTGAATTTTTTTCTCTATTTGTTCTGTGTGTTAGGGTAGACACTTTTGTCTCCCTCGCTCTTGGGGTTCCTAGGGGGGCTTTGCCCCTTGATATTTATGAGCCTGTGTGGGTGATACTGGTGGTGCCAGTCCCTCTCCCCACTTACCTGCTGCTGTACCCCGAGATGCCCATTCCTCTGTTGTGCTTTCAGGGACGAGTTTCATTCCCCTGACTCTGTTTCAAAATAAATTATCTCCTTCTTTAAATTTCAGAGACCTTTTTTCCTATACTGTTTTGTTTATTAAAAAAAAAACAAAACAGTTAATTGCAGCAGTTTTTATTTTTGTGAGGAGAGAGCGGGGCTCCCAGCTCAGCTGTTTGTAATTACTTCGCAGCTCCCTCCTCATGCTGCGGCCACTTTGTTGTGTTGCCTGTGGAGAGTCGGCCTCCCGACTCTCCCGCGAAGGTGTTTGTTCCAGGTGCCTTTCTGGGGGTGAAGGCTCCTCTTTTTTGATTCGCCATCAATTCAACCCCGGGGAAGGACTCCCCGACGTGCTGCCAAGCCGTTTCAGTCCCGGGACTGTGCGGCTGCGGTGGCCATTTTGAATTTTTCTGATCCTTCTCTTTCTGCTTCTCTGGGGGAAGGAGACTCAATTCCTTCACATTTTCCCCCCAATTTGAGCCCGGTTCGCTCCCGGGATGCTGGCTCTGAACCCCCCTCACCTCACCCCCCCCCCCCCCGGCAAAAAATTCAGCCCGGGCCCGTTTTTCTTCAGAATTTGTTCTCTTAATGCATGAGTCTTATCTGGCCAGTCTGCAAAGGGAGGTGGACCCCCTCCTGTTGTTCCCCCCCCCCCACTCCAATCCCTCCTAATATTCCTAGGCCTTCCCCCAAGGTTGGTTCAGACCCTCAGGCCCTGTTAGGGTTCGCTTAGTCCCTGGAGCCCCCCCTCCCGCGGCTGATGTTGGGGATGATTTCACTTTTGTAAACCGTTATGATGGCTCAACCGAATAACGGTATATAAAACTCATCAAAAATAAAATAAATAAATGATGAGGATGATTCCACTCCCCCCCCCCCTTAGAGGGTGATGATCCGCGTGTTCTCCGTTTATTTCGGCGGGAAGAGTTGGAGCCTCTTATTCCCTTCGTTCTTCAAGAACTGGGAATTGATGCCCCCCCCCCCAGATGATTCTGTGGCTGCAGCGATGACGCCAAACGCGGACCCGGTCCTGGCGGGACTTAGGGCCTTACCGCATACTTTCCCTTTTCATCCTATGCATTGCTTGCACCTCCTCAAGGAATGGGAATCTCCGGAGACGGGTCTCCACGTTGGGAGAGCTATGGATAAACTATACCCGCTCCCTGAGGACTGCCTGGACATGTTAAAAATTCCCAAAGTGGATTCTTCTGTCACCGCGGTGACAAAGCACACTACCATCCCGGTGGTGGGTGCCACAGCATTACGGGATGTACAGGACCGTAAACTTGAATTTTACTTAAAACGTATTTTTGAAGTCTTAGCTCTTGGTGTCCGGGCGACAATTTGCAGCAGTCTCATGCAGCGGGCAAGTCTTAGGTGGATGCAGCAGTTACTCAGCACCCAGGACCTCCCGTCTGCAGAGGCTGAGCAAGCTGAACGTTTGGAGGGTGCTATAGCCTATGGTGCGGATGCACTATATGATTTGCTTCGGGCTCAAGCTAAAGCTATGGTTTCTGCGGTATCTGCCAGACATCTTCTCTGGTTGCGCAATTGGTCTGCTGATGCTTCCTCTAAGGTTCGGTTGGGTAATCTTCCTTTTAAGGGTAAGTTGCTTTTTGGTGAGGACCTAGAACAGCTTATTCAGTCCTTGGGGGAAAACAAGGTTCATAAGCTGCCAGAGGAGCATCCCAAACAGTCAAAGTCTTTTTTTCCCAACTCTTTCTCCCTTTAGGGGGAATCGCCGTTATGTTAACAGAGCCCGTGGATCCTTTCCCAGGGGAGGGGTATCCAGGTCACAGTCTTGGTACCATTCCTTTCGTGGCAGTCAAGGTTTCCGAGATGGCGGTCAGCAGTCCACCACCTCTAAGTCAGCTTCCCAATGAGATTCGGCCGGTCCATTCCTCCATCCAAGAGCTGCAGTTCTTGACATATTAAATTAACACCCTTAGTCGAGTCAGCTGCGGAAATAATTTGTGGGGCTTAACATCTACGCTTTTATTTGCCACCACATTAAAATCACCACCCACTATCAATCTGTAGTCGGAGAATTCCAATAACAGATGCAATAGATTAGCAAAAAAACCCGGCGAATATACAAGCCCGGCGTAAACATTGCAAAAAACAATTTTTTGCTGGTATAACGTACCCGCCAGAAGGATGTAGCGCCCTTCATCATCCGGACAAGATCGTGTTAGCTGGAATGGCAGATTTCTATGTACAAGAATGGCAACCCCCCTCTTCCGCCTACTATAGGAAGAGTAGTAATATTGGCCCACCCAATCACGCTCCAATTTGGCATGCTCCGCATCTCCCAGATGAGTTTCCTGTAGGAATGCCACCTGCGCCTTCATGCGCTTAAACAACGCATTTAACTTGGTGCGTTTTATTGGGGAGTGGATTCCATCCACGTTCAAAGAAATCAGTTTAACCTGTGTCATGTGAAATCATGAAATTTATATGCAGGGCCCGGAGCCCCTTGGGGCTCCGAGAAACAAACCTCAAAGGGTCCCCGCGACCTCCCAGCCTAGGTCGTGGGGATTTAGGAAGCAGTAAATAACCGTAACAGATCCAGAAGATCCCCCCACCCCCCAACCCATTCACACCTACAGTCGCACACTCAACCCTACAGAGCCCCACCACAACTCCCAGGAGTATGAAGCCCCGACCTGCTTCTGCCTTTGTCGGGGGGTCCTTTACCCCCAGCCCCACTCCCCCAATCAATAAACAAACGGCCACCCCCTCACGGCAACCATATCTATTTAGAGATACCATGGCAGATTTGGGGTCCCAGCAAATCCCCTGGTGGGAAGCAAAGTAGATCGCCTAGATATGGTGCATAATCAAAGATAGCAACCAACTGCACTTCCATCAATCCAAAGCATCTAATAAGCATAGTCTAAGAGGTGCCAGTCCAGGGATGGGTGTAGAAGAGTCTCAGAGCCAAAAAATGATACCTCCCATGGTAGGAGAATAGCTCAGGTCAACAGCAACCTTTCTCTGTACAAAGATTCCTTTTCACTCTGCAGCAGCAGGCGGCAGGGAGGCAAGAAATCTGTCTGCCTCCATTTTGGAGGTAAGAAATAAGGTTTGGTTGTCATAATGAACTCTCAACTTCGCCGGGAACAGCAAGGCAAACCGTATGCCTTGCTTATGTAGCACCGTACAGGCAGGGGCTAGCAATTTCCTTTGTGCCGCTGTGCCAGCTGAAAAGTCATTAAAGAACAGCAACCTGTAGCCAGAGTGTTCCAGCTTCTCCTTCTGTCGATAGGCCCTTAGAAGTTGGGTTTTGTGGTCCCAGTTAAGTATCCTGGCCATGACTGGCCGTGGCCGGCCTTGCCTCTCGGGCCTACCTGATGTACCCTCTCACATTGGAGGCTTCCCTCTGCCAGCTCCAATCCAACTTGCCTGGGAAGCCAGTTCTCCACCAGGGTTCTGAGCTCATCTTCCTTAACTGCTTCGGGCAGTCCGATAATCTTTAGGTTATTTCTCCGGCCTCTGTCTTCCTGCTCCTCCACCTTTGCGAGCAATTCTCTCTGTCTGCCCTGCAGCTCTGCCACGTGGTGCTCCGAGGTTGCGAGTCAGTCCCCCAAGTCGGAGAGAGTATTTTCTGCCACATCAAGTCTCCTAGAATGCCCCTCCACAGCCGTCTTTGTGTCTTCTATTGCGGTTTGGAGCTTTATCACCCGGCTATCTAGAGCATCTGTTATGCGTTGAGAAATTTTTTGCAGTGCCTCCTCCGAAATGACAACCATTACAAGCTCTGCAGGAGAGGCCATCTCCGCCATTTTGACTGCCCGCAGTTGATGTGGTCGGCGCTCCGTTCTTCCACAGGTGCCAGTCTGGCGCATCCCGTGCCCGGCGGGACACAGCTATGAGTGCAGGAGCTCTTCCGTTTGACTGTCGGGGGACGAGGGGCTGAAATGAGCGGCAAAATTAGGTATTAGTTCGATTAATAGGGAGCAGGGCCGTGGAGCTCAATCCCCCTGCTTCCGTCTCTGGCTATGTCATCGCCGGAAGTCTGTCTGCATGTTTCTATTTATGCTTTATGGTCTCTTTATTCTTTGTTAGATGAGGGTTTGCACATGTGTGATTGCTGCATGTAGTTTCAGGGTAGGGCTCTATAGCAGCCTGGCTTGTTCCGTTTTCCTAATAGAAGTAGTAGAGTTTTAAGACCTGATGTAATATTTTCAGTGTTGCCTTTTCTTAGGTAAGGTGGTTACTGTTTGAGTGCTGGAAGTTGGTGCTGTTCTGGTATAGGAGGTTTATTATTTATATAGTTTATATTCAGAGAGAGTACTCTTATTTTTCCCTTGTCATTCTTAACAATAAAAGTAATAGGGGCTCTTTTTTTTTTCGCTATAGATTGTAATGAGCAGTGTGTCCCACTTGTGTGGACATCAGGTGTGTCACTATGGGGAAAAGGTTGAGAACCACTGTGTTAGAGAGTGTGTGAGTAAAGTATATGAGAGAGAGGATAAAGTCTGCTGTGCACAACTTCCAACTTTAGATTTCAGTCACGCTGCAATCCTAAAGTCCCAGGTGTGGAGAGTGGGGGATTTTTTAAAAATGTTATTGATGTTTGTGAAATTTTTAAACATTTATTAGTTTTTAATTAGTGCAATTTGTCAGCTGTTTTGAAAGGAAAATTAGTTTCTTACCTGATAATTTTCGTTCCTGTAGTACCAAGGATCAGTCCAGGACACCTGGGTTGTGACTCCGCACCAGTAGATGGAGACAGACTAAAACTTGTGGGCGGAGCCATATATGCCCCTGTGCCAGTCACAGCCCCTCAGTCATACGAATGTCAAAGTAGAAAAGCCATAATACAACATAGCTAACCATACAAACTCGTCAGGTAAACGAAAATAACTCCAACACCCCCACAGGAACCAGACTCTCCAAACCAAGAGAGCGAAGTACAAGGGGTCAGTGTACTGAAGACAACAATGAGCGGACTCTCCGTTATAACAGCGCAGCACTGCGGGCGGGATCCTGGACTGATCCTTGGTACTACAGGAACGAAAATTATCAGGTAAGAAACTAATTTTCCTTTCCCTGTACGTACCAGGATCAGTCCAGGACACCTGGGATGTACCAGAGCTAAATTACCGAGGGTGGGAAGCAGAGAGTCCCGCTCGGAGTACCCTCTCTCCAAAACCCCCGCAATCAGTAGCCCGAACATCCGATCGGCAATGTGTAATGAAGGTATGTAACGACTTCCAGGTAGCAGCCCTGCAAATCGCTTGAGGCGACACCTGTGAAAATTCCGCCCAAGACGCCACTTGAGACCGTGTCGAGTGAGCCCTGAGGCCCCCAGGAATAGGTTTTCCTCCCGCACAAGGTATGCCGAACCAATGGTTCCTTGTTTGCCAACAGACAATCGTCTTGCGGGATGCTGCGGCCCCTTTCTTTGGACCCGAAAAGGAAAACAAAAGATCTGCCATCGGTAGCGTGGAAGGGAACTCCGCACAACAAGTCCCTTGAAGTCCCTCGCTGGAGGATCAGAGGAGCTCCCGTCCGCAAAGCGGGCAGCCCCACTGACTGATGCCGATGAAAAGACGAAACGACCTGAAGGAGAAAGGTAGGGATCGGACACAAGAATACCCCCGAATCAGAAAGACACAAAACGGTACTCTACAGGAGAGAGCCTGCAACTCAGAAAAGCGCCGCGCCGAGGCAAGCGTCACCAAAATACCGTCGTCAAAGAGAGATCCGGAAGAGTTGTGCGCTTCAAGGGTGCAAACGGTGCCGAGCACCAGGTGGAAAGAACCGAATTGGAAAACGCAATGGCGGACGGAGAAGCTTGGCCCCCCAGAGAAAACGGGAAAACATCCGGACCCGCAAGCAACCAAGCGCGGACCCCCCGGGAACTGCATGCCAAGCCTTTGGCCAGACCAGCCTGGAGAAGCCAGAACATCAGATACCGAAGCGGCAGTGGAATCCACACCCCGCTACACGCACCTTACCGCAAAGACTACCCAGGCCCGGACGTACGCCAAGGATGGAGACTGCTGCCCGGAACCTCAGCAGCATAGCCACCAGCGCGGCAGAGTAACCTTCCCCGTTTAGCCGAGTCCTCTCAAAACGCCAGGCCGCGAGACAGAAGGGATTCTCATCCTCCCAACAGACGGGGCCCTGACGGAGGAGCCCCGCGAATCCCTGGAGACGGATGGGACGCATGGGAGCCGCCACCGACAAACTGAACAAGGTCCGCGGACCACGGACGGTGAGACCATGCCGGAGCCCCCATGATCACGTTGAACACGTTGAACGGGTGCAAATCTATGCGGCGCATAATCGTGCTGAACATCGGCCACAGAGGAAAGACGTACAGCTGGACATCCGTCGGTCAGGGAAGCACCAAGGCGTCGACTCCTTCTGCTGCTCTTCCTCGGCGCCGACTGAAGAATCGTGGAGCCTTCGCATTATGGCCTGTGGCCAACCAGTCCACGTGGCCTGTGGCCCTCCAGTCCATGTGGGGAATACTCCACGTCTTGCAGATGAGGCGAAACTTCGACCGCCAGCTCCCATGCCCCGGGATCCAGATGATGACGGCAGAAAATCCGCCTGGACGTTGTCGACCCCGATGATGTGAGAGGCTGCAATGTATGTGAAGCTGCAATGGACGTGAGATTTTGCTCCGACCAAGCCATCAAGAGCCGCGCCTCGTCTGCTACCTGTGGACTTCTCGTCCCTCCTTGGCGAGTGATGTAGGCCACTGCGGTTGCGTCGTCCGACAAAACACAGACTGCCCGTCCCCTCAGCAGAGGTAGGAACGATTGCAGTGCCAGACGGACCGCTCTGGTCTCCAGTCGGTTGGTAGCCCATCGGGCTTGAGACGCTGACCGTAGGCCTTGAACTGACGTCCCTAGGCAGACTGCTCCCCATCCGGAGAGACTGGCATCCGTGGGCACCACTGTCCGGTTGGGCAATAGGAGTGACCCTGGAGAGGTCAAAAGACTGGAATCGAGCCACCAGGACTGGCCGGATCTCGCCCGGCCTACGAGTGGAAATGGACGGTAGAATGCTTCCGAAACCGGCTGCCAGCGGGATGGTAAGGACGCCCGCAATGGCCGTAGATGAGCAAACGGCCAGTGGACCAACACGAGAGTGGAGGCCATAGTACCCAGGACCATGAAGTAATCGCCGACCCGCGGTAGCCGGAGCGACAGGAAGCGCCTCACTTGAGCCTGTAGTTTGCACTTTCCTTCCTGTGATAGGAACGCCCTGCCCCGTTTCATCGAATACGGCTCCAAGGCATTGCAGGGTCTGCGTGGATACCGGCGTGGGTACCAATGGACTTCTTGTTGAACTCGACTAGCCAGCCTAGAGACTGCAGGAGTTGTAGGCCCCTGGCCACTGACAGTCGACACTGATCCTCGGACTTCGCCCGAATCAACCAATCGTCCAGGTAAGGATGAACCAG
The DNA here is from genome assembly GCF_901001135.1 of Rhinatrema bivittatum. Taxonomy (NCBI): domain Eukaryota; kingdom Metazoa; phylum Chordata; class Amphibia; order Gymnophiona; family Rhinatrematidae; genus Rhinatrema; species Rhinatrema bivittatum. The sequence continues at coordinate 501,988,880 of NC_042615.1, read as the reverse complement.
AAATCCTCCCGGCGAAGTTGCGCCACCACCACGACCATCACCTTCGTGAAAGTACGAGGCGCCGTTGCGAGCCCCAAACGGGAGAGCCGTGAATTGATCCTTAGGCATCGCTGAAGAGAAGGTGGAATGCCTACGTGAAGGTACGCCTCCGTGGAACCTAGTGAGGCTAGGAACCCTCCTGGACGCACCGAGGCGATCACCGACCGAATAGTCTCCATTTGGAAGTGAGGCACCCACAGGCATCTATTCACCCCTGTTATATCCAGGATTGGTCTTGAAGTGCCGTCGTTCTTTGGAACAATGAAGCAAATAGAGTGACGTCCTTCGCCGTGCGGACTGATCGGAACGGAGGAAATGGCTCCCAAATGTTCCATGCCCCGGATGGTGATTAGCACTGCTGCCTTCGCTTCGGGAGCCTTGCACGGCGAGACCAGGAATTAGTGTGCTGGGGAACGAACAAAATCTAATGCGTAGCCGTGCTTCATCACGTTGCGGACCCCCTGGCCCGATGGTATCCAGGCCCCCTCGCTGATGGGGCTCCACCCTGTCTATCGGAGCGTGTACCCCGAAAAGACTGCTGCCATTGATGGTTACGGGAAGAAGCCGACCTATAAGAAGAACCGGTAGACCTGTGATGACGCGACTTCCTGGGCCCTCGGAACCGGGATCTGGGCGAGCAGACGGAGCGCGCCCTGAATCTGTCCTCGGGCAGCTGCTGTGAACGAACCATCTGCAGCCAGGTTGCGCAGCCACAGCAGCAACGCGCCGAAACAGCCGCCACCCCGGACCTAGCGGACGTACGCAGCAAATCGTGGAGAGTATCTGCCCCATACGCTATTGCTGCCTCCAACCTATCTGCCTGTGATGCCTCTTCCGCCGACAGACCTGCATTCGCCTGAAGAATAAGGGCCCAGCGCAGACTCGCTCACATAGCGAAGTTGGTACAGAAAGCAGCCCGCACACCCAGGGCAGTCACCTCAAAATCTTCTTGAGTTACACGTCCAGCTTCCTATCCTGTATATCCCGGAGAGCCGTGGCTCCCGTAACCGGAATGGCCGACCTCTTCGTCACCGCAGAGACTGCGGAATCCACCTTGGGCCGGCGAAGGAGTGCCAGCACATCCTCCGGTAGCGGGTAAATCTTGTCTATGGCCGTACCGACCTTAAAGGCGTATCCCATTCATTGAACAGGAAAACTGTCGATGAAAATTGAAAAGGAAAATCCTACTGTCGGCCCCGAGAGACCTATGCTCCTCTTCCTTGGAGAGCATTGGATCCAGGATTGCCTCATGGCAGATCCATGTTTGTCTCTCGACGGGCCCCCCCCCAGCTGAGCCTCCATTGCCAGTTCCTGAAGCATTGCTGGAGTTAGTAGGTACAGTTCCTCCCTGCGAAAATAGTCGTACCACCTGGGGGACATCCCCTTCTATGGCGAGTGCTCCTTTGCCCGCACTGGGCTGGGCAGGACCGTCCGCAGCCGAGGACCGTCCGCAGCCGCCTCCCCGGCCCCCATCAGGGACTCCTCTGGAGACTCTGAGTCAACTGCCGATGAAGAATCCGTCTCAGACTCCTGAGGTACGCCACGCGGCGGACGCTTCCCCCGCGAGGGCTCCCGAGAGCCCCACGCAACATCCATAGTGTTCTAGCCTTCGGAACAGACCTGCGGGTGGCCCCCCCCCCCCCGCGCGACGCCCCTCCGGCAGCGCTAAATATGCTTATATTTAAAAAACCCTGCACAACAGAAGCGCAAAAAAAAAAAAAGATAAAAATCTGAAGAACCATCCGCGGGAGTCAACGGGGAACGAGGCCCCTCCGTGGGGACCCCCCCCCGCCGGATCCCGCTGCAGGGAAAGCGCGGGGGGCAGGGCTGTATCCCCTGTTGTGAACCGAGCGATTTCGCGGCCGGAACTAAAATGGCCGCCACGCGCGCACAGTGCAGGAGAAAAACAAACATCTTGGGGCCGAACAGTCGAGCCCCCCCGCGCAGCGGCGATTGCGCGGTTCTGGACTGGGCCCCCCGAGGCGCTCCGGACACTCCCTCTCTGCCCGTGCGACCGTAGCTGCAGAGGCCCTGCCACGAAAAGCGTGCGCGAGCCGAGCCGCAGGCCCGGCAGGCCGACCCTCGTGGCCTGCCGGCGAGCGCGACGAAAAAACGGGCGGGAAACGCGGCGAAATGTGAAGTAAAAGTAAGAATTCAAAATCGGCGACCTCCCTCCTGCTACCGGCGCCCCCCCTCAAAACGGAGCGAAGACGCGAGGGAACGGAGAGCCGCACAACGAAACAAAAACCCTTTTTTTTTTTTTTTTTAAACAAAGCTTGCAGCTGTCCTTGGTTCTGGAGCCCTTTTCCTGCAGGGGTGAGTGAACCGGGCTCCCCGGTGTCACCCCTGACGCTGCCACTAGCTCAGCCGGGTCCTCAACCCTGGCAGCGGCCTCAACCGGGGGAGGGTAGTCCCCTCAGGACCTCTCAACCCCCCCGGGAGGCAGGGCACCCGGGACTAAAATTAAAAACAAAACCCAATTTGCCACGAATACCTCGCAAAAACAGTCAGGCCTAACAAAATTAGCCCCTAAAAACCAAAACTGACTAACCACCAAAATCAGGTCAGGCAGGGCTGTGACTGGACCTGCACCATCTACTGGAGACAGAGTAAGACTGAGGGGCTGTGACTGGCACAGGGGCATATATGGCTCCGCCCACAAGTTTTAGTCTGTCTCCATCTACTGGTGCGGAGTCACAACCCAGGTGTCCTGGACTGATCCTGGTACGTACAGGGAAATACAAATATAATAACAAAACTATACTAAAAAGTATGTTTTTATTTTATTATTATTGTATGAGGAATTGTAATGTTTCTGTTTTTCTATTGTATGTGCATTGCATACAGAATCGGGCTTCTTGCAGTTTCCAGTTCAGTTTTTGTCTGCTTGTTTCTATTTATACTTTGATATCTTTATTCTGTATTTGGTGAGGGAGTGTCTGTGTTCTGCATGTAAGGTATTCTGTTAAAGTATTTTCTGTATAGAGGTCTATAGCATCTTGTCTTATTTTGTTTTCCTAATACAAAGTACAACATTTGATTTGACATACCATAAGGTTTGAGTTAACTTAGTGTACCATGAAATAAAATAGGTTGAGATGCACCATTACTTCTTCTGTTTTCAGCTAGTCAGTATTAATTTCATTGTTAGTGGTGCCCCCCAGGTAGGACATTAACAGTGCCTAGGGGTGACAAAAACCTAAATCCATCTGTCTACACCCGCACTCCTGGTGCCTTCAAGGTAGGGTTCTTGGTAAGCCTCTTTTCCAGGGTGGCCCTAGCATGGCTAATGTCCCTGCTAGATCACGATGACCCTGTCCTGAGTCTGGATCTATTTATTTAAAAAATCTTCTAGACCGCAACTTCCTATTATCTTTTCAGTGTGGTTTATAATATACACTCATAAAATAACATCTGTAAAACATAATATTAAACACACAAACAAATGTATATAATTCATCTAAAAACCTGCTAAAAAAAACAATGTTTAGATTTTTCTAAACATTTTTATATCTTGCTGCTCCCGAAGCCCTGCTGGCAGCTTATTCCATTCAGCAGTTACTGATGAGAGAACCCATGCTCTTTATGAACTCATTTGAATTTGGCAGGAGAGATAGCCAGCAAGTGGGCACCTTCTGATCTTAAGGCCTGTTTCGGAAAATACCAGTCACTAAAACTTCTTAACACACAAGTTTGAACAACATGTTCAACAACCTAAATCTTACCTTCCACTTAATTGGTAACCAGTGAAGTTTTTGCAGAATCGGAGCGACATGCTCTCTTCTCGAGAGACCAGTCAGAACTCAAATGGTGGCATTCTGAACAAGTTGCAGCACTGGAGTTAATTTCTCAGGTAATCCCACATACAGTACGTCACAGTAATCTAAATGACTTAACACTAGAGCCTGTATTACTGAGCAGAACAGATCAAGAGATAACAAAGACCTCAAAAGGTCTAATCATTTTAAGTTTATAGAAAGCCACTTTTGATACATGATGAATTTGCTGCTTCATAGTCAACTGAGAGTCCAAAAAGACTCCTAGATTTTTCACTTCAGTTTGTATGGGAATAGGTAATATATCAACCAAGAATATTTTTTCTGGGACCTCATTTTCAAAACCCTTTCCCACGTAAAGAATTGAGGGTTTGTTTTTTTTTTAATATAACAAATGATTTGTCAGCCATAATCTTACTTTTCTAATTAGATCACTTGTAATTCAGACTCTGGATGCTCCCATTGTGGCCATATGGTAAGAAAAATTGAACGTCATCTGTGTACGTAAAAAAAATTTTACATTTAAAAAAATATAGTAAGGACGCCTAAGGGGGGGGAGAGAGATTATATTAAAAAGTACTGAGGAAAGTGCTGACCCTTGTAGCACACCCCATCGAATGTGATGCCATGCAGAATGCTGGGCCCCTATCTGTACCCTCTGCGTCCGGTCAGTTAAATATGAATGAAACCAATTTAGAACCGAGCCTCCCACACCATACTTAGAAAGCAAATCAGTAACTGTACCAAACGCTGCAGACAGATCTAAGTGAATTAATATGCCTGTACATCCCTAATCCAGACTATACAGTAGGATGTCTGTCAAGCTCAAAAGAAGGGTGCTCCATGTTATGAAACTTACGAAATTCAAATTGATTGGGTTTTAATAACTGACTCACGTGTACAAAGTACTGAAGCTATTTGAAAACTATCTTTTCTAGTATTTTTGCTATTGTTGGCAAGTTTGAAAATGGATGATAGTTTGATGATTCCTTTATAGCTGCTCTGACCCTGGCATTTGGCAAACAAGATTGAGCACATCAGACAGAAAGCCAGATGCTGAGACTCCAGCAGGGGTGAAGATCTGTCACTCATTATGCTACTGCTACTGAGTTCCAGCAACTGGTTGCTGACATGGACTTGAATAAGACTACCCCTTCAAGCATATTTTCATTGGGGCCCTATATATTAAGGATGAATTAGCCCATGTAGATCTTCTGGCTAACCTAGAATTCTGCTTACTTTGAGCACTAGGATTGAGAGATGGTTGGGGAATGTCAGAGAAAGGGCTGGGGTTGTCTAGCACCAGGAGTTCAGTCATTCCCATCTCTCCCCTGTTCAAGGAGCTATGATGGTTGAAGGTGTAAGGCTCTGCTTGTCACCTGAAGAGCAGGAAAGGTGCAGATGAGAGGGGTTGAGCTTGTATTGTGGCCTCCTGGACTATTTCCAGGAAAATTGTGACAATCTGACCCAGGACCAGGAACTGCTCCTGACAGTGAAAGGCGAGGCCTCAACCCAAGCAGAAGGAGGGGTCAAGTTACAACTACCCCTCTAACCTTGACCACCCACTTTGCAACTGATAGCGGTTTTCCTAGGAAGACAAGTAGTTGTCCATCTCAGCTATGATTAATTCTGGCATTTCAATCTGCTTGGTCCTTGCCTTTGCTCAACAGCACCAGGTCTCCACCTACAAAAAAGAGGGTAGAGGTTCTAGTCGAGACCATTAACAACTCCCCTATGCCGTCAGGCCCAGTGGTGTCAGAGATGGAGATCCTAGTCTTGACCAAGATACATTACCATCAAGAGCTTATCTGGTTTGATTTCAGCACATGTAGTATAAAGCTCATACTTCTTATGACTCCTCTGCCTATTTTGTCAATTCTTAAATTCAAATGATTTAAAAACTCTAACACACTCACTTATACTTAATTAGACTTCTGCTATACCCTTCTGCATAGTCTCCCTTCTCAAACAAAAAGGCTCAACTAGTACAAATCACAGCAGCAAAGTTTAATTTTTGGAAAGAGTACGATCACATCATCCCTCTGTTATAAGACTTACACTGGTTACCAGTCTCTTTACACATACAATTTAAGATAAGATGTCTTGCCTTTAAGGCTCTCAGATAGGGCTTCGCCCCCCCCTCCCCCCCCTTTTCAATCTTATTATTTCCCATCACCCAGATCACCTTCTACGCTCAATACAGCAGGAGTTATTGGTTCTTCCAGCACCCAGGGATATAAGATTAGAATGTACCTGTGCAAATAGCTTTTCTTATCTCGCATCAAGTCTCTGCAGTTCCTTCCAACTAGCTATGTGTCTAGAAAAAGAATACCTCAAATTCAAGAAGGCTTTAAAGACCTTTCTTTTTACAAAAGTCTACCCAGTCTATTAATTTCCTAAATTAGCATCACTAAGCTGGTGAACCTTACATCAGCAGCTATATTTTGTAATTTAGAGTCCTTGCAGGCAATCTTTTTTTTTTACTTTTTCTTACCATGATAGAGATTATCTTTAGTTTATATTTCATTGTGTTTGATTGTGCCTTGTTACAATATCTTTTTATTATTGATTTTGTTTATATGATACTGTTATGTTAGGCTGGTTTTTTTTTTTTTGTTTATCATTATCCCTTATTACTGTGTTTATTATTGATTTTATAATTTTTATTAGACACTGTTTATATTAGGCCTTGTCACCACAAAGAAGCACAACTTCCCCTGCCAACTAATAGTCAACTAGTCAAAGAACAGGGGAAAACTATCATCTGGTATCATTGCTTGTGCAATCCAGCCATAACACAGGCTAAAGCACATGGTGGCACTTGTGTTGTGGCAGGACTGCATACGCTAGGACACCAGAAAGACTTTAATATGATAGTTTCCCTGTTCTTTGGTTATATTAGGCCTTGCCAAGAGTGAGGTTATATTAGCTTTTCATTGTAGGTTAATTGTACATTGCATTGATTTACAATTGTAAGACACTGCGATTAATCATGAAAATAATTAATCTTATTTAGGCTCCACACTTTCCTATTTTAGGATTACTGTGGTTAGAACAACATGAGCCCCATGTCTTATGGAGGACCCAATAACTCATTTTTCCTCAAGGTACTGCCTACAAAATTGCATTCCTAACACTGAGCTCTAGGAGGCAGACTCTGAGGAAAGCCCCTTGGCGAATTATGAATGATCTACAGTTGATGAAAAGCAGGACTTCTTGCTCAAGAAATACTGAGAATATCAGGATGTATGATAAGGGGGTGGCTGATGTTTTGCTACCATATAGTTCATATGACTGACCTGTAGCCTGAGGCTGAAGTTCCATTGGAGTGAATCGATTCCTTATCTGAGCTGGAACTCCAAACCTTGCTGGATTATCTACTAAACAATTTGAGAAAGAAGTTTGTTAAATCCTCAACTTTGCCGGCAGGCGCTCCCATCTTTTTCATGCCAAAAAGGTTGGGTCTCTGTGCCCCATATTGATTATTGGGCATTGAATGATATAATCCAGAATCATTATCTGCTCCCTTTTGATAACTGATTTCCTACATCAAATAGTTTGATCTGGTCCTAATGAAAACGCTTCCTGTCCACAGGAATAATAAAGCCCCATTCTTTCCTCCTGAGCCAAGACAAATTAAGTTCCTTGTGAGTACTATGAGTGCCATTGGCACAAAACATGAGCTGCTAACAATCTGGCACTTTATAATCATGCATTTGATAGATATAGAGAATCAATCATACAGGTAAAAAAGAATCTTATTTCCAAAAGAATACAAGCTGCTAGAAACAATACCTATGAACTCTTCCTCATTGTCTCACAATTAACAAACCACTCTCAAGGTGCTGTAAAACAACCACTCTGTTCTTAAACCAACCACACCCTGACATTTGCTAACTTTTTTCAAAATAAAATTGTTGATGTCTGCATTAAGTTTTCAGCTAACTCTGATAAATTTCCTTCCCATTGATTGTGAATTAAAATGGGACCAGTTGAATTTAACTTCAGAGGTAGAGATCTCACACACTAGGTTAATGTATACATGGACCTGCTCGTTGAATGTTTGTGAAACAGTGGTGTTGAAGGTCTTAGTAGATATTAGTTGCCCTTTGGTAAAGACGACATTAACTGAAGGTTACCTATCACCTCCCCTTAAACAAGCATCAATTCATCCAATATTTGATCACAAAGACCCTTTCGATTTCTACCCAATATCATCTTTTCCAGCTATAGGAAAAGCAATCGAATTGTCATGCAAAAAAGATTCAGCAACTTCTGGATGATAGGTGTCCTAGATAATCACCAATTTGGTTTTCGTCCCAAGCACAGTACCAAGACTTTGATTTTTATCTAGTCTTACTATTATCAGATGAGGTTTTACAATGCTGTGAAGGTCATGTAGTGCTATAGAAATGTTTAATAGCAGTAATAGGTTTTGACGCTGTAACCAACTACCTATTGGTGTTTCTTGATATCTCTGCAGCCTTCGACACCCTGAATCACAACATTCTGTTGCTTCAATTATCCAAGATGGGTATTTCTGGGACTTTCTGGAACTGGTTTCAGACCTGTTTGTCCAGTCTCTCTCAAGTTCGATGTGGCTTCCGCTTGGTATCCTTGGCAACTGGTGTACCCCAGAGATCCATACTGTTGGTCTTCCTCTTCAATAATTTACATCAGTCCTCTGTCAGCTCCTAGCAAGGCCTAGGTCTGCGTTACAGGCTATATGCTTTATATTTATTTTTCTTTCCCATCACATCAACAATATCAAATGCCCTAGCCACCCCTTACAATCTATCTGAATGCTATTAAATGCTGGCTAAAAAGTAATACATACTTCTTGAATATTGCCTAGGCTAAAGTTGTTATTATCCTGAATGTTTCTTCCATCTAATCCCCCCTTTGACTCCCAATTAGATAAATGTACTATTCCAGCTGCGAGCCAGGTTAGAAGTCTCTGAATCATGTTCGAATCAGACTGGTCCTTCCATACTCAAATTAAACCTGTTGTGTTAAAAAAAAATAGAGTCTTAAGATTGTTGCATAATCTGAAGTCCTACTTAAGCTTTACTGATTTTCGCACCGTTACAATCACTAGTTTCAGCACTTGGATTTTGACCTGAAGAGGAGTATTAGCTCTCAAAAACTAATCAAAAAATATATTATGTTAGTCCAATAAAAAGGTATCACTTTTTTTTATTTCAACAAATCTTAATTCCTGCAGTTTTGTTTATCTTGGTCTTCCTATCTTGGCTCTGAAAGCTTTACAGATGATTCAAAATTTGGCCACATGGTACAGACCGCAATGAACATATTTTGTTCTACAGTCCCTCCCACTGGGTACCAGTCCTGCGAAGAATAAGGTTCAAAATCCTCATCTTAAAACAAAACGTGCTCCGTACCGACACACCAACTGTGCATTAGTTTTACTTTTGAAATCTATGGACCAACCAGAAAAGTAAGGTCTGTTGGCTGCTGTCTCCTTGACTTCTCATTTACACGGTGAGGCCGGCTCACAGAATTCTGTGTGAAAAAGAGTTTTGCAGTAGCTGCTCTTCTACTCTGGAATTGTTTACGTGAACAGCTTTGAAAGGAGCCATGTTTTTTACCACTTTCAAGAAACAACTGAAACCACTTTTTTTTTTTTTAATGGAAGCCTTTCAGTTTTAATTAGTGGCTTCCATGATCTGGATTTTATGGCTTTGGAGCCCTGCAGTTTTCAGTTATTTTTGTACAGCAGTTCAATAAGATAAAGAGGTCCAGCTATAAATCTATTACCAACAGCAGCAGATCTCTAATTGTCTTTTGTATAATTTTATGAAAATTGTTTAAAATACTGGATCATTCAGCAAATACATATTTTAAATACATACATATAAAATTCCTGGAATGCCTTCAGTATACCCAGGTTTTCACTAAACTCCATCTTTTTGGGGGAAGGGCGGGGGGCTACAACCTTATTTAAATTTGCAAGGGAAACCAATGGAAGATAGCCCCTCACATCCATTACAGCCACTTTGAATACTTGGTGATGATGTTTGGATTTTGCAATGTGTCCATCACATTTCAAAATCTAGTCAGAGGTGCCTCAGGATGCAGCCATCTATTTGGATATCATCCTAATTTTCTCAGATGACCCGGCCCAGCTTGACCAGCAAGTTAGTCAGGTATTGGACCACCTGAGGGAAAATAGGCTATATGCCAGACTCAAAAAATGTAAATTTGACAGACCAGCCATAAAGTTTTTGGGATACATAATTTCACTGGAGGGCTTACATAAGGAGCCTCCACAAGGCCCACTGCTTTGCTGGACTAGTTGACTCCAAAAAAAAAAAAAAAATCAAGGCAATGCAGGGTTTCTTGGGGCTTGACCATCTTTACCAGTCACAGCAAAAGCCAGAAAGATGCTTGGGTGAATAATGAGAGGAATGGTCAGCAGAAAAAAAGGTGGTATTTTCCCTGTAAAAGACCTTGGCAAGACCACATTTGGAATACTATCTTCAGTTCTGGAGACCACACCTTCAAAAGGATATAAACTGAACAGAGTCAGTCGAGAAGCTGCTCTTCATTGTACAGCATATGGGACAGACCAATATCTAAACATGTATATCCTAGAGGAAAGGTGAGATAAGGGAGTATGATGAGACATTTAAATACCTCCAGGGAATAAAAGCATAGGAGGCTCTGGAACCAGGGTGTCATGGGATGAGTGTGAAAGGGGACAGACTGAGGAATAATCTAAGGAAGTATTTCTTTACAGAAAGGGTGGTAGATGCATGGAACAGCTTTCCAATCAAACTGGTGGAGACAACGGCAGTATCTGAATTCAAGAAAGCATGGGACAAGCACAGGGGATCTCTGAGGGATTGTTAAGGACTGTAGAGCTGAGCATTGTGCGGATGGGCAAACTAGATAGGCCATATGGTCTTTCCGCCGTTATGTTTCTGTTTTACACAGGAGTTTCTAAAATAGCTGTCCCATTGACAGAAATAGTGAAAAAGAAAACTCCCTTCAAGTGGGCTTTGCAGCAACCAGTCAGCCTTTTGCAGCTTCAGAAAGGCGTTCACCTCACCCCGAGCAGGGCTGCATTTGTTTGGTATAGATAGGCATATTGCCGCAGTGGCTCCTCTTTGAAGCTGTGCTGGCTCATGTCCCTAAAATAAAAAGCAAAGTCCACTTTGGCCTGGATATTTGATGCCTTCAAAATGTGGTGCCCTAGGCAATTGCCTCTGTCTAAATCCTGGCCTGGGCCCTGGTCAGAGCATTCTGACTTTAAACTCCCATTTATAATAGGGGATGATGCATCCAGAGGGATCTCCCCTCTCCCTCCTTGCTAAGATTTCATTAAAGTGCGCCCTTCCTCCCCACCCGTTTGGTACCTGCCTTGGGGCCCCCATTGTCCGTGCCAGGATAGTCTTCCATGCCGGGGTGGGGCACGTGAGCACAAGCTAATTCACTGCGCTGTGAGGATCATATTACTGGAACCAAGGTCTGCGGGGAGGAGGAGGTGGCAAGAGCTTGGAGGTTTGTCAGCTGTATGACATTGGCATTGAATCAGTGCCTAGGGGCAGTTTTGGACTAACTCCATCCCTGCTGGTGAGACCTTATTTGAAGCAGTGCACCTTCAAAAGGATGTAAACTGGATGGAATTGGTCTGGTGGGTGGCTACTAAGATAGTCAGTCAGTAGTCTTCCTTATAAAATGCACGGTGATAGACAGAGATCTAAATATGTATACCCTGGAGGAAAGGTGAGATACAATTAAGAAATTTAAATACCTCCAAGGAATAAATGTACAGGAAGCTGATCTTTTTCAACAGAAAGGAGGATCTGGCATGAGGAGTGATGGAATGAGAGAGAAGCACAGAAGATTTCTGAGGGAGAGGAAGGGACTATAAAGTTCAGCAGATAGACTGGATGGGCCCTATGGTTTGTATCTGCTGTCATGTTCTGTACTTGTTTTGTTCATCCATTGCCACTCTGCAGTAAGTGAATGACGAAATGAGGGGCAAGCGTTAAGCAATAAAAGGAGCTGGGAGTCATAGAGCAAAAAAACACAGGCATTACCTTTCTTCAGCAGAGTTAAATGACTTGTTTTCTCACCCCGGCAGATCTGGGATACAGCTGGCACCGAACGCTTCCAGTCACTGGGGACAGCACTATATAGAGGCTCTGACTGCTGCCTGCTGGTATTTGACATCACTTCACCAACCTCCTTCCAGGCCGTTGACTTCTGGAGGAAGGAGTTCCTTGTTCAAGCAGACCCCTCTGACCCAGACCATTTCCCCTTCGTGGTGGTGGCCAACAAGATGGACCTCACTGAGAGAAAGGTAGGTGGAGAATGATGAGTATGTAGGTGCAGACTGTATAATATGACCCCTAGAGTATATTATTGCCCTCTAATCTGATCTCATCCAGTGGTCCAAAGGCACACTGACATCACTAAAACTATTAAAATAGTCTCAAAGACTAAGAGGGATTGCCCTATCCACTCAACAATGGACAAATAGTCTTGAGAGAACAATTACTTTCAGATACTTCTTCAGCCTCTATAACATGCTGCCAGAAGTGTCCAATTGACTCCTCTCCCACCCTTGGAATGGTCACGATTTTCCACTATTGTTATCTCACTCTGTAGTTCAAAGATGGGAGGAAGAGGGACCTGTTGTCATCAGTGGAGAAACCATAGGTGGATAATGCAGAGGAGGATGCTTTTATATCTTTCAGGTGCCCCAGCAGCAGGTGCAGGACTGGTGCGAAGCATTCAACGCTCTGTACTTTGAGACCAGTGCCAAGGACATAGTAAATGTGGAAGAGGCTTTTCAAAGTGCTATAAGGCTGGCAATAAAAAATGTAAGCAGGCAAATCTGCTGAGGGTGAGAATTTAGAATACCGAGGCTGGGAACAAGGGCTTCCTGCACATGCCTAAGGAGTTCTGCATACCAACAAGTTTCATCCTAATGGGTTCTGAGTAGTGACAGGATATTCAGGAAGCAGTTGCTATTGGTGTAGCAGGCTTAGGAGATCAAAGTTTGATATTTTGACCTGTCTGCTGTCCAGGGGCGGATTGGCCTATCGGGGGATCGGACATCCCCCGCTGGGCCGGTCGCTCCAGTCATGTGGTCTGCCGTGCGCGGCTGTGACAGAGCCGCGCTTGGCAGACCACGTGATGTGTCCTGGGCGGCAAATACCCGGGCCGGTCGTCCTCTGGAAGCCGCCGCTGCTACTGCTGCTGTCCCTGCTCCAGGCCAGCAGAGGCTGAGGAAAAAGTCCCATTCATTGTATAAGAGTAAAACTTACTGGCTTGTGCCTCTCACCCAGCGAACTGGCATTGTCATGGCAGGGCTAGATATGAAGTGGAATAAAGTAAAGTTGCTTACCTGTAACTGGTGTTCTCTTTAGACAGCAGGATTAAGCAGCCCATATGTGGGTGACATCATCAAATCGCACCATCTACAGAGCTTCAGCTAATTGGCTAGAAGCCTAGAAGGCACTGCACCAAGCAATCATCAGCAAAGCCCCCTCACTCTATATCAAAGCTAACAACATGCACAAAAGAGAGGTGATTAAACTCTATGAGGTGGTGGAAGGGAACATCAGCCTGGTCATCTTGCTGTTCATAGAGAACACCAGTTATAGGTAAGCAACATTCTTTCTCCATGAATAAGCAGGATGAACAGTTCCACAGATAGGAACTCCCAAGCCAAGGGTTGTTCTGATGTCCCTTTCCATCTGCCCTGCACAAGACAAGCAATCATTTGGGCAATTGTTTAGTCATCAGTTTGAGAACTGATTGACCAAACCTATTGTTCTGACAGGACTCAGCCTTTAAGTGGTAATAGGGTGCAAACATGCACTGACCTCTACATGAGTACTTTTCAAACTTCTTGAAGAGAAATTGACCCATTATGATCTGATGAGCATGTATATAGCCCCTGCAATGAGAAGTCTTCTTTATGACAGCAGGTGCCTGTACATAGTCAGAGCTCCCCTTATGTTTGTGCTCAGGTCTTCCTAGTCTATTTGGATCATAAGAGACAGAGTTGTGGGGATTTTCTGATTTCCTTTGTCTTATCCAAATAGGACAAAGCTCTTTTGCAATCTAGTGTACATAGGACCACTAGTTCTGGCAACATATGCAGTGTAGGAAAGAAGAGGGATAAGCTGATTTCCTAATTGAAATGAAAGTTCAAGATTATCTTCAGCAAAAACTTAGGATTTGTATGCAAGACTTCCCAGTTGGGGAAGAACCTTTAAATGAAGGATAGATAGTGCATGGAGTTTACTAATCCTCCTCAGTGAAGGGACCACAATGAAGGAAACCACCTTATGGTTAGGTACTTTAATGAGGATGTGTCATATTGATTCAAATGGTGGATCCATTAGACATGCGAGACCACAGTGAGATCCTGTAATGTGGCAGGAGGCCTTAGTGGTGGCTTTAAAGTAAGAAGCCCTTTATGAAATGAAAGACCAAGGCACGATTGGCAACTAGATTCCCAAGCTCTTGGTCACAGTAGGGCTGATAGGCCATGGAGGTGAACTTTTATCAAGTTCATCTTGAGACATGAATTTGATAAGTGAAGTAAAGCAAATGTTGCTTGCCTGTAACAGGTGTTCTCACAGGACAGCAGGACATGGAGGAAGTTTTTAGACCTGATTCTGACAAGTGTCATAGATAGTCTAGAAACTTCGTGGTGGAACAGGTAAAGGGATCAAGGGATCGAGAAGAACACCATGACTTAAATCTGTTCCATTTGTAGAAGTAATACTTTCTCGTAGAAGGCTTCCGTGAAGCAATCAGGACATGGGAAATTGGGTGATATCACAGGATGGAGCCCAATCACGGAACACTTTTTTCAAAGTTTCTAGAACTTTAACTGGCATCTACTGGGCATGCCCAGCATGGCACTAAACCTGCAGCCAGCAGGGGTCCCTCTTCAGTCTTATTTAAAAGCTAAAGGCAGTGCCGAAAAATAAAATAATAAAACGAACCCAACACCACGGGGTGGCGGGCAGGTTTCATGAGGACTAACATCCTGCTGTCCTGTGAGAACACCTGTTACAGGTAAGCAACATTTGCTTTCTCACAGGACAAGCAGGATGGTAGTCCTCACATATGGGTGAGTACCGAGCTGAGGATGTCCGAGAAATGCACCAAATGTGTCTATTGCACATCTTTGGTACAAGGACTGGGGTAAAATATAGTAGAGGGCATCCTGAACCCTAACGGAGATGTGGAAAGGTGTTGGTATGTCAAGTTGTGAAGAGGTTGCACAAGACAGACTGGCCGAAGATGGAATCTTGTCTTCCGGCCTGGTCTAAGCAATAATGGGCTGTAAAGGTATGGAGAGAACTCCAGGTGGCAGCCCTGCAAATGTCAGGAAGTGGCACCAAGTGTAGGTGTGCTACTGAAGTCACCATGGCCCTCACAGAGTGTGCTTTAACACGGTCTTGAAGTGGAATGCCTGCTTGCTGATAGCAAAAAGATATGCTGTCTGCTAACTAGGAGGAGAGAGTCTGCTTACCATAGGCTGCCCCAATTTGATGGAATGGAAAGAGACAAACAATTGAGTGCTTTTCCTGTGGGCAGCTGTAAGGTCTAGATAGAACGCTAGAGCCCGTTTACAGTCAAGGGTATGCAGAGCCTGTTCTCCTGGTTTGGAGTGGGGCCTGGGAAAGAAGGTAGAAAGTATAATGTATTGATTAATGCAAAACTCCGATACTACCTTAGGTAAGAACTTAGGGTGAGTGCGGAGTACTGCCCGGTCCTGCAGAAGTTTAGTGTAAGACGGATAGATAACTAGGGCCTGTAACTCACGCTGCGAGCAGATGTTATTGCCAAAAGAAAAATCACTTTCCATGTGAGAAAGCAAAGATCACAGGATTGGAGAGGCTCGAATGGTGGTTTCATGAGCCGACCCAAAACCAGATTGAGGTCCCAAGAAGGGGCCGGAGGATGCAATGGAGGCTTGAGGTGAAGCAAGCCTTTCAGAAAACGTGTTACGAGGGGTTGTACCGAAATAGGAACGTCCCCGACACCTTTATGGAAGGCGGCCACCGCACTGACATGCATTCTGATGGAGGAAGTTTTTAGACCTGATTCTGACAAGTGCCATAGATAGTCTAGAAACTTCGTGGTGGAACAGGTAAAGGGATTGAGAAGAACACCATGACTTAAATCTGTTCCATTTGTAGAAGTAAGACTTTCTCGTGGAAGGCTTCCGTGAAGCAATCAGGACACGGGAAATTGGCTCCGAAAGGTTAAGTGGCTGAAGAATTAACCTTTCAACATCCAGGCCGTCAGGGACAAAGCTTGAAGACTGGGGTGGCGTAGGCACCCGTCGTTCTGAGTGATCAGAAGCGGGTCCATTCCCAAGGGAATGTGCCTGCTAATGGAGAGATCCTGAAGTATTGGAAACCACACTTGGCGAGGCCAGTGAGGTGCTATGAGGATCATGCATCCCTTGTCCTGACATAACTTCATGAGAGTCTTTGATAGAAGTGGAAGTGGAGGGAATGCATATAGGAGACCGGTTGCCCATGAGAGGGAGAACACATCTCTTGGCTGAGAGGGTTGGCTGCGAGTGAGAGAGCAAAAGTTCTCTACTTCGCGGTTTTGAGGTGACGCAAAGAGGTCTATGCGAGGATAACCCCAACATTGGAATATTGAGTCCGCTACTGTGGGGTTGAGGGACCACTCGTGTGGATGGAAAGCGCGACTTAGCTTGTCCGCCAACACATTGTCCACTCCTGGCAAGTAGGTGGCCTTGAGGTACATCGAATGGGAGAAGGCCTCTGCTCATATCTGTGCAGGTTCCTGACACAGTCAGTAGGATCCCGTCCCTCCCTGTTTGTTGATGTACCACATGGCCATCTGCTTGTCCATCTGAATCAGGATGACCTGATTGGAAAGGTGATCTTGAAACACCCTGAGAGCATATCTGATTGATTGCAGCTCCAGGAAATTGATTTGGTGTTTGGCTTCCTCTGGAGACCAAGTTCCTTGTGTCTGCAAATCGACGACATGGGCTCCCCAGCCGAGGTTGGAAGCATCGGTGGTGAGAATTATTTGAGGGTCTGGAGCCTGTAAGGGTAGGCCTTGGAGGAGATTGATCTGATTTTACCACCAGGCTAGAGACTGGCAAAGTGAGTCGGTGATGTGGACCGTGGTCTATAGAGGTTGGACGGACTGAGTCCATTGTGACCTTAGAGTCCACAGCATAACTCTCTTGGCCAAGCAGGCCATTGGGGTAACCTGTACTCAGGACGCCATGTGTCCCAGCAGGATGAGGAAGGGGCGTGCAGTCATGCGGTGCTGAGAGTGTAGCTGGTGTGCGAGAGAGATGAGAGCGAGAGCTTGCTGTCGAGGCAGAAATGCCTTTGCCTGCAAGGTGTCCAAGTCTGCCCCTATGAATGATAACATTTGAGATGGGACTAAGCAGGATTTCGCATAGCTGATGAGAAATCCTAGCAAAATCAGAGTGTGTAAAGTAAGACGTAGGGAGACAGAGCAACTTGCTGAGTGGGAGCCCTGATCAACCAATCATCTAGATAGGGGCAGATGTGAACACCTTGAGTCCTGAGGAAGTCTGCTACTACTACAAGGCACTTGGTGAAGACTCGTGGTGCAGATGCCAGGCCAAATGGTAGCACTCGGTACTGATAGTGCTTGGGGCCTACCAGAAATCTCAGGAACCTGCAATGAGATGGAGTTATCGCAAGGTGTGTGTATGCGTCTTGGAGATCAAGAGAGCAGAGCCAGTTTCCTTTTTGCAAAAGAGGAAGGAGGGAACCAAAGGTTACCATCTTGAACTTTTCTTGGTGGAGGTACATGTTGAGGGCACGTAGGTCCAGAATTGGACGAACGCCGCCTGATTTTTTGGGGATTAGAAAGTACCAGGAATAGAATCCTAAGCCTTGTGGGAGTAATGCACTGGCTCTATTGCTCTAGACTGGAGGAGGGAGACCTCCTGCTCCAGGAGTAGTGAGTGGCCGGATGTTCTCCACAGCGGTGGAGGGGGGAGTCCGGTGGGATGGAGAGAAAATTCAGGTGATAACCCTGAGAGATTATGGCAAGGACCCACTGGTCTGAGGTGATTGTGTGCCACCTGTTGTTGAAATGGCACAATCAACCTCCCACTGGTATCTGACGCAGTGGAAACTGGCTGCTGCTCTCTATGCAGGAGTCAAAAGCCAGAAGCAGGGCCCGGCTGAGGAGCTGCTTCTGGCTTTTTGTTTACGAGGTTGACGAGACTGGGCCTTTTGGAAAGGTCTCATGGAACGAGTTCAAGATGGTGGTGGATAGGACCTCTTTGGACGGAAGAATGACTTTTTAGTATCCTTCCTGAATGGTTGTTTGGAGGAATACTTGGAGGGCATCAGAGAGAGCTGGTGAAGGGTCTCATGATGCTCCTTGAGTTTCACCACCATCCGCTGAATCTGTTCGCCAAACAGATTGTCTTCTATGCAGGGCAGATCAGATAATCTGTCTTGTACCTCAGGGCACAAGTCCGAAGACTTAAGCCTGGCCCATCTTCTTGCCAAAATAGCAGTTGCAGATACCCTGGAAGTGGCGTCAAAGATATCATAAGAGGATCTTATTTCATGCTTTCCTGCCTCAAAATCCTTGTGTACCAGGGTTTGAAGCTGTTCCTGGAATTGCTGAGGCAGGGACTCTGCAAAGTCCTGTATCTGCTTGAATAAGACCCTATTTGTACTGGGTCATATACAACGGGTAAGAGGCGATCCGAGAGATGAGCACTGATCCCTGGAAGACACACCGGCCAATGGCATCCAGGAATTTCTGTTCCTTACCTGGGGGAAAGGAAGAGTGGGGTTTTGATCTTTTTGCCCTCTTGGGCAGATTCTACAACCACAGATTGAAGAGCCAGCTGAGGTTTCTGGAATCCTGGGGCTGACTGGACCAAATAAGTGGTATCAGCTTTTCTGTTGACTCGAGCAACAGAACAAGGGTGTTCCCAGTTCTTTTTGAGGAGATCCAAAAGAACCTGGTGAATAGGGATAGAGGTTATTTCCTTGGGAGCATCCAGGAATTGTAACAGCTCCATCATTTGATGCCTGTCATCTTGTTCAGTCTGCAGTTGGAAGGGAACCACTTCAGACATTTCTTTCGAAAAATTTATGAAGGATAGGTTCTCTGGAGGAGAAGGTGGCAATGGCAAGTCATCTGTGTCTGGAGATGACTCATCAGTCCAGGTATCATAGGGATCAGCACCTGTTCCCCTAGTAACCTGAAAAGGATGGGACGATGGAATTCCTGAAGGTCCTGGTCTAGGCTCTGAAGGCATCAAGGGAAGAACTGGATGCACCGATGAAGGCATCGACGGATGGATCGAGTTTTGCCGATGGATGCATCGGCAAAACTCCCGATTGAGGAATGCGGAATGGTGTTTCTCCACCTGATGACAGGGTAAGCGGGGAAGGCACCGGAGCCATCTGTGACCCAGGATCCATTGATGGAAAAGCGGCTATAAGCACATCCATCTTTGAGAGCAGCGGTGCCAATGCTGCCGGAATGGGATCAATGGTTGGTTCCACGGCTAGCACCAATATCTGTGTCGGGGGAACTTGGGAGTCTGTGCATCGCCTTATCGATGGCCTCCTGGACCATCCGGTCCAGTTCTTCATGGAGACCTGGAGCAAGCAGCTCTGGAAGGGAAGAAGGAGGCAGAGGCATAGCCAAAGGGACAACTGTTAAAGGCGGAGTCGTGGCTCCTGATACCCATGCGGGTGAGGGTTGCCTCTGTGACCCGGTCGCAGAAAGGGTCGATGCTTTTTTCTGGACGGGGTTTTTTCGATGGCGGCTCAGAGAAGGGCGAGGTCGATGATTTTCCTTCCTCGATGGTCCAAGACT
Source organism: Rhinatrema bivittatum (assembly GCF_901001135.1). NCBI lineage: Eukaryota > Metazoa > Chordata > Amphibia > Gymnophiona > Rhinatrematidae > Rhinatrema > Rhinatrema bivittatum. The sequence goes on along the minus strand of NC_042615.1, from coordinate 501,969,189 downwards.
TTGGTGTCTATGCCGATGTTTCTCTCTACGATCCCCTCGGGGGTAGAGGTAGTCGAAGGCCGAGAGGTCATAGAGGCCGGGCGGTCACCGGCCGATACTGGCGCGAAGTGGACGGTGCCGGTTCAGACGACGTCGATGCAATAAATGGCGTCTGGGTTTGAGAACGGAAGAGAAGTTCCATTTTCTCCATTCTGGCCTTGCAACCTTTTGGCATTAAGGCACGTTGGGTACGAGCATGATGTCTTGACCTGCACCAAAGACACATTACACAGACTTTATTAGGGTCTGCTTATGGACATGGTGCGAGTACAGTCCGGGCACCGACGGAACCCTGACGCCACGGCCTTTGAAAAAAATTGAGCTGCGGTACGGTTGACGGCCAGTAGGCCGCAAGGGCCAAACTCGATGGGAATCGACCAAAAACAGGTAAAAAAAACCAAAACTTACCAGAGTACCGCGGAGTCAAAAATTCGAAGGAGGGACCCCTGTGGGCTATGAAAGTTTTTAGTAACTCAGTGAGGAAAATTCCTGTCAGGAATCTCTGTGGAGCTCCTTAACCCAAGTGGCTACTGCTGCGCGAAAAAAGAAGACTGAACGGGGACCCCTGCTGGCTGCAGGTTTAGTGCCATACTGGGCATGCCCAGTAGGTGCCATTCAAAGTTCTAGAAACTTTGACAAACATGTTCTGTGATTGGGCTCTATCCTGTGATGTCACCCATTTGTGAGGACTACCATCCTGCTTGTCCTGTGAGAAATAGTTAAACAGGGTACTGTACAAGAGAAGGGAGATAATCCTTTCTCTGTATGGATAGAATTGTATATATGCAGTATATCAACTACAATAAACATTTATACCCAAATATGAATCTCTTCCACTTTGATGCATAGGAATCCTGGATTGTTTTCTCATAGTCAGTAGTACGCTAGAATATGGTTAAAGCATCAATATGAAATGATTATGGTGCTGTCAATATTCAAGCTGTTGGAAACTCATGCTGAAATGTTAGAAAGTAGGGGTGTCCTCAGCCCCTGTGCCAAACCACTAGTGTCAGTGATGACTTGAGTTGAATTAGTTATGCTGTAGACTGCTGTGGAAACCACACCTTCCTAGGCCACACTAGGACTGTAAAGATCATGGCTCAGTATCTCCTACTTCAATTTTGCCAGGGTCCAGTATATGTACAATATTTATTTATTTAAGTTTTTATTTACCGCTTAAACAATGGGTGTTAAGCATAGAGAAGACTAGCCATAGTCTATGGGAGAAGGTGTCCCGCCCTACACTGCATGACAGATCTGTCCTTGACCAGAATTTGTTTATGTAGAATATGGCTACTTGACCACTTGAATAAGCACTATCTGTTGGACAGCACATAGTGGAACACTACATGGGCCAGCTGTGTGGCTCGGGATTCCAATAGATTGATGTTGAAATAGATCTCCTGAGTGAGGGACGCATCTGCAGTTAGAATCACTTGGTATGGTGGCATTTGAAATGGACATCCTGTTGTGAGAGAGTTCCTGATAAGCCACCCTGCCAAGGGCTTTCAAGTCTATGTAATCCTTGCCCTATGACTGAGTCTTTGGTAAAATACTGGTTCCAGTAAGAATGCAGGGACCACAGACTTCCTTATGTTTGAATCTGGTCCTCATTGAGGCCATAGTGCCCAGCACCCCAAGGAGAAGATCCTTGCTGTTTTGGATGAGCTACACCAATCCAGGCAATACCTATGGGCAGTACCAAAGCCCCCTAAATCCAGGTTGGTGGAAGCCAGGTCACCTTGAGACCCTAGCTCCAAAGCCCAACTCCCCTTTGGCCAAAATGTCTAGCCTATAATACTGAAAGGTATGCAGAGAAGCCCAAATGGCTGCCTTGCAAATGTTCACAGAAGTGGCCGTATGCACTTCTGCCCAAAAGGAAGACTGCCATCTCTTGGAGTGTGCTCTGAGGCCCTTGGAAGGCCTCCTACCAACTACCACATCAGTGGAAACAATAGCCTCCTTGCTCCAGTGAGACAAAGTGGCCTTGGAAGCTACTTCCCCTCTATGCAGTCCACGTAACAAACCAATAATGGGTCAGACTACAAAAGTCACAGTCCCTTCCAAATAACAAATGGGCAGCCTGTGGACATCCAAGCATCTCAGAAACTGAAACTCACCCTTGCCTTCATCCCAAGAAAAAGCTGGGAGAGAAACCTCCCGATTGCTATGAAAAAAGGAATTAACCTTTAGGAGAAAAGAAAGCACTAGTGAAAAATGATCACATTTGAGGAAATTACAAGAAAAGGATCAAGGCAGGAAAGGACTTGAAGCTCTGAGATCCATCTAAAGGAGCACATGGCCACCAAAAAGACCACCTTCAGAGTATGATCCTTGAGAGAAATGTGTCTCAAGGGCTCAAAAGGAGGCACCGCTAGGGTCATTAGTACCAGAAATATCTCACAGAAGACAATAGGGACGGAAGGGTATGCAAGACCTCAGCACCGCAGAGAAAACTATTCACATATGGACGTGTCACCCTGGACATCTCACTCAAATGCTTTCTATAACAAGAGATAGCTGCAACCTGAACCATTTAGAGGCCAAACCCTTGTCCAGGCCTCTCTGGAGGAAAGCCAGAGAGACATCGGATTTTCCTCACAAAATCTTTCAAACAAATGCCAAACTCTGATATAGGCCAGAGAAGTAGACATCTATCTGGAGTTCAATAATGTAGCAATTACCGAGGCAAGTAGCCCTTTCTGCCCAACCTCCTCTGTTCAAGAGCCAGGCCATAAGATAAAATCAACCCAGATCTTCAATCGCCACTGGGCCTTGCGTCAAACAGAGAACCCATCTTGACATGCAGGAGATCTGAATACCACAGTCTTCTTGGCCAATTTGGAGCCATGAGAATCATCTGATTGTACTCTATCTCCACTTTTCATAGCACCCTGCAAAAATATGTACAGCAGCTCTCCTACTGGCCAAGGCTGGAGCAGGGCATCAATACCCAATGTACCGAACTCTCAGATGACTGAAGAAATGAAGGACCTTGCAATTCTTTGAGTTGCCATCAGATTTAGGAGGGGAAGACTATTACTGAGTGATGAGCTGGAAGGCCACCTGATTCAGCCCCTCCCCCCGGCTCCAGCTGAGAAAATCCACCAGCACATTCTCCTGATCTGCAATATGGGCTGCCGACAGCGACTAAAGATTCTGCTTCACGCACAGGAACAGCAGGTTGCTTTCTGCTGATACTCCCTGACTCCTGGTGCTTCCCTGGTTGTTCCCATAGGCCACTGCTGTTGCATTGTCTGAAAGAACTCTTACTACTTTGCCCTTGAGCATCAGGAGGAAGCGCTGCAGCACCAGTCTAATTGCTTGGGTTTCCAACCTGTTGATTGACCAGGAGGCCTCCCCATCAGAGACCACTGACCTTGTGTCATCTGCTACATACAATGCACCCCCCCCCCAAACCTGTTGGAGTTGCATCCTTCATTATCACAATATAGGCAGGAATCAGCAAGCTGACCCGAATAGATGAGAGGCAACCATCCACCAGCAGAGACTCTACCACTGGCATAGGCAGAGAAAAGCTTTTAAATTTGTGCCTGATTGTATGCTTTGTCTTAACTTTCTTTTCCTTTTAATCATAGTCTTGCTTTATGAAATACCCCAAGTCTCTTGTCCTGTATGTTTATCTTATTAGATTGTAAGCTCTATTGAGCAGGGACTGTCTTTTTGCATGTTTGTACAGAGCTGCATATATCGTGTAGTGCTATAGAAATAAGTAGTAGTAGGAAGGCGAACCCTGTAGTCCTATGACTATGGAGACCATCTTAATAGAAGAGAAGCCTGCAACAGTCTCAGTTCATTTGCATATATAATCCTAATCCAATGCAAATAGTTGTAACGCTGCCTGTTGACTCTCCTCTCCTGTACTTATGTATATCTTCCAGTTACCCCCTCCCCTGTTCATTGTAATTTCCTTTCATTCTCAGTTTTTTGTAAACCGACATGATGTGTCCTACGAATGCCGGTATAAAAAAGTTTTTAAATAAATAAATAACTCTGGCCCAGGGAACAAAGTCCGGTGTTGCTGCCATCAGGCCAAGAATTTTCCAGCATCACCAAACTTTGGGAGCCTGCTGAGCAACAACTGTCTGCTGAAACATTTTGATCATTCTTTCATTTGTGGGACACACACATCCTCCACGAGTATCTAAATGTGCTCCCAAATCCTGTTCTGATTGGGTGGGCTGCAGATTTCTCTTGGCAAAATGGATGTTCCAACCCAAACTTTCTAAGACCAACAGCATCCAATGCAATGCCTGAAAAGCCTCTGCCTGGGACTTCACTGGAATCAACTAGTCATCCAAGTAAAGATGGACCATAATACCTTTGGGACATAAAGAGGTCACCACGACCACCATTACCTTGTTAAAGGTCCATGTTGCTGTCACAAGCCCAAAGAGCAGCACCAAAAAACAAAATGATCTGAGAGGAAGCAAAAGCGGAGAAAACACTGATCCTCTAGCTGAATCAAAATGTGAAAGTAGGCCTCCAATAAGTCTGGAGAATACAGGTACTCTCCCAATCTTACCACTTGAAGAAAAGACCGAAGTGTTTCCATCCTAAAAAGGGTGATGCACAGACAGCGATTCAACACCTTGAGATTAAGATGGGGAGGAAGGTTCCATCCTTTTTCGGTACCACAGATTAAGTAACAGCTGGTACCACACTCGGAGGTAGGCATAGAAGCCATGGCCTGCAACAGTTGCAACTTCAGGATGATCTCACAAACCGCCTGCTGCATGACCAGGGAGGAACAGGGAGAGATCCTAAAGGTGTTTGGATACTGGATGTCGCAGATCCAGAGAATACCTGAAATGGATGATATCTAGCACCCAGTGATCTGAGATTAGTCAGGCTCACTCTTGGTAAAAATCCTGCGGGTACCCACCTCAAGGGCCATCCTGAAAGCAGAACCAGAGTCTGTTCTCTGTTTACAGCTCTATAAAAAGAACACCCTTTGTCCTCTGGCAGATACTTAGGCATAGGGTCTCACAAATTTTTCACCAGTTGAGCCAGATTGTCCTCGAACAATAGTCTACCCTTAAAGGGTAGTTTGCCCAGGCACGTCTTGGATTGATTGCGGAGCCAAAGGAGTCTTCAAACTGCCATTGTCAGGGTCATATAACAGGAAGAGCTACAGACCAAGTCATACCAAGAATCCACCAGAAAGGCCATAGCAGATGTCCCGTGGGCTATCACCTTGCTCTCTGGGAGATGTTGGATCCAATGCAGGAGGGCCCCCACCACCACAACTGAAGAAATCGAGATTTGAACTGACATGGTTGCAGAAGTGAAAAGATGCTTTAAGGGAATCTCCATCTTTCTGTCCTGACGATCTTTCAAAGATGTACTGCCCTCCACTAGGATGGTGGTTCATCTTGATACTGCCATAACTAAGGTATGCATCATATGGACTGAGAACTGCTGGAGAGTTACCTGTGGGAGAGCCTCTGCAACAGCTTTATGTCCTGAAGCACAGACTTTGGTGCTTCCCTTTGGGCCAATATCATCTCATCCACATTATGAGGGAGAGAAAAAGCTCTAGTAACTTTGCGGATTCCTTTAATAAAGGGGTCCCAGACTGGGGTCTCCTCCACCCTAGCATCCTCAATACGAAGACAGGTGAGCACTTGATCAATCAGACCCTGATTTCATCCAGATGAAAAAGCCGAATGACCAAACCTTCCTCCAGGCCAGGCCCAGCTGTCCCTCACACTCCTTCTAGATATCCTCCTAAGAACGTCCTGAGGCCTCAAGAGCATCCCTAAGTCTCTTCTCAGGGACTTTCAAGGCTAGGGATGGAGGAAGGTCACCCTTAGAAAAGGTGGGGCCTGCCCTCATGGAGGCCTCTCCAGGAAGATTGTAATCTCTGATGCAGGAAACAACAAAAAAACTCAGGAGAAAAATCTTAAGTCCCCAAGGATGAAGCAGATATTGGGCCTGAAGTAAGAGCTATAGGTTCCAAGCAGGGATGAGTGGGTGGGCACTTCCAATCCCCCATTACAACTGCTGCTTTAGGAAGGAAACACAAACATAGCTGGTACCTGAACTGTTCCTGCCAAGGCCTGGTCTTCCATCAGGCTCATAGCATCCTCATCCTGCCATATCTGACCACAGGAAGAAGGAGCATTGATGTGAGAGAGGGCGCCTGCGAGGATTCTCTAGGTCTCTAGCCTGTGCGCACACAAGCCAAATAGTGTCTCTTTCTCTGATGTGCTGCGGAGAATGCCACACGTGCTGCACATGTGGCCTCGATGAAACCTCTCCATGCAACATGGCAAGAGCCAAAATCAACCCCTGCGCTGACACAGCGCTTTGAAAGCGCACACAGCTGACTTGCAGAAACACCTACAAAAGGCTCCTCCAACTGCGTCTCGCTGAGAAGCCTTTGGTGATTCAGCCCTCCCTCTTGACCATACATCAAGACTGGCAAAGCTCTCAATGATGTGCCTTCCCCAAAGGTATTTTGTGACCATGCCCCCAACTGTACTTATGGTGGCCAGGAGATATGCCGCTCAAAGTCTAGCTTCCAAAAAACAGTGATGTGTGGTTCCACCTGTAACCTCCTCCCTGTTTTGCCTTTTTCCTTTTCAGAAGAAAAATCTCCTGCAGTCCTTGAAGGCAAAGCAGCTATTGGGCTCAAAGTAAGAGCCATAGTTTTTTTCTTTTCTTTTTTTTAAAAGGCTGAAGGGAGGGTGTAGGGGGGTGGGGGAAGAGAGGGAGAGACAAAAGGCAGGAAGACCAAAGGAACAGTCTGTCTAATCTAAGCCTTCCCCCTTTTAAAGCTCTACCTGGCCCCCTCTAGGGCTAGGAGCTGATACACTGGGTTGGCCGAAACCAGTGGCCTGGGCCCTGGGTCTGACAGAGGTTACAATCCAACCTCTAACTGCTGCACCACCAGGCCCTACCATCCACTGGAGGCAGAAAATACTGGATTTTTCCAGTGCTGCATCTCCTATATTTAGTGGCAATGATGTCATGCTGGGAAAAACCAGTGTTCTCTACCTCCATCTGCTGGTACAGGGAAACAACCCACAGGTATTGCCTGGACTGGTGGAGCTGGATGATACGGAAGCCTTTTTCTTGACCACAGTTTGAAAAAGGGGCTCTTCCACATAAAAAAAATTTTTGAAATTTTTTAAAAGAGAAAGAATAAAATTCTGAAAAAAAAACTAAGAAAAAAAAAAGAAAATCCTGAGATTACTTGTGGCAGCAGTAATCAACAATAGCTCCTCAGTTATCTGTTCATTGGATGAAAAAAAACAAACGGAAAGTGCATTACTGAAGGCTACTTAGTGCAGTGGCTACTTCATGTGTGCAAAGCCTTCTAGGTCTCTAACCAGTGAGTTAGCACACCATATTTTGTGCTGTACAGTGACATCACATATGCATGGGACTGCTCATCGTGCTTATCCGTAGAAAAAATAGAGTAACAGGGCTGGCCCACTCAACATTGCCAGGTGTATGCTTACTGCTCCTAGGGTGTGAAGTCTCAGCTATTGCTCAATGGCAACACCTAGAGGTCACCTTAGGGTATCAGAGAAACTACAATTTGTGGTCAGCAGACTGAGCTGGATATAAACATAGAGGTAACACCCCTCCCCCAGGTAGTTAGAAACATGACAGCAGAAAAAAATGACCATATGGCCTGTTTAGTGTATCCATTTGTCCAAATTAGCTGTACAATTTCCATAACTCCCTCAGAGATCCCCTGTCTTTAGTCTATGCTTTCTTGAATTTGGATACTGTTTTTGTGAATGAGGACACATGGCATCATAGCCAAATGGAGGCTGATTCAGACTGAGCAGCTACTGGCATAAGCTTACTGGACAGACTGGGTGGATCATTTGGTCCCTTTTCTGCCATCATTTCTATGCTTCTTTGAGCTACAAGCCCAATGGAGCAGAGGGAAGGGGCCAGACCCAAAAAATAAAGTAAACAGAGGAAAACTAATTAGAACCTGTCCAGTTGGACAGGTTCTAATTAGGCTTCCAGCCTAAAGAAGCAGCGCAAACAAACCTACCTCAGCCAGGGGGTACTATAGTAGATGCGAGACCCATGTCCCTTAAGGACATTCAAGTCATACAAGAAACGAACACCCATTTTTACCACTGCCCATGGGACATAACTCTGCCCCCTCCTGGAGCTGGATAAGCATGGAAATTCTATACTGTTCTTCCTACTCCCCTGTCCTAACTCTTTTTCATATGCTTACACTGCAGCAAAAAGAACCAAGCCTGCCTGAAGTGGACTCCATCCAGCTTCCCTCTGCTAGTTCAGATGTCCATGCTGCCACCAGCCGCAAGTGCTCCTGCTGACCAGCATCACAGTGCCAGGCACATGAAACGGTTTCACTTGGAGATATAACTGTGGCTGTTTTGCTCTCATACATAAATGACAACTCTCTCTTGCTGCAGAAGGGGCTTATATGTTACGTACCCTATGTAGAATATGGTGAGACAAAGGCAAGGCCCGCAGCCTGGATACATCAAGCGGCCACTGCAGAAGGTGAAGTAATCCATCACTACATCACATACGTGCCGAAAAGATGACCAATAGAAGCAAGAAAGCAATAGCACAATGTCAGACAAGCAGTACAGAGAACAAGAGAATGGCAGGATGGGGGGAGGGAAGGCAGAGCAAGCAAGATTCAAAATCCTATTTTTTAAACTAGAATGAAGAGGCTTTTGGAAACAAGTTATAAATAAAAGCTTTTTTTTTTTTTTTAATCTGATTTTTCTTACGTGGTTTGTTTTAATTGTTTTATTTTGCAGCCACACACACTTCTGCCCTATAGCACCACCTCCTAGCCCTGAAACCCTCACACAGCTAAATGAAGGTGCAAGCTAGTGGGAATGGGCTGAGAAGCAGGGATTTTTCCTCCCATTCTTCGGCGATGAGAAAAACACTTAGTAAATGAAGCCCTTAGCTTGTAAGCTTTCTTGGGCCAAGAATTACTAACTGTACCTAATACAATTTGAGCTTGGATTTGGATGGATAATTACAATTCAGATGTTCTGCCAATACCCTTCACTCCTGCTATTCCAGTTCTGTGGGAAAGAAAGAAGGCAGGATGCTAACTCAGAAAATATTTCTTCCCAGAAAAGGTAATGGATATATATGATATGGCTTCCTAGTGGAGGTATTGGAAATAAACCTGTAATGAAATTTAGAAAAAAATCAAGTGATAAACACAGATGATTTCTGGTGGCAAGGTTAGGGCAGGACTGGCAGAAGGGACAGGCAAGGCAGGTGACCACCCATGGTAGGCCATAAGCACTTCTCTGCTTTTGCTTAGCTGCTAACAGATGACTGCATCTTCTAAAGACTGACCCCTGCTTCCCATGGCCAGCTGCACCATCACTGACTGCTGGTTGGCCTGATGACAGGTCTGGGGGAGAGGAAAGCCAGAGGTTGGCTGGGGATCTATAGCATTTTGCTGCCAATACTATTGAGCAGACTGGAGGGACAGATTACTACAGAAAAAAAGCACCCTAGAGATACTGTAAGTCATAGAATAGTGGGTTGGTACTAAAAAGTGACAACTCCTCCCAGAAACCAACCAGGTGGGTGCCAGCAGGGTACTGTTCAGCAAGGCCAGATATTCAGACAACCACCTCCCTAATTTTGGTAGTTATTTAAGATTGTTGCAAAGCTTCTGGGTAAGTCATGGGAATGAGGTGGGGGTTGCTGGGTATTGAATTACGTTCAGGATCTAGTGGACTCTTCTACCCAGGATAAGAGAACAAATGAGTAAAATAAAAACTGATTTCAATAAGAAGTGATATTCTGCAAGCAGTCAAGCTTCTAAGGCTGACAACTAGTCCTTACAGTGTGGGCAGGAATAACTGCTGTTATCAACTAGCTAACTAATCAGGCCAATACAGAAAAATGCGCGGGAGAGCCGGCGAGCGCCCGCTCTCCCGACACAGGCACAGGCCACTCTTCTGGGCACGCGATTCAGAAAGCCCAGTTCCCTGCAGGGACCCGGATCAGTCCAGACTGCTGGTTTTGCCCCCCACTCTAGCAGATAGAGACAGAGATGTTTTAAAAACAAAACTCCGCCTTATATAGGAGAGTGCCACCTACAGTCCCCCAGTATTTCGTAATGATAAAGCATGATGGCTCCCATAAGATACCATAACTATATACACTAACTCCTGAATCAGAAAAGAAAAATTTACCACCAGGTCACTGAACGCCAGTATTTCTCTGTCTCTAGCACAGGGGTGGGCAATTCCAGTCCTCGAGGGCCAAGAAGCAGTCGGGTTTTCAGGATATCCCTAATGAATATGCATGAAATAGATCTGCATACACCTGAGGTAGAGTGCATGCAAATCTCACTCATGCATATTCATTAGGGATATCCTGAAAACCCGACTGGTTCGCAGCCCTCGAGGACTGGAATTGCCCACCCCTGCTCTAGAGACAGAGAAATACTGGCGTTCAGTGACCTGGTGGTAAATCTCTCCAAGAGCAAGCTCATACCCTCTCAGTCCTTGGAGTATTTGGGAGTGCTCTTCGACACTCGGTGGGGTCGAGTTTTTCTCACCAAGGACCGCATCTTCAAGTTACAAGCTCAGGTGCAGAGCCTGTTACTCCAAATGTCTCCCAGGGTTCGGGAATATCTACAGGTTCTTGGGTCCATGGCGTCAACTTTAGAACTGGTGCCATGGGCGTTTGCTCATATGCAGCCCTTGCAGTACGCATTACTGTCCCGCTGGAACCCACTATCCGAACTGTTTTTTCTGCCACTGCCACTTACAGAAGCGGCGAGGGACAGTCTACCATGGTGGCTGGTGACAGAATCTATCCAGAGGGGTTCCTCTGGAGATTCCCGAATGGACAGTGGTCACCATGGACACCAGTCTCTCCGGCTGGGGAGCGGTGTGCCAGAGGAAGTCCATGCAGGGCTTATGGTCTCCCGAGGAGTCCCTGTGGTTGATCAAGCGGTTGGAGACCCGGGCAGTACGGGTAGCATTACAAGTCTTCAGTCATCTCCTGCAGGGGAGGGCAGTCCGGGTATTGTCGGACAATGCGACCATGGTAGCTTACATCAACGGCCAGCAAGAACACCATCTTCAAGGTTAACAGACGGAGGGACAGGCCTTGGAGGGGTCTGAAGGCGGATCCCGCTAGGAACTCCAAGACGAGGTTGAGGTTCCACAGGGTCACTGGCCACTTTAGTGGTGGGCAAATGTGTTTGACTCCTTTCAGGAAGCGTGATACATCTGGGTGCGAGGCTATGCTGTCGTCCTCGCTCCTGGAGCCGTAGCATGACAATGTGGCTACCTGTACCCTTGATGGAGTTGAGGGACAGGCCCTTCTGTAGTCCATTCTGTAGGAAATCCAGAATCACAGGAACTTTAGAGGAGCGTGGTTTGACGTTGTGGTCTTCGCACCAGGCCTCAAAGACTCTCCAGATCCTTATGTATGTTAGAGATGTGGAGAACTTGCGTGCTCGGAGGAGAGTATCTATTACTGCCCCCAAGTATCCCCTCTTTCTCAGGCGGACCCTCTCAATGGCCAGACCGTAAGAGAGAATTGAGCTGGATCCTCGTGGAGGATGGGACCTTGTTGTAGCAGGTCTGTGTGGAGGCAGGGGTAGTGGATTCCCTGCCAGTAGTCTTCTCATGTCTGCGTACCAGGGTCTTCTTGGCCAGTCCGGGGCCACCAGAAGAACTAGCCCCCTGTGCCGCTGAATCTTGTGAATGATTGCTCCCAGTAAGGGCCACAGAGGGAAGGCGTATAGCAGGGTCCCTGGTGGCCAGGCCTGTACCAGGGCATCGATCCCCTGGGACTGCGGATCCCGCCTGTGGCTGAAGTATCTGGGTACTTGAGCGTTGGATCTGCTTGCTAGAAGGTCCATGTCTGGAGTCCCCCACCGATTCACTATCATCTTGAAGGTTGTGGGTGACAGCTTCCATTCTCCCGAGTTTAGATTTTCCCTGCTGAGGAAGTCTGCTGTGGTGTTGTCCTTCCCGGCGATGTGGACGGCGGAGATATCCTGGAGATTTGCTTCCGCCCAAGCCATCAGAGGGTCTATTTCTAAGGACACCTGTTGGCTTCTGGTTCTGCCCTGCCGGTTGATGTAGGCCACCGTTGTGGCGTTGTCTGACATCACTCTGACTGCTTTGTCTCGAAGTCTGTGGGCAAACCGCAGGCAGGCTAATCTGACCGCCCATGCTTCTAGGCGGTTGATGTTCCACCCCGCCTCTTCTTCGTTCCACCGCCCTTGGGTGGTTAGCTCTTCGCAGTGTGCTCCCCACCCGTGTAGACTGGCATCTGTGGTGAGCAGGGTCCAGGTTGGGGAGGATAGTCTTGATCCCCGGCTCATGTGGCTGATCTGTAGCCACCACCGTAGCTGGGTCCGGACTCTGGCCGGTAATGGTAGACGTACGGAGTAGTTCTGGGATCGTGGACTCCACCGTGATAAAAGTGAGCGTTGCAGGGGCCTCATGTGGGCTCGCGCCCATGGCACCACTTCCAGTGTGGATGCCATTAGTCCGAGGACTTGCAGGTAATCCCATGCTGTGGGACGGGAGGCACTCAGCAAGGTCTGGAGCCGGTTCCATAGCTTTGATCTCCTCATAGGGGTCAGGCTGACCTTGTCTTCCTTGGTGTCGAATCGGACTCCTAGGTATTCCAACGACTGCGAGGGCTGTAGGGAGCTCTCGTTTGTGTTGACTACCCAACCTAGGCTTTCCAGTAGGGTTATGACTCTGCTGGTTGCTTGGTGGCTTTCCTCCGCTGATTTTGCTCTGATCAGCCAATCGTCCAGGTAGGGATGAACGAGGATTCCTTCCTTCCTGAGTGTTGCCGCCACCACTACTATTACCTTGGTGAATGTCTGGGGTGCAGTGGCTAACCCGAAGGGTAGTGCCCGGAACTGGTAGTGATGATTCAGGACCTTGAAGTGTAGGTAGCGCTGGTGTTCCTGATGAATTGGGACGTGTAGGTAGGCCTCCGACAGGTCCAGGGATGTGAGGAACTCTCCTGGCTGTATTACTCGTATGACTGATCGTAGGGTTTCCATGCGGAAGAGTGGGATCCTTAGGTGTCGGTTGACCGACTTGAGGTCCAGGATGGGTCTGAATGTACCCTCTTTCTTGGGTACGATAAAGTAGATGGAGTAATGTCCAGTATTTATTTCCCATGTAGGTACCGGGGTTATGGCCCCGAGAGCCAGAAGTCTGGTCAGTGTAGCTTCCACTGCCGCCCTCTTGCAGGGGTCGTGGCAGGGAGATTCCACGAACTTGTCCGGAGGGATTCGAAGGAAGTCCAGGTAGTACCCCTCTCGGATGATGGCTAGGACCCACTTGTCCGAAGTTCTCGACCCATCTGCGGTAGAATAGGGTTAGTCTGCCCCCTATGGCTTCTTCCCTTGGATGGGTCGGCTGAATCTCATTGTGGGGTACGGCTGGGGCCTGGACCCAAGCTGGTTCCCCTCTTGCTGTGTTTGTTCCGAAAGGAATGGTTCCTGCCCATAGGGCGGGGCGCTTGATAGTTGCTCTTGTAAGGGTTGAAGCGCTGTGAGCTTCTGCCTCTGGAGGACCTGGGGAAGGGACGCTGGTTTCTCTTCGTCTTGTCTTCCGGCAAACGAGGTAATGGGGAGTCGCCCCATTTGTTGGCCGGTTTTTCTAGTTCGCTGCCAAAGAGGAGAGATCCTTTGAAGGGCAGTCTTGTGAGGCGTGTCTTGGAGGAGGCGTCAGCCGACCAATTTCGAAGCCAGAGTTGTCTCCCTGCTGCCACTGTGGACGACACTCCTCTGGCTGCTGTGCGCACTAGATCGGAAGCCGTGTCAGTGAGGAATGATAGTGCTGATTCCATGTCTTCTCCCAGGGTGTTGTTCCTGGCTTGAGATAAACAGGAACGTGTCACCACGGTGCAGCAGGCCGCAATCTGCAGGGACATGGCTGCCACCTCAAATGATTGTTTTAGTATAGCTTCCAGGCGCCGGTCCACTGGGATGGTAGTGCGCTTAGCGACCGCGCAGATTATGGCGTCCACTCTAGGACACGCCAGAAGTTCCTTGGTCGCTGGGTCCAGGGGGTACATGGCCGACAAGGCTCGACCTCCTTTGAAAGAGGACTCCGGAGCATTCCATTCCAGGTCAATTAGCTGTTGTGCCGCCTGTAAGAGAGGAAAATGGCGAGACGTCTGTCGAAGGCCCTCCAGCAGGGGGTTCATTCTAGGTTCCCCCGAGGTGCCTTGGCCCGGGATAGCGAGCTCCGATAGGCATTGGGATACAAGGTCCAGAAGCTCATCCTTTGTGAAGAAGCGTCTCATGGTTCAGTGTGGCTCTGTCCCCGAGGGGAGTTCCCCCTCCTCGAGGGCCTCGACTTCCTCTTCGGAGAAATCCGTGTCCCCGTAGGTGGGGCATCTGGGTGGTGGGAGCCTGTGCCTAGGCCTCGAGGGTCCTGGGGCATGAGGGTCTTCCAGTGGCGCATATGTCTGTTCCGCCCGGGGGTCAGTTTGCATTTTGACAAAGGTGTGAATCCCCTTAAACAGCTCCACCCAAGAGATCGACGCTGGGTCTAAGTTGAGGGGCGCCGATTCCCCGTCTGTGGGGTGGATTCACTGGGATCTACTAGGTCCGGAGTGCCCCCTGAGGAGCTAGAACTGGGCCCTGGGTGGGGCTGGCCCTGACCTGGATCACCCAGGGCTTCCTCACAGTGTGCGCATAGCGCGTTGGCTTCCTCGCTCTGTGCGGCTCTGATGTGGCATGCTGGGCAGAGGCCTTGAGCTTTTATTCCTGTTTCTGGAGGTGCCATTTCTGTGGACGCGTAAGTTCTTATGCGCTTATGTGCGCGCGCAGATGTGCACCTTGTTGTGTGCGCGTAACTTATGTGCGTAAGGTTTTATGTGTGCCTAAGATTATGCGCACAAGTAATTTTGCGCGCTTAGCTTAATTTGTGCGCTCGGAACGGACGGCGGGCGGTGCGGCGAACAGGGCCAAGATGGCGACGGCGAGCATGCGGGCAATATGGCGACCTCCTCGGAGGGTCTCCACGCGGGCAGACCCTGGAACAGCCGGGGGCCTAGCCCTGCTAGGACGGATCAACCCGGTGGCACAGGTTCCGATCTCATACCTGTGCTCCTCCTCGATCTTCGGAGACCGGCTTAAAGTAGAAGATTTCCACCTTACCTTGTCTTCGGCGCTTCCCGGTTTCTCTCCGGGCGGTCTCCGGCTGCGGGGTGAGAGGGTAAATACCTTCACCGCTGCGCTCGAGGGGGTGCACCCGCTGCCTCTCAGCCGCGCCCGGGATCGGGGGCTAAGTCCTCGCCGCAAATCGACCGCCGGACCGAGGCTGCCTCTACGCCGCGCCCGAGGATTCGGGGGCTAGGTCCCTGCCGCAAATCGGCCACTGGACCGAGGCTCATCTCCGAGGGACCACGGAAATCGCCTCGGGAAACTCAACTGGGGGAGGGACCAGAGGGTATCACCGCAGGAGTGCGGGGCTCGTCTTCAGGTAGGTTTCTTCTTTAAATTTCGGGTTTTGTTCTTTAATTTTGGTCTAACGCTCTGAGAGCGTGCAGATAGTCCCTAACTGCTATGGAGACAGAAAATACTGAAGCACTGCACTTCCTGCAGGGGTATATGTACTAGGGGCTGACGTCAGATTGAAATCTGATCCGTCTCCAACTGCTAACAGGAGTACACTATACCCATTGGTCCTGAGTCCATCTGCTACACGCTACGAAAAGGTGCTTAGGCTTCTTGTTTACCGGTGCCATGAGCGGCAGTAACCACGCGTTCAAATGCACTTAAAAATGTGCGCACCAAGTATAGGCACCTCAGCAACAAGTGCGGCAAGGCGCACGCACTGTCAGTGTGCCCCACTGGAGTGTATCACCACATTCAAAAAAAGTTATGTGCTCGAAAATTGCGCCTAATGCAGTGCGCACCATGCGTGGGTAGAGCTGATGTATTGTGCACACTGATGCTCTGTAGAGGGCAGTAAAGCATGCAGAAGAGTGCGCAAAAAACATCGTGGCCTACCATGCAGCATGCAGGAGAAAAGCCTGTTGTGGGGCCTAGCCCACCAGGGCTGCTCAACCTGCCAGTCTGACTAATTCTCCTAACCTCGATGGGAGCAGGAACGACTTTGGGACAGCCACCAAGCATGGAGCCTGAAGGAAGGCCTAAAAATCCCCGTCTGTAGGTAAAATTCCTTTTCTCTTTTTTTTGTTTTTTAAAACTTACCAGAGCTTAGCACTTACCGGCTGAATAGAGATGGTCTCCCACTGCAGGGGGAGAGGGCATCTGCCGTCACCACTGCACTTGGCTTCCTGCACCCGCTTCCCTTCAGCTGTACAAGCAGCTAATTCCACGCTGGAAACTGGCTACCAGACCAAGGCACACCTCTGAGGGACCACAGAAATCACCTCAGGAATTCTCAACTGGGGGAGGGCATTTAGGTATCACTGCAGGAGAGCGGGGCTTTCGTTCCTCAATTTAAAATTCTCCTTTCAAAATTCACAGCAATCCCAATAGGGAAATGGATGTCCACCATCTGCTGGAGATGGAGAATACTGGCAGGCTGGGGTCACTGCAGGAGTATATATACTATGACGCCAGCTTGCTCAGTCTCCATCTGCTGGCAGGGGAACATAACCCACTGGTCCTGAGTCCATCTGTCTACAAGCTAGGAAATACATGTGCACTGTGTATATGGCCACTATTTGTCACTGTTGGGCAATGATTGAACTCTCTTCACTCTAGCTACCTCTCCATAAGATAGCACAATAACTGAACCTCTAAGGCTACCCTTTTGTGGATCTGATATGACTAGTCATGATGGTGAGGACGACAAACATGGCAGCATTAGCAATCTCGAAGAAACAGAACTTGATTCAGTTCCATCACATGTAAGCACCTTCAAGATTCTTACAAGTCACATTTTTCAATATTATGGGAAAACCAGAGCCACTTGCTATGTGCACTTTCTGAAAAACAACACAGTGCATATAACATGCTTAAAACAGATTGGTGCCCCTTCCTGTTTTAATCTGGTCAAAAGAGTGTGTCTCAAAAAAAACAACTGAAAACAAAGTAAGTTAATTTGACCAGGAAAACTATAGTTTTATTAACCTGTAGCCACCAGAGCCTAATGCCTTTCACCCACAGAGAAGGGCGGTGGAGCTCCAGATCATATCAGTCCAAAGGTTGGAGGGGGTGGGGGGAGGGCAGAAGCATAAAAAAACAACTCCTCCCCAAAGAGAAAATCAAATTTTGAAAAAAGGACAACAAAGAAAGGTTTGTTTTGTGTATGTTTTTTCCAAAAAAATTCATTTAATTATTTCAAAATAGCACAAAAATCCCCTGACAGACAGCACTACAATATCATTAAATGACCTGGAATACTCCTCTACAATAGAAGTAATTGTTTTTCTTCTCAAAAGGGGAAAAAAAACCCATGGTGCTGCCCCCCCCCCCAAACAAGGGTAAAAACGACAGGCGAGGATTTGGAAAGGTGGTCTTCAACCATAACACAGAGCATAATGGACTATAATACAGATCCAGGGAGGCCAGCAGCGTGCATGCAACTCATGACGGCTGCTCCCACCCTATATGGCTGGCTACTGGGCAAATGTGCCTATCCCATAAGCCACGATCATCCAGATCGCACCATTTTTTTTCAGCATTGCTTTCTAAAGGGTCACATACTATCTTTTCTTTATTTTTTTCCTATTATGTAACTTTTCTTTAATAAAAAAAAGAAAAAACCTAAGTTGGCAAAAACTTTGCATGTTGATTTCTGCTGCCCCCCCCATTCTCCTCCCAATCACCATGAAACAAATGATTCACAGAATCAGTAGCTTGGCTGCTGGATTCAGTTTGTCTCTTCTTTTTGACAGAGAGGAACAGCCCAGCCTGGGTGTCTAGCCAAGAATGGGATGTGTGCTGAGAGAGAAATCAAATTTCGTGCCCTCTGCCCACCCCCCCTTTTTTTTTTTTTTAAAGAAATAGAGAACATCAGTCCTTGCACAGAGACCGAAGACTCTGGGCTAGCAAGTGCAGAGGTGCTCAGGCTCCCATTAGGCCTTCCAGACACCTAACCCACCTGCATAGCCCTCAGCACAAAACTTCAGACCCGCACTTAGCTCACACCTCTTCCTCACTCAGGAAAGACAGTCTCATCCACATAAAAGTCCAAAACTTTCATCAGGACTGGGGTATATTAAACTAACACTTCAAAATCTTAAAATGTAGTGGGAATTTTTTTTTAATCACAAAAAAATAAATTCCCTGCATGCTTTGAGCTAGTTCAGTATTTGCTGGGGGTTTTTTTTTTTTGCTGTTTTGATTATAAAAAAAGTTTATAAAAAAAAGATTCCTACATAGATAATTCTGTTAAGAAATAATGTGTGTGTATACCTCTCTCCCCCCTCTATACACACACACATAAAAACGGTTATGCTCTTGCCACTTACTCTTGGGGAAGTGAACATAGCTCCCAGGCTGCGTGAGATCACATTCAGAGCAGTTTTTTGATCTGCCCAGCCATATAACATTGAAGGATATATCCTTTCATGCTTAGAAACATGTGGCCTGAAAGGAGTGTAAGCTCTCGGTACATCCTAGGGCACACGCAGAAGAGGGAGGTAGTGAGAAGGGAGGAGTAGGTAGATTGCTTAAAAACAGTATGGAAGTAGAGACAAGCAGGGGGGGCATAGACAAAAGAAGAAAAACACTTTGAAAATGTTATTAAAATCAAAATCTTCTCTGGTACAGGCTTAGGAAGGAAGACGTACCATCTACATCCTTGCAGCAGTAAAAGGCCTGCTTACTGTAGGATGAAGGCAGCTTCAAAACCTTATACCAACACCTGGAACTGGTGCTATGAGCCATCCAGAGATTATTTTGAAACTACCCACCATCAATTCTGCCCTCTCTTGCAGCTCAGTGACCCAATGAACCTTTCGCTGTACATCGCTAGAGTGGGAAAATGTCCCTCAAACTATTAAAAATACATAAAATTAAAAAGCCACACAACTAAATGTTGTAAATACAAAAAACGTACTTCATTCAAATAAACAAAAAAAGCAGAACTGGGATTTTTAAAAAAATGGTTAAGAGTTTTCTTTCCCTACCCATCCACTCACACTTGCTTTCCATCCAAACCTTTTTCTAATGCTTCCCCAACTGCTGCCAGACCACTCCTCCATGCACACAAAAATAGTTAACCATTTTGCTCCTGAAAGTATTCTTAAGACAACTTGCTGCACGTGCTTCCTTTTTAACTTTCTTGCCTCCTCCAATATGGACACCAACACTCATAGTCCACCAGCAGCATCTCCAGTGACTCGCAAACTCAGTCCGAAAGGAAATCCCTTCCCACTTTTCTTTTCTCTCGGCAGAGATAAAAAAAAAAAAAATAGACCCCCAAAATAACCATGCATGGTCACAAACAAAAATACAGATTGCGTTTGCAAGATTATAGATACAGGGGCTACAAATTTTTTTCTTAAAAAGGAACACTTTTACAAACCAATTGGGGCAGCTGAAAATGGTCTCTGCAAAAGGTTGGATGGGAGAAAGGGGAGAGGGGCCCACAGGAGGAAGATGGGAAAAAGGGAATAATTGCCCTCCCCCTAAATCAATCTCCAAGTGCTTTTAGAATCTTAAATCACAAGGAAAAAATATTTTTCCTTTATAAATTGCAAAAGAAAAACAAATCCAGAAAGCTTTGTCCCACACACGTGGATGCTTGGGCTTGACAAGCTACTGCAAGCACACAGACAAGCCACCATAGGTGCAAGGGTCTCTTGTATAGGCCAGCAAAATTCCAGATTGCCTCGCCTATGTCCTTGGGGCAGGCATATGATTTTTGTTTAAAAGTTTGTGCACCTTTGCCTTGATAAACAAAGACCTCTTACCCCACTCCTTCCCAGACATACACGTTCAACTTCCTCCCAACAAGGGTGTGCTTTCTGCCTGAGTGTTTTTTTTTTTTGGTTTTTGTTTTCTTTTTTTTTGTTTTTTTTTTTTTTAAACAAAAACACAGAAACAGCAAGTAACGGAGGGCCACAGAGCAGACAGCCAGTCCTCTATTTTCCTCGCAGTAGACAAGGGAGGGGAGAGCTGGTGTCCTGTCCTGATGGGTGGACTTGGGGAAGGAGAATATACGCGCAAACAGTCTGCATCTTGAGCAAGTACACAAGACGGATGTTTTCATCTCGTTTCTTCTCTCTTCCCAGGGGTCGGTGTAAAATAAGGAGAAAAATCCAATAGGTGAAGTTGTTCCATCACTGGTTGTCAGATTTGGACTTCTTTGGAGCAGATTTCCTAAAAACATGGGAAAGAAAGATAATTACAAATAATACAAATAAACTCCATAAGTTGCTTTGCCATAGTAGTCAGGATTTGGTGCTATTGTAGACCTGTGAGAGATCACACATAGTAACATTTTTCCAAGCACTGAAAACCGAACATATTCAAATTCAACGTAAGTATTCAGAATACAAAGATTAGGCTGGCCCGCTAGCTCTGGTTTTGATTCCTTTCTCAGGTCTTCTACTTAATAGATTGAACAAAGCTTGTAATTCAAGTTATCACACAATGGCAATGTCTAGTAGCCTAGTTGAGGACTCATGATTGTAGGATTCTGGGAGGAGCCATGGTGTATGGCCCCCAGCCAAGGATTGTTGTTGCAATGACTGGACTAAGTAAGCTGGGAGGATATAAAATGAGAGGAAACCTCCCCTCCCTACCAACTGATAGCTATAAAGGCTCATAGCATTGGATCCTTGCCCCAGTTCTGATATTTGCTGAGGAGGAAACTTCAGGTCCAAACAAACATCCCAACAAAGCTAAGCTGCTCACTTCTAACAAGTGTTCTCTGTAGAAAACAGAATATATCAGCCACACAAGTAGGTGAGGTTATCTGACAGCACAACAATGGAAAAGCTCCCTCAGAGCTCAGAAAACTTGAGAAGGGCATGGGGGGTCTTCCCACGCAGCCACCTGCTGCACAAGTCTTTATAGAAAGTTAATCCAACTCTAAAGGGGAGTTGGGATGGACTATGTGGCTGACTTACCCTGCTCTTCATAGAGCAGATCTAGTACAGGTGATCAAGTTAGCTTTCTCTGTAGACAAACAGGATAAAGGTCAGCCACACAAGCAGGGACTCCCAAGCATATGGAGAAATTAATTTTTACCTGATGATTTCCTTTCATTAAATCTAGTCAGACCAGTCCAAATGAATGGGTTATGCCCACCGATCAGCAGATGGAGACGGTTCAACTCATATATAAGTCAATCTCATGTATAAGTCAAAGGTATTTTTTGGGCCCCAAAATCAAGGTTTATCTGTCACCTGTGATTAAGTCAAGGGTAAAACCTAGGGGGCTTATGAGATGGTGAAATCATACTAAGAAACAAACCGATAAATTAAGAAAATCATTTATTTATTTTTTAAAAGCAGAATAAAGTGTCTCATAAGAAACATTCACAACTTAAGAAAATGTCCCTGCTTTATGAATCCTTGCCTCCCTCCCCCATGGTTGTCCCCTGCTGTTTCAATCCTTCTCTATTATTCAAACCCTTCCAAGTCAGATTCTTCATAGTCACGTGGAATTATTCTTTGGTGATGCCATCAGGATAAATGCTTTCTTCGCTGTCTCCTTCTGTTGAATCATCATCCGATGATGCTTATTCGTCTGCCTTCATAGATGGCGTCATCTTCTGATCCACCCATAGCATTGCTAATGCTGCATTTCAGGAATGAATTCTTGACCATTTCTGGTGGAACTGATTCCCAGGCATTCTTTATCCATTTTGCTACCAAATCAATATCTGGTTTCATCAGGTTCCCTTTGTTTGCTTTGCTTGACCAGAACACATCCACTGTTGCCACATATGCAACAATTGGTCCTTGAAAGGCTTAATGAGACAGACATCTAATGGCTGGAGCATTGATGTCAGACCTCCTGGGATCACTGCTAATGTGATTGTCATTTTCTTTGCATCATCTTTCACATCCTCTTATGTGCATGGGACATATCCCACATCAATAGTGAAAGTCATTTTCTTAGCCCCCCGCTTGGTCGTCTACCCCACACATCGTACAGCCACCACTTTGTTCCCTCTTCATCTATCCAGCCTTTTGATGAACCTGAACAGTTAGGGCTGCTGGAATTTTTGGGTTCTTCGCCATAGTCTTCCTCTTGAATATCACCACCGGACGCAGTTTTGTGCCATCTGCCAGGCAAGACAGGACCACCATGAAATGGGTCTTTTCATGACCAGTTGTTTTTACAAGTATGATTTTCTCACCAACACCAGCTACAGTACAATTGCCAGACATATCAAATGTCATTGGCATTTCATCCATATTACCATATCGAAATGATTCTTTATTCTCTGCTGAACAATGAATTTGTGGAATGAAGAGATCTTTTCATCAAGCTCTTTAGGCAGTTTCTGTGAAACCTTTGTGCGCTGACGAAGGCACAATCCATATCTGTTCATGAACCTTGAACATCAACCAGACGATGCTGTGAATTCTTTCAGACCTTCGGTCGCTGAATATTTTTCTTCTTTTACCATTTGAAGGGTACGAATCCTAATGTTTGAGCGAGTCACAATGTAGCCATTCTGTTTGCATTCCATTACCCAGCCATTCAAATCCTTTTCCATTCCTTCAACAGGCGCAATTTTGAAATGTAAGGCTTTCTTTGACTTTGGCATTTCTAGCAGCTTTTCTTCATTTTTTTCGCCAATCTCTGACGAGTTTTCACCAATGTCAAATTCTCTTGCAGCTAAACAATTATTGGCCTCCTTTTGCACATTCTATAACCTTCAGTTTCGGCGATGTGGTGTAAGATGCTCTCTTTTTCTTCTCCACACATTTTCCTGAGGGTAAGATGTCATCATTCTAATGGCTGTCCCTGCTGTCTGAATCCTTTCCTCCCTCCCCCATGGCTGTCCCTGCTGTCAGAATCCTTCCCTTCCTCCCCCATGGTTACCTCTCCTGTTTGAATCCTTCCCTCTCTCCCTCCCCCATGGCTGTCCCTACTGTCAGAATCCTTTCCTCCCTCCCCCATGGTTGTCCCTACTGTCAGAATCCTTCCCTTCCTCCCCCATGGTTACCTCTCCTGTTTGAATCCTTCCCTCTCTCCCTCCCCAATGGCTGCCCCTCCTGTTTGAATCCTTCCCCCCTCCTGATTACTTAATTCACCCGCTATCTGGTCGACGACGGCACTTGCGGTCTCCCAGTGTAGTGATAGGACAGCTTCTCCCCCTCAACTCCTCCGGATCCATTGCTGCTGCTATGAGGAAGACTATGAACTTGCGGTCCTTCAGGCATGTCCTCCCTCCTCCCCTGCGGGGTCCCAGTGGAGTGCTTTGAACCACGTGGTTCTAAGTGCGCCAATCAGACCCTGGCTTGGGAGGGGGAGGACATGCCTGTGCAACTGCAAGTGCATTCGTATCGGCACTATGTAGATTGACCTGTGGATAAGACGACCGCGATTTTAAGGACTATTTTTGATGGTAACATTTTTCGACTTATACACAAGTACTGTATTTTTCGCTCCATAAGATGCACTTTTTCCCCCCCAAAAGTGGGGGGAAAATGTCTGTGCGTCTTATGGAGCGAATATAAAAAACAAAACAAGACAAAAAAAAACTAACTACAACTCCCCACCCTCCTGACCCAAAGACCTGCCAAAAGACCCTCATGGTCCAGTGGGGGGGTCCAGGAGCGATGTCCTGCACTTGGACAGTCGGGTGCCAGTAATCAAAATGGCGCCGACGGCCCTTACTATGTCACAGGGGCTACCGGTGCCATTGGTCGGCCCCTGTGACATAGTAAGGGCAAAGGGCCGTCGGCGCCATTTTGATTACTGGCAGAAGACGGCCGAAGTGCAGGAAATTGCTCCCGGACCCACGCTGGACCACCAGGGATTTTTGGCAGGTCGGGAGGGGGGTTGCAGTTAATTAAATTTAAAGGGTTGGGATGGGAGGGTTTTTCCCCACAGAAAGAGAACGATAAAAGTTTTCTGATCTGGGGAGTGGACTGAAATGGCTCTCCCCAGACCCGAAAACGAAATGGGGACAAAAAAAAATAATTTTATACAATCCCCTAATTTGCTCCATAAGATGCACAGTCGCCCGGGAACAGAGCTGGTTTATAGCACACCATTTTTTATTATTTTTTTTTAATTTACCCCCTCTGAATCCTAGGTGCTTCTTATGGTCAGGTGCATCTTATGGAGCGAAAAATACGGTGTATACATAAGTTTTTACCTGATAATTTCTTTTCCTTGATTCCAGTCAGACAAGTCCAGACAAATGGGTTATGCTCACCAACCAGTAGATGGAGAGAACAAGTTTGCCGATAACACCCCTTACATGCATTCGTGCTGACCTCAGTCTGCCAGTATTATTTGTAACAAGCTAACTGTGCTATATTTTAATACTTTTATCTGTTGTGTTTTTTGTGCATTATTTTATGTATGCTTATGTACTGATTTTATCTTCAGTATTCTACATATGATTATGTATGTTGGTTAGTGCTATGCATAAGCAGCTTATATGCAATTTAAAACAAATAAATTGAAACTAAGCAACATTTAAACATTTATTTTAATTCCTTTTTTTTTTAATATTAAATTAACTGCCAGCGGACTTCCAGAAGAACAAGGAAGAGAATCTAAAGACTCACTATGAAATGATAAAACACTCACCCCACACTGAAGCAGAAAATTTGCTCTATAACAAATTGAGATTGAAACGATAACCCAAATTGGAGGCACAGGAAGGGTCCTCACTGAACCTAAGGAAAGCAAAATTGCTTACCTTGTAATAGGTGTTATCCCAGGACAGCAGGATGTAGTCCTCACATAATGGGTGACGTCACCAACGGAGCCCTAGCGCGGGAAATCTGTCAAAGTTTCTAGAAACTTTTGACTGGCCCTGTGAGGCCAGTGAGCATGCCCAGCATGCCATGATATTCTCTGCCACAGGTGTCTCTCTTCAGTCTCGTATGTAGCAATAAGCTTTAGCAAAAATAAAATAAAAGGAATAAGACCCAACTCCGCGGGGTGGCGGGTGGGTTTCGTGAGGACTACATCCTGCTGTCCTGGGATAACACCTATTACAAGGTAAGCAATTTTGCTTTATCCCAGGACAAGCAGGATGCTAGTCCTCACATATGGGTGATTAGCAAGCTAGAGGCTGAGTCATTTTGTAGTGAAGTACCATAGCACTGACGTATTGTTGTTGAAAATGAGTCAGCTGAAGATTACAGCAGATTGGATGTAGAAGGAGTTGGGATTAAACTGGAAACAAGTTCTTTAAGACAGATTGTCCATAGGCTGAATCTTGTCGTCCTTGCTTGTCCAAACAGTAATGAGCTGCAAAAGTGTGAAGAGAACTCCATGTTGCTGCTTTACATATGTCAAGGATTGGCACTGAACGATAGTGTGCTACTGAAGTTGACATTGCCCTTACTGAATGCGCCTTTACTCAACCTTGGAGAGGAAGGCCATGCAATCTGCTAGCCAATCGGATATGGTATGTTTACCCACTGCCTTTCCTGGTTTGTTTGGATCATAAGATACAAAAAGTTGAGTGGATTTTCTGTGGACTGCAGTGCGGTTTATATAAAATGCTAGTGCACGCTTACAGTCCAAGGTATGTAAGGCTGTTTCTCCTGGATGGGAATGGGGCCTTGGAAAGAATGTGGGTAAAACTATGGATTGGTTTAGGTGGAATTCCGTAACTATTTTGGGGAGGAATTTTGGATGTGTACGGAGAACCACTCTGTCATGTAGGAACTTTGTATAGGGTGCGTACGTGACAAGTGCTTGTAACTCACTAACCCTTCTAGCTGATGTAATGGCTATGAGGAAGCTAGTCTTCCATGTGAGAAATTTAAAATCACATGAATCTATGTGTTCAAAAGGGGAACGCATGAGTCTTGTTAAGACCAGATTGAGGTCCCATTCTATGACTGGCGGCCAAATTGGTGGTTTTAGATGCGTTAAACCTCTCATAAACCTACTGACTAGAGGTTGTGTGGAAATAGGCGCATCTCCTACCTTGTTATTGTAGGCTGAGATTGCACTTAAATGTACTCTTACAGATGAAGTCTGGAGACCAGAGTCTGAAAGGTGGTTTAAGTACTCTAGTAGAGAAGTAGTGGGGCAAGTAAAAGGGTCAATTTTTTTTTGCCTGCACCACAGAGTAAATCGTTTCCATTTCAGAGAATAGTTCTTACGTGTGGAAGGTTTACGAGAAGCTAGAAATACTTGAGATACGTTGGTGGAAAGATTGAGTGGCTGTAAGATCAAACTTTCAACATCCATGCTGTCAGGGTTAGGGATTGAAGGTTGGGATGGCGCAACAGACCCTGATCCTGAGTTATGAGAGTGGGAGCTACTCCCAGACAAATTGGATCCCTGACTGAGAGGTCTAGAAGTGTGGGAAACCATACTTGTCGAGGCCAATATGGGGCTATGAGTATCATGGACCCCTTGTCCTGTTGAAGCTTCACTAGAGTTTTGGTTATGAGCGGTATTGGAGGATACGCGTATAGTAGGCCTGAGTTCCAAGGATGAGCAAAGGCGTCCTTGGCTGGCTGGTTCTTCTGTTTGTGTAGAGAACAGAATATGTCCGCTTTGTGATTCAGATGTGACGCAAAGAGATCTATTGTCGGCTGACCCCAACGTTGAAAGATCCTCGTCGCTACTGAGGGATCCAGGGACCATTCGTGTGGTTGAAATTGATGACTGAGGCGATCCGCTAGTACATTTTGAATGCTTGCCAGATAAGTGGCCCGGAGAAACATTGAGTGTGATAGGGCCCAGGCCCAAATCTGTGCAGCTTCTTGACAAAAGAGATACGAGCCTGTACCTCCCTGTTTGTTGATGTACCGCATGGCTACTGTGTTGTCCGTTTGGATCAGAACAGTCTTGTGTGAAAGGCAGTCCTTGAATGCATGTAGCGTATAACGTATAGCTCGAAGCTCTAGGAAATTTATTTGAAATGTTGCTTCGAGTGTTGTCCAAGTCCCTTGTGTTTGGAGATTGTCTATGTGAGCTCCCCAACCCAAGGTGGATGCATTTGTAGTTAACGTTATCTGTGGGACTGGTTGCTGAAAAGGTAGGCCTTTGTGCAAGTTGTCCATGTTTGTCCACCAAAGTAGAGTTGATCTTAGTTGGGTGGTCACTTGAATTGGATAATGTAGTGGTTGAATGGCCTGGATCCATTGTGATCTTAAAGTCCATTGAGTAATTCTCATGGCGAGCCGTGCCATAGGAGTAACATGAATTGTGGAGGCCATATGGCCTAGTAAAGTGAGAAACTGATGAGCTGTCATTTGTTTCTGTAAGTAAATGGATCTTGCTAGTAGAGTAAGTGTCCTTGCCCGAACTACGGGTAGAATGGCCTTTGCTAGATTGGTGTTCAATTCTGCTCCTATGAATTGAAGCAGGATCGGTGTTGGGACCGGTCCTGTTCAATATCTTTGTGAGCGACATTGCGGACGGGATAGAAGGTAAGGTTTGTCTATTTGCGGACGACACTAAGATCTACAACAGAGTGGACACGCCAGAAGGAGTGGATAGAATGAGACGGGATTTAAGGAAGCTGGAAGAGTGGTCGAAGATATGGCAGCTGAGATTCAATGCCAAGAAGTGCAAAGTCATGCATATGGGGAGTGGAAATCCGAATGAACTGTATTCAATGGGGGGGTGGGGGGGAGGCTGATGTGCACGGAGCAGGAGAGAGACCTTGGGGTGATAGTGTCTAATGATCTGAAGTCGGCGAAACAATGTGACAAAGCGATAGCAAAAGCCAGAAGAATGCTGGGCTGCATAGAGAGAGAAATATCGAGTAAGAAAAGGGAAGTGATTATCCCCTTGTACAGGTCCTTGGTGAGGCCTCACCTGGAGTACTGTGTTCAGTTCTGGAGACCGTATCTACAAAGAGACAGAGACAAGACGGAAGCGGTACAGAGAAGGGCGACCAGAAAGGTGGAGGGTCTTCATCGAATGACTTATGAGGAGAGATTGAAGAATCTAAATATGTACACCCTGGAAGAAAGGAGGAGCAGAGGTGATATGATTCAAACTTTCAGATACTTGAAAGGTTTTAACGATCCAAAGATGACAACAAACCTTTTCCGTCAAAAAAAAAAAAATAAAAAAAATCAGCAGAACCAGGGGTCACGAGCTGAAGCTCCAGGGAGGAAGACTCAGAACCAATGTCAGGAAGTATTTCTTCACGGAGAGGGTGGTGGATGCCTAGAATGCCCTTCCGGAGGAAGTGGTGAAGACCAGAACTGTGAAGGACTTCAAAGGGGTGTGGGATAAACACTGTGGATCCATCAAGTCTAGAGGACGTGAATGAAGAGGGGGTGGCTTGCGGGAATGAAGGCTACTACCTAGAGATAATACCCTTATTCAATATACATACACACGGTTAATGTGACTCCAACATTGCTCTAAGCTTCAACGGTAAGAGGAAATGTGGAAAAAAAAAAAAAAGGATTTGCATTCACAAAAAAGCGGGGTGTAACTTGCTTGTTACGGCGGTTACTACCCCCAAACCAAATAAGCCTGGTAATTTACTTTCAATGCATATCTAGCATAGCTCTCTGCTTCAACGGCAGGGGAGAAAGTCTGTTACTTCACTTTCAACACATAGCTCTCTGCTTCAACGGCAGGGGCAATGTAGAAAAGAGTATCTATATATCTCTCTATCTATCTATCTATATATATATATATATATAGACAACAACCAAAAAGGACTAAATTACATAGTCGAGTAAACAAAAGCATGGGTGTAGCTTGCTTATTGAGGCGGTTACTACCCCTAACTAAGCTACATATTCAATTAGATGCAGTTCCAATACTGCTCTCTACATTAATGGTGGGGTGGAAGGGAAATAAAACTAAAAGGTACTAAGAGCCAAGCATAACAAGTAAGAGGAAAAAAGAAGTGCATAGCTTGCAGACTGGATGGGCCAATTGGTCTTCTTCTGCCATCATTTCTATGTTTCTATGTGAGTTGGAGTGAGATGGGATTTTTGATAATTGATGAGAAAACCCATGGAGTGAAATAGGGTAATTGTTCGAGTCAGAGAAGTGAGAGCTCCTTGCTGAGTGACTCTTGATGAGCCAATCATCCAGATATGGGAAAACATGGACACTTTCCTTGTGCAAGTGTCCTGCTATTGCTGCCAGACATTTGGTGAAGACTCTGGGAGCAGATGCCAGTCCGAATGGCAGAACTCTGTATTGGAAATGCTGATGGCCCACCATGAAGCGCAAATATTTGCGATGAGGAGGGAATATGGGAATGTGAGCGTAAGCGTCTTGAAGATCCAGAGAACAAAACTAATCTCCTGTTTGAAGAAGTGGAAGCATGGTGCCTAGAGAAACCATCCTGAACTTTTCTTTTTTCAGAAATTTGTTGAGGTTTCTGAGGTCTAGGATGGGACGTAGGCCTCCGGTTTTCCTTGGAATGAGGAAATACCGGGAGTAGAATCCTCTGCCTTGCTGAGTCCAGGGCACTGGCTGTACAGCCCTGGCTCTCAGAAGGATGGATAATTCTACTTGTAATTGAATTAGTTGAGAATTTTGTTGTGGGAAGAAACGTGGTGGAGATTCTGGAGGAATTGAGAGGAAATTTAGTTTGTAACCTCGAGACACTATGGAGAGTACCCATTGGTCTGATGTTATGTTTAGCCAATGTGTGTGAAAATAGGATACTCTTCCTCCCACTGGCAGATCTGGTCGAGGATTTAGGGGATGGATTTGTTCTCTGGCCTGTGTTTCAAAAGCCCGCCACTGGGCCTGTCTGTGCAGGAGGATGCGGGCGGGTAGGCCTAGGCTGTCTGGCCTGGGACTGTTGTGGTCTAGTTGACCTACCCCTAGAAGTTTGGGGGTAGTATCTTCTTGGCCTATAGTAAGAACGTCTGGTTTTCTCTTCGAGGTAGGCGACAAGAAGATTGTGTAGAGGGATCTTGTGGTATTTGAGACAGTTGACGTAAAGTCTCTGTATGGTCTTTAAGCTGTTGTACTGCTTCTTGGACCTTTTCTCCAAACAAATTGTCTCCGACACATGGTAGGTCCACAAGTTTTTCTTGGACCTCAGGCCTGAGGTCCGAGGCCTTAAGCCAAGCCCATCTACGGGCGGTGATTCCAGATGCTGCTGCTCTGGAAGCCGTCTCAAAGTTGTCATAGACCGCCCTCACCTCATGCTTTCCGGCTTCTAGGCCTTTGTTGACTATGTCCTGTGCTGGTTCCCGGAATTGCGTAGGCAAAGAAGTAATAAATTCTTCCATTTGCTTCCATAGGTTCCTCTGATATTGTTATATACAATTGGTAAGCAGAGATTTTTGTGTTCAAGATAGCACTTTGATATACTTTTCTGCCTAATGAATCGAGAAACCTATAGTCTTTACCAGGTGGAGTTGATGAGTGTGGGTGGATACGTTTTGACTTTTTCTGTGCAGACTCTACTACCACAGACTGGTGTGGTAACTGTTGTTTCTGATATCCTGGAGCTGTCTGCACTAAATAGGTTGTGTCCACACACTTATTCACTGCGGGGACAGAAGATGGATGCTCCCAGATGCAGTGTTGAAGATCCAAGAGAACCTCATGGTTTGGAATAGCCAACACTTGTTTAGGTAGGTCTACAAACTGTAGAACTTCTAGAGTTTGTTGCCTGGTATCTTGTTCTGCTGTTAGTTTGAAGGGAATGGAGTCAGCCATGACCTGTATGAATGTTGAGAAAGATAAATCTTCTGGAGGTGATTTTTTTCTCTGGTCTGGAGGTGAAGGTTCAGACATGAATCCCTCAGAAGACGTAACAGACTGCTGGTCATCCCAAGAATCATCTGGGTCATCTCTATAAGGAGACCTTGGAGGAGATCTGGGAGGGTAATGAAGGCCTGAAGGGCCTGGTTGTTGATCATTGGAGGAAAACAAATGTGAAGTGTCCTGAGGCTTTGTTGTTGGGCAGGTTATCGATGACATTTTGATATCTTTTGTAAAAGACGTCGATAGAATGCGAGATCCTGTACTTCAGGAGGCTCAGATGATTGTTGCCTCGAAGATGTAGTGGTTGTCATCGATGTAGTCGTCGGAAGAAATGTTCTCGAAGACTTCGACGTCGTTGGAATTGAGATCGGAATTGAAGAGCCCGATGGTATCTGGGCAAAGATGGACGTCGATGACGTGATGAGTCTCTGTGTCGTAGTGATCGAGTCCATGGTTGTCCTCGGTGCCAACAAGGACACCTGCATCGGTAATACAACCGGCATCGATGCTGGTGGCATTGGCATCTGCGGGATCGCCGGAGATGCTTGATCCTTTAAAGCCTTAATGACCGCTTGTCTGAAGAGATCAGACAATTCCGGCTGTTCAACTGATGGAATCAGAGCAGTTGTAAGTGGTGGCGGAGGCTGCGATGATGGATCCTGTGCAGAAGTCTGCGAAGGATCTGACATCGATGGAGGCAAAGGCCCAGGTGTTGAGGGGACCGCTATTTCCTGGGTCTGTGGCCGCTTTGCCGTTGATTCCTCCTGGGACGTCGATGTGGACGCCGACGGTCGACGATGCCGATGCTTTAACTTAAGTTGGTCGGTCTACTTCGTTGATGCTGTGGACGATGGCGAGGACGGACGATCACCGGATCCGTCCGGGCGAGATTTTTTAAGTAATGCTCATTTAGTCACTCCGGCCGGAGACGACTTCGATGATTTTGAAGGGGAAGGAATCAGTTGCAGTTGGAACAAATGTTCCATTTTTTCCTGCCTAGCCTTTCGCCCTCATCTCAGTGCATTTAGGACAAGTATTCACATCGTGCTTTTCACAGAGACAGAGGACACATTCAAGATGTGGGTCGGTGATCGACATGGTTCTGTTACATATAGGGCATTTTTTGAAGCCCGTAGCCATTTTGTTATCGATGGCCGTCGAAAGAGAATGGGAATTCGTGAGAACAAATTTCCAAAGATGAGAAATCGAGACCAAGGTACTCACCAGCCGGTGAAAGGGAACCCTGAGAGACCTCTATGAGAGAGAATATTCGAAAAAACTATGACTTTTCAGTCAGAGAATGTTGTGAAGAACTCACAACGGCTCCTGTCCCGCGATGCTGGTAGCAGTGCGGAAAAGCGAAGACTGAAGAGAGACACCTGTGGCAGAGAATATCATGGCATGCTGGGCATGCTCAGTGGCCTCACAGGGCCAGTCAAAAGTTTCTAGAAACTTTGACAGAAAGATTTCCCGCGCTAGGACTCAGTCGGTGACGTCACCCATATGTGAGGACTAGCATCCTGCTTGTCCTGGGATAAATTAAATTATCAGGTGATAAGCAAGTTTGCTTACTGTAAACAGTGTTTTCCGTAGATAGCGGGTGAATTAGCCATGCTGTCTGGGACATCCCTCTGGGACGACTATTCAGAGCTTCCTAAAGATGACAAGAGCTTTACTGTGTGTGGCTGCGCATCCTTTCCCGCTTGGCTCCATTTTTTCCTCAGTCTGTTCCAAAGCATGTCTGCAAAGCATGAAGTGGAGACTGTCTGGGAAGGTGGGCGGGTCAGCATGGCTAATTCATCCTGTTATCTACGGAAAACGCTATTTATGGTAAGCAAACTTGCTTTTTTCTTGCAGATAAGCAGGCTGAATTAGCCATGCTGACTGGGAGTCCCCAGCTGAAGTTTGTGAGCACAGTATGAAGAGTCCCTGTGGGGACGCTGCGCCGTTCCTGAGGCTGAGTAAGACGTGTTGCACCCAACCTGATCTGGGATAGTGGACAGTCTCTTTATGTGGCCCTGAGTGGAGAATGGATCTGCCCTTCACCGCATCGGCAGCGGCTTACAGGTCGAGACAGTAATGGGAAGTGAAAGCATACAGCGAGAACCATGTGGCGGCTTTGCAGATGTCCATTATAGGAACCTCCTGTAGGTGAGCTACTGATGCTGTCATTACTCTCACCTGATGGGCCTTTGGTGAACTGGTCAGGGTCTCTGATCTTTTATTGTAACAGAACTGAATGCACTGTGAAATCCAAGTCGAGAGAGTCCTCTTGGAGACCGGCAGTCTTGGGGCATTCGAGCTGAAGGAAACATATCTGTGAGGTTCTAGATTCAGAGTGCGTTCTACGCTTATAGTAGACTTGCTTGCAGTCCAGCGTGTGGAGCCACTTCTCACCCGCATTTTTGTGCGGCTTTGGAAAGAAAGTCAGCAGGGTAATGGTTTGATTCATGTGGAAAGCCGAAACTACCTTGGGGAAGAATGAAGGGTGTGTCCGTAAAGTCATCTTGTGATGAATCTCAAGGTATGGCAAATAGCGAAACAGAGCCTTCAACTCGCTGACTTCTTGCAGAGGTCAGGGCAACAAAAAACAGAACTTTCCAAGATAGATCTCATATGACTAGTTTTCAGAGGTTTGAAGGGGGCGCGGGGGGGGGGGGGGGGCGGGGGGAAGCATAAGCTGTTCCAGTACTAGGTTGAGATCCCATGGAACAGGTGGCCTGTGCACTGGTGGTCGCAGTCGTAGAATGCCCTTCATGAATCAGGAGACTAGTGGGTGGCTGGATGCCGGCAGGTCATTGCAGGTATGATGATAGGCTGCAATGGCACTGACATGGACCCTTCACAGAAGCTGTTGTCATTCCCACTTGGTAAAGGGAATGGAAATGCTCTAAAAGGAGTTCTGGTGAGCAGGAGAAGGGGTCTATGCTCTTGTCGTTGCACCAGGTCGAGTATCTGAGCAACTTGCCCTGATAGGTCTTTCTGGTAGAAGATTTCCTGGATGACACCAGGACCTCTTGGATCTCCGATGGCAAGTGTGACTTAATACTGTCCTTTCAACCTCCACACAGTGAGATGCAGCAAGGAGTGCACGGAGTGAAGCAGGGTGCTGTTGTGTTGCATAAGCAGATTTGGACTGTCGCCAAGGGGAATAGGTGGTTCAACGGAGAGTCACATTAGATAGGCAACCACGGTAGCCTTGGCCAAGCTGGGGCTATCAGGATGATGTTGGCAATATTTGCAATACACTTCTGTATCGTTCGAGATGAGTTGGATTGGGGGGGTAAGAGTAGAGAAGCCCTTCCGTCCATGAAAAGAGAAACACCTGCTCAGTCTACCCTGCTCAGTCTACCCTCCTGGGGTAGACTGAGTGGAATGTCTTTACCTTCCTGTTGTGTTCCGTGGCAAAGAGATCCATGCGTGGAAGGCCCCAAGTTAGGAATAGGTTCTCCACTACATCCTGGCAAAGCTCCCATTCATGTGAATGGAAGCTTGTCTGCTTTGGAATTCTCCACCCCCAGCAGGTAGGTTGCTTGAAGGATGATGAGATGCTTCTCTGCCCATTCCAGGATGCGCACTGCTTCTCTGGACATCATCGGAACCGGACTCTCCTTTCTTGTTTATGTAGAACATCGCGATCTGATTGTCCGTGTGGACCATGACAGTTCTCCCTCGTAGGAACCTCTCAAATGTGCATATGGCATTCCCAATCACTTGGAGCTCTAAGAGGTTTATCTGCTGGACTCTCTCCCAAACTGAGCAGAGCTCGTGTCCGTACTTGGTCCAAATGAGCTCCCCACCCCCTTGTTTGAGGCATCTGTGGTGAGGATTAGCTGCTGAGTTGTGGTGTCCTGCCTGAAAGAGTTCTGGGGTGCAACCACCAGCCTGAGTCTGCTTTTATGCTCTGGGTCAGATTCACTTGCTGGGACAGCGGATGTGAGAACAGTGTCATCTTCAGCCCCCCATTGCAGGCGCCTTATGTGTAGGTGGGTATGAGGCACCACACAGATGGCTGCTGCCATGTGGCCCAGCAGGGTCAAGAACTGGCAGGTCGAGGCATGAGTACAGTCTCTCAGTTGAATGGCCAGGGTGCGCAGTGTGCGAGCCATGTCCACTGGAAGGAATGCTCTGCCCAGTAAGGGCTCCAATTAACTGCAGGTTCTGCACTGGCTAAAGACTGGACTTTTCGTAATTGATAACCAACCCAAGCCCCTCCAGGCATTGGATTGTAGCTTGTAAGAGTTGCAGGTTGTGGTGCCACTATCAACCAGTTGTCGAGGTAAGGTAACAACTGGATTCCTTGCTTCCTGTGGTGGGCCACTGCTACTGTTAAGCACTTGGTGAAGATTCTCGGGGGCAGACAAGAGACCAAAAGGGAACACCTTGTACTGGAAGTGGCACTTCTTGACCTGGAAATACAGGTATCGCCAGGAGGAATGGTGCATAGGGATGTGAGAGTAAGCATCCTTGAGGTCCAGCAAACACATCCAATTGTTGGGCTGTAAAACGGGAAGAACAGTCTCGAGGGATGTCATCTTGAACTTCTCCCTTTTTAGGAATTTATTGAGAACTCGTAAGTCCATGATTGGGCGGAGTCGTCCTGATTTTTTAGGGATGAGGAAGTATTTGGAGTAGAACCCCCGGTTCAGCTGACTGCTGGGGATCCACTGGATAGAATGCTGTTGGAGCAGTTTGGTGATTTCCTCTTGCAGCCAGCAACTGTCTCTGAGATGGACCAATGTGGCCTTACTTGGTGGGTAAGATTTGGTGTGCTCTTGAAGTTCAAGGGGTATCCTTCTCTGATGATATTGAGCACCCATCGGTCGGAGGTGATCACTTCAAGAATGACAAACGGAAAACTCTCCCTCCTACTTGTAGCGGTAAGAATGGCCCAGATACTTCTAAAAGTCCTGCTGGGTTTTCATGTTATTTGGGGGCAGGCGCTGCTGTCACTAGTTCTGTTGCCTGCTGCGACTTTGCTGTTGTTGTGGTAGCTGTGGCCGAGTCTATGGATAAGGCGGCTGACAGTAAGATGGATATAGCCTGTATGGCCATCTTTAGAAATAGGTCTTCCTGTATGATAGGTAATACTTCTTGTCTGAAGATTGCTGTTTGGTGGGAGATGCCAGGGACAAGACCGCTATGTTTTGCTCCTTTAATCTGTCCACAGTTTCACGCAGATAGTCTCCAAAGAGGTTGTCCGGGAGACAGAGGTGGTCAGCCAATTTCTCATGATCGTCCTTCCGAATAGTGCTGGCCGAAAGCCATGCCATCCTCCGTATGGCTTCTGCTGTATTATTTGCGGAAGTCTTCATATACTGTCCTCGATAGATGCCTTAGCCACTCCTCTAGATCATGAAATTGTTGGGGCGGGGCCTCATCTGGCTTTAGCGACTGTAGGCACTCGTATAGGTACTGAGTGATATAGAATTGGTGCTGC
The DNA here is from genome assembly GCF_901001135.1 of Rhinatrema bivittatum. Taxonomy (NCBI): domain Eukaryota; kingdom Metazoa; phylum Chordata; class Amphibia; order Gymnophiona; family Rhinatrematidae; genus Rhinatrema; species Rhinatrema bivittatum. The sequence continues at coordinate 501,932,908 of NC_042615.1, read as the reverse complement.
TGGATGTTTGCATTCAGCATACCCGCCTGGAACGCTCTTCTGCTGAAGTCGTCCAGGTACTTACAGTCATGCCCTGGAGGAGTATTTGAATGAAGGCATGATTTTTTAGCCCTCTTCATGGCCGACTCGACCACCACGGAAGTGTGCGAGATTTGGACCATGCTGTAGAACGGAGATTGACGCATCTGGAATCTGAGATCTGTTTTCTGTGATGCTGTTTAACTGGAAAAGGGGGACTCCCAAGCCTTTGTCATGACTGAGTCTAGAACCGCATGGGATGGCAAGGCGGTTGGCTCGGCTGGCGCTTCAAAGATCTTCAGGCTTCCTAAAGCCTCAGTGCAAGGGTCTGGCACCTTTCGTGTTTCAATGTTCAGCCTAGTGCCCACCTTCTCGACAAATTTCAAATAGGAGAGGTCTTCTGGTGGGAAGGCTGGCTCAGATGGAAACCCTGTTGAGGAACCTGGTGATGTAGGTGGCGAGAGCTGCTGAGACACGTCAGGTTGTGGAGAGTGCCCATGAACCAGGCTGCTGGGCCATGGCGCTGGACTAATATATCCCCTTGAGGAAGCGAAGGCGGTCTACCCGGGGGGAGGGAGGGGTGTCATCACGTGGGATACGGTAGAACTTGCTGCTTTCCCTAATCCTCCATGGAGGAGAGGAACTGAGTCAAGATCCTGGAAATTTGTGACACTGCCTGTGAAGCCAGGTCCCTACCACCCAGATGAGATGAGTCATCTGTCGGGGGATTCCTTGGAAGCAGTGCTGCAAAAGCAGGATGTCTGAGTCTGGACCTGAAGGCCGGACTTTTGCCCGTTATATTGAAGACAACTTCTTGTGCAGCTTTTGGAGGGGTTCCTGCAGCCCTGAAGATCTTGTGTCTGGAAACTGAAGACAAATCCGAGTAGACACGTTCCGCATATCCAGATGCCGGCTCCTCATCAGAAATACAAGATCCACTAAATCGTCAGGCTTCTGGGAGGACTTCCCAGTCAAGGGGGCCGAAGGTGGGTGGATCCCGGAGACTTCTGGACGCTTTTTGTGTCAAGGGTGTGTGTCTGCGACAGCATCGACAGGCTGTCCCGCATTGATCCCGATGACTTTCGGCAATGCATCATCGGTGCATCACGCGCATAGTGCTTGATGGCATGTGGCGCGGCGCCTTGGCTAGCTACGGAAGGGCTTTGGATTCTGGATGATGCCGATTGCCTCAGTGGTTGGTTCTGATGAGTGGGCCTGAACAGAACACCAACATGAAGAAAGGAAAATATGTTCCAGAATCCTCTGTTTTCTTAGCCTGCCTGGCTATATGAACTCTAAGTGACTTCTTGAGAATGACTTGCAGAATACATAAGACATCTGCACAGGCAGTCAAGCTAGCTGCACCTATGATGCCTAATTATAGGGTCATAAAAGGAGAAGACAACGGCAGGAATTTAAAGCAGAAACCAACGGCGGGACCGTTAGGCTATACAGACACTAAAGAGGCACCATTCTCAGGGGTTTCTATAAACACAGCCATGTGTTAATTACCTTGACCAGCAAGATTCTAACAGAACAAAAGACTACCCAAAGAGTGATGGTAAATGGGCCCCACCTAATGAGCCCCATCTCCTGGGAAAACTAATCAGGGCGGTTCAGAGATAGTCACATCATGTGGTTGACATGACAACCTATGTAAATGATCCTTTGGGCAGTCACGCAAGTCTAGAATCTTCCACAATATTGTATGCTATCTATAAAAGAAGGTTCACTTCCTGTATAAGATGAGATGGTGGTCAGTTTGTCAGAGGCATGGCATCATCATCTCCCAAGAATACTTATATTGAATAATAAAAAATTATGCTTTCAACAAAAATCTAAGTGTTCTTGTCTCCCTGGCCAAAAGCGTCAAAAAAATGGTGTGGTGCTTAACAGTTCGGCGCATCTCCAGATGCTCCACGCACCAGGATGGGTTGGGGGCATTGAGGGATGGAGGGAGGCTGGCCCACCTGATCTTGCTGTTTATCCACTGGTCCTACGGAGGCGGCCCTTTTGGATTTTTTAGGGCGATCCAAGCATGGTCCTGGAGATGAGTGAGTCAAAAGGTGCTCTGAGCTGGGGGCATAAGACCCCGAGTTTTCCTCTCGCAGCCGGGCAATTTTGGCAGCTTGTTGGCGCTGAGCCTGGGGATACATGTGGCCACAGTCCCTGCAAGCAGCCCGGTCGTGGTCAGAGGCATAAATAGCAATAATTATGCCGATGACGGACATAATCTTTCCGCAATGGCAGAATTTAAAGCCCGGTGGTTTCAGTGGCATTTTTCCAAACACAACAATGCTCTCTGAGAAGAGAAAAAAAAAAACCTCTATGTGCAGCCTGCAACGTAGAAAGAACTGAGTGAGGAGAAAATGGAGCTGTGCAAGACTGGATGCTCAGCCACACACACAGCAAAGCTCTGTCATCTTTAGGAAGCTCCGCCTAGCTACCCCAGAGGGATGTCCCAGACAGCATGGTTAATTTAGCCTGCTTATCTGCAGGGAAAAAATTAATTTCTCCATCCTCTTCATCCAGTCAGATCAGACCAATGCGATGTACCTAAGTTACTCTTGAATAGGACAGGATGCTGCTAAACCCACTCTCAACCTCTCAGAGGCAAAAGAGATCCCCTCTCAGACACTGACATCTAATCAGAAATCCTCAGAAAAGATTGCAATGAAGGCCAAGTTGCTGTTTTACAAATCTCCAAAGAGATACCAATCTCAGACCAGCCCAAGAACTATATGAGCTTCTGTGGAATGACCCTATATCTGCTTGGCAAGTGACTACCAGAAACCATGTAGGCCCCCCATAGTAACCTTTAACCCAACTTGCTATGGTAACTTTAGGTATTGCCTCACCTTTCCATACTTCACTACATAGCACAAAAAGAAGATCGGACGCCTGAGAGCATTAGTAACCTTGAAGCAGTCCCCTCACTTCTAAAGCCTAAAGCAGACCGAATTCCACCAAGTCTGAACAAAGGCAAACAAATCACCTGATTCAAAACAAAAGTCAAGGCTACCTTGGGTAGAAATGAAGAAACTGTACAAAAAAAAAACAACTGACCATATCCAGACTACATCAATAAAAATAATCTGTCAGAGGAACTTGAGATTCTAAAATACTCCGGGCTGAGCAACAGCCACTAGTCAAAACACAACTTTCTATGAAAACAACTTCAGAGAAATTTTTCTAATAGGATCAAACTGCAACCGCACCAAAAAGGACAAGCCAGATTCAGACTCCAGGATGGAACAGGAATTCCTAGAAGAGGCATAATATTGTAGAGTCCAAAAAATGAGACATCTGGATGAAAGGATAAGGATCTACTCGACAAGTCTCCTGTAACAATGTAAAGGAACCACATGCATTTTTGAGAACCAAACGCTTGGTAGACCTTTCTGCAAAAAACCCCAGAAGCAGGAACACACTGCTATCTGATGTACTAATTCTCAACTATTCTCCAAATGGCGCACAAGCCCTTAGGAGCGTAGCCAACATGGCTTGAGAATATCCATTCTTAACTAATTGTGTCTTTCCAAAGGACCAACTCGTAAGACAAAATCGTGTAGAACTGGATCCTGTGACAGCCACTCCTACTGGGATGGAATTGACAAAGCCTTCCCAGTCTCAGTGTATGAGATCTGCATACCAAAGACACCATGGCCCATCTGGAGCCACTAGAATTAATAGACCTTGATAGCCTGAGAACATCGTAAACTCTCCCTCTCATGGGACAAGGAGATATCAGACCACTTCATCCAACCAGGTTTAAACTGAAGCCCTGATTGTGGATGATATAGTAACAAAATACTGACTGCAGAAAAAGACAAATGGTCCATCCAGTTTGCCCAGCAAGTTTCTTATGATAGTAACTGCTGTTCCATGCAGGTTACCCCAATGCCTTCTGTTAAGGGTAGTATCTACTGTTCCATGCCAGTTACCCCCAAGTGTTATGTTAAGGGATTTACAATCAAAACCAAACAACTGTCAAACCCATAACAAAATTACTGCTAGCAACATTTTTATGGGGTGAGCAGCCTTCTTAATTCAGACAATGCTGCTTGAACATTCTTTACTTTTGGACTTGGCTGCAGAAGTAGTCCTGTACTTTTTCCCTATTTGCATATCACTAACCCAGACTGTTAAAAAGTTGAATCCAATTTCCCTTTCCCCCTGCTGTCAAACCGGAGAGCGATGTTGCTTTCTGTTAAGGGTAGTAGCAACTGCCACTCTATGCAGGCTACACCTAAGCCTATGTGTAAACTGTGTGTGTGTTTTTTTCCCCCCAAATAATTTTTTTTATTGGTCAAAGGCTGTGCAAAGCCATACAAAACAGAAAAAGAAAACAAGACTGCACGCTGCGCAGTAAACAAGAACACAGAATGTCTCATACTGAGTAAGGCCACAGCATGAACTAACCAGCATAAATACAGAGTGCAGACCTTGGGAGAAAGGAATAGCCTCCCACAAGCCCCAATCCAATGTATTTTTCATTTTGTTTGAACACATCAGATATCCCACCACACCAGTTTCTCTTTCATACACCACTCATACACCCAAAGCCACTTCACGCCCCCCAACCCTCCCCCCCCAGAGACCAAGGAAATTTAAGCCCAGACATTTGAATATCCCGCAGTGTGTAGAATCGCCTGCATCTCATTAGGTAGGCCCCTAAAAAAACCCTGCCAGCAGTTCTCATACATTTTATCTTGTGTGCGATGTCCAGAGAGACAGTCCATGCGTTCCATTTGGAGCTCAGAGGACATCCGGTAATACCAGGCTGCAATAAGGGGAGCTGTAGTTGGTGCCATCCAAATTGACAAAATGGTCTGACATGCCAATAGCATCGCTATATGGCCAAACTTAGCTTTGGAAAGAGGACAAGGAAGAAGACCACGGAGAGGATGTGTCACCACCATAGGACCTGTATGTAGAGCGAGGATACTGGTACACAGAGATAACTTGCAAGACTTGAGTCCAGAAAGGATGTACGGTTGTGCAGTGAAGCACTCAATGCAGCAAAGTGCCTTCCTCCTTGCCGCATTTGATGCAAAGTGGGGAATCCGTTAGCCCCATCCAGAAGCGCTGTACATCGTCGTAATACCCTAGATGGAGAAGTCGAAATTGTATCTCCCGGAGCCCCAAATCAGGGTTCTGTGTGTGCAGAGACTTAAACCAGCGCTGCATGTGTTCAGGTGTCACGTCACTGGCTAGAACAGCCGACCACCGAGACGCCAAGAAAGTAAAATGGTCCCGGCATTTATATTCCGCTCCAAGTCGCTTCCAGCCAGTAATAGTGTTGGCACGACAGGTCGTATCAAAAAGTTTTGTGGCAAATAGGGTTTCCGCTGGAAGTTCCTCCTGAGTCCAATGGAACACTTGTATGTGATGCCGGACTTGCAGGTATCCAAAGAAATGTTTGGGTGAAAGTTTAAAAGTTCTGGTTAGAGTTTGGAAATCAAAAAGTTCATGAGTTTCAGGGTCAAACATGTGAAAAAGGTACACTACCCCATTAGCAGCCCAGTTTTGGAAAAGACCCCTACAGTCCCGACCTGGCCGAAAGTCCAGATTTCCTAACAGTGGAGTCAACAGGGACAAGAGGCCTTGTAGGCCGCTCCGCCGTCGTAACCATCACCAGGCTTTTATACAGGGGTAAATCAAACATCTGGGAAAGACCAGCGCCCGTAGGCCTGCCGGATTCAGCTGGAAAAGAGAGAGAGGGGACCAGGGAGCAATCATGCTATTTAATAAATCCGCATCGCAAGTGTTACTTCAATTCTTCATTTTAGCCAGCCGGAATCCTCTCTGTTTGTCCCATGCCCTGTTGAATTCCATTACTGTTCTTTTCTTCACCACCTCTTCTGGGAGGTGAAGAAATATTTCCTGACATTGCTCCTGAGTCGTTTGTTCCTCCTTGGAGTTTCATATCATATCATATTCAGTTTCCTTTCCATCAGAAGAGATTTGTTTTTAGGACATCATTAATTCTTTTCAGGTATTTAAAAGGTCTGCACTCCAGTTGAAAAAATATGCACCTCTGCATATTTGATTATCATCTTAAAAACCATCAGCTGAACTCACCATCTGGCCACAAACTGACTGAAGGCTATTTGAGACATGAATCATTCCCTTGTTTTAACTCAATGGAAACTGAGATAAACAGATAGAATATCGTCTAGTCCTAAGCCTAAAGTACCTGACATCTCTAGATAAACTGCCATCCAAGTACGAAATAGGCCCAACTCTGCTTAACCCTGAGATTAGGCACAGAAATGATAGTGTGGCTATAGGTTGGCTAAGTAAAATGCTTGCAATCCTTCGAATTTTGTACTGCCCAAATGAGAAGAAATCAACTTCCAATGACACTTAAGGACTCTAGGGTCCCTCCTTGGTGACTCATATAATACCGCTGTGGCTTTGCCAGACATTCTCTTGACTGCCTGAGCTATTAGCAGGGGCATGAAATAAAAAAGGCCATCCACAGTTCTGGTTTTCACATGACTGAAAGAACCTTGCCCACTCGAATATCCACTGTCCTTGAGCCAGCTGCCCCAGACAGTGTGCCTCCCCATCTATTAGACTGGTATCTGATAGCACAGTCACCCAGGACGGGTTTTCCATACCCACTTCCACCCCGGTCTCTGCAATGTAACCACCACTGCAAGCCAATCTTGAGGGATTCAGTTACTGGTAGCGTCATAGCATAATTCTGAGATTAAGAATTCCATCTGGAAAACGAAGCTTTTTGAGATCCCTTGCACACCGCTGACCAGGGTTACTAGGACTAATGCTGCCGCCACTGAAAAGAAAAGCTGAATATAAGACTACACAGTGGGAGCCCTGGCAGAACACTAGGATCTCCTGACCCAGCTTCTAGATCCTTTGTTCCATTAATGGAACCCTGGCTATCTTCGTGTTGACTAGCGCTCAGATACTCCAGAGCTGAAGAAGGCTGCAGATCGCCCCTAGAATATTAATTCACCAATTCAGATCGTGCAAAAAATTTAAAAAAAATGGAACTGTCGACTAGTACTCTTCAGAATGGTGGCTCTCTTATCAACCAGTCATCCAGACAAGGATACACCAATATCTTTTCCTAGCGGAGCGCCACTGCCATGACTACCATTACTTTCAAAAGGTCCTTGCAGCTCCAGCTAAACTGCAGGATTGGGCCTACAAACTGAAAATGAGATCTCATAAGTCTGTAGACCTGCTGCAGATCCCGAATTGGAACCACAAGAAATGGAATACTAACCTAGACCCCACTGGACTTTTGGGACCAGTACTACCACCTTAAGGAGTAGAATTCTTCTTCACATCTCATTTACAATAAATTTGCTTTCTAGCAGAGGGCCAGGATAAACCCATAAGGAATCTGAAACAGAATGTGAAAAACCTTAAGGCTTAGCCATCCTGTATGATCCTCCAGGCTCAGAGATCTGATGTAATTTGGACCCATCTCTGACAGACTGCCACCTACCTCTAGAACAGCAGAAAATACTTCTAATCCTCATTAGGTGCTGCGGAAGGGACCCAACCCCAAGGACCCTACCTTACCTCCTCTATTGGAATAATGAAAGATTCACACTGGTCAACGGTTCTGATCTTTGACTATTACCATTTCCTTCCTCTTTAAATCTCCAGGTACACTGGTACCCATTGCAGACTGGATTAGCACCCTAACCAGATTTTAATTAACAGCACAGGATGTTCGCCTACCATCTGGAGACAGAATATACTGACAGGCTGAAGTCTGCACAGATGCATATAAGGGTGACATCAGTAAACCTGTTGGTCTCTGATTCCATCTATTGGTTAGTGAGCATAACCAGTCTGGACTGGTCTGACTGCATGAAGAATGACTGACTTCAATGTTTCCATTCTGAAATGAATCATCTGCATGAACCCGTTGACCTGCTTCAGATCCAGGATGGGACAGAAACTTTTTTCTTTCTTCGGAACCACAAAATAAATGGAATATCAACCCAGCGCCCATTTGGTCTTTGGAACTGGTACCAATGCCTTCAGAGAAGTTATGTGAGCACTGTTTTTATGGCTTCTCATATGCTAGCAGAGACAAGGAGAAACCATAAAACATCTGTAACCAGCCAGGAGAAACTCTAAGGTGTAACTGTCTCAAATGATCTCCAAGACCCACTGATCTAATGTAATTCAGACCCATAACTGGTAAATTTGTGATAGATTGCAATCTATCTCTGAAACTGGAGACTAGGTCACAAAAAACTCAATGGGCACCTTGAGAGGAACCTGACCTTGAGGATCTTTCCTTACCTCCTCTCTCTTGCTTGACTGAAAAGACTGATACCTGCCAAAAGGATGGGACTCTGAGCATTAGTGAATCTCCCCTGTTTGAACTTCCTGGAGGCCTAAAATTTATTTTGGAGTGGTAGAGAATGTGAAGAACCCTTTTGACTGTCCTCCAGGAGTCTCGGCACCTTGAACTCACCCCAAACCTTCAATATTTTCTTCAGGTCCTCTCTGAAGAGCAGCTGCCCCAAAAATGGAAGTTTCGTCAAACTGGTCTTAGATACTGAATCTGCTGACCAATTGCATAGCCAGAGGAGCTTCCTAACCACCAATGGTGAGGCTGCTACTCTTGCAGATGTCTGCACCAAATCAAAGCAGGAATCTGCAAAATATACTGCTCCCGGTTCCAATTCTACCGCCTCCTTGAGCCCATTGTGCAGCCCTATACTGACCTGCCTCAAAGGCTTGTTTTAACACAGTCACTTTCCATCTTGTGTGTCCTTAAACAGACTGGGATCGTAATCCTTCTAGTCAAACAGACTAAGGAAGTCTGTCCCTTTTCTGGAAACCAAGGGATAGAGTCTGGTCAGAGAGCGACCTCCCTTAAAATTCGCTCTGGAGACACCCATTCCAGATCAATCAGAACCTTCAGAGCCTGAGTAAGGGAAAAGGACTTAGGTTTTCTAATACTGACCACAATTGGATCCTGCGCTGAGCTGGAAGTCTCCTTTTTCTTATTCTCCACAATATTCAATGCACACAGAGATTGAGAAATCAGGATACCAGTTTTTTCTTATGGAAGAGAAACAGCCATACTATGCTCGCCCTCAGCACAAAATTCTCTCTCCTGCAACTCTTCTTCACTACCAATGTCTGGTATACTTTTAAAACTATCCAGAGAATATTCAAAATCATAAAAAACCTCATCCTCCAAATCCATTTTCCTCATCCCCAGGCTTGCAGCTAATCCGGGGGGAGCTGGAAGATCCAAAGTCGATGCTGAAACAGCATTCTATCCCATACAAAAGACTTGCTGCAAACATTTAAAAGTTCCCTGGAAATGGAGGCCCAGGCCAAGGAAGAAGCCTCTGTATTTGAGGGAGAAGAAACTGCCTTTAATTGCTTCTGCTGAGAATGGATCCAAGGCAGACACTCCCGGTGCCTGTTCTTCGAGATTCAGTTAAGGTAGTCCAAGCTCTCCTTCACTTTCCTGCGGCCCCAATATGGCTGCCACTCCCACTCAGATTCAGGCCCAATGGGAACAGGCTGCCTGGCAGACTCCTTTTGCTCACCTGGATCTCTCCCCTGTCTTTATTGCAGTCGCAGCAGTTTAGATGCCACCTACCCCCTCCTCCCACAGCTTTTTTAAGCTACATGCAGTGCAGAGTGAGGGTTTCTTCACATGCTCTGCTATGGTTGCCATTTCTACCTCATTGCCGCAGCTGCCTGGTCCTTCAAGTCACTGCCACAATTGAGAAAAAAAAACTATTTATACAACTTATCCCTGCATTCTGCAGCTCAATCTAGCCGCAGTCGCCTCTCCCACCAAGGTCCCTAGAGTTTCGCTGCCTTCCAGTTAGTTTTTTTTTAAACTTCATTTATGCTCATGTTGTACAAAGTCAAAAACTTAAAAGGAGCAGACGTTTAGAAAAGGGGACAGCTGAAGGAAAGGTGAAGAGCAGCGGGGGAGGGGAGGTAATGAAAATCTAGCCGACCCCAAGCAGAGAATCCTGAAGTCCCCTGGCTCAGGCCCTGCTCAACTGAGGGAGGGTGCACAAAGCTTTCACCTCAGGGACTGCCTCCTTTTTTATATTTTATTGAAAATTTTAACAGTAAATACACTGGGCACAGTAGCTTCGACTCTGAGCTTCTCATGCTATTACAATGACATAGATAATTAGATACTGAATACCCTCAATATATTCTGCCGCCCTCCCAACAGAAAGGAAATCTTGCAATTATGCAAACTGGTAGGTAGCCACCCACTGATTATCCAAAAAAAATCAAAACCCCGGAATAGTCAATACTAATGTCAATAATTATTCAAGACCATGCTCCTAGCATGTGGTGGCAAGGAAGAAATGTATGGAATCCAAATATCCAATGTTTCTTTTATCTGTCTAGGACAGCTGGTCTTCCTAGTGAATACCAAAAGTAAACTGTACACTGCATTCCTCCAAAACAAAGGAGGATCTGACTCCTGTCGCCAGAAATAAAGAATCACAGTCCTGACTACTACGAAGACCTTACAAATATACAAGTTTTGTACAGCTGTATGTCGATTACCTTCAGACAGGATACCAAAAATCACAATTTGTACAGAAAAGGCAATTACATTGAAAGAATATTCTCAACATTATCTTTTTCCAAAAGACACAAATACGATCACAAAACCATAAGGAATGACCCAGTGTGCCAGGAATCAATTTATATTTTAAGCATGTGTCAGAATCTATCAAGCCCGCTAAACAGGCCTGACTTTGGGAAATGTATGATCTAGACAAAAGATTATACTCAGGGCCAGCACGTCCATTAGGTGAACTTAGGTGGTCGCCTAGGGCGCTGAGCAGTAGGGGGGCGCCGAAGAGCAGCCACGTGGTGCTGCAAGCGGGGCCTATCCCGCTCGCGGCAAACAGAAATAGAGACTGTGCGCTTCTCAGGGCCGCGAGCAGCCCTGAGAAGCACACAGTGTCGCGCAACCCTACCTGTTTCGGCGCCGACTGTTTCTATTTCTCCTTGCTGCGAGTGGGATAGGCCCCGCTTGCGGCACCATGTGGCTGCTCTTCGGCGCCCCCTATGGCTTGGCGCCCTGAGAAGCACACAGTCGGCACTGAAACAGGTGGGGGGGTGTTGTCTAGGGTGCCCAATACCCTTGCACCTGCCAATTATACTGCATTTCACGTATTCACATATTTTTAAACCTGCATATATAACCAAAGCAAGCAATAAACGTTTGGAAGGGAAACTGTGTATAATTCTTATGTTCACCTGTGCCATAATCCTTCTAAAGAGAAAGGTCTAAAGATTTATGTAGAGAAGAGATAGTATATCTGCTAGGAACTTCCAAATCAGACCAATCTTGAAGAACCTCCCACTTAGTAGCTTGAAGATCAGCTTGGTTTAATGAACACAAATAGTGTCTAATCTGTAAATAGCTAAACTGGCCTTCAGCTCACCCTCCCACATTTTGACAAACAGTCTCAAAGAAACCATCCTTCCCCCCAGCTTCAAGGAAATGAGCAAAAACTGATAAGCCACTATTATTACAATTGGTAAAAATCTTCCTCTCTCTGACCGACCGAAAATTTCCATAACCAATGATAGGTAGGAAGGAGGATACCAGATAGTTTAGATTGAATTTAGATGTCAGTCAACATCAGAGTTCCTTGCAGGATCCCCCAAAACGTTTTTTCAAAGGATCTGGCAAGTGAGATAATCTAACGTTTAGGAAGTAGTGTTAATGAAAAGGAGAGACTATAGCAGAGACAAATTTCGAGTTGCAATAAAACAGAGTTGCTTACCTGTAACAGGTGTTCTCCCAGGACAGCAGGATGTAAGTCCTCACATATGGATGACATCATTGTATGGAGCCCTATCATGGAATACTTTTGTCAAAGTTTCTAGAACTTTGACTGGCACACTGAGCATGCCACTAACCCTGCAGCCACAAGTGGTCCCCCTTCAGTCTCGTTTGTAGCAAAAAGTATGAGTGAAAAATAAAATAATAAAACATAAGCGAACCCTACTCTGCGGGGTGGAGGGTGGGGGGTTTCATGACTACCACCATCCTGCTGTCCTGGGAGAACACCTGTTACAGGTAAGCAACTCTGCTTTCTCCCAGGACAAGCAGGATGGTAGTCCTCACATATGGGTGAATAGCAAGCTACAGGATTCCTGAACAGAGTCAACCAAGCAGCACCCAACAATGTGCAACAGGCACAACAACAAGGGTGCTGTTGGGTATGTAGGGCAGCCTGAATTTCACAGTGGGCTGTAGGTAGGAAGAGTTGGGTTATTAAACTGGAAACAAATTACGCAGTACAGACGGGCCAAATATGCAATCCTGCCTGCCAGTCTTGTCGAGGCAGTAATGAGCTGCGAAGGTATGAAGAGAGCTCCAAGTAGTAGCCCTACAGTTATCAGCAATAGGTACCGGAGGTTCGCTACCGACGTTGCCATGGCCCTAACCGAATGCGCTTTCATGTGTTCCTGTAGCGGAAGGCCTGCTTGTTGGTAGCAGAAGGAAATACAGTTGCCAGCCAGGTGGACAGGGTCTGCTTGCCCACCGCAACTCCTGATTTGGTCTTATCAAAAGAGACTGAGTTGGGTGGACTTCCTATGGGCTGCAGTGCGGTCTAAATAGAAGGCGAGAGCATGCTTATAGTCCAAGGAATGCAGAGCCTGCTCACCTGGTATGAGTGAGATTTTGGAAAAAATGTGAGTAGTATTATGGATTGATTTAAGTGGAAATCAGACACTACTTTTGGTAAGAATTCAGGGTGAGTGCGGAGCACCACACAATTGTGGAGAAATTTTGTATAAGGTGGGTATGTTACCAATGCCTGTAGCTCATTGACTCTGCGAGCTGATGTTATAGCCACTAGAAAGATCACTTTCCAAGTGAGATGTCGGAGCTCACAGGAGTGTAGGGGCTCGAACAGAGGTCGCATGAGCCGTGCTAGCACAGCACTGAGGTCCCAATGCCACAATTGGGGGGATGCAGTGGAGGCTTCAGTTGCAGCAAGCCTCTCATAAAACACCCTACAAGGGGTTGTGCCGAAATTGGGGCATCTCCTATACCTTTATGGTAAGTGGCTATGGCACTTAGATGTACTTGGATGGAAAAGTTTGTAAGCCAGACTATGAGAGGTGCCAGAGGCAGTCCAGGAACCTTGTTGTGGGGCAGGAAAAAGGATCTATTTCCTTTGTCGTGCACCACAAGGAGAATCTGTTCCACTTTGAATGGTAAGATTTCCTAGTAGAAGGCTTCCATGAAGCTACGAGGACCTGGGACACATCGTTCTAAAGGTTAAGGGATTGCAGAATCAACCTTTCAACATCCATGCTGTCAGAGACAGACTGGAGGTTTGGATGACACAACAGTCCATCGTTCTGCGTTATTAGAGTTGGTGCTGTGCCCAGGCAAATTGGTTGCTGGACTGAGAAGTCACATAGAATGGGAAACCAAATTTGTCATGGCCAGTATGGGGCTATGAGGATCATTGTGCCCCGGTTGTGTTGTAACTTCACGAGAGTCTTGCTGATGAGTGGAATAGGAGGATATGCGTATAGAAGACCCGTGCTCCACGAGTGGGCGAAGACATCCATCGGTGGTGTCTTGCGGCTGCGGTGCAGAGAGTAGAAGCAGTCTATTTTGCAGTTGTGAAACGACACAAAGAGGTCGATGTACGGATGACCCCCACTGGTGGAAAATTCTGTTTGCTACAGTGGGATCTAGAGCCCATTTGTGGGGTGAAAGCAGACCGTCTCAGCCAGACCTTTCACATTGTTTATGCCCGCCAGGTAGGTTGCTCTCAGAAGCATGGAATGTGAGAGCCCATGCCCAGATCTGCGCCGCCTCTTGGCATAGCAGGTAAGAGCCTGTGCCCTCTTGCTTGTTGAGATACCACATTGCTACCTGGCTGTCTGTTTGAATTAGGATTACCTTGTTGGATAGGCAATCTTGAAATGTGAATAGGGCATACTGTATCGCCCGGAGCTCCAGAAAATGTATCTGGTGGTTCGCTTCCGCCTTGGTCCAGGTTTCCTGGGTTTGTAAGCTGTTGACATGGGCTTCCCAACCTAAGTTGGAGGCATCTGTAGTCAATGTAATCTGAGGATTTGGTGGTTGGAAAGGTAGTCCTATCTGGAGATTGGAGTCCTGTACCCACCAAGCTAGTGAGTGGCAAAGCTGGCTGGTCATGTGGACAATCTGTGACAGATCTTGGTTTGATTGGGACCACTGGGACTTTAAAGTCCATTGTGTCACTCTCATGGCTAGTCGAGCCATTGGGGTGATGTGAACTGTAGATCAGTGGCATAGCCAGAATTGATTTTTTGGGTGGGCATAAGATTAACATGGGTGGGCTATAGGCATGTAGGTGTGAGACCTACTAGTTGTATTCTTATTGATAAATAATGCCATATACTGCACCCTGCAATGGCTTTCTAAGTAGTTTGCAACAGCCATTATGCATCATGCAAGAAACTTTAAAATATTTTACCTCAATTATTTCCAGCACTTACCAGCATTAAAAATTTATTAATTTTATATTTTTTGCAGTTTAAAAATGCACAAGTATTCATGTAAAAAGCAAAGAAAAACAATCAGATCCAATCATGTAATAAAACAAAACTTAATGTATTGTTTTCTTGAATCCTCTTTGCAGAAAGCCAGAAATCATCATAACTACAATAAAACAGCATTTAACACCAGAACAGGTGCAGAGCAGAGCTAGGACAATTCACATGGAACAGCTCCCCTGTGAGGAAAGACTAAAGAGGTTAGGACAGTTCAGCTTGGAGAAGAGGAGACGGCTGAGGGGGGATATGATAGAGGTGTTTAAAATCACAAGCGGTCTAGAACGGGTAAAAGTGAATTGGTTATTTACTCTTTCGGATAATAGAAGGGCTAGGGGGCATTCCATGAAGTTAGCATGTGGCACATTTAAAACTAATTGGAGAAAGTTCTTTTTTTACTCAACGCACAATTAAACTCTGGAATTGTGGTTAGTGCACATCTTCTGGCAGATGTGCACTAACCACATCTGCCAGAAGATGTGGTTAGTGCAGTTAGTATAGCTGTGTTTAAAAAAGGATTAGATAAGTTCTTGGAGGAGAAGTTCATTACCTGCTATTAAGTTCACTTAGAAAATAGCCACTGCTATTACTAGCAGCAGTAACATGGGATAGACTTAGTTTTTCGGAACTTTTCAGGTTCTTATGGCCTGGATTGGCCACTGTTGGAGACAGGATGCTGGGCTTGATGGACCCTTGGTCTGACCCAGTATGGCATGTTCTTATGTTAACATGTAAAAAAGAATATTCAAATTCTGGTGTCACCTCAGCAAAATAATCCCTCCACTGCTATTTTGTGAAGTAATACAAACTCCTGCAAAGAGACATCTAGAACCTTGACATACCATACATTCACAGCACTGACTCTCAGGATTCAAATAACAGCAACCTTATGAAAAAGTAGCAATGCAAATACTAAACCAGACCCTAGAACATTAATATATCACCTATCAAGCTGGACTACTACAGAGAAACTATACGCTAGCAGAAATACTGCACTTCAGTCACACACACAGGCAAAACAGAGACCAACCCTTACCTAATATAGAAATAAGAGACTACAAATTAGAAACAGAAACACGCAGACAAAACCAAAATAGAAAGCCCGAGAAACTAGACTCTGAACAGTGGAATACTGAAGAAAGAGCCAAATTAAAAAAATATAAGAAATGCACATTCCAAAGATGGCATAGTCCAATTGCTAAAATCCCAAAATAATTTTTTTTTTTACTTTTGTTGTCTGATGTTTTTACTTTTCTAATCTATTGGTCCTGGTCTCTTTTTCCCATTTTTACCTTGTCACTCATTTCCTAATCCTTTTCAGTGTCTCTCTTCTCCTACTGTCTTCTTCCTTTCTTCCCTCAAACACACACACACACTTTCTATTACAGACTCCCTAACACACAAGCTCTCACTCTCTCACCCCCCTGCCCAGGCTCCCATTCTTACCCACACAAAAGTCCTACTTCTGCCACCATGGGGATGGAATCATACGGCGACCTTTCTGGCCCCTTCCTGTCCACGTTGACTCTTTAATGCAGTGGTTCTCAACCTTTTTCCCCATCGTGATACAGCTGACAGACCATGCTCACATGTGTGACACACTGCTCATTACAATTCACGGCGGAAATAAAAAATAAAGGTCCAGTATTATTTTTATTGTTAAGAATGACACAAGGAAAGATACATATTCCGTCTGAACAGAAATTGCATAAATAGTAAACATCCCACACCAAAACAGCACCAATTTCCAGCACTTAAACAGTAACCACCTTACCTAAGAAAAGGCAACACTGAAAATATTACACCAGGCCTTAAGACACCAATACATCTCCTATTAGGAAAACGGACCAAGTCAGGCTGCTATAGAGCCCTACACAGAAACTACACGCCAGCAGAAACCCTCACTTGAATCACATGTGCTGACCCTCACCTAACAAAGAATAAAGAAACCAAAACGCATAACTAGAAGCATGCAGACAAAAACTGAATTGGAAACCGCAACAAGCCAGTCTCTGTATGCAGTGTAACAAAGGAAAAAAAGAAACATCACCAGTCCTTATAAAACAAATCAAGAAATATAAAATCAGTAGCAGTAAAACATATTAATAAAAAGAACAGATTTCAAAACAGCTGATGAATGGAATATCCAATAATTAAAAAATCATATAAAAAATGTCTAGATACCAATAAAATATTTCAAAATAGCAGACACAAAGACCAAGTAATGAAAAATAATAAGGATACAAAATTTTTTTGCTCTGTATTCTTGAGAATGTTTGATATCCAGGTGCCCTGAAATTGTTTTGAACTAGCAGGAGGAGGGATGGTTTGCTTGCAACTTTCTCCTTTCTCTCTCTCACACACTGGCTCTCAATCGCTCACATATATACATGTTTTTTCTCTCTCACTTATATAGGCTCTTAATTACACATTTACACACATGCTGTTTCTATCTTTTCACGCTTACACACAGGCTTTCAATCACACACATACATGCTGTCCTTTTCTCTCACACAGACTCTCATTCACATGCTTACAAATGTGCTCTCTCTCTTTCTCTCATTTACACACAGGCTCCCTCACCTAAACCAGCTTTCAATCACACACAGACACACATGCTCTCTCTTTCTCTCATTTACACACAGGCTCCCTCACTTAAACCAGCTCAATCACACACAGACACACATGCTCTCAATCACACACAGACTCTCATACTCTCAATCACACACAGACTCACATGCTCTCAATCACACACAGACTCACATGCTCTCAACCACACACTCTCTCACCTAAACCAGCTCTCAATCACACAAAGACACACAAGCTCTCTCTCTTTCTCTCATTTACACACAGGCTCTCAATCACATACTCCCTCACCTAAACCTGCTCTCAATCATTCACATGCATGCTATCTCACTCACACACACACACACACACAGGATCTCAAACACACATGCTTGCTCATTCACTAACTTCCCCCCCCCCGAACTAGCAGCAGCTACAGCCTCCTCCACGTCCAACCCTAAAGGCAGCAGCAACCTACTTCACTTTCAGCCTTCGCAGAGGAGGAGTCCCATTGGCGGCGGGGTTTGACGATCTTCTTCATTTTCCTCCAAGCCGTGCTGCACATTCTTCAGGCCACGCCTCTCTTCTGTTCTTCGGGCCGACGCTGACTACACTAGCATGGTCTTCTTCCCGCACACGCGCTCGCTGCTCACCACTTCCGCTTCCGGGCCATGGAGAGGCGGGAAGAAGAGACCATGCTGGTGCCGCCGACTCCAGCTGTCCTGCCGCGTTCTGCCCAGGCTGACAGCATTTTAAGCCCGGGCGGAGGAGGACTGAGGAGCAGTGGGGACCGGATCCTACGACGGCATTGCTCTTCTTCTGGTTGGGTGGGCAACTGCCCACCCAGGCCCACCCGGGCTACGCCATTGCTGTAGATGCCATGTGTCCCAGCAAGGTTAGCAGTTGACGAGCTGTAGTAGTGCGGTGAGTCTTTACTGTTTTGGCTAAAGTTGTCAGTGTGCGTGCTCAGTCCCAGGGGAGGCACGCTCTGGCTTGAATGGTGTTTAGATTTGCTCTGATGAACGAGAGGGTGCGTGACGGAGTAAGATGAGATTTGGGGTAGTTTATGAGAAATTCCAACGACTGTAGCAGTTGTATGGTTAGACGGAGGGAATGAAGCACTCTTTCCCTGGATGGACTCCTGAGTAGCCAGTTGTCTAAATATGGGTAGATATGGATACTGTGCTGTCTCAAGTAAGCTGCCATGACTGCCAGACATTTCGTGAATACGCGGGGCACTGATGCCAGGACGAACGGCAGCACTCTGTACTGGAAATGTCGGTGACCCACTATGAATCAGATATTTTCGATGAGGAGGGGATATTGCTATATGGGCATAAGCCTCCTGAAGATCTAGAGAGCATAGTCAATCTCCCTTTTGTAGGAGAGGGAGCATGGAGCCCAAGGTGACCATCCTGAATTTCTCCTTGCGAAGATGTTTGTTTAGGGCATGAAGGTCCAAGATGGGATGTATGCCGCCAGATTTTTTTTGGGATCAGAAAATTTCGAGAGTAGAACCCTCTTCCTCGCTGCATTTGAGGAACCGGTTCCTCGGCTTTGGACTACAGGAGGATAGAGAGCTCTGCCTCGAGGAATGGAGTGTGGTTGGTTAGACTCCATGCCGGATGTGGTGGAGAGTCTGAGGGTAGTGTAAGAAAATTCAGATGGTAACCATGGGCTACTATATAAAGGACCCATTGGTCGGTGGTGATTGTGTGCCATTTGTTGGCAAAGTGGCACAGGTGGTCTCCCATGGCGCAAGGTTTCGTGGTGGTCCTTTGAGTTGTGCCACTGCCTCTTGAATTTTGTCACCAAACAAATTGTCCCCTGTGCAGGGAAGGTCTCCTAACCTGTCTTGAACTTCCTGGTGAAGTCCGAAGATTTTAGCCAAGCCCAACGCCTGGCGCTAATTCCTGCCACTGATACTCTGGAAGCAGTGTCAAAGATATCATATGCTGCCCTGAATTCATGTTTCCCAGCTTCAAATCCCTTTTGGAGGATGGAGGACAATCCTTCAGGCAGGGTTTCCAAGAAGTCTTGGACTTGTTTCCAGAGATTTCTTGTGTATTGTGTCACATAAAGCTGGTAGGCTGCTATACGGGCCATGAGCATGGATCCCTGGAAAACTCTGTGGCCTAAGGTGTCCAATGACTTTTGCTCTTTGCCAGGCAGAAGAGTGAGGCCGAGATCTCTTAGCCTTCTTCTGGGTGGATTCCACCACTACGGATTGGTGGGGTAGTTGGCTCTTTTGAAAACCTGGAGCTTCCTGGTATGTGGCGTCAGTTTCCTGTTGACTGGAGGCACAGTTCCAGGGTGCTCCAAGATGCGGTGTAAGAGATCAAGTAAACTCCCCTTTCTTTACAGCCAAACACCAACCACAGTTTTCCATACAGAAATGGGAAACCGAAGTGATCTGTTGACCTGTTTTAGAATTGATTGGAAAGTACCTTTCTTTCTTGAAGCCACAAAATAAATGGAGTACTGAATTTTCCTCAGCTCTGGCAAGGGTACCAGAACAATTGCCTCTTGTTGAAGGAACTGATCAATAGTTGCCGGAATGGTGACCTTCTCTGTGGATTAACTACAGGGGTACCAGATAAAAGCATCTGAAATTGGAGAGGCCACTTTAAGAGCATAAACATACCAAATAATTGCTAGGACCCACTGGTCCTCAGCGATATGGATTCATGCTTTGTAGAACAGTTGCAAATGTCTGCCCACTAGAGGCAACGAGGAGTGAACCCCTTGACCATCCTTGAGTGCTCCTGGGGCCGGCAAAACTCCTATCCACACATGGTCAGAAAAATGTAGAGATTACTTACCTGATAATCTCGTTTTCCTTAGTGTATGCAGATGGACTCAAAACAAGTGGGTATAGCGTGCTCGTGCTAGCAGTTGGAGACGGATCTGACGTCAGCACGGGTACATATACCCCCGCAGGAAGTGCAGCAACTCAGTAATCTTCTTTGCAAAAGCTTTATGGCTATCTTTGTGACTGACCGATCGATTAAATGAACATGATTACCCTGACCGATTGATAGTAGCTGGAGACCGCCAGTGTCCTCAACTGGAAGAACATAAGAACATAAGAACACAAGAAATTGCCATGCTGGGTCAGACCAAGGGTCCATCAAGCCCAGCATCGTTTCCAACAGAGGCCAAAATCAGGCCACAAGAACCTGGCAATTACCCAAACACTAAGAAGATCCCATGCTACTGATGCAATTAATAGCAGTAGCTATTCCCTAAGTAAAATTGATTAATAGCCATTAACGGACTTCTCCTCCAAGAACTTATCCAAACCTTTTTTGAACCCAGCTACACTAACTGTACTAACTACATCTTCTGGCAACAAATTCCAGAGCTTTATTGTGCGTTGAGTTAAAAAGAATTTTCTTCGATTAGTCTTAAATGTGTTACTTGCTAACTTCATGGAATGTCCCCTAGTCCTTCTATTATTCGAAAGTGAAAATAACAGAGTCACATCTACTCGTTCAAGACCTCTCATGATCTTAAAGACCTCTATCATATCCCCCCTCAGCCTTCTCTTCTCCAAGCTGAACAGCCCTAATCTCTTCAGCCTTTCCTCATAGGGAAGCTGTTCCATCCCCTTTATCATTTTGGTTGCCCTTCTCTGTACCTTCTCCATCGCAACTATATCTTTTTTGAGATGCGGCGACCAGAAATGTACACAGTATTCAAGGTGTGGTCTCACCATGGAGCGATATAGAGGCATTATGACATTTTCCGTTCTATTAACCATTCCCTTCCTAATAATTCCTAACATTCTATTTGCTTTTTTGACTACTGCAGCACACTGAGCTGACGATTTTAAAGTATTATCCACTATGATGCCTAGATCTTTTTCCTGGGTGGTAGCTCCTAATATGGAACCTAACATCGTGTAACTACAGCAACGGTTATTTTTCCCTATATGCAACACCTTGCACTTGTCCACATTAAATTTCATCTGCCATTTGGATGCCCAATCTTCAAGTCTTGCAAGGTCCTCCTGCAATGTATAGTCTGCTTGTGATTTAACTACTCTGAATAATTTTGTATCATTTGCAAATTTGATAACCTCACTCATCGTATTCCTTTCCAGATCATTTATATATATATTGAAAAGCACCGGTCCAAGTACAGATCCCTGAGGCACTCCACTGTTTACCCTTTTCCACTGAGAAAATTGACCATTTAATCCTACTCTCTGTTTCCTGTCTTTTAACCAGCTTCTAATCCACGAAAGGACATCGCCTCCTATCCCATGACTTTTTAGTTTTCGTAGAAGCCTCTCATGAGGGACTTTGTCAAACGCCTTCTGAAAATCCAAATACACTACATCTACCGGTTCACCTTTATCCACATGTTTATTAACCCCTTCAAAAAATGAAGCAGATTTGATAGGCAAGACTTCCCTTGGGTAAATCCATGTTGACTATGTTCCATTAAATCATGTCTTTCTATATGCTTTACAATTTTGTTCTTGAGAATAGTTTCCACTATTTTTCCCGGCACTGAAATCAGGCTCACTGGTCTATAGTTACCTGGATTGCCCCTGGAGCCTTTTTAAATATTGGGGTTACATTGGCCACCCTCCAGTCTTCAGGTACAATGGGTGATTTTAATGATAGGTTACAAATTTTAACTAATAGATCAGAAATTTCATTTTTGAGTTCCTTCAGAACCCTAGGATGCATACCATCCGGTCCAGGTGATTTGCTACTCTTTAGTTTGTCAATCTGGCCTACTACATCTTCCAGGAAGGTGTCGATGCCCGGCAGGGTGGATGCCCTATATAGGAAAACATGGCTTACCGTGAGTCGGGGAATCCCCATGTATACTGGCAGCCGGGCGGGATGCTGAGTCCATCTGCATACACTAAGGAAAACGAGATTATCAGGTAAGTAATCTCTACATTTCCTAGCGTGTAGCAGATGGACTCAAAACAAGTGGGATGTACAAAAGCTACTCCCAGACTGGGCGGGAGGCTGCCTGAGGTCCGTGTTGGACTGCCCTCGCAAATGCTGTGTCCTCCCTGGCCTGGACGTCCAGACGATAGAATCTGGAGAAGGTATGGAGGGAGGACCACGTTGCCGCTTTACATCTCTCTGCTGGCGACAACATCCTAGTTTCTGCCCAGGAGGCCGCCTGCGCTCTGGTAGAGTGAGCCTTGACCCGTAGAGGTGGTGGTTTTCCCGCTTCTACGTAAGCCGCCTTGATAACTTCTTTGATCCAGCGGGCAATGGTTGCCCGTGAAGCCGCTTCCCCTTGCTTCTTCCCGCTGTGAGGGATGAACAAGTGGTCCGTCTTTCGTACCGCTTCCGACATTTCCATGTATCTGGACAGCAGCCTGCCGATGTCGAGATGGCTCAGAATTCGACCTTCTTCAGACTTCTTCAAACCTTCCGTGGTTGGCAAGGATATGGTTTGGTTAAGGTGGAAGTGTGAGACTACTTTGGGTAAGAAGGAAGGAACCGTGCGAAGATGGATAGCCTCTGGAGTGATTCTGAGAAACGGATCACGGCAGGACAGCGCTTGTAGCTCTGAGATGCGGCATGCTGAGCATACGGCCAGCAGGAACACCATCTTCAAGGTTAACAAACGGAGGGACAGGCCTCGAAGGGGTCTGAAGGCGGGTCCCGCTAGAAATTCCAAAACTAGGTTGAGGTTCCACAGGGGCACTGGCCACTTCAGTGGCGGGCGAATGTGCTTGACTCCTTTTAGGAAATGTGAAACGTCTGGGTGTGTGGCAATGCTGTTGCCCTCACTCCTGGGACCATAGCAGGATAGCGCTGCCACCTGAACCTTGATGGAATTGAGGGACAGACCCTTCTGAAGTCCATCTTGCAGGAAATCCAAAATGATAGGGATTTTGGCGGCATGTGGATTGGTGCTGTGAGTGTCGCACCAGGCTTCAAATACCCTCCAGATCCTTATATATGTAAGTGATGTGGAGAACCTGCGTGCTCGGAGGAGTGTATCTATTACCGGCCCCAAGTATCCCCTTTTCTTCAGTCTAGCCTTCTCAATGGCCAGACCGTAAGAGAATTGAGCTGGATACTTGTGGAGGATGGGACCTTGCTGCAGCAGGTCCCTGGGTGGAGGCAGGGGTAGTGGATTCCCTGCCAGCAGTCTTCTCATGTCTGCGTACCAGGGTCTTCTTGGCCAGTCCGGGGCCACTAGAAGAACTAGGCCTCTGTGTCGCTGAATCTTGTGTATAATGGCGCCCAGCAGGGGCCATGGAGGAAAAGCATATAGCAGAATCCCCTGAGGCCATGGTTGTACTAGAGCGTCGATCCCTTGGGAGAGAGGATCTCGTCTGCGACTGAAGTATCTGGGTACTTGAGCGTTGGACCTGTCCACTAGTAGGTCCATGCCCGGAGTCACCCACTGATCCACAATCATCTGGAAAGCTGTGGGCGACAGCTGCCATTCCCCTGGGTTTAGGCTTTCTCTGCTGAGGAAGTCTGCCGTGGTGTTGTCCTTCCCGGCGATGTGGACGGCGGAGATGTCCTGAAGATTCGCCTCCGCCCAAGCCATCAGGGGGGCTATTTCTAAGGATACCTGTCGGCTTCTGGTTCCGCCCTGTCGGTTGATGTATGCCACCGTGGTGGCGTTGTCCGACATCACTCTGACTGCTCTGTTTTGAAGTCTGCGGGCAAATTGCAGGCAGGCTAACCTGACCGCCCGTGCCTCTAGTCTGTTGATGTTCCACCTCGACTCTTCTCTGTTCCACCGCCCCTGGGCGGTTAGCTCTTCGCAGTGTGCTCCCCAGCCGCTCAGGCTGGCATCTGTAGTGAGCAGGGTCCAGGTTGGGGAGGACATCCTTGATCCCCGGCTCATGTGGCCGGGCTGCAGCCACCACCGTAACTGATTCCTTACTCTGGCCGGTAGAGGTAGATGCACGGAGTAGTTCTGTAATCGTGGGCGCCACCGAGATAGGAGGGCGCGCTGTAACGGTCTCATATGGGCCCGTGCCCATGGTATCACTTCCAGAGTGGAGGCCATTAGGCCGAGGACCTGTAGGTAATCCCAAGCTGTGGGCCGAGCGGTGCTTAGCAGATTCTGCAAGCGATCCCGGAGTTTCGATTTCCTCCTGGAGGTCAGGCTGATCTTGTCTTCCTGAGTGTCGAATCGGACACCTAGGTATTCCAGCGACTGCAAAGGCTGTAGGGAACTCTTGTGTATGTTGACTACCCGTCCTAGGCTTTCCAGAAGAGATATAACTCTGTTGGTTGCCTGGTGGCTCTCCTCCGGTGACTTTGCCCTGATCAGCCAATCGTCTAGGTAGGGATGGACAAGAATGCCTTCCTTCCTGAGTGACGCCGCCACCACTACTACTACCTTGGTAAAGGTCCGTGGCGTGGTGGCTAACCCGAAGGGTAGAGCCCGGAACTGAAAGTGCTGATCCAGGACTTTGAAGCGTAAGTAACGCTGGTGATCCCGATGAATTGGGATATGTAGATAGGCCTCTGAGAGATCCAAGGATGTGAGATACTCCCATGGCTGTATTGCACTTCGGACGGACCGCAGAGTTTCCATGCGAAATCTTGGGCCCCGTAAGTGCTGGTTGACAGACTTGAGGTCCAGGACGGGTCTGAAGGTGCACCCCCTTCTTGGGGACAATGAAATAAATGGAGTAATGCCCAGAATTTATGTCCCATGCAGGCACTGGGATTATGGCTTTTAGGGACAGGAGTCTCTCCAAGGTAGCTGCCAGCGCCGCCCTCTTGAGGGGCGGACAAGGCGATTCCACAAACTTGTCCGGAGGGAGATAAAGGAAGTCCAGGTAATACCCTTCCCGGACAATGGCGAGGACCCACTGGTCCGAAGTAATCTCGACCCACCTGCGGTAAAATAGGGTTAGCCTGCCCCCTACGGCTTCTTCCCCCAGATGGGTCGGCTGATTCTCATTGTGGGGTGCGGCCGGGACCCGACCCCAAGCCGGTTCCCCTCTTGTTGTGCCTGGTCCGAAAGGACTGGCGAGCAGGCAAAATGGCGACCTCCTTGGCGGGGTGCCACGTAGGCAGACCCTGCTAATCCTCGCTCTTCGGAGACCAGTAAAGTAAAGATGTACACCTTACCTGATCTTCGGCGCTTCCCGGCTGCGACCTGGGCGGTCTCCGGCTGCGGGGGGGAGAGGGTGATTACCGTCACCGCCGCGCTCGAGGAAGTGCACCCGCTGCCTCTAAGCCGCGCCCGAACATCGTCTCGCTCGGGGGCCAAGTCCTCACAGGGACCGAGGCTGCCTCTATGCTGCGCCCGAGCCCTTCTCACTCGGGGGCTAGGTCCCTGCCGCGATCCGGCCACCGGACCGAGGCACTCATCTCCGAGGGACCATGGAAATCACCTCGGGAAACTCAACTGGGGGAGGGACCTGAGGGTATCACCGCAGGAGTGTGGGGCTCGTCTTCAGGTAGGATTTCTTCTAAGAAATTTAGTCGTTATAATTTGGAAGAACGCTCAGCGAGCGTAAGGAAGCTCCAAACTGCTTTGGAGACGGAAATTACTGAGTTGCTGCACTTCCTGCGGGGAATATGTACCCGTGCTGACGTCAGATCCGTCTCAAACTGCTAGCACGAGCACGCTATACCCACTTGTTTTGAGTCCATCTGCTACACGCTAGGAAAACAAGAATTTTTTCTGAACTCAGAGTACTTTTCCATCTCAGTGCAGTCAGATGTCACCTTTGTGTGGCTTTTATCCTACTTGTCCTGGAGAAAACATACACCTAATGGATAGAAATAGATGGCAACTAGGGTGACCCACTCTTCTCCATAAAGCCCATGATTACTCCCCCAGACTGCAGACGCTGGTTGGGAGAGACATGCTGCTTGGGACACACCACCTATTTCAGCTCTGGTCACAGTTTTTTCTTCTCCAGCTAAAGAAAAACAAAGATAGATAGCAAATTTGGTCCTTACATTTCGGGAGAGGATACAGGGCGTTTGCTGGCAGGCTTGGTAGCTGCACCATCTTTGCTGGACTCTGAAATTTAGATATACATAGGTCAATCGGTGGGTTGCCAAGATGATAATGCATGAATACATTGGGGGGGGGGGGGGGGGGAGGGAAGAAGGAGATTTTGGGGTTTTCCCTCCCATTGAAATACATGCATGCGAGTCACTCACCTTGCAACCATCGGACCTGGGTGGCTGGGCCGTAGCCCTTCTCGTTGCGGGCAGCAATGCGAAAGATGATTGCTGGTTTGGTGGTATAGTCAATGTGAGCGTTGGAAAGGCTGGAGGACTGAACCAGGCAGGAAGGGCTGGGTCCACAGTAGACTCGCATAAAGGCCAGCTGGGCTGGGGCTGAGGCCCGCTGCTCACCACCTGCTTGGTTGCTCTGGATAGCCAGGTACACGGAGTATTCAATGATCTTGCCTGAAGTGACTGATGGAGGCTCCCAGGTGAGGTGAGCACCGTCAGGGCTCTACAATGGAAAGAACAAAAAGCCAATCATAATAAAACATTTATCAAAGTTCTTGCTGCCAGATCTCCAGAGAAAAGCAAAGGAGGTAATTTTCAAAGGAGATAAACATGTAAATATAACATACTATTGCAGCAATTTAAAAAAAAATTATGCATGTAAAGTTCACTTATACGTGAATATTAATCAATGATTATTGTATTATGATTGTATTTTATTTCTGATTTATGTTTAAATATGTTTATTAAAGAATTTCAAACAGGTACAAAACAAAGAATCACATAACAGAAACAGGATCAGACACATTGATGTACACTTCCCAATGTCTGTATACCAAGCATGTACCATACCCCTTCCAAGCAAACCCTTCTCACTGCCAATCACCCCCCAACCATTAACCTGTCAAAAGTGTTATCCAACAAGGTTGTCAGAAAAGGTAATCAGTAGTCACTGAGTATTACACGTCTAGCTCTATGGGACAAAGATTGTAAATAAGATTCCCAAATAGGGAAAAACAAAAACAAACAATAAAAAAAACACAACCCCCAAAACCCTGCGCTACCTGGTCAGATCAAATTTATCAACATATTTTTCATTCAGGTACATAGTGTGAATTTGATTCCTCCAATGTTAGAGTAGGGAGAACCTCCCCCACCCAATGTTGCAGTATAGCTTTTTTTGCCAACATCAAAACTTTCCTAATACATAACCGGAGGAATCTTTTACCTAAAGCCTCCCTCCGCAAATTATTAAAAAGTATATCAACCTGGAAGGGAAGGTGTTCACCTGTAATCTGAAAAATATATTGACCCACTAGCTTCCAAAAACGGTTTATCTTTGGGCAACTCCAAAACAGGTGCCCTAAGGTGCCAACAGAACATTTACATTTGCTACAGATCTCAGAATCCGTAACTAGCAAGCGGAATGCTTTCTGCTGAGACCAAACATAGCACATTAAGAATTTGTAGCAGATTTTTCTCTTAAAACAAAGTGCATTTTGATGGTCAGTGAGATCTAACATCAATTCAGCTTTCCAAGTAGCAAGCACAGAACCAAAATCAATACTATGTTTCAGATCGAGCAATTGGCGATAGAAGTAAGAAATTGAGTGATGAGCCAGGTCTTCTATATCAAATATATCCAATAAGAGGGCTTGATTGTGAGTCCCCCCAAACTGGTACCTTCAGAGAACAAATATAACTTCTAGCCTATAAATAAGCAAAGTAATCCTGGAGCAAGCATCTTTATTAGGCTTCTTAGGCCGAAAGGACTGAGATCTTCCAAAGAGATGAGACTTGAGTAGCTGCTCCACTGTAAGGACGAAACAGTTGGGAATCACTGGAGCAGCCTCTTACCGCAAAAGAATGTGATGCCACTTTCCTGTCCTCTAGCAATCAAGGAATCTTGGATTTGCCCCATCTGTTCGCCATTTTCTCCAACTCACTACTGAATAAGCGAGAACCCTTAATGGGTAATCTTGTGAGATGGGATTTGGAAATAGTATCTGCTGACCAATTTCGCAGCTACAACTGGTGCCTAGCTGCTATTTTGGAAACCACTCCTCTAGCGGATGTCCTTAGCATGTCACAAACGCATCGGCTAAAAATGTGGTTCCTGGTTCAATCATTGACCCGCTATCAGACCCTGCTCCTTGGGTCTCCTGAGAAAGGCGCAAAACAGCCTGAGCCACCAGGCAACAGCAAGAAGCAATTTATAAATTCACTGCCATGGCCTCAATCCTCCTATCCTGAGCATCCTTTAGAGCTGCCCCTCCCTTCAACCAGTATGGTGGTTCACTCAGTAACAGGGCACATAAAAGCACTTCGTGAATTGCAGCTGCTCCCTTGTCTATGGATACAAGGGGTACAAACTCGCCCAAGTGTGCCCCCCTTTAAAACTTGCCTACCGGCGTTCCACTAACGATCACTAACTCTTGAATTAGCTCCAGGAGGGAAAGAAACAGGATGCTTTGTTTAAAGTGACCAATATGGGATCCAGAGACACATATATCTGAGTTTGTGGCTAGAGAAGTTGAATATTTTTTAAAATTTACTAGTCATAATATAGATTGAATTCTTGCTGACAGTTCTAATTTCAGCTATATTTCCTCTCTTCCATGATTTGAAATCTCTATATATTTAATCTAGCTAGTGTTTTTAGAATCCTGTCTAGTGTGTATTGAAATAACTGTTTGTAATTTATAGAATAAAGGACTGTGGTATCTGCAGGAGTTGTTTGTTCCCTCTGACCCTGCTCCACACCCACCCAAACCCTAGGGTATTTTCTTCTTGTGTTTAAATGTTTTTATTAACTTTTCAGTTACAACAATGTACAACGATACTGTGGGGAGCGGGTTCCTGAACTCCCCACAGTCTACACTGTTACAATAATACAAGAGTAATGTATTATCCCCTACCCATCCCCTCCCACCGTCGCTCACTGGGAGTTGAGATCACTCAATAGCAGGGCATCCACATTCAACCTTCATTTAAATAGTATATAATTATATTAGTGCGATGGGTGACAAATTAATCATTAACAACTAGACTGTGAGTATGAGGAGAAAGCGACTGTATATATGACTGCCAAAGTGCGAGAAATCGGTGTCTACCTTGAGGGGATGAACGGGACGCCAATCCCTCCATTGTCATCATGTTATGTTGGCCATTTCTCCATGCCCAAAAAGAGGGAGTGTCCAAAGACCTCCACTGGGAAAGAATAGTTTTCATCCCCAAACAGGCCTTACGTAGCAGCATACGAGAGCCAGGATCACGAACACGAATAGGGGAAATACATCCAAAAAGCAACCACAATGGTGAAACGGGAAAGGCAACATCCAGTAAATCAGCCATGTATTCTGCCACCTGCCGCCAAAAGCGCTGTATTGGTGCACATGTCCAAAAGGCATGGGAGAATGTACCCTTGACATGGCCACAGCGAGGGCACTTCGCCGAAGAAACCAAGGCGAAATGATAGGCCACTTGCGGGGAGACGTAAGCTTGGCTAAGAAATTTAAACAGCATTTCCCGGTAATACATGTTATGTGATGTCCCGGCTGCCTGTCTGAAGCAACCACGCAAAATTGAGGCAGTAACCATGAAGTCTCCATCCTGATTCCAGCGAGCCTCCAATATAGAACAATGGTCTAACTCCAAAACCCTGCGTAAAGTCTTATAATACCTTGATAAAGATGGAGCCACCGTGTTGTCAAATCAAAACAATTTATCTAAAGCTTGGAATACCAAGGGACTCCTGGTTTCTGCAGGCAAGGCCCGTATGTAATGTCCAATCTGCAAATATGGAAAGGTATGTGTAGCTCCAAACCCATATGTGGTCAGAAACTCTCGGAAAGGAAGAAGCATCCCCTCAGACGTTAACAAGTGGCCCAAGTAATTTACTCCCTGCGTTTCCCATGTGCGAAAATACGAGGATTGGGTTCCCGGGCTAAACTCCGCATTCCCCACTACTGAGAGGAAATAGGCACACCATGCAGTGATCTTCAATAATTTAGATACTCTGCGCCATGTTTGCCGCAGCGGCCGAATCAATGCTGTAAGGGTGAGAAAAGACGGCAAATGCGCTGGACCGGATTGTACCACATAAGCCGGTGCCATCGGATGCATCACCGCCCTGTCCACAGAAAGTGGAGTATGTGTCTGCTTGCTCAACAACCAGTCTCTAACTATCCTGAGATTACAGGCCAGGTTATACGCTGTTAAGTCTGGCAATCCCAGACCCCCCCCCCGGCCCCACAACCACAAGAGTGGCATGCAAGCTTTCCCCCCCCAGGAACCGCCTGATTGCGCTTTCTACTTTCTGGATATCTTTCTTCTTCAGTATGACGGGTAAATTTTGGAGAGTGTAGAGCCATCTGGGCAAAATTGTCATTTTAAACAGGTTAACCCTGCCACTTAAAGAAAGTGGGAGATTACTCCAGCTGGCCAAAATATCAATCGTCTTTTGTACTAAGCTGGGGATATTAGCGCGGTATATGTGCTCCGGGTCTGCCGGGATACGGACCCCCAGATAGCCCAACGATTCAGAAGCCCATTGCAATGGAAAGTCATCTACCCACGTCTCGGGAAGAGCAGGGGGATACGCTAGTGCTGAGGACTTAGACTCATTTAATTTAAATCCAGAGAACACACCGAAATCCCTTATCACCCGTAACAAGGATGGCAGGGAGGCCAGCGGTGACGTGACAAAAACCAACAGGTCGTCCGCAAACGCCACACTTTTGAAAATATCCTGACCAAAGCGCACTCCCCTAATCTCCCGATTCTGTTGAATGGCGAGAAGAGGCTCCAATTGCAAGATAAACAATAAAGGCGACAGTGGGCAGCCCTGCCTAGTGCCACGTCAAGGGGTTCGGACTGCGCGCCATTCGCGAGAATAATCGCCTTGGGATCTGTGTAGAGGAGCTTTATGGCCCGCAAGAGACCCTCAAATCCCCAGCAGGTTAGGAGGTTAAACAAGTAGCTCCATTCTACTCTGTCAAACGCCTTCTCGGCGTCAAAACTTATAGTAACATACAGCGTGTTCATTTGACGACACATTGTCATGGCTGTTGATACTCTGCGGATATTAGCCAATGCGTACCGCTGATGGACAAACCCCACCTGGTGCTCTCCTACTAATGATGGTATAATTAACGCCATCCTGTCAGCCAGGAGCTTAGCTAACAATTTGACGTCAAAGTTCAATAATGATATAGGACGATATGATTCTGGGAGCAGGGGATCCTTGCCCCCTTTAAAAATAAGGGTAATTAGTGCCAAATTTTCGTGCGCTGGAAAAGTGCCCTGTTCAATCATGTCCGTATACCCAGCAGCCAGGGGGCCCGCAATCTGGTCCACCAACGCCTTGAAAAACTCCGCAGTATATCTATCTGGGCCTGGAGCCTTAAAAGGTTTAGCATTTCAAATGGTCTCTCTAACCTCGGCGATAGGGCGATTTAGCCACTCCTTCTGTTCGGGAGGGCGATTTAGCCACTCCTTCTGTTCGGGAGTCAAACGCGGAAGAGGCAACCGAGAACAAAATCTCTCGCATGCCTCTGCGCCCCCCCCCCCCCCCCCCCGGGAGGAGTACAAACCTGTGTAAAAATCCCGGAAATTCCGTAATATGGAAGGGGTATCCTTTATTATCGAATTGTTGGCTCCCCTTAACGCTGGTATATACCGATTGGGGCGCGTGGAGCGAATCAAATTAGACATCATTCGCCCTGTTTTTTTAGTATACTGATAAAGACAGAATTGGTAATAAAACTTTTTTTCCCCCTCTGATGTAAAAGTGAATTTAAGGCCGCCTGCAGGGAGCGGTATGTATCTCGCGTCTGGGAGCTCACATTAGCATTCAACCTTATACGGGCCTTCCGCAGCTGGGCGTTCAAGGATAGAATTCTTTTGTTGAGCACTTTCTGTCTGTGCGACACATGAAATTATACCGCCTTAGCAGTATACCAAAAGAGGGCTGGCTTAGAACTGTGAGATTGATTTAAAGTTGTGTAGTCCCGCCACTTCTCCCGTAGATAATCTTGGAACTGTGTGTCATCGGCCAAAAAATATGGGTAGCGCCAGAATCTTGCACCAGGTAACCCACCCTAGAACTGGAACTCCACCCAAACCGGGGCATGGTCAGAAATGACAATGTTTCCTATTCCCGCCTCCTGGATCTTCGGAAATACATGACTGCTAATTAAAAAATAATCCAATATTGAGTTTGAGGCGTGTGCCCTGGAAATATGGGTGAAGTCCCGCTCCATGGGGTGCAAAATCCTCCCTGCGTCTAACAAATGTAATTTATCTTCCAAAAACTGTGGTCCTCTACCCAAGGCTGGTTCGCGCCGTTGAGGCGGGGCTGCATCCAACTCCGCATCCCGGACTTTATTAAAGTGGCCTCCCACAATCAAGGTGTCAGATATGTACGGGAGCAAATGAGAGTAAATTTCCTGGAAAAAATCCGAATGATAAATATTAGGAGCATAAATGTTACAAAACATGACGGTATGACCAGAGAGTTCAGTAATCAAGATCAAGATCAAGTATCTACCCCCAATCTCCTGAAGAATTTTTAAGGGAAGGTTCTTATGAATCAGAATAGCCACTCCCGCCGACTTCGAGGAAGCAGCAGCCGAGCGGACCTCCCCCACCCAATCACGTCTCAATTTGGCGTGTTCAGCCATGGAAAGGTGTGTTTCTTGCAAGTGCGTTACTTGGGCCTTTTGTTTCTTCAACCAAGTAAGCACTTTGGAAAGCTTAATGGGCGAGTGTATCCCGCAGACATTCCAGGAGACTACCCTAGTTAGGCTACTCATAATTCAAGATATAAAAGAAAAAGTGACACAGTGATTTCCTGAAATATCTGGCAAGAGCCCCCCCAACTAGGGCTCCCACCAGGTCTCCCTCTAGCCGAGGAACCAAACATGATTGCCACCACTTAATCAGTGTCAGACAGACCCACATCCAGAGCGACTCACCCCCAACCTTCCCTCTCAATTCCCTCGCCCCCACCTTCCACTCCATCCCCTATTTCTTGCCCATCACCCTTACCCCCCATCCCTGTGCCCTCCCCCCTTCATCCCTCCCATCCCATCTACTGTCCCCCCGTAAACCCCCATCTGTTCCATTCCCCACAATTCTCCCAGGATCGGGTAGAATCACGCTTAGATGTGTCCGGAACTCCCCCTCCCAACTCAACAGTAACAATCTGATTAACCTTTCCCAATTTCCCAACATGTTTTTTCCCGGCCCCCTGAGTCTTCCTCCCCTCAACTCCTAGTTTCAGGGTTCCTCCCTAAGCCCGAACAACCCCAACCCACAGAGACTTAGGCACAGAACATAAAAATCAAACAAAACAAGGCTCTAGTGCAACACTAGTCACATAGCAGAAAAAGTCATGGTATTTTCAGAGACATGTAACACTATACAGAAGCCGTCCTGAGTTTGTTGTTTACCAAAGTCCTCCTCAGGTCTCAAACTTCCGACCATCCCCCCTTTAAGACGGAGGGATGAGATCCCTTAAGCCATATGTGCATCACAACTGTACAGATTCGAAGAGACTGCTCCTCCCCTCAAAAAAAAAATCAGACGAGGAGAGAAAGCAAAATTGCTTACCTTGTAATAGGTGTTATCCCAGGGCAGCAGGATGTAGTCCTCACATACGGGTGACATCGGTAATGGAGCCCTATACGGAAAAACTTCTGTCAAAGTTTCTATGAAACTTTTGACTGGCACCCAAAGTGCCCACTGAGCATGCCCAGCATGCCATGATATTCTCTGCCACAGGGGTCTCCCTTCAGTCTGTTTTGTAGCAATTAGCGTTAGTCAAAAAATAAAATAATAAAACGTATCGTACCCAACTCCGTGGGGAGGCGGGTGGGTTTCGTGAGGACTACATCCTGCTGTCCTGGGATAACACCTATTACAAGGTAAGCAATTTTGCTTTATCCCAGGACAAGCAGGATGCTAGTCCTCACATATGGGTGATTAGCAAGCTAGAGGCTGAGTCATTTTGTAGTGAAAACAACGGTGAAGTATTGTTGTTGTAAATGAGTCAGCCGAAAATCACAGCAGGTTGGATGTAGTAGGAGTTGGGATTAAGTTGGAAACAAGTTCTTTAAGACAGATTGTCCATAGGCTGAATCTTGTCTACCTTCTTTGTCCAAACAGTAGTGAGCTGTAAAGGTGTGCAGAGAACTCCATGTTGCCACCTTACAAATGTCAAGAAAAGGTACAGAGCCAAGGTGTGCTACTGAGGTTGACATTGCTCTGACTGAATGTGCTTTTACTCGCCCTTGGAGAGTAAGGCCTGCTTTCTCATAACAAAACTGTATGCAATCTACTATCCAGTTTGACAAAGTATGTTTACCCACTGCTTTACCTGGTTTGTTTGGATCATAAGATACAAAAAGTTGATTGGATTTCCTTTGGACTGCAGTGCGGTTTAAGTAGAAAGACAGTGCACGCTTATAGTCCAAGGTATGTAAGGCTCTTTCTCCCTGGTGGAAATGAGGCCTTGGAAAGAATGTTGGTAAAACTATAGATTGGTTCAAGTGGAATTCCGTGACTACCTTAGGAAGGAATTTGGGATGAGTACGGAGGACCACTCTGTCATGTAGGAACTTTGTAAAAGGTTTGTATGTGACAAGTGCTTGTAGTTCACTGATTCTTCTAGCTGATGTAATGGCTATGAGGAAGACAGTTTTCCATGTAAGAAATTTTAGGTCACAGGTATCTATGGGTTCGAATGGGGAACGCATGAGCCTGGTTAATACTACGTTTAGGTCCCACTGTATGCTTGGGGGATGAAAAGGAGGTTTAAGGTGAGTTAAACCTTTCATAAATCTACTGACAAGAGGCTGTGTAGAGATAGGTGCGTCTCCCAGCTTGTTATTGTAAGCTGAGATTGCACTCAAATGTACTCTTACAGATGAAGTCTGAAGACCAGAGTCTGAAAGATGGTATAAGTAATCTAGTAGTGAGGTAGTGGGGCAAGTGAAAGGATCAATAGATTTCTTAGTGCACCACAAAGTAAACCGTTTCCATTTGTAGGAATAATTCTTTCTAGTGGAAGGTTTACGTGACGCTATAAGCACTTGAGATATAGTGGTTGGGAGGTTGAGTGGTTGTAAAATCAAGCTTTCAACATCCATGCTGTCAGGGATAGGAATTGAAGGTTGGGGTGGTGCAACCGACCCTGTTCCTGAGTTATGAGATTGGGAGCTACTCCCAGGCGAATGGGATTCCTGACTGAGAGGTCTAGCAGTGTGGGAAACCATACTTGTCGAGGCCAGTATGGGGCTATGAGTATCATGGACCCTTTGTCTTGTTTCAGTTTCACTAGAGTTTTGGTTATAAGCGGTATCGGTGGATACGCGTATAGTAGGCCTGAGTTCCAATGGCAAGCAAAGGCGTCCTTTGGTAGGCTGTTCTCCTGCCGTAGCAGGGAGCAGTAATTGTTCACTTTGTAGTTCAGGTGAGATGCAAAGAAATCTATTGTTGGTTGACCCCAGCGTTGAAAGATCTTGGTTGCTATCGTTGGATCCAAGGACCACTCGTGTGGTTGGAACTGACGACTGAGGCGATCGGCTATTATGTTGTGGATGCCTGCTAGGTAAGTGGCCCATAGAAGAATTGAATGTGCTAGGGCCCAGTCCCAAATCTGTGCTGCTTCTTGGCAAAGGAGGTAGGAACCTGTTCCCCCTTGTTTATTGAGGTACCATGTGGCTACTGTGTTGTCTGTTTGGATCAGAACTGTCTTGTGTGAAAGGCAGTCCTTGAACGCATGCAGCGCATAACATATAGCTCGAAGCTCTAGGAAGTTTATCTGAAAAGAAGCTTTGGTTTTTGTCCACGTCCCCTGTGTCTTTAGATGACCAATGTGTGCTCCCCAACCTAAAGTGGACGCATCTGTAGTTAGTGTTACTTGTGGAACTGGTTGCTGGAAAGGTAGACCTTTGAGCAAATTGTCCATTGATGTCCACCAAAGGACATCAATGGACAATTGATGTCCTTTGCAGTTCTTGAGTTATTTGAATTTGAGAGGACAACGGTTGAATGGCTTGAATCCATTGTGTTTTGAGTGTCCATTGCATTAGTCGCATGGTCAATCTGGCCATGGGAGTGACGTGAACTGTGGAGGCCATGTGACCGAGAAGGGTGAGGCACTGATGAGCTGTGACTCGAGATTGAGTTTGGAGAGTGTGTGCCAGGAGAATGAGTGTATGGGCACGGTCTCTTGGAAGAAATGCTTTTGCTATGATGGTGTTTAAATCTGCACCGATGAATTGTAGAAGGTGAGATGGTGTGAAATGGGATTTCTGATAATTTATGAGAAACCCCAAGGAGTGAAGTAAGTTGACTGTGAGCTTGAGGGAATTGAGAGCTCCTTCTTTCGTCTGACTCCGGAGGAGCCAATCGTCTAGATAAGGAAATACGTGCACCTTTTGTTTGTGGAGGTGTGCCACCACCACCGCCAGACACTTTGTGAATACTCGAGGTGCTGAGGCTAGGCCGAATGGGATCACTCGGTATTGAAAATGTTGTCCTTCGACCAGAAATCGCAAGTACTGGCGATGAGGAGGAAAGATGGGAATGTGAGCGTAGGCATCTTGAAGATCCAGAGAGCAGAGCCAATCCCCTTTTTGAAGGAGAGGTAGCATGGTGCCTAATGATACCATCCTGAATTTTTCTTTTTTGAGAAATTCGTTGAGATTTCTGAGGTCTAGGATAGGACGTAGGCCTCCTGTTTTCTTTGGAATGAGGAAATAGTGGGAGTAGAATCCTCCGCCCTGCTGAGGGCCGGGAACTGGTTCTATTGGCCCTGGCTCTCAGAAGGGTGGATAATTCTGCTTTTAGAAGTTTGGAGTGGTGGTTCACTGTCCAAGAGGAGATTGGTGGAGTGTCTTTTGGTACAGTGAGAAAATCCAATCGGTACCCGTGAGCTGCAATGGAAAGTACCCATTGGTCTGTAGTTATGGAGGTCCAGGCGTGATGAAAAAAAGCTATGCGACCTCCTACTGGTAGGTGTGGGAGTGGATTGGCGGTTCTGCTCTCTGAGTATTTTTCAAAACCCCGATGTTGATGCAGTCTGAGGAGGGGGTTGAGGCCTGGAAGGTCTTTGCCTAGACTGGGGACGCTGAGTTGGGCGAGATGGTCTTGCACGGCTGGTTGGAGGATAGTAGCGTCGTTGGCGGTAATATGGACGCCTGGTATCCCGTCTGGGAAGTCTCCTGGAAGGGGGTTGAGACTCCTGAGGTATTAAAGAGAGCTGCTTTAGAGTTTCTGTATGCTCTTTTAACGTGGCGACTGCTTCTTTCACATTGTCCCCAAAAAGATTGTCTCTAAGACAAGGAAGGTCGGCCAGTCTCTCTTGTACCTCTGGCCTCAAATCTGATGCCTTGAGCCAGGCCCATCGCCGAGCTGTAATACCAGAAGCGGATAGACGAGATGCCGTTTCAAAACTGTCATAAGTCGCCCTAACCTCATGCTTGCCTGCTTCTAGGCCTTTATACACCAGTTGGAAAAAGGCTTCCTGATACTGATCAGGGAGTGTCTTGGTAAGCTCCTGGACCTGCTTCCAGAGATTACGTTGGTACTGGTTCATGAAGAGTTGATAAGCTGCAATTCGAGATACCAACATAGATCCCTGAAATACCTTACGTCCTAAGTTATCAAGGAATCTATTATCCTTTCCTGGTGGCGTGGAGGAGTGAGTTTTCACTCTTTTAGCTTTTTTCTGAGCGGACTCAACTACCACCGATTGGTGAGGTAGCTGAGCCTTTTGGAATCCAGGAATTGGTTGAACCAGGTACGTCGCATCTGATCTCTTGTTGATCGAAGCAAGTGGTCCAGGATGTTCCCACATTCGGTACATGAGTTCCTGTAGTACTTCATGCACTGGCACAGCCAAAATTTCCTTTGGAGGATCTACGAATTGTAGAACCTCCAGTGTTTTTTGTCTGGAATCTATCTCAGACTGTAGTTGGAAAGGGATAGTCTCCGCCATGTCCTTTACAAAGTTGGAAAATTATAAGTCTTCCGGAGGAGACTTTCTATGGTCCTCGGGAGGTGATGGTTCCGAAAGCATATCTTCCTCTGAAGAGATATCTGTGTCAGTATCTGTGCCGGTATCCCTTGGGTGGAACACTGGCGGTGGCCTTGCAGGCATCGATGGTGGAGCTTTTGGAATTGTTGGGAATGGAGGAGACTGTGGCTGGTGAGGCCTAGGAACTCCTGAAGGTCCTGGAATGGGTTCTTCGTCGATGTCTTGCGGTTTCCTGGACATGGCATCGATTAAAGTATCCAGTTTCTGCATCAGAGGGTGGAAAAAAGATACCTCTGAGGCCGGCATCAACGGAGTCATCGGTGGAAGACACGCCGGAATCGAAAGTGGTACCGATGGCATTGGTGGCGGAATCGATGGTGACATCAGCATCGACGGTACCGGCTCAGATGGCACCGGAGCTGGTGTCGATGGCAAAGTCGGTGCCGATGGCTGTGTTGGCATTGTATCGATGAGTGCTTGTCGAATCGCTTGACGGATATATCCATCAAGTTCCGCCCGCATAGCTGATGGAATCAGAGCAGCTATGGGGGGAGGCGGTGATGGCGATGCCGGTACCTCCTCAGAGCCCTGAGGAGGTACGGTACCCTGCACCGGTATCGGTGGGGATCGCCCTGGAATCGTAGGCCTCGGAGACTCCGCGCTCAGCCGAGCTTTCTTAGCGGAGGAGGCCGATTCCATCGATGACGTGGCGGGCACTGGCTCGATGGCGTGCGGGCGTCGATGCCGATGCTTTTCTTTCGACTTTTCACTGCCCGATGTGGACGTCTTGGACGATGGCGAGGGGGAGGGAGTAGAAGCATCTCCGGCCTCACCTGGAAGTCGTTTTTTAAGGATTACCTGACGTATCGACCCAGAGGGAGAGGACTGGGTGGACGTCGATGCTGTTGGGAGCAATTGAATCTTGAAAAGGTGCTCCATCTTCTCCATCCGGAGTCAACGTCCCTTCGATGTCATCTCGGCGCACAACTTACAGGAGCTGATGTTGTGTTTCTCGCCGAGGCAGAACACACATTCCTGGTACGGGTCCGTTATGGACATATTTCTAGTACAATTCGGGCATTTCTTAAAACCCGAGGCCATTTTTAGTCGGACAGCCGTCGACGACTATGGCGCGAAAAAACGGTACGGAACTGACGAAAATGAAGAAGAAAAACTTACCGCGATGGTAAGGAAGGGAGACCCTTGCGGTGGGAAGTTTTTCTAACTTTTTCTAAAGTTTTAAATTGTAGTGAAATTTCACCA
Source organism: Rhinatrema bivittatum (assembly GCF_901001135.1). Taxonomy (NCBI): domain Eukaryota; kingdom Metazoa; phylum Chordata; class Amphibia; order Gymnophiona; family Rhinatrematidae; genus Rhinatrema; species Rhinatrema bivittatum. Next base: position 501,893,515 of record NC_042615.1, on the reverse strand, counting down.
CAGGACTCCACTTTAACTGCGAGGCTAACGGCTCCGCGGAAAAAAGAAGACTGAAGGGAGACCCCTGTGGCAGAGAATATCATGGCATGCTCAGTGGGCACTCTGGGTGCCAGTCAAAAGTTTCATAGAAACTTTGACAGAAGTTTTTCCGTATAGTGCTCCATTACCGATGTCACCCGTATGTGAGGACTAGCATCCTGCTTGTCCTGGGATAAAGAACAAAAAGAAAAAAAACTGTTGTACAAATTTACCAAGCCAGGAACTCCTGGCTAATTTAGTCTATAGTCCAAACAATGGCCAGATCGCAAAAACACGGGGCCCAGATATTCACTGTAGTCCAGTCACTCCTCAGGAACAATGAAATCTCCCCGCTGTATCTCCCTGGCACTTTCAGGGCCTAGCATTCCAGAAGCGGCCCCCGGACCCGTTGTCTGATCTTCAAGTGTCCAAAGCACCCACAAATTCTTTCGCTCGGTCCACTGAGTCAAAGGTGTGCACTCTCGCTGAGTGCCAGATTCGCAGGCTCGCCGGGTACATCAAGGCAAATTTAAGGCCTTTGTTATGCAGAGTCGAACAGATTGGGGAAAACCCCCTCCTGGCCGCTGACACAGAGGCAGAAAAGTCTTGAAAAATACGAATGGTATGCGTCTGGTAGGTCAAGTCTGCCTTTGCCCTTGATGCTCTCCAAAGTTCCGCTTTATGTGCGGAATTTAAGATTTTGGCGATGACCAAGCATGGTCGTCCAGATGCCTGCATTTTCGCGCCGAGATGGTGGGCCCTCTCCACGACAAGCCTCCCCTGGAGATGAGGCAGGGCCAGCGCCTCTGGGAGCCATGATTCCAGAAAAAAGCACAGCTCCCGCTCCTCTATGTTTTCTGGGAATCCTAAAAAACGTAAATTATCCCGGCGTGCCCTGTTCTCTAAATCCTCTACATTGTTTTGTAGCTCACGGATCTCCATATCATGCGTCACCATTTTGGAAGCTCCCACCGTGCCGGCATCCTCTAACTCTGATATCCTCGACTCAGCCGCCTCCAGACGCAGGGGAAGCGCCGCCAAAGAGTCACGAACTTCCCCCAATTGTTCCGTCAGCACAGTCCATTTTTCATCCCTCCTTAATGCCTCCTTAATATCTGCTAAGGTAAGGGGCACTGAGGGGGAGGGGGACTCACTGCTGGATGCGGCTGCCATTTTCGCCGCAGGTGCCTTCGCTCTTTCTTTGTCCCTTTTACCAAGTTTTGTAGTCATTGGGTCTGTCGTGTTTGTTGGGAAGTTTACTGATGGCTTCCACCGGATCCCCTATGTGGTCTGAGGCTATTTGTTGGGCTTAAACGCGGTAAGTTAGCACGCAGTTAGGGAGGGTAGCCCTGAGCTGAGAAGAAGCGCGTCCTTCCCAGCTACATCACATCACGTGATCCTCGGGTATTTTCTTCTTAAACAATTCTTCTAAGGACTTGGTTAAGTGAATAATAAGACTGAAGTACCAATCTAACAACTTGTATATTAGTCACTATTAGCAGAATGGCTTTTATTCAGTGGAACATTTATGGTGCTTATGTCCCAAGGCCTATCCATTTGGGGACTTAAGGGTTGACCAATTTGTTTCCAGTTGTTTGCAATGAAAAAGCAGGCGATTCATTTGAAAGAGGAATTGCTCAAGTTTCAAAAAAGCTCCCCTATCTTGATGCAATCAGAATATCCTCCCCAGCTTCCACAGAAGATTCAGAATCCCAAGAATAAATAAATAGTTTACAGTGTAATCTGGAAGAACAAGACATGTGACTATATGACATCAGAGGAACCAATTTGGGAAAACATTTTGATGGGGACACAAAAGTTAAATGCCTTCCAAGATCCTCATCAAGTAGAACTACCAACAAGATAGTCAATGCAACTACAGAACATAAGAAAATGCCATACTGGGTCAGACCAAGGATCCATCAAGCCCAGCATCCTGTTTCCAACAGTGGCCAATCCAGGCCACAAGAACCTGGCAAGTACCCAAAAACTAAGTCTATTCCATGTTACCATTGCTAATGGCAGTGGCTATTCTCTAAGTGAACTTAATAGCAGGTAATGGACTTCTCCTCCAAGAACTTATCCAATCCTTTTTTAAACACAGTTATACTAACTGCACTAACCACTAGGGATGTGAATCGTTTTTCGACGATTAAAATTATCGTCCGATAATTTTAATATCGTCTTAAACCGTTATGGAACACAATACAATAGAGATTCTAACGATTTATCGTTATAAATCGTTAGAATCGTGAGCCGGCACACTAAAACCCCCTAAAACCCACCCCCGACCCTTTAAATTAAATCTCCCACCCTCCCGAACCCCCCCCAAATGACTTAAATAACCTGGGTGTCCAGCGGCGGTCCGGAACGGGCTCCTGCTATTGAATCTTGTTGTCTTCAGCCGGCGCCATTTTCCAAAATGGCGCCGAAAAATGGCGGCGGCCATAGAACAACACGATTCCACGGCAGGAGGTCCTTCCGGACCCCCGCTGGACTTTTGGCAAGTCTTGTGGGGGTCAGGAGGCCCCCCCCAAGCTGGCCAAAAGTTCCTGGAGGTCCAGCGGGGGTCAGGGAGCGATTTCCCGCCGCGAATCGTTTTCCGTACGGAAAATGGCGCCGGCAGGAGATCGACTGCAGGAGGTCGTTCAGCGAGGCGCCGGAACCCTCGCTGAACGACCTCCTGCAGTCGATCTCCTGACGGCGCCATTTTCCGTACGGAAAACGATTCGCGGCGGGAAATCACTCCCTGACCCCCGCTGGACCTCCAGGAACTTTTGGCCAGCTTGGGGGGGGCCTCCTGACCCCCACAAGACTTGCCAAAAGTCCAGCGGGGGTCCGGAAGGACCTCCTGCCGTGGAATCGTGTTGTTCTATGGCTGCCGCCATTTTTCGGCGCCATTTTGGAAAATGGCGCCGGCTGAAGACAACAAGATTCAATAGCAGGAGCCCGTTCCGAACCGCCGCTGGACACCCAGGTTATTTAAGTCATTTGGGGGGGGGTTCGGGAGGGTGGGAGATTTAATTTAAAGGGTCGGGGGTGGGTTTTAGGAGGTTTTAATGTGCCGGCTCACGATTTAACGATTTTTCACGATATTTTACCCCCCCAAACGGCAACAATACGATTCCCTCCCCCTCCCAGCCGAAATCGATCGTTAAGACGATCGAGGACACGATTCACATCTCTACTAACCACATCCTCTGGCAACAAATTCCAGAGTTTAATTGTGTGTTGAGTGAAAAAGAACAGACAGAAGAAAACAGATACTCATATCAATTTATCATCCATCTGGAGACCAATGACCTTACTAGAAATGGTATCCTTGAAATACAGAAAGATTTCCAAAATCTAGGGAAGAGGATTAGACAACCGCAAAGACTATTGCCTTTTCTGAAGGCCTGTTCATGGAAACTGAAAGGAAAGGCTATGCCATATAGATAATTTCAATTCCTGGCTCAAAACTTGGTTTAAGAAAAGTGGTTTTCGATACTCTAGACGTTGGGGCTGTGTATGGAGCAATAAAAGATTATATGGTAAGGATGACCTACATTTGTCTGTGGCAGGAAAGAGGATAGTAAGTGAATAATTCAGATAATACATTATCAGGCATTAAACTTAAAGCAGAGATGGCAGAAGGTGGCCAGTGAAATTGTCATGTCATTCCCAAGCAATACAGGAAGTGGGAAGAGAAAGTAACAAAATCAATCAGTTCAAAAAATACAGAAAAGATGACTAGGAAAAGCAGATGGAAAGTTTTGACCACAAATGCTCACAGTCTGAGCAATAAAATCCCAGACCTGAAGGCCCTAATGGTAGATGCGGGATTGGAGATTGTTGCTATTACGGAGACATGGTTCATTGAATTTCATGATTGGGATATTGCCATCTCGGGCTATAACTTATTAAGGAAGGACAGAGAGGACAGAAAAGGGGGAGGGAGTAGCTCTTTATATCAAAGCAATATCCAAGCAACTGAATTGCAGGGGATGTGGGATAAAGAAGCATTATGGATCTTCCTAAAAATTGATGGAGCTTCCATTTTTACTGGTGTGATTTACAGGTCCTCCAACTCAAACGGAAGAACTAGACAAGAGATCTGATTGAGGATAGCCAAAGGGTGGGAAAGAAGGGAGAAGTGTTGCTCATTAGAAATTTTAATCTGCTGGATGTGGATTGGAGAATCCCTTCTGTGGAATCTAAAAAAGTAGAGAAATAATGGATGCCCTTCAAGGGGCTCTTCTCAAACAAATGGTAATGGAACCCATGAGGGTTTGATCCTTTATCTAGTGCTCACTAATTGGGATAATGACTCTGATGTTCAGATAGGGGCTCACTTGAACACCAGTGATCATCAGATGGTATGGTTCGATATCGCAAATAGGATACAGAGAAGTCACACAAAGACCTGAGTATTGAATTTCACTAATACAGACTTTGTCAAAATGGGGAGGAGGAACGGAAAGACTGGGAGAAAGTGGGTGAGGTGGAACATCAGTGGGCCAAATTAAAAGAAGCTATTACAAAGGCAATAAATCTATATGTTAGTAAAATAAACAAGAATAAGAAGAAAATGAAACCAATCTGGTTCTCAAAAGAGGTGGCTGAAAAAATTAAGACAAAAAGAACAGCATTCAAGAAGAATAAAGGATACCAGAAAAAGGAACACAAGGAAGAATATCTATTAAAACAAAGGGAGATGAATAAAGAAATCAAGAAAACAAAGGTCAAGCAGAATAAAAGATTACCAAGAGGTAAAGAGATAAAACATTTTTCAGATATATCTGAAAAAGAAGCGGGGTCAGACGTGGTATAGTAAAACTGAAAGGTGATGAGCAGCACTATGTGGAAAGAGATGAAGAAATGGCAGAAATATTAAATACTTCAGTTCAGTGTTCACTAAAGAAGACCCTGGAGAAGGACAGATGTGGTAGATGAAACTCTGTTTACAGAAGAGAATATATGGGAAGAGCTAGGAAAACAAAGTGGACAAGGCCATAGGGCTGGATGAGGATCATCCCAGGATACTGAGGGAGCTCAGAGATGTGCTAGCGGATCTGCTGAATGACCTGCGTAGTAGATCCCTGGAAACAGGAGTGGTGCTGCATTACTGGAAAAGAGCAATTGTAGTCCCGTTTCACAAGAGTAGTAGCAGAGAGGAGGTTGGAAACTTCAGGCCGGTTAGCCTCGCCTCTGTGGTGGGAAAATTAATGGAGGCTGCTGAAGGAAAGGATAGTGAACTATCTACAATCAGGACACAAGGCAGCATGGATTCACCAGGGGAAGGTCTTGTTAGACAAAACAGATTTTTTTTGATTGGGTGACTAAAGAATTGGATCGAGGAAGTGCGCTTGATGTAATCTACTTGTATTTCAGCAAAGCTTTTGATATGATCCCACACAGGCAGCTTGTGAATAAAATGAGAAGCTTGGGAATGAGCGCCAAGGTGATGGCGTGGATTTCAAACTGGTTGACTGATAAGAGACTGCGTGTAATGGTAAAAGGAACCTACTCTAAAGAAAGAGTTGCTTACCTGTAACAGGTATTCTCCAAGGACAGCAGGATGTTAGCCCTCACACATGGGTGACATCAGATGGAGCTTCGATGCGGAAAACTTATGTTAGTTTCTAGAAGTTTGACTAGGAATACAGAGCATGCCCATCACGCCCTATACCACACGTCCACGCAGGGTCTCTCTCCAGTCTTGTAATATTAGAAGCTAACCAAATTGATAGTGCAGTAATAATGGGAGACTTCAATTACCCCAATATAGACTGGGTAAATGTATCATCGGGTCACGCTAGAGAGATAACGTTCCTGGATGGAATAAATGATAGCTTTATGGAGCAGTTGGTTCAGGAACAGACGAGAGAGGGAGCAATTTTAGATCTAATTCTCAGTGGAGCACAGGACTTAGTGAGAGAGGTAACGGTGGTGGGGCCGCTTGGCAATAGTGATCATAATATGATCAAATTTGATTTAATGACTGGAAAAGGAACAGTGTGCAAATCCAAGGCTCTCGTGCTAAACTTTCAAAAGGGAAACTTTGATAAAATGAGAAAAATTGTTAGAAAAAAACTGAAAGGAGCAGCTACAAAAGTAAAAAATGTCCAAGAGGCGTGGTCATTGTTAAAAAATACCATTCTAGAAGCACAGTCCAGATGTATTCCACACATTAAGAAAGGTGGAAAGAAGGCAAAACGATTACCGGCATGGTTAAAAGGGGAGGTGAAAGAAGCTATTTTAGCCAAAAGATCTTCATTCAAAAATTGGAAGAAGGATCCAACAGAAGAAAATAGGATAAAGCATAAACATTGGCAAGTTAAATGTAAGACATTGATAAGACAGGCTAAGAGAGAATTTGAAAAGAAGTTGGCTGTAGAGGCAAAAACTCACAGTAAATGTTGAGATTACTACCTGATAATCTCCTTTTCCTTAGTGTAGACAGATGGACTCAGAACAAATGGGATAGTATCCGCGTGCTAGCAGTTGGAGACGGATCTGACGTCAGCACGGGGGTGTATATATCCCCACAGGAAGCGTAGCTATTCAGTAATCTTCCTTGCAAAAGCTGTTATAGATGTGTGTACTGACGCTCAGTGAAAAGTGAAAACAGGATTCCCCTGACCGATTGATAGTAGCTGGAGACCGCCAGCATTCCCAACCGGAAGGCGTCGACACCTGGTAGAGTGTACGCTCTTATGGAAACAGATGACATGGCTTACCTTGAATCTGTGAAACCCATGTACGCAGGCAGCTGGGCGGGATGCTGAGTCCATCTGTCTACACTAAGGAAAAGGAGATTATCAGGTAGTAATCTCAACATTTCCTGGCGTGTAGCCAGATGGACTCAGAACAAATGGGATGTACAAAAGCTTTACTCCCAGCCTGGGCGGGAGGCTGCCTGAGGCCCATGTAGTACCGCCCTCGCAAAAGGTATGGAGGGAGGACCAGGTCGCCGCTTTACAGATTTCCGCAGGCGATAGCATCCTGGATTCTGCCCAAGATGCCGCTTGTGCTCTGGTAGAATGAGCCTTGACCTGTAGAGGCGGAGACTTCCCAGCCTCTACGTATGCTGCTCTGACAACTTCTTTAATCCAGCGGGCGATGGTGGGCCGCGAGGCCGCTTCACCTTGCTTCTGCCCGCTGTGCAGGACGAACAGATGGTCTGTCTTTCATAGGTCTTGTGTAAGTTCCAAATATCTGGGCAGCAATCTGCCAATGTTGAGATGGCGTAATAAACGCCCTTCTTCAGATTTCTTCAGACCCGCCGTGGTAGGCAAGGATATGGTTTGATTAAGATGAAACTGTGAAACCACCTTAGGTAGAAAGGAGGGAACCATATGAAGATGGATAGCCTCCGGAGTGATTCTGAGAAAGGGATCACGGCAGGACAATGCTTGTAGCTCTGAGATGCGGCGGGCTGAACATACAGCCAGCAAGAACACCATCTTCAAGGTTAGAGAACGAAGAGACAGGCCCCGAAGGGGTCTGAAGGTGGATCCTGCGAGGAAATCCAAAACAAGGTTGAGGTTCCACAAAGGCACAGGCCACTTCAGTGGCGGACGAATATGCTTGACTCCTTGCAGGAAGCGAGAAACATCTGGGTGCTTGGCGATGGTCTTGCCATCCCTCCTGGGACAATAGCAAGACAGCGCAGCCACCTGAACCTTGATGGAGCTGAGGGACAGACCCTTCTGAAGTCCTTCCTGCAGGAAATCCAACACAATAGGGATTGTGGGTGCATGTGGAGTGGTGCCGTGAGTGTCGCACCATGCTTCAAATACTCTCCAGATCCGGATGCATGTGAGGGATGTGGAAAACTTGCGAGCTCGGAGGAGGGTATCAATCACGGGCTCCGAGTAACCCCTCTTCTTCAATCTAGCCCTCTCAAGGGCCATACCGTAAGAGAGAATTGAGCCGGATCCTCGTGAAGAATGGGACCTTGATGTAGGTGGTCCCGGAGAGGAGGCAGGGGAAGAGGCTCCTCTGCCAGTAGTCTTCTCATGTCCGCGTACCAGGGTCTTCTTGGTCAGTCTGGCGCCACTAGAAGAACTAGGCCCCGGTGTCTCTGAATCTTGCGGATGACAGCGCCTAGCAGAGGCCACGGAGGAAAGGCGTACAGTAGAGTCCCTGGAGGCCATGGCTGAACCAGGGCATCGATTCCGTGTGAGAACGGGTCGCGCTTGCGGCTGAAGTATCTGGGTACTTGAGCATTGGACTTGTCCGCCAGTAAATCCATGTCCGGAATCCCCCAATGATCCACAATCATCTGGAAGGCTGTAGGCGAGAGCTGCCACTCTCCCGGATTTAGGCTTTCTCTGCTGAGGAAGTCCGCTGTGGTATTGTCTTTCCCGGCAATGTGGACGGCGGAGATGTCCTGAAGATTCACCTCTGCCCAAGTCATCAGAGGGGCGATCTCCAGAGATACCTGTCGGCTTCTGGTTCCGCCCTGACGGTTGATGTATGCCACCGTGGTGGCGTTGTCGGACATCACTCTGACTGCTCTGTTCTTCAGTCTGTGAGCAAATTGAAGGCATGCCAATCGGACTGCCCGGGCAGTCCGATTGGCATGAGGCATGAGGTCCAGGACAGGCCGAAAGGTACCCCCTTTCTTGGGTACCATGAAATAAATGGAATAGTGTCCAGAATTCACTTCCCAGGCAGGTACTGGGATGATGGCTTTCAAGGACAGGAGCCTCGCCAGGGTAGCTTCCAATGTTGCCGCCTTGTGAATGGGACATGAAGATTCCACAAACCTGTCCGGAGGGAGATGATGAAAGTCCAGATAATATCCCTCCCGGATAATGGCGAGGACCCACTGGTCCGACGTAATCTTGACCCACCTGGGGTAGAAGAGGGTTAACCTGCCCCCTATGGCTCCATCCCCCAGATGAGTCGGCGGATTCTCATTGGGAGGCTCGGCCGGGACCCGAGCCCGGGCCCGCTCCCCTCTTGCGCTGCTTGGTCCGAAAGGACTGATTCCTGGCCGGAGGACGTGGTGCCTGGTAGCGACCCCTGTAAGGAACGAAACGCTGGGAACTCCTGCCCCTGGAGGGCCTTGGAAAGGTGCGCTGGCCCCTTCTGAACCGATCTTCCGGCAATCTGGGCACTGGAGAGGCACCCCATGCACTACCCAGTTTATCAAGGTCGCTGCCAAATAGAAAAGAGCCCTTAATGGGCAATCTGGTGAGGCGTGTCTTAGAAGGCGCATCAGCTGACCATCTCCGGATCCAGAGCTGCCTCCTGGCAGCTACGGAGGATGAAATCCCTTTAGCTGTTGTCCGGACCAGGTCAGATGCCGCATCTGTAAGGAACGAAAGAGCGGATTCCATGTCCGCCGCTGGAGCGTTGTTTCTAACCTGTGACAAACAGGCACGCGTCACCACCATGTAGCAGGTGGCGATCCGCAAAGATAAAGCTGCCACCTCAAAGGCCTGTCTCAGAATGGCGTCCAGTCGCCGGTCATGAGGCTCCCTGAGGGCCATCCCCCCTTCAACTGGAATGGTAGTGCGCTTGACCACAGCGCTAATCAAGGCGTCCACCTGAGGGCACGCTAGTAGGTCCTGGATAGCCGGTGCCAATGGGTACATGCTCTTCAGGGCCCGACCCCCTTTGAAGGCAGCCGCTGGTGCCGCCCATTCTAAATCGATCAGTTGTTGTGCCGCTTGTAAGAATGGAAAATGGCGGGCTGTAGGACGAAGACCTTCCAGCAGGGGGTTCTGCGCAGAGGGTACCGAAGCGCTGGTACCTGTAATATCCAATTCCGCCAAGCACTGAGACACCAGGTCGGAGAGATCCTCTTTAGGGAAGAACCGCCTCATGGTTCTATATGGCTCAGTCCCTGGGGGAAGGTCCCCTTCGTCCGGGAGTTCGGACTCGTCCTGTGAGACCTCCTGGTCTGGACTGATCCGGACTGTCCAGTGGTGGGAAGTCCTGCTCGCGATAAGGTCGTGAAGGTCCAGGAACCGGATCCGTAGGAGCCGCCACCGCAGCAGCAGTCGCAGCAGCTGCCGCCGCAGGCGCAGCCACCGCAGGAACCACAGGAACAGCAGGAACCGCAGGGCCTGGACGGGAAGCTGTTTGCATCTGTACGAAGGCATGAATCCCCTTAAAGAGATCCACCCAGGAAATTGAAGCAGCCTCTAATCGCCGGGGTACAAGCTCCCCCGGGATTCCTGATTGGTCGAGACTGCCCCCTAACTCGGGGTAGCCCCTGGGGAACTGTCCACAAATCGTGGCTGAGACCGGCCCTGGCCCGAGGGTCGCACAGCCCCCTCACATTGGGCACATAGAGAGTCAGGCCCTAAGTTGGCATGCAGAGCAGAGGCCAAGGGCTGCAATGCCTGAAGCAGGCGGCGCCGTCGCTGAAGACTCTGCTGTTTTCTGATCCATTGAACAATATGCGCTGAATAATAGTATGCGGCAGCTAGAGGCGCTCAATACAACAGGCGCTCAATAATAGTATGCGGTAGCAAGAGGCGCTTAATACAATAGGCGCTCAATAATAGTATGCAGCAGCAAGAGGCGCTTAATACAACAGGCGCTCAATAATAGTATGCGGGGGCAAAAGGCGCTTAATACAACAGGCGCTCAATAATAGTATGCGGCAGCAAAAGGCGCTTAATACAACAGGCACTCAATAATAGTATGCGGTAGCAAGAAGCGCTTAATACAACAGGCGCTCAATAATAGTATGCGGCAGCAAAAGGCGCTGAAGACAATAGGCGCACAGCAACAATATGTGGCAGCAATAGGTGCTTAACACAACCGGCGCTCAACGTGTGCACAGTAATAGGCGGCCAAAAAACCAGCTCAATGGTATGCAATAGGCACTCAGCAATATGCAGGTAGCAATATACGCACAATGGCATTCAATTGACACTCAGCGATATGCAGTTAGCAATAGACGCTCAATGGCCTGCAATAGGCTGTCAGTAATAAGCGGGCAGCAATAAACGCACAATTTGCATTCAATAGGCTTTCAGTAATAAGCAGTTAGCCATATACGCCCAATTTGCATTCAATAGGCTTTCAGTAATAAGCAGTTAGCCATATACGCCCAATTTGCATTCAATAGGCTTTCAGTAACAAGCGGTCAGCAATATACGCACAATTTGCATTCAATAGGCTGTCAGCAATATGCGGCTAGCGATAGACGCTCAGTGGCATTCAATAGGCGCTCAGCAATTCACAGAAACAAAGCCATAAACGCACAAGGAGGAAGAAAGCCACGCCTATTACAGGCGCGGAGTACCTGAGCAAGGCCTCAAAATGGCGTTCTCCACGGCATGCCACACCGCCGATCCTCTGTGCTTCGGAGACCCGTAGGAAGAGATGTACTCCTTACCAGCTTCGGCGCTTCCCGGCTGGAACACAGGTGGTCTCCGGCTGCGGGGGAAGGGACCACCTCACCGCCGCAATTGAGGATATGCACCCGCTACCTCGTCCACGCCGGGACCGAGGGCCTCGCATGCCTCACCCGAACTCGCCCGGGGGCTGTGTCACTGCCGCGCTTCGGTAGGACCGAGGACTTCCACCGCCGGGGGAGCACAGCAATCACCCCGGGAGCTCAACTGGGGGAGGAACCCTGGGGTATCTACCGCAGGAGCGCGGGGCTCTAAAGTTGAATAGACAGGAAACACAAAGTAGAATCTAGAATGATAAGAAAAGAGAAAAATTAAAGTAGTCTTGGAAAGCACGCTCAACCAGCGTGCAGGCACTCCAAACTGCTTTGGAGACGGAAATTACTGAATAGCTACGCTTCCTGTGGGGATATATACACCCCCGTGCTGATGTCAGATCCGTCTCCAACTGCTAGCACGAGCATACTATCCCATTTGTTCTGAGTCCATCTGGCTACACGCCAGGAAAAACTTTTTAAAATATATCTGAAGCAGAAAGCCTGTGAGGGAGTCAGTTGGACCGTTGGATGATTGAGGGGTTAAAGGGGCACTTAGAGAAGATAAGACCATCGCGGAAAGATTAAATGATTTCTTTGCTTCGGTGTTTACTGAAGAGGATGTTGGGGAGGTAACCGTAATGGAGAAGGTTTTCATGGGTAATGATTCAGATGGACTGAATCAAATCACGGTGAACCTAGAGGATGTGGTGGGCCTGATTGACAAACTGAAGAGTAGTAAATCACCTGGACCGGATGGTATACACCCCAGAGTTCTGAAGGAACTAAAAAATGAAATTTCAGACCTATTAGTAAAAATTTGTAACTTATCATTAAAATCATCCATTGTACCTGTAGACTGGAGGATAGCAAATGTAACCCCAATATTTAAAAAGGGCTCCAGGGGCGATCCGGGAAACTACAGACCGGTTAGCCTGACTTCAGTGCCAGGAAAAATAGTGGAAAGTGTTCTAAACATCAAAATCACAGAACATATAGAAAGACATGGTTTAATGGAACAAAGTCAGCATGGCTTTACCCAGGGCAAGTCTTGCCTCACAAATCTGCTTCACTTTTTTGAAGGAGTTAATAAACATGTGGATAAAGGTGAACCAGTAGATATAGTATACTTGGATTTTCAGAAGGCGTTTCACAAAGTTCCTCATGAGAGGCTTCTAGGAAAAGTAAAAAGTCATGGGATAGGTGGCGATGTCCTTTCGTGGATTGCAAACTGGCTAAAAGACAGGAAACAGAGAGTAGGATTAAATGGGCAATTTTCTCAGTGGAAGGGAGTGGACAGTGGAGTGCCTCAGGGATCTGTATTGGGACCCTTACTGTTCAATATATTTATAAATGATCTGGAAAGAAATACGATGAGTGAGATAATCAAATTTGCAGATGACACAAAATTGTTCAGAGTAGTTAAATCACAAGCAGATTGTGATAAATTGCAGGAAGACCTTGTGAGACTGGAAAATTGGGCATCCAAATGGCAGATGAAATTTAATGTGGATAAGTGCAAGGTGATGCATATAGGGAAAAATAACCCATGCTATAATTACACAATGTTGGGTTCCATATTAGGTGCTACAACCCAAGAAAGAGATCTAGGTGTCATAGTGGATAACACATTGAAATCGTCGGTACAGTGTGCTGCGGCAGTCAAAAAAGCAAACAGAATGTTGGGAATTATTAGAAAAGGAATGGTGAATAAAACGGAAAATGTCATAATGCCTCTGTATCGCTCCATGGTGAGACCGCACCTTGAATACTGTGTACAATTCTGGTCGCCGCATCTCAAAAAAGATATAATTGCGATGGAGAAGGTACAGAGAAGGGCTACCAAAATGATAAGGGGAATGGAACAACTCCCCTATGAGGAAAGACTAAAGAGGTTAGGACTTTTCAGCTTGGAGAAGAGACGACTGAGGGGGGATATGATAGAGGTGTTTAAAATAATGAGAGGTCTAGAACGGGTAGATGTGAATCGGTTATTTACTCTTTCGGATAGTAGAAAGACTAGGGGGCACTCCATGAAGTTAGCATGGGGCACATTTAAAACTAATCGGAGAAAGTTCTTTTTTACTCAACGCACAATTAAACGCTGGAATTTGTTGCCAGAGAATGTGGTTAGTGCAGTTAGTATAGCTGTGTTTAAAAAAGGATTGGATAAGTTCTTGGAGGAGAAGTCCATTACCTGCTATTAAGTTCACTTAGAGAATAGCCACTGCCATTAGCAATGGTTACATGGAATAGACTTAGTTTTTTGGTACTTGCCAGGTTCTTATGGCCTGGATTGGCCACTGTTGGAAACAGGATGCTGGGCTTGATGGACCCTTGGTCTGACCCAGTCTGGCATTTTCTTCTTCTTAATTAAGATTAAATAAAACATAGGAGAAACCCAAGGTGAGCGGGTTTGTAAGGACTAATATATCCTGCTGTCCTCTGAGAACACCTGTTACAGGTAAGCAACTCTGCTTTCTCTGAGGACAAGCAGGATGGTAGTCCTCACACATGATTGGATCCCTAGCTACAGGCTGCTCCTGTACACAAATGGGGTCCAACAGACACCCAAGCCAGGTGCCAATGGGACACCACCACCGGTGCTGTTGGTAACAGAGGGTGAGACAGCCTGATCCCAAACAATGGGACCTAGGTGGGAGAGTTGGGTTTTACAACAAACAGTTTCCGAAAGACAGACTGGCCAAACCTACTGTCACGTCAGCCATCCCTATCCTGAGACGGGGCCCTTTATCAACCAATTGTTGAGATAAGGGTAGACATGGACACCCTGACTCCTGAGGAAGGCTGCGACTACCACGAAGCACTTGGTGAATACTCGTGGAGCAGACGCCAGGCCGATTGGCAGCACATGGTATTGAAAATGACTAGGGCTGACCAGGAATCGCAGGAATTAGCGATGAGATGGAATAATTGAGATGTGTATGTATGCGTCCTGGAGATCTACAGGAAGTAGAGACCCCAAAGTTACCATCTTGAACTTCTCTCTGCAGATACTTATTTAGGGCGCGAAAGTCCAGAATTGGACGAACGCCACCTGACTTTTTTGTGATGAGGAAATACCAGGAATAGAATCCCTGCCCCCATTGGGAGAGGAGCACTGGTTCTATTGCCCGGGACTGGAGGAGGGCTGATACCTCCTGTTCCAGAAGTAAAGAGTGGTCGGATGACCCGCACGTTAGCCGAGATGGGGAGTCCGCCGGTACAGTCAGGAAGTTGAGGTGGTAACCCTGAGTGACTTCTACAAGTACCCACTGATCGGTGGTGACTGTGTGCCACGTGTTGATCAAGTGGCACAACCGACCGCCGACCAGTACGGATGGAAGAGGAGGTTGGCCTATGCTCTCCAGGAAGGGGTCAAAGCCCTGATGCTGGTCCTGGCTGAGGAGCAGGTTGGGTCTTCTGAGGCCAGGACTGCCTGGACTGACCTTTTTGATAAGGCTTGGAAGGGCGACCTCTGGAAGCTGGAGGATAATACCCTCTTGGTTTGTAGGCCGGTCACTTAACGTCTCTCCTGAATGTTCTCTTGGAGGTGGATGAGAACTCAGCAGGCACTGAAGAAAGTTGACGCAGCGTTTCATGGTGGTCTTTGAGTTGCGCCACAGTCTCATGAATTTTGTCTCCGAAGAGATTATCCCCAGCACATGGTGGTCAGCCAACCTGTCCTGTACCTCTGGTCTGAGGTCGGAGGATTTCAACCAGGCCCACCTTCTTGCACTGATCCCCGCTGTGGGCACCCTAGAGGCAGTGTCAAATATGTCGTACGCAGCGCAGACCTCATGCTTACCAGCATCCAGGCCTTTCTGAGCTAGAGCATTAAGCTCATCCTGGAATTTGTCAGGTAAAGATTCAGAGAAATCCTGTATCTTCTTAAAAAGGTTTCTGTTACACTGGGTCATGTACAACTGGTAGGAAGCAATGCGAGATATAAGCATTGAGCCATGAAAAACCCGTCTGTCAAAAGCATCTAGGGATTTCTGTTCCTTTCCTGGAGGTATGGAGGAATGAGGTTTGGAACGTCGTGCCTTTTTCTGGGCTAATTCCACAACCACAGAGTGATGATCCAGTTGTGATCTTTGAAACCCAGGAGCTGACTGCACAGGATAGGTGGCATCTGTCTTACAGTTGACAGGTGGAATTGATCCTGGAGGCTCCCAATTCCTCTTTAGCAGGTCAATTAGGATTTCATGAATGGGAATTGACATGATTTCCTTAGGAGCATCAAGAAACTGGAGTACTTCCAGCATCTTGTGCCTCAAATCTTCTGTCTGGAGCTGAAATGGAATTGTTTCAGACATTTCTTTAAAGAAATTGATAAAGGACAGATCCTCTGGAGGAGAACACCTTCTCTCTTCAGGAGGGGAGGGCTCTGAAGGTAGATCATCGGTATCCTGGGAAGTATCATCAGTCCATGGATCATAAGGTTGATCACCAGCTCCCTGAGGATCTTCAGAAGGGAGAAAAGGCGTTAATCCCGAAGGACCAGGCCAAAGCATCGATGGTATCGGAGGTGGCACAGACGGCATCGATGGAGGCACAGATGGAACAGGCAACATCAACGGATGAGTCAATGGCAGAATTCCAGATGGCGGTATGGGTAACAGTGTTTCTTAGTCTTCTATGACACAGGCATCGGCATCAAAGGAAGAGGGCATACCGGTGTCTTCTGTTCCATTGGTGGAAGGGCACCGAGCAACACATCCAATCTACCCAGTAGCAGTGCGAGCGCCATGGGAAACCAATCTACCCAGTAGCAGTGCGAGCGCCATGGGAATCGGATCGGTGACCGGCTTGGGCACCGATGGAGGCTGGAAGCCCTGTAGTGCTTTACAGATGGCCTCTTGGATCATCCGATCCAATTCCTCGTGGAAGCCTGGGGCGGGGAACCCCGGCACCGGAGTAGGAGGCAGCACTGGCATAGCCGGAGGGGCCACTGGTGAAAGTGGAATCTCGGCTCCCTGTACCGATGAAGGTGGGGGGAACGCCTCGATGACAAAGTCGCAGAGGAGGAGGATGGGGCCTTCTCTGTACGGGATTTGTCGGTGGCTCTGTCGACGCCGATGACCAGGACTTGCCTGGTTCGGCGGACAGACTTCCGATGCAGACTCTTCTCACGATGTTCTCCTCGGTCCTTCTCCTGAGGCAAAGAGGAAGAAGTCGACACCTTCGGAGTAGTCGATGACGGTCGGGCAGCACCGGTGTCCCGATGCTGATGAGAGGTAGATGGCACTGGCTCAGATGAAGTCGAAGCAGTCGATGGAGTCGGGAGTTTTGAATGAAAATGAAACTCCATCTTCTCTAAATGGGCTTTATGACCCTTCGGCATCATTTGGGCACATTTGGTGCAAGTTAGGGTATCATGGTCAGCCCCCAAGCACAATACACAAACTCTATGCAGGTCTGTGATGGGCATTGTCCGAGGACAATCGGGGTACCGATGAAAAGCCGACGCCATGGCCTCGACAAAAATTTAGCCGCGGTGCGGTCGATGGCCGGTAGACCCCAAAGGGGAAACTCGATGGGAATCGACCGCAACAAGGGTAAAACCTTACCTTTCGACCACGGAGTACCGTTATCGATAGGGGGACCCCTATGGGGTAGAAATTGTTGAAAATTTTTAAAGAAGTTCCGTGAGGAAAATTCCTGTCAGGAATCTCAAGAGAGCTCCTTAACCCACGTGGCTACTGCTGCGCGGAAAAAAAAAAAGCGACTGAAGGTGGACCCCTGCTGGATGCAGGGTCAGTGCATTGCTGGGCATGCCCAGTAGGTGCCAAAGTTCTAGAAACTTTGACAAAAGTGTTCCGTGATTGGGCTCCATCCTGATGATGTCACCCATATGTGAGGACTACCATCCTGCTTGTCCTGTGAGAAAAAAAGTTTGGGGGAGATAAAAATAAAGGATATTTTAATTGTTCAGTACAAAATTACATACACATATGGTGGAGACTCATATGAACAATTAGTGATCTATTATACTAGTTATTGTTTTTCCATCCCTTGAAAGGACAGCTGCCTTCCTGAACCCTGCTTCTGCGCGGATCCGAAAAAACTCCTACTGGAGCAAAACCTTCTCATCTCCCAAAAGAGTATGCGACGGAAAGGACTTCTTGCCCACTTTGTCTTCAGATAACTTGTTCCCTTTTGAATCCAAATAATCCTTCAACAGCTTCTCTAAATCCTCCCTGAACAACTTTCCTTTGAAGGGGAGATTATAAGGTTGTGCTTTTGACCACATATCCGCTGACCAATTATTTAACCCAGGAGTCTTCGAGCAGCTACTACATCACCATATTCCTGGCTGACATCATAACCACATCATACAGGGCATCCACCACATAGGCCACCCCCGCCTCCAATCGAGCCTCCTGGTTGGAATCAGCAGAGGCCCCCAATGTCTTCTCCTGTACCCAGTATAAACAAGCTCTCTGCATTAGACTAGCATAGACCACAGCTCTAAAGCTCAGAGCCAAAACCTCAAACAGCCTTTTTAACAAGATCTCCAGCTTCCAGTCTTGGACATCCTTTAGCACCGCCAAACTGCCATGGGACAGTTGTCGTCTTGGTCACATCAGAACCTGCGACATCTACCTTTGGAAGCTTCCAAACCTTCAAAGTGACATCCAGCAAGGGATATAACCTGGCCATAGCCTTGGCCACCTTCAGACCTGCCTCAGGAAATTCCCATTCCAGGTCAATCAGCTTCTTAACCTTCTTCAGCAAAGGAAAAGCCTTTGGTGGTCCATGCAGTCCATTTAATACCGGATTCACATCTTCGCTGTCCGAATCCTCCTGTGTGACCTTGATCCCCAGTTCCTCCAGCACTTGGAGAATGAGAGGCAACTCCTCCTCCTTATGGAACAATATCACTACCCTAGGGTTGTCCCCTTCCGCGAGGGGAACCTCCTCCGCATCAGGGTCACTGCCCACCGGAGCAGCAGCAGAATCAGCAACCGGGTCATCTTGCAGATCGTCCTGAGGAACATCTCCCTCCAAACTTTCCAAGGAGTCATTCTCCACCCTCACACTGAGCATCCCAGGCACAGCAGGTGAAGAATGCCTCTTGACCTGGGAGGTGCTTCAGCTTGAGGCTTCTTAGCTGAGCTCTGGGACTTCGGGGTAGCTGTCCGCTTACCTGCTGCTTCTTTCTTAGCGAGATAGGGCTCATGCAGCAGCAAAACAAAATCCGCAGAATATCTGTTAGATCCACTGGCTTCCTTCTCCACCAGGTCCTCTCCTGGCTCCCCTGCCTCTTCTCTATCCTCTTCAGACACCTGTTGTACTGGAAAAAGCAGGGGAAGGGAGTCTGAACTCCCTATCATTGCAGGCCTCCTGCCACGTGGAGGCAAAAAAGAAAATTATTCCTTACCTACTAATTTTTGTTCCTGTAGTACCAAGGATCAGTCCAGACAGTGGGTTATCTCCCCCTTCCAGCAGATGGAGTCAGATAGAACTTTGAAGGATGCTTCCTTATAAGGTAGTACACCCTCTACTAATCCTCAGTATGGAGTATATCAAAGCAAAGAGGAAAACCAGGATGGATCAAGAACAATAGAATTAAGTAACAAATAACAGTGTGCAATGGGCACAAAACAGTGTCAAACAACAAACTTGCAGAATGAACCATTAACCAGCCAAAGGAAAAAAGGCACTGAAGAACAATTTGAGCAGAGAGGCAATCCCAAACCCAATAAACAGCCAGGGAGGGCATCTAGACTGATCCTTGGTACTACAGGAACGAAAATTAGCAGGTAAGGAATAATTTTCTTTTCCCTGTACGTACCAGGATCAGTCCAGACAGCGGGATGTACCAAAGCTTCCCTACATAGGGTGGGCCTCGGAAAGCCCTGCTCGAATGACCCTAGAGCCAAAGGAGCCAAAAGTAGGCGACTGTATGTGTAGACGATAATGACGAGCAAAGGTATGTAACGATTTCCAAGTTGCCGCTAGACAAATCTCCTGGAACGAGACCGATTGCATCTCCGCCAGGAAGCAGCCTGAGCTCGAAGAGAATGGGCCTTGACACCCGCCGGAGGTTGTTGACCCGCTCCAATGTAGGCCACTGAGATCACCTCCTTCAGCCAGCGAGCAATGGTAGTTTTCGACGCCTTGGCCCCCTTCTTCGGACCATGACAGAGAACAAAAAGACGGTCTGACAAGTGAAAATCATTAGTGACTTCCAGATAGCGAACGAGGATACGCTTGACATCTAGCTTGCGTAGATCTGCCGATGCGTCCGCTGAGAAGGACGGAAGCTCTAGCATCTGATTCAAGTGGAACTCGGAAACCACCTTGGGCAGAAAAGCAGGTACAGTGTGCAAGGAAACTCCCGAATCCGTAAAACGAAGGTAGGGCTCTCTGCACGAGAGTGCTTGAAGCTCCGAGATTCTGTGGGCAGAACAGATAGCTACCAGGAAAACTGTCTTGAGAGTGATATCCTTGAGGGTCGCGGAACACATGGGTTCAAAGGGTGGTCCGACCAAGATTCGGAGAACGAGATTGAGACTCCATGAAGGATAAAGAGCGTGGACCGAGAGTTTCACGTGCTTCACCCCTCTGAGGAATCGGATGATATCCGGGTGAGAGGAAAGGGAAGTTCCCTCTCGCTGATGAAGTAGAGAACCTAGGGCAAAGACTTGCACTCTCAGCGAGTTGTAGGCCAGAACCTTGTCCAGTCCCTGTTGAAGAAAAGATAGGATGTGAGCCACCGAGGCGGTCTGTGGCGACACAGGTATGGAGGCACACCAGTTCTCAAAAACCTTCCATACCCTGATATAGGAGATGGAGGTAGACGTCTTTCTAGCCTTGAGCAGGGTCGAGATAACAGCCTCTGGGTATCCATGCCGTCTCAGCCGGCACCTCTCAAAAGCCAGGCCGCAAGAAAGAAGCGACTGGCCTGGGCGAAAGATACCGGACCCTGATGCAGCAAGCATGGAAGGTGACCCAGATGAAGAGGTCCGTCCACTGCGAGGTTGATCAAGTCTGCAAACCACGGACGACGGGGCCATTCCGGCGCCACCAGAATTACCGGGCCCTGGTGGGACTCTATTCTCCGGAGCACCTTGCCCACCAGAGGCCAAGGGGGAAACACGTAGAGGAGAACGTGACGGGGCCAGGGGAGGACTAAGGCATCCACTCAGACTGAAGAACTGAGCTGCCTTGGCATTCCGGGAGGTTGCCATTAGGTCCAGATAGGGGCTCCCCCATCTGTGGAACAGGAGATTTACCGCCTCCTCTGAGAGTTCCCACTCTCCGGGATCTAGATGTTGACGACTGAGAAAGTCGGCTTGAACGTTGTCTACGCCTGCGATGTGGGAAGCCACTAGGCAGGAGAGACGCCATCAATCTGTCTCCCGAGAGACATGCCATGCCGGCTCCTTGTGCCCCCTTGGCAATTGATGTAAACCACAGTGGTTGCATTGTCAGAGTATTCAGACTGCACGATAGACGAGAGGTAGGAAGCGTTTCAATGCCAGACGCACTGCTCTGGGTCTCTAAGCGATTGATCGGCCAAGTTGCTTGGGACGGCGTCCACTTCCCTTGCGCAGAACTCATCTGACATACCGCTCCCCAGCCAGAGAGACTGGCATCCGTCGTGACGATTACCCATTTTGGGATGTCCAGAGGAACACCCTGGAGAAGATGAGACAGGTTGAACCACCATAAGAGACTGTCCTTGGCTCCCTGCGGGAGAGGAAGGATGGCTTGGAAGTCCCGAGCCACCGGCTTCCAGCGGGAGAGCAAGGCGCGCTGTAAGGGACGCATATGTGCAAACGCCCAGGGCACCAGATCGATGGTGGAAGCCATGGATCCCAGGACCTGGAGGTAATCCCACGCCGTTGGAAGCGAGAGACCGATGAATCGCTGTATCTGAACTATGAGTGATTGAGTCCTGTCCGGGGGCAGAGACACCTTGCCCAGCGCTGACGGAGGAAAAGGCTTCAGAGGTGGAACGGGTGTCAAAACCGGCAGCTGAGATGAAAAAGGAGCATCCTGCTCTTCTCCTGTTAGCGCCAGAGCAGCAGAGTCTGGAGACAAAATGGCCGCCGTTCCCGTTGTCAGCAGGATCGGGGCCGGCCTCTGAGCGTCGAGGCGCGCCAGAAGACGAGAACCAGAGCGGCCCGGCGGTTGAAAGGGTCCCTCCCCACCAGGAAGGCAAGCTGTGCAAATCCTCTCACGGGAGAGCCTCGACCTGGGCTCTCCACAAGCGCAGCACCTGGACGAACGAGGCATGGGAGATTCCCGGAGCCGCAAGGAAACCAGCTGTTCTTAATGCGAGAAACAGGCAGGGTTTAAAGCTGCAGGAAGCAGGAAAAACCTCAGCTTCAGCCTGTTCTTCCTCACACTCACCAGGTTCGTGGCTGTAAGAAGCGAGTAATAGCCTCCGCTTCAGTCTTGCTCTCTCTCTCTATCCCTCAGCGACCCACAGATAGAGGCACACAGGAATAACGCCTCTCTGTGCCGACTGCCCCAAGGAAAACGGCGTCTCAGGGGCAGCGTGTCGGATAGCAGCCACAGGGGGAGAGGTCGGCACCACCGACTTGCACCCCGGAGAGAGGAAATAACCTGTCAAAAGGAAATAAAACAAATTTACCCCGACAACAGAGATGGGAGGGGTGGGGAGAGCTGCAAATAGTACTGCCTGCAAACTATAGAATGCTCCCACTAAAACAGGAGTGGAGGCTACAGGAAAGCTCTCCAAATAATTCCCTCAGAAAATTCAAAATTCAAAGATTTTTTTTTTTTTTTTAATTATCTTGATCCGTCCAAAAGAAAGGAAAGCTGAGGAAAATAGAGAAAATTCCTAAAATAGCTTTCTAGTCATCTCAGTGGGGAATGAAAGCCACCACTGTCATCTGGTAGAGTCAAGAGAATACTGAGGATTAGTAGAGGGTGCACTACCTTATAAGGAAGCATCTTTCAAAGTTCTATCTGACTCCATCTGCTGGAAGGGGTAGATAACCCACTGTCTGGACTGATCCTGGTACGTACAGGGAATGGCAGGTCTCCTTCAACTCCCCTGGGGCCTCCTGAATGGGGCCTGCCAACCGCGTGCAGCGTCCGCCTGCTGAGCCCTCTGCCAAGGCCCCTTCACCTCCGGAGGCACAGCTGGCACATAGCAAGGCCCCACTGAGATGCGATCGCCTCAGACCACAGGCCCGGCAAGGTTTCCCGTGCTCCACAGGAGGCGCCATGGATCACGTTGCGGCCCTCGGCCAAAAATAGCCCCAAGAGCGGAGAAAAACAACTGCAACACAGCCAGAGCTGTCCTGGCCCCGGATGCTGTAGCTAAGCCAGGAGTATGTCCCTTGTCACCCCCTGATGCTCACCGCAGCACCCAGCCAACTGCTGAAAGAAGGCCTGCAGAAAAAAACTATTTTTTTAATTTTTAAAGAGACAGCCACAGAGCAACCCAGAGAGAAAGAAGGGAAGATATACTTTCCTGCTTCTGGGAGTTTCTGGCTGGTCTAGGCAGCAGGGCAGGTGAGAAAGCCTCAGGGGGAGCAAAGATACCAGGAGCCCTGGCTTTCCCTCCCCCTTGAAATCAAGGGTTGAGCTTGGCTAGGGATTACCAATCCCCCCCACTTACCCTGCTCAACCAGAGGGATGGCCCATGAAGGAACCTAACACCAGTCTTTACTTCTTATCTTCTCCTTTTTTTCTATTTTTTTTAAACTAAAGTTCAGACTGCAGGTTTGCACCTCTACCATCTGCTGGAGACAGAGAAATACTGAGCGACTACAAGTAGCACTCTCATTTAAGAAGCAGTGCATGAAAAGTTTTTATTCTCTGCCTCCATCTGCTGGTAGGGATGCAAAACCCACTTGTCTGGACTGATCTGGGGTTTGAAAAGGAACCAGTTTTATGCATGTAAATGCTTTCTAATTCAGGACCATTGTACATAACCACCTTCCAGGTGGCAGGATGACTACTGGTTAAGATGGAAGCACGTCACCACCTTAGGCAGGAACTTCGGGTGCGTACGCAACATCACTCTGTCATGATAAAATTTAGTATAAGGTGCATAAGGCCACTAAGGCCTGGAGCTCGTTGACCCTGTGCACAGAGGTGACTGCTATCAAAAATATGACGTTCCAGATCAGGTACTTCAGGTCACAGGTGTGCAGAGGCTCAAAAGGAGCGTTCATCAAATGAACTAACATTACGTTGAGGTTCCAAGACACAGCAGGTCGTCTTAAGGAAAGGTTCAACTGAAGCAGGCCCAGCATGAAATGTACAAGTATATACTGTACAGAGATGGGTGTACCGTCTATACCTTGGTTTAATGCGCCAAATACACTGAAATGAACTCTGAGTTAGTCTTTAAACCAGCTTCCGATAGGTGAAGGTGGTAGTCAAGCAGGTTTTGTGTGGGGAAGGAGAAAGGATCTAGGGCCTTTTGCTCACAGCACATGGAAAACCTACTCCACTTCAGTCCATAGGACTTTCTAGCGGACAGCCTTCTAGAAGCCACCAAGTCCCGAAACACATACTCTGAAAGATCAAGCAGCTGCAGGATTAAACAAATGTTGCTTACCTGTAAACAGGTGTTCTCACAGGACAGCAGGATGTTAGTCCTCACATATGGGTGACATCATCAGGATGGAGCCCAATCACGGAAAACTTCTGTCAAAGTTTCCAGAACTTTGACTGGCCCCTACTGGGCATGCCCAGCATGGCACTAACCCTGCGGCCAGCAGGTGTCCCCTTCAGTCTTATTTGATAGCTACATGCAGTGCCGAAAAAATAAAACAAAACGTTACAAACCCAACCCTGCAGGGCGGTGGGCGGGTTTTGTGAGGACTAACATCCTGCTGTTCTGTGAGAACACCTGTTACAGGTAAGCAACATTTGCTTTCTCACAGGACAAGCAGGATGGTAGTCATCACATATGGGTGAGTACCGAGCTCAGGATGTCCGAACATGCACCAAATGTACCCAATGGCAACAGACACAACAACTGGGGTGGAATTTGGTAGAGGACATCCTGAACCCCACCGGGCAGGCGGAAGGGTGTTGGCACGTCACGTTGGAAATAGGTTACGCAGGACAGATTGGCTGAAGATGGAATCTTGTCTTCCGGCTTTGTCTAGGCAATAGTGGGCTGCGAAAGTGTGGAGAGAACGCCAGGTGGCAGCCCTACAAATGTCAGGAAGCGGCACCGATCGTAGGTGTGTTACTGAAGTCGCCATGGCCCTCATAGAGTTTGCTTTAACACGGTCTTGGAAAGAAATGCCTGCTTGCTGATAGCAAAAATGATATGCAGTCCGCCAACCAGGAGGAGAGAGTCTGCTTACCTACTGGTTGCCCTAGTTTGTTGGGATGGAAAGAGACGAATAACTGAGTACTCTTCCTGTGGGCAACTGTACGGTCTAGGTAGAATGCTAGAGCCTGTTTACAGTCAATGGTATGTAGAGCCTGTTCCCCTGGGTTGGAGTGGGGCCTGGGAAAGAAGATAGGTAGTATGATGGATTGATTAATGTGAAACTCCGCAACTACCTTAGACAAAAATTTAGGGCGAATGCGGAGTACCGCCTGGTCCTGCAGGAGTTTAGTGTAAGGCGGATAGGTAACTAGGGCCTGTAACTCAAAAACCTGAAGTAGGCCCCAGCTGGGGAGCTGCTTGTGGCTTTTGCTTCCGGGGCTGGCGGGGCTGAGATTTCTGATAAGGCCTCGTAACTCGGGACCTTGTTGGTGGAGGATAGTACTTCCTTGGACGGAAGAATGACTTCTTAGAGTCCTTCTTGAAGGGCTGTCTAGAAGGGAAGTCAGAAGGTATCGATGAGAGCTGTTTGAGGGTCTCATGATGGTCCTTTAATTCAGCCACTATTTGTTGAATCTGTTCACCGAACAGATTATCTCCTATACAGGGCAGGTCAAAGAGCCTGTCTTGTACTTCTGGGCGAAGGTCAGAAGACTTGAGCCAGGCCCAGCATCTTGCCGAAATGGCAGCTGCAGACATTCTAGTGGAGGTGTTGAAGATATCGTAAGCTGTTCTTATCTCATGCTTTCCTGCTTCAAACCCCTTGTGAACAAGGGTTTGAAGATGTTCTTGTAATTGGTCAAGCAGGGTTTCAGAGAAGTCCTGTATTTGCTTGAAAATGACCCTGTTGTACTGGGTCATGTACAGCTGGTAAGAAGCAATCCTGGAGATAAGCATGGCCCCTTGGAACACTCGACGACCAACATTGTCGAGGAACTTGTGTTCTTTGACAGGTGGGGTAGAAGAGTGTGGTTTTCTCCTTTTTGCTTTCTTTTGAGCTGATTCCACCACAACTTAGTGGTGGTCAAGCTGAGATTTTTGAAAGCCAGGGGCTGACTGTACCAGATAAGTAGTGTCAGCCTTTCTGTGTACTGGGGCAATGGATCCAGGATTTTCCCAGTTCTTTTTGAGGTCAAGAAGAACTTGATGAATGGGAATAGAAGTGATCACCTTAGGGGCATCCAGGAATTGGAGAAACTCCATCATCTAGTGCCTATCGTCTTGCTCCATCTGAAGATGGAAAGGGGCCAATTCTGTCATTTCCTTCACAAAATTAATGAAAGAGAGGTCTTCTGGAGGAGAACGCTTTCTACTTTCAGTAGGAGAAGGAGGTGAAGGTAAGTCATCGGTGTATGAGGAAGTATCATCACCCCAGGTGTCACAAGGATCAGTAGGCTGACCTGTAGGACGAGAAAGGTGTTGGATACCCGAAGGCCCCGGCTGAGGCTCCGAGAAAATCAAAGGAATCGCTGGGGGCACTGTGGACGGCCTGGACGGCATCGGTGCCGGTATCGAAGGCATCGTTGGCGCCGATGTGCGTATCGCTCCCGATGAATGAATCCGTGGCGAGGGACGACATGGCATCGATGGCTGAGGCAGAACTCCCGAAGGAGGGATGCGAAACGGTGTTTCTCCTCCCGATGAGGCTGTCATCGGGGAGCGCACCGGAGCCATCAGAGACCCGGGAATCACCGGTGGAAGGGCAGTCATGATCGCCTCCATCCGGGATAGCAGTGGTGCCAGCGCTGCTGGAATCGGGTCGGTGACCGGTTCCACTCTCGGTACCGATGTTGGTGCCGGGGGGACCTGGAGCAGTTGCATCGCCTTGTCGATGGCCTCCTGGACCAGCCGGTCCAGTTCTTCCTGGAGACCTGGGGCAATCAGCTCCGGCTCCATGACGGAAGAGGGAGGCTGAGGCACAGTCAGAGGGACCACCTTTACAGGTGGAATTGCGACTCCCAAACCCCGATCGGGTGAGGGTTGCCTCGATGTCCCGGTCGCAGGAGTGGTTGGTGCCGTTCCTGGACAGGGCTTCTTCGATGGTGGCTCGGATGGTGGTGAGGTCGATGATTTCGCTCCCTCGACGGTCCGAGACTTACGATGCCGATGGAGATGTTTCTCCCTTCGATCCCCTCAATCTTGAGGGGAGAAACGGGAGTCGATGGCCGTAAAGACGTAGATGGCGGGCGGTCACTGGAAGGTTGTCGATGTTGGTGCGACTTAGACGGTGCCGGTTCCGATGACGTCGATGCGATGGACGGCGTCGGGGTGTGAGCACGGAAGAGGAGTCCCATCTTCTCCATTCTGGCTTTGCGACCTTTTGGTGTCATGAGGGCACATTTGGTGCACGTCAGGACATCATGCTCACGGCCTAAGCACATTACACAGACTCTATGAGGGTCTGTGATCGACATGGTGCGAGTACAATCCGGGCACCGACGAAAACCCGACGCCATGGCCATAGAAAAAAATCGAGCCGCGGTACGGTCGACGGCCAGTAGGCCGCGAGGGCCAAACTCGACGGTAACAGACGAAAAACTGCGAAAAAACTTACCGGAGTACCGCGGCCAGAAAAAATTAGAGGAGGGACCCCTGTGGGGCAAGATATTTTAAATAAGTCCGTGAGGAAAAAATTCCTTTCAGGAATGTGTTCAGAGCTCCTAAAACGCGAGGCTACTGCTGCGCGGAAAAAAGAAGACTGAAGGGGGACCCCTGCTGGCTGCAGGGTTAGTGCCATGCTGGGCATGCCCAGTAGGGGCCAGTCAAAGTTCTCATGACCCTGTGCCTCCCTGCTTGACATACCATATGGCTACCTGGTTATCAGTTTAGATCAGGACAACTTTGTTGGACAGCCGATTTCTGAAAACCCATAGCGCATATTTGATCGCCCGAAGCTCCAGGAAATTGATTTGACAAGAGCGTTCCTGAGTGGACCAGAGACTCTGGGTGACAAGTCCATCTACATGACCTTCCCAACCCAGGGTGGACACATCCGTGGTTAGGATAATTCGGGTAGGAAGAGCTTGAAAAGAGATCCCCCATTCCAGATTTGAAAGTATCCGCCAATAGGACAATGAGTCCCAGAGAGACAGGTGATTCAGATGCAATTCTGAAGTTCTGAGTGGCCTAGCATCACTTCAGCCTCAGGGGCCATTGGGCTCTGCACATGTGTAAATGTGCCAAGAGAGCGACATGGATGGTTGCAGCCATATGGCCCAACAGCCTCAACATGTGCCATGTTGACACCTGCTGGATCTGTTGGATCTCTGCCGCGTTAGTCATCAAGGTGACGGCTCTCTGGCGAGGCAGGAAGGCCTTGACCTGAGTTGTGTCTAGCAAGGCTCCTATGAAGTCCAACTGAAGTGATGGGCTGAGATGGGACTTTGGGCAGTTAAGAACAAACCCTAGTGACACCACCTCCTTAATGGTCAAGCATATGGTCCTGGTGGCCTCTGCCTGAGATGTGCTCTTAACCAGCCAATCGTCCAGATATGGGAAAACATGCACTCCCAGTGTGCGGAGGTGCACCGCCATCGCGGCCAGGCATTTTGTGAAGACCCAATAGCTGACGAGAGCCTGAACGGGTAACCTCCAGTATTGGAACCGCTGTTTTCCCATGACAAATCGGATATACGTCCTGTGCCCAGGGAAGATCTTGATATCAGTGTATGCACCCTTTAGGTTGAGGGAGCATAGCCAGTTCCCTTTTTGCAAAAGGGGGATCAAGAAGCCCAGGGAAACCATCTTGAACTTTTCTTTTCTTAGAAACTTGTTCAAGGCCCTTAAAACTAGAATGGGACAGAGACCTCCTGGGGTAGAATCTTCACCTCTTTGCTCAGGTGGTATGGGCTCTACCGCTCTGGCAGTTAAGAGGGAGGAGAGCTCCACTAGTACTACCTCCTGATGTGCTACCGGCTCCAAAATGGGCACAAAGAGCAATTTGGTGGGACACCAAATAGGTTCAAATTGGCACCCCTGATGGATGATAGACAGAACCCACTTGTCCGAGGCTATACTGGGCCACTGGTTTACAAAGAACTACAGGCTTCTCTCGACCAGAGGGTCCATCATCCCAGGTAGGGGAAATTGGCCTTCCTCCCATGACCCAGTCAAATCCCCGTCCCCAGAGTTGAATGAGGAACCTGCCTGGGTTCTCTCTACTGCCTAGGATGGCCACAGAAACCCTGATGGTGTTGACAAGAGCGAGGGGGCAGAGGATAGTACTTCCTTTGGCAGAGTAAAGACTTCCTTGGCTCCATCTTACTGGCCTTATAGAAGAGAAGGATGGGTCCGGAGTACTGGCGGAGAGTTGTTGGAGGGTTTCATGGTGGTCCCGAAATTGGGCCACAGTGTCCCTCATTGTATCTCTGAAGAGATTCTCTCTAGAACACGGCATGTCAGAGTCTCATTCCTGTACCTCTGGTCGGAGATCCAAGGCCTGCAGCCATGCCAACTCTCGCTGCAGCCTCGAAAACATTGTAGGTCGCACGGACCTCATGTTTTTTGTACTCCAGGCCCTTATGCACCAGCTACATGAGTGCCCTGCTGCTGTTGAGGCAGCTGCTCGGCCACCTCCTGCATCTGCTTCTAGATGCTCTGCAAGTACCCGCTTATGTACAGCTGATAGGCGATATGGGTAATAAGCACGGCGCCTTGAAACACCTTCCACCCAAGAGCATCCATCGCTCTATGGTCCTTCTGCGGGGGTACCGATGAATGAGTCCAAGATTACACAGCCCTCTTGAGGGTGGATTCAACCACCAACAACTGGTGGGGCAGCTGAAGCTTATCGAATCTGGCAGCCTTGTGACGAGATAGTCCCCGTTTGCCTTCTTATTAACGGGAGGCACTGTGAGGGGGTGTTCTCTAATCAGCAGCAGCAACTCCTTAAGGATCTCATGTACCGAGACCTCTACGATCTCATTAAAAGACTCCATGAACTGGGGGATCTCAAGCATTTTGTGCCTGGCATTCTCCTCCATCAATAACTGAAACAGGATGGCTTCTGCCATCACTGTCATAACACTTGTGAATGTTAAGTCCTCAGGCAGAGGACTTCCTTCACTACTCTGGAGAAGGCTCTGAAGGGAGATCCTCGGAGCTTCGGAAGACTCCAAAGTGTCATCCCCCAGGGGATCATAGAGTTACTCATCCTCACTGTAAGCCATAAGGGATGGGTCCCTATGGGCTCGGCCTTCGTGCAGAGGTGCAGGCACCGGTAGAACTGGACGGGGGTGGCAGGCCTCAGCATCTCTGCTGGCATCAGTGAAACTTCCTCGGAGGAGGAACTGGTGATGATCACCTTATCGGTAGGGGGGAAGCCTCAGTGCCCTGCCAGGCACTGAAGCTGTCTCAGGAACTGATGCCAACTGGGCCAGTAGTGCACCGATGAGCTGCACTAAAGGCTCTGGCTGCCGGCTTGTGGATTTAAGGTACTTAGGACTTCCTCCCCCCCCTTTTTTTTTCAAACAGAGGAAAGTAGAAAACCTTCCCAGTACTGGGAGGGAAAAGAGGAGCACTGAGCCCCCAAGGCAGCCAGAGAAGGGGGGGGGGAGGAGATGAGTGACTGGACCACCAGTATCAACCCTCCACACAGAGGAAGCAAACTAGGACTTAGGCTATGCCATGCACAAGGGGCCAAGCCCCCCTAAGCCCGGCAAGAGCCAGGAGACGGAAGCGTCTTCTGTGAAAAAAGAGACAGGCAGAGACAGACACAAACAAAATTAAAAGATTTTTCTTTTTTTTTTTTCTTTTCACGATTGAAACACTAGAAATAATTTACTACTTGCTTGATCCGTTAGGAAAAAAGAAAGAACAGGAAAACAAGGGCTGACTAGCCAAGATCAGGAAACCGCAGGGTGAGCTGATCCATCTGCTGGAGACAGACAAATACTGAAGGGCTGCAGGGTAGGCTCTCTCCTGATATAGGATACCCTTTCAGTTTTGGTCTGTCTCCATCTGCTGGACAGGAGGCTCAACCCACGGTCTGGACTGATCCTGGTACGTACAGGGAACTGGGCCAGTAATGCACCAATGAGCACGGTGAACTTCTCAAGAAGCAGCACGAGGACGGGCTGCACCGGGTCGGTGCCATGAAACTGAAGCCCTGCAGCACCCAGTGCACCACCAACTGGACTCAGCACTCCAGCTCCTCCTTGAGCATTGCTGATGCCAACTCCAACTAGGAGGAAGGAGGACCCTCGAGGCGGATCGGAGACTGGCATCAGGACCGGTGGAGACAGTCGCGGACCCCCAGCACTGATGGAAGATTGACACTCCTCACTGCAGGGGTCGCCTCAGGGGCATCGCAGAAAAAGCCAGTGTATCCCCGTGCCCAGTGTCATGCATTGACAGGGACTGGTGCCAATGCTTCAGCTTCCCTCGATGATTTGCCCGGTCTTTCCCTGGTGCCAAGGCCAAGGACAAGGAACCAGACAACCTCTGCCTGGAGGAGATTGACAATGGTTGGTCTCCGGTTCCCGCTGTCGATGGCTTGGTGTCCATCGGTGCAGTTCCTTTGTCCATCGATGCTGATGGCTCAAACGTATTCGACCTGAAGAGTTGTTCCATCTTGTCGAGTCGAAGCAGACATCCCTTCAGTGACATCTGGGCACATAAGCGGCAACCCCCAACGTTATGTGATACCCTTAGGCAGAGGACACATATCTCATGTGGATCCATGATGGACATGGTCCTCTGGCACTGGGAGTATTGCTGAAAACCAGATGTGGCCATTTTGAATGAAAGGAAAGGGGCACAAACCAAAAACAATGGCAGCGGGGTGGCAATGGTTGGTTTGCACCGATGTATCACCACCATGGGGAATAGACCACGAAAGGAAACTTACCCGAATTGCCAAAAACCCTGACTAGGAGCACTATGGGAATGGCACCAACAGGGAATCGGCGATGGAATAAGTAGGGAAAAACCGCAAGAAAAAGTAAAGTTTTCCACAAGGCCAAAAACAGCCAAAAGCTAGCTCACTCACACCACAAGGCTTACAGCTCCTTGCAAAAAGACGGGAGAGGGACTCCGTGCAGACGTGTGGTATAGGGCATGCTGGACATGCTCAGTGTGCCTAGTCAAATTTCTAGAAAATTTGACATAAGTTTTCTGCATCGGGGCTCCATCAGATGATATCACCTGTGTGTGAAAACTACCATCCTGCTTGTGTTTGGAGAATGTAGGCACTACCCCACAGAGTAGCAATGAACTTGCATTTCAGCCTACAGCCAATCTTTACTTTGTACAGTGCCAGAGAGGGCAAGGAGAAGTGGTTCTTACTTTGCTTATTTTGATGGCACAGGGAGCACCTGGAAAACCTGGCAGGCATGTTTTGAAGGCTGAAATTTCACTGAATGGCCCCCGTCCACAAGCATTGATCCCTGCCACACGGAATTTGTAGGCAGTGCCTGGCTGAAGTTCCTGCTTCTTCAGCTGGCTGTAATCTGGGATAGCCCCAGAGTCATCCTGGGGAGAGGAAGAAAGAAGAAAAGCTATTAAGAACAAGGCAATCATTCAAAGCACTTGGGAATGACAGAAAGCAACAGAGGCTTTTGGTGCTTGACACCTTCTACCACTTACATCTATCTGGGCAGAATCCTCTGAGGGGAGAAAGTAGTGCGTCACCACCATGTTAGTGCCTTTCATCACACCCACATCAAACCATTGGTTCTCCTTCTTCACTGGCACCTTCAGCGGCTGCGGAGGGGGGTCCTGCTTCTGAGGGATAGAGAGAGGACACCATGAGTCCATAAGACTCAGCATCTTGCACAAGATTCCTCCTTATTTCATATTAAGATCCTGCCTCTCCTTCCCTCAGATCTCACCCTCCCAATCCCACTGTTTCTCAAGACCTATAGAATTACTGTAAGAAAAACACACACACTTTGCCATTTGTAATTTCAGTTTCAGTGTCTAACAATGTTAAAAATACAGATTGCAACATTAATTTACTTTTTAGTATCCTCCCAGCACTGCTTTACCTAGGCTTATCTGTTAAGAATCAGAAAGATACCAGAATAAATATTGACAAAGTAGAAATTTAGTCTTATCTGTTAATTTCATTTCTTTGAATCTGCTAGATCAGTCTGTGTGGGTTTATACTACTCAGTCAGCAGATGAAAAGAGAGAACCACAACCTTTTCAGTGACACTGACTACAGGTAGAGATGCAGCACAGGCAATTGCCAGTATCCTTATATCAAAGCAATGAAGTGGATAAAACCCCATGACAAAATTAAAAAAAAAATACTTTGAAACAAGTAGGGAACACTCCAATAACTAACCCTCTCAGACTTCCAACAAGGAACAGAAAGATGAAACATAGAACACCCTCAGCTTTTCTCCAAAGAGAAAGTCTTCCCATCCAATACCAAGCGAACTGCAGCTGCTGGCTTCCTGGGAGAATCCTGGATTCATCTAGCAGATTTAAAGAAAGGAAACTGACAGGTATTGCTAATTTTCTCCTTCCTATTGTGCAGCTAGACTAGTCCAGACATGTGGAAATTACTTAAGTCCCTACTAATGTGGGTGGGAAGATGACAGGGCTGTACTCACAATCAGGTCGATTTAGTAAAGTCCGCGGGAGAGCATCCCTAGCGCCTCCTTTTGACCCGGAGCTGTGGCTGTCAGTGGGTTTGACAGCCGATGCTCAATTTTGCCAGCGTCTGTTCTCGAGCCCGCTGTCAGCCACGGGCTCGGAAACCGGACGCTGGCAAAATTGGTTTAATGCGCCAAATACACTGAAATGAACTCTTAGTCTTTAAACCAGCTTCCGATAGGTGAAGGTGGTAGTCAAGCAGGTTTTGTGTGGGGAAGGAGAAAGGATCTAGGGCCTTTTGCTCACAGCACATGGAAAACCTACTCCACTTCAGTCCATAGGACTTTCTAGCGGACAGCCTTCTAGAAGCCACCAAGTCCCGAAACACATACTCTGAAAGATCAAGCAGCTGCAGGATTAAACAAATGTTGCTTACCTGTTAACAGGTGTTCTCACAGGACAGCAGGATGTTAGTCCTCACATATGGGTGACATCATCAGGATGGAGCCCAATCACGGAAAACTTCTGTCAAAGTTTCCAGAACTTTGACTGGCCCCCACTGGGCATGCCCAGCATGGCACTAACCCTGCAGCCAGCAGGGGTCCCCCTTCAGTCTTATTTGATAGCTACAGGCAGTGCCGAAAAAATAAAAACAACAAATAAAAATAAAACGACCTTTGGGTCGGCGCTAATTTCTGAAAGTAACATGTGCGGCTTGGCTGCACATTTTGCTTTCTGAATCGTGCGCGCATACCTAATAGGGCCATCAACATGCATTTGCATGTTGAGGGTGCTATTAGGTGCCGCGGGTTGGACGCCCATTTTCCACCCCTTACTGAATAAGGGGTAAGGGAAAACGCGCGTCCAATAGCAGGCTAACAGTGCGCTCCGGAGCACACTGTACTGTATCGGCCTGAATGCCTGCATCTAAACCGAAATGTTTGTGAAGAATGTATGGATTATCAAAAGGCCATTTTAGAATGCAATATGATTATGATTGTAGCTGACTCTGTCCAATGAGGAACCTGCACCCTGAAAAACTTCTTAACCTGCAGACCCCTCAGTACAAAGGCCAAGGAGATTGTCTCTTAAATTGCCTGGAGAAGGATGATTTTGAAGCAACCTCTGCCTTACAAAGGCTGCTGATCAGCACAAAGCCCATCAGGATTCAAAAAAGAATCAGACAGTTGAAGATATCAAAGGAGAACAATGAACATCCAAAAACAGTGGAAAGACCAACTTACAAAAATTTTCTACTTTGGTGAACTCTGGAAAAGAAAATTGGCTCAAGAGGGAAATTCTTCAGAGATACTGAACAACCAGAGAGCACTAAAAGTCAGAATGTCATCCCATTGGGGAGCCTGGATCCCAAAGGGGAAACTAACATGCTTAACCTGCAAAGAAAGATACATATGGGGAAAAAAAGACCCCTCCCCCCCCCAATCAATCCCTATAACAGCAGACACTGAACTCTCATTGAATTAGTGTTAGCCCCATGTCCAAACCCTTCTACATGACGGCCAGAATGGTTGGAATATCTGTTTGCCATTGCAAACGACCAATCCTTGCAGCAGTCCTTAGATGTCAGACCTGAAATAGAAGTCGATCTCATAGATAAGTCAAGGGTCATTTTTTGGGCTACAAAATCAAGATTTATCTGTCACCCGTGGATAAGTGGAAGGTAAAACCTAGGGGGCTTATGAAATCATACTAATAAACAAACTGATAACTTAAGAAAATCACTTTTATTTATTTTTTTAAAAGCAGAATAAAGTGTCTCATAAGAAACATTTAACAACTTAAAAAATGTCCCTTCTGTATGAATCCTTGCCTATTTTATTCAAATCCTTCCAAGTCTGATTCTTTATCGTCAGAAAGTCCAAATAAATTGTGGAACTGTTTTTTGGTGATGCCATCAGGGTAAATGTCTTCTCTGTCTCCATCTGTTGAATCATCATCCGATCCTGATTCATCTTTGTCTTCATAGATGACGTCATCTTCTGATCAATCTATAGCACTGGTAATGCCGCTTTTCAGGAATGACTGACCATTTCTGGTGGAATTGACTCCCTGACATCCTTTACCCATTTTGCTACCAAATCAATGTCTGGTTTCATCAGGTTCGCTCCTTTCGTTAACTTTGCTTGACTAGAACACATCGATTGTTACCACATATGCCGCAATTGGTCCTTGAAAGGCTTGTTGAGACAGACATCTAACAGCTGCAGCATTGATGTCAGACCTCCTGGAATCACTGCTGTGATCGCAATTTTCTTTGTATCGTCCTTCACATAGTCTCTTATATGTGCACGGAACATATCCCACACCAACAGTGACTGTCTTTTTAGCCCCGCGCCTAGTGGCCTAACCTACACATTGCACAGCCACCATTTTGTTCCCTCCTCACCCATCCAGCCTTTAGAATGCACCTGCTGGAATTTTTAGGTTCTTCGGCATCATCTTCCTCTTGATTACCACCACCGGACACAGTTCTGAGCCATCTGCTAGGCAAGACAGGACCACTGTGAAATGGGTCTTTTCATGACCAGTTTTTTTTTTTTTTTATTATACACGTATGGTCTTCTCACCACGCCAGCTTCAGTGCGATTGCCAGGCCTATCAAATGTCATCAGCGTTTCATCCATATTACCAATGTTATTCATATCAAAATGATTCTTTACTGAATAATTAATTTGTGGAACAAATAGATCTTTTCAAACTTTTTAGGCAGTTTCTGTGAAATCTTTGTCGCTGATGAAGGCACAATCCATATCGGTTCATAAACCGCGAACACCAACCAGACAATGCCGCCGGACATCCAAAAGCCTAAACTCCCTTGCATGAGGAGCAAAGGGATCCAGATTCGGAAAGGCCAGAAGTTCTACCACCTGATTTAACATGGAACCCAGACACCACCTTGGGCAGAAAGGAAGATACTGTACGCAAAGACACACCCGCCTCTGAAATCTGTAGAAAGAGGTCTTGGAATGGCAAAGCTTGAAGATCCGAAATCCTTCTTGCCAAGCAAACAGCCACTAGTAAAATCACTTAAGAGTTAAATCCTTCAAAGTCGCTCTCCATAGTGGTTCAAAAGGAGCTGCACATAAGGCTGTAAGTACAAGATTCAAATTCTAAGATGGACAATTTCTTTGGCCCTCCCTCCCCCACGAAGAAAACACACAACATCTGGATGCTTGGACAAAGAACCACCATGTACCTGCCCCTGGAGACAATAGAGCCATTTGAACCCTCAGAGAATTAAAGGCCAAACCGTTGAACAAGCCCTCTGCAGGAAAGACAAAATATGCAACACCATAGCCTGCAAAGCTCACACATCCTATCCATACACCAGGACTCAAAGTCTTTCCAGAATTGCATGCAGAACCTCCAAGGGAGCTCCACATTCTAGATTGGCTCGAAGTAGCCACCAGGAAAGACTATCCCTGACTCCCCCCTTGAGTGGAAGAGGAATAACAAATTCCCCCAACAAAGTATTTCATTGGGAGAGAAGAGTCCTCTGAAGAGGCCACAAATGCACGAAAGCCCAAGGGATCAACTCCAAGGTCGAAGCCATGGAGCCCAGGACCTGTAATAGTCCCAAACCATGGGCACCTAACATGACAGCAGATGCCAAACCTGATCCTGAAGCTTCCAAATCCTCTCCTCCGTAAGAATACTCTCCCCTGCCGCGTGTCAAACTGAGCCCCTAAATATTCCAGGGACTGAGAGGGAACTAGATGGCAGACTTCCTGAGTCGCCTTGGGTTGGATCCGAGAGAATGGAGCTATTGGATGAAGCAATGTCTCTGATTTACGAGCATTGGGGCTCTCCTCATGTGGATCTCATGGCAACCAAGGGCAATGCAAAGGCACCCCGGTTCTTCAGGCAAAGAAGACAGCACAGTGTGGAGGGCTTTGGACGCTCTGATTCTGCCATGGCTTCTCAAATTTCTGTTGTATGTTTTTCCTTCATGGCCTCTGGTGGGAACGGTTATTCAGCAAGTAGAGAGGTATCCGGTTACGTGATTTTAGTGGCCCCGGAGTGGCCATGCTGTCCTTAGTTTGTGGATCTAGTCAACATGACCATAGACTGGCCTCTAAGGTTCAGTCATCTGGAGAATCTTCTTCATCAGGGTCCCATATTTTTATGCCAGGCGGCTCACTTCTGTCTCGTGGCTAGGCTTTTGAGAGGAGGCGACGGGGTTATCACGAGGCGGTTATTGCTCCCATACTGCAGGCCAGGCGGATTTCCACATCTTTTTTTTTGCATCCAAGGGAACTCCACATTCTAGATTGGCTCGAAGTAGCCACCAGGAAGACTATCCCTGACTTCCCCCTTGAGTGGAAGAGGAACAACAAATTCCCCCAACAAAGTATTCCATTGGGAGAGAAGAGTCCTCTGAAGAGGCCACAAATGCACAAAAGCCCAAGGGACCAACTCCAAGGTCAAAGTCATGGAGCCCAGGACCTGTAAATAGTCCCAAACCTTGGGTACCTAACATGACAGCAGATGCCAAACCTGATCCTGAAGCTTCCGAATCCTCTCTTCCGTAAGAATACTCTCCCCTTCCGCGTGTCAAACTGAGCCCCTAAATATTCCAGGGACTGAGAGGGAACTAGATGGCTTTTCAAAAAATTCACTATTCAGTCTAGAGATTGCAACCAGCACAGCACCTGTTGCACAGACCAAGAGAGACCCTCAGACTTTGCTCTGATGAGCCAATTGTCCAGATATGGATGCCCTAGTGTTCCTTCCCTTTATAATGCAGCCGCCATCATTTTGATGAATGTCTGTGGTGCTGTTGCTATCCCAAAAGAATTGCCCGTAACTGGAGATGCTCCCCAAGAATCATAAACCTCAGGAATCTTTGGTGATCCTGCCTGATGGCTATGTGCAGATAAGCCTCTGTCAGGTCTCAAGACGCCAAATGCTCTCCTTCCCATCCTACTGCAATAACTGACCTCAAAGTTTTCATGCGAAACCATAGAACCCCAAGGGCCACATTTATTTTTTTTTAAATCCAGGATGGGCCAAAACAATCCTCCTTCTTCGGTATCACGAAACAGATGGAATACTGCCCCGTTCTCTGTTACTCCACCGAACTGGTACTACAGCCCCCATAAGCTTTAACCGATCCACCATACTTTGGATCACTAACTGTTTTGAGAATGGACCGAAAGGGGAAATGACCAAGGTGTCCCTGATGGACAAGAAAATTCTAAAGCATAGCCATCTCATATCATCTCAAGGACCCACTGGTTCATGGTAATTTTGGCCCACTCCTTGAGAAAAAGTGATAAACGCACTCCGACAGCCAGAACCGAAGAGTGGACAAGCCTCGCATCATTGAGAAGGCTTAGTACTTCCTGAAGCAGTGCCAGAATTGTCCCTAGCGGGTCTTCTGTCCCCCTAAAAGGACTGTCCTCAGGACGAAGTCCTGGCATAAACCTGTCGCTGTGGATCCCCAGCGCTCTTGGATGGGCAAAAATTCCTATTAAACTGAAATCTAGGCCACACGGTGGCAAACCTTTTGCCCCTGGGCTTGTCCTCTGGCAATCTGTGCACCTTCTTTTCCCACAGATGTTTAATTGTTTGTTCCAAGTCTTCACCAAACAGCTTTCCTTTAAAAGGAAGACCCCCAAGCTGTGACAGACTATACATCCGCCAACCAGTTCCTCAACCATAGCAGGTGCCTGGCGAATACTAAGGACTTCATAATTCGAGAAGAAGTTCTCACAAGATCATAGAAGGCATCAGCCCCATAAGCCACCACCACCTCCAAGCGGTCATCCAGCTGAGCTGCAACTGCCCCAGCAGCCTGTGATTCCTGTAACTGCTGAACCCAGTGGAGACATGCTCTCTGCATCAGACTGCTGCACACTGCAGCCCTTATGGCCAGAGCAGAAACCTCAAAAATCCTTTTGAGATGAAGCTCCAACTTCCAATCCTGAACCTCTCTCAATGCGGCAGAACCCGCAACTGGGATGGTAGTCTTGGTGACAGCAGACACTGTGGCATCCACCTTGGGAAGAGCCAACTCCAGGGTGTCCTCTGGCAAAAGGATAGAGGTTTGCCATCATCCTGCCGACTCTCAGTCCTGATTCAGGAGTATCACACTCCCTGACCATCAGCTTTTTAACTGAGTTATGAAAGGGGAATGCCTTAGCTGGCTCTCTCAGGCCACTGAGCACCGGATTTGCCCCTTCCAAGTCAGACTCTTCCAGTGCCACCTTGATTCCTAGATCCTGCAACACCTGCATAATCAATGGAACAAGTTCTTCTCGACGAAAGACTAACCACCTTAGGATCACCTCCTTTCACCACAGGAACTTCCTGTAGGTCCACAATCGAATCTGGCAAGTCCTTAGTGTATCCACCCCAGGGGACCCCCCCCCCCCCCGGAGCCGTCTGAAGAACCTCTGACTCCTCCGAGTTGCCCTGTGGATCACCTGAACCTGAAGCTAAACCGGAGAACCGAACACCCTCGGCACTCTTCCTCTTGGGAGGACTCACCTCTTCCTGGGTTTTAAACCCCTCTCCCAGAGAACAAGCCTGAGACGATCCATGTCCTATTGATGCTTTCCTGGCCAGAAAAGCCTTGAGCATCAGCAGAACAAATTCAAAATAAAACACTTGAGTCAACTGAATCCTGCTCCTGGGAGCAACCAACTCTCATGGGCCCAGCATCCTCTTGACCCCTGTCAGGAGCGGGAGCAATTGGGGTTAAAGGCGGCAACAAAGGCTCGGCCCCCCCTGAAACTGCAGCAGACTGCGCGGCAGCATTCAAAATGGCTGCCGCCCCCTTTGTGCTGGGGAAAGAGGCCCTGGGTGCAGCGGTAGCATGGTGTGCTAAAGCAGCCAAAATATCTCGAGGGGAGGGCCCTGCTGACGCACCCTCCCCGCCGGAGGTACAACCAGTATATAGGTTCTACCAACTGAGCCGTGAATGCGACCCCTTGCAGGCCCAGTACACTGAAGCATGCGGCATGCTCCTCAATCGCGCACAGACACCAGAGGCTGAATGCATGATTCTGCGGCACAAAAAGACAAGCGCTGGGAAACCTGGCCGACTGAACCAACTCCTCCAATCGGGAAAAATCTTTTTTTTTTTATTTAGCCAAAACAGACAAACAAGGGAAGAACAAAGGAAATAAATACTTCCTTGTGTCCTTGTGGAAGGGACAGTCACAATGCTGCTTCATGGGAACTGAGGGATCTGGACCACC
Source organism: Rhinatrema bivittatum (assembly GCF_901001135.1). NCBI lineage: Eukaryota > Metazoa > Chordata > Amphibia > Gymnophiona > Rhinatrematidae > Rhinatrema > Rhinatrema bivittatum. Next base: position 501,853,050 of record NC_042615.1, on the reverse strand, counting down.
AGATATCAGCCCCATGGTACCAGAGCCTCGACCAGGGAGGATAGCCTAACCAAGACCTTACAACTCCCTGGGAGGCTCCACTGGAAATCCACTTTCTCTTTTTTTTTTCTTTTCAGACTGCAGGTTTTGCACCATCTGCTGGAAACAGAAAAATACTGAGGGACTGCACACTTAGTTTTATTGAAACTGCTATATAAGCATCTCCATCTGCTGGCAGGGGTACAAAACCCAGGAGTCTAGACAGATATGGGTACGTACTGGAAACTACGTTCACAGCACTAATAAGCACATCTACCACCTGCTGGAGAGAGATTACTGCGGGCCCGACAAACTTTCCTATGCTCTGCAGGAGGTGCCATGAAGCACGGTGCAGCCTGCGGCCAAAAATAACCCCAAGCGGGAAAGAAAATAAAACTGATGCTGACCTGGAACCTGGTGCTGAAAAACAAGCCGTACGTGTTTCCCTTCTCACTCCCAAAGCTAAGCCGACCGCTGCTCGCACAGAAAGTGAAGTTGCTAACCTGTAACAGGTGTTCTCCTGGGACAGCAGGATGTTAGTCCTCACATGTGGGATGACATCAGATGGAGCCCAGCACGGAAAACCTCCGTCAGAGTTTCTAGAAATTTTGACTGGCACAATGAGCATGTCCAGCATACCACTATCCACACGTCCACATGGGGTCTCTCTTCAGTCTCATAAGTAGATTACGAAAACATAAAACAAACTATAGGAACCCAGCTCCGCAAGGTGGCAGTTAGGTTTCCAGAAGACTAATATCTTGCTGTCCTATGAGAACACCTGTTACAGGTAAGCAACTTTGCTTTCTCATTGGACAAGCAGGATGGTAGTCCTCACATGTGGGTGAACCCTTAGCTACAGGCTGGCCCTGGAAAATAATGGGACCAACAGACAGCAAACAAGTGCCAACGGGCACAACAGAGGTGCTGTTGGTAACAGCGGGAGAGTCTGAACTCAAACCAGGGGCCTTAGGTAGGAAGAGCTGGGTTCACATCTGAAAGAGGTTGAGGACAGACTGGTTGAATCTGCTATCCCAGCAGCCGTCCCTGTCCAGACAATAATGAGCTGCAAAGGTGTGGCGAGAACTCCATGTCGCAGCTGTGCAGATCTCCCCCATTGGAACCTCATGCAGGTGAGCCACAGAAGGCGCCATGGCTCTGATAGAATGAGCCGTGCCATGGCCCCCCAGTTGCAGTCCTGCCTGGACACAGCAAAAGGAAATGCAGTCCGCTAGCCAGGTGGAGAGAGTCTGCTTAGCTACAGCACACCCAACCTACTAGTGTCAAAAGAGACAAAGAGCAGGGTGGACTGCCTATGGCCTGCCATCCAGTCCAGATAGAAGTCCAAGGCCCTCTTACAATCGAGTGTATGCAGCGCCCTTTCCCCTTGATTGGAATGAGGCCTAGGGAAAAAGGTAGGCTGGACAATGGATTGGTTGAGATGGAAATCTGTCACCACCTTTGGCAGGAACTTAGGGTTTGTGCATACAACCACCTGGACATGGAAGTATCTTATGTAGGGCGGATAAGTCACTAAGGCATGTAGTTCACTGACCCTGCGTGCCGACGTGATCACTACCAAGAATATGAACTTACAGGTCAAATACTTGAGGGTAGAGGAGCGCAGCGATTCAAACGGTGGATTCATCTGCTGGGCCAACACCATGTTAAGGTCCCAAAAAACTGCAGGGGTCCTCAGGGAAGGTTGCAGCTGAAGTAACCCACGCATGAATTGAGCTACCAAGGGGTGCACAGAGATGGGCGAACTGTCCCTCTCCTGGTGGTAAGTGCCTATGGCGCTTGGATGTACCTGAATAGAATATGTTTTAAGCCCAGCTTCCGAAAGATGCAGTAGGTAATCCAGGAGTTGCCGGACAGGACAGAAGGGGTCGAAACCTTTCTGCTCACACCAGATGATAAACCTCCTCCACTTTGCAGCATAAGACTTCCTGGGGGAAGGCTTTCTCGAAGCCACCAAGACCCGGGACACCTCCTCTGAAAGGTCAAGAAACCGCAAGATCAACTGCTCAACATCCAGGCTGTGAGTGACAGGGCCTGGAGGTTGGGGTGGTGTAGCCTGCCCTGATCCTGTGTGAGGAGTTCTAGGGCAGTTCCCAGATGGACCTGGTCCCGCTGAAAGAGATCCTGCAGGAGCGGGAACCAAACCTGTCTCGGCCAATGGGGGGCTATGAGGATCATAGCAAAGCTTCAAGAGAGTCTTCAATACCAACAGAAGTGGAGGATACGTGTACAGGAGGCCTGTCTGTGGATGGTTGGCCATCTGACCTGGTCAGGGAGCAGTATCAGGGAACTTTCCTGTTGAAGGGGGAGGCAAACAGATCCACATTCGAGATCCCCCCCCAGAGACGAAAGATCTGATCCGCCACCTCCTGTTTCAGGAACCACTCATGGGGGTCTGAAAGTTCGGCTCAGCCTGTCTGCCAAGGCATTCTTCGTACTGGCCCAAAGCAGCATTCCCTGAGCTAGCACGCCGACCCAGATCTGCACCGCTTCCTGACAGAGGAAGGAATGATCTGGTGCTCCCCTGCTTGTTGATATACCACATAGCTACTTGACTGTCTGTCCGGATAAAGACCACCCTTGTCAGCTAACCGATCTCAGAAGGCCGACAGAGCATACCGGTTCACCCGCAGCTCCAAGAAGTTGATCTGACACAGAGCTTCTTGGGTGGTCCAGAAGCCTTGGGTGTGGAGACCGTCGACATGGGCCCCCCAATCCAGGTAAGATGTATCCATAGTAAGCACAATCTGGATGGGAGGAGCCTGGAAGGGAATACCCTGCCCCAGATTGGAAGTTCTCCACCAAGACAGGGAAGCTGTGAGAGAGGGAGAGACTTGAATGTGAACTTGAAGGCCTTGGGTGGCTTGGTGCCACTGGGATCGCAGGGACTACTGGGCCTGGTGCATATGGAAATGGGCAAAAGGGGTGACATGGACAGTCACGGCAATGTGCCCCAGGAGCTGCAGCATACACCGCCTCGATACCCTCTGGTGCCACTGGACCTCCCCCTGCCAGAGACAGCAACGTGCTTGCCTTGTCGCGGGGCGAAAAGCCTTTGCCTGCGTCACATCTAACAAGGCTCCTATGAAATCCAGCCATGAAGACGGATGAAGATGGGACTCTGGGTAATTGATCAGAAACTGAAGGACTCCAGAACCCGAATGGTGCAGTGAAGCGACTGCAAAGATCCCGCCTGGGGGCTGCTCTTGACCAGCTAGTCATCCAGGTATGGAAAGGAAAATTGGTTCTTACCTGCTAATTTTCGTCCTGTAGTACCACGGATCAGTCCAGACAGTGGGTTGAGCCTCCTGTCCAGCAGATGGAGACAGAGAAAAACTAAAAGGGCAGAGCCTCTCCTGCATCCCTTCAGTATAAAGGATATCAAAGCAGAGAAATATAATGATAACCTGGAAAAAAGATCAAGCATGAAAACCTTTAAACCAGGGGTCGGGAACCCATGGCTCGCGAGCCAGATATGGCTCTTTTGAGGGCTGCATCTGGCTCGCAGACAAGTGTCCCCACACTTTCCCGCTGACCCAGCTGCTCCCCGGTCCTCCTCCGCCCGGGCTTAAAATGCTGTCAGCCCAGGCGGAACGCGGCAGGACAGCTGGAGTCAGCGGCACCGGCGTGCTCTCTTCTTCCCGCCCCCCCCCCCCCCCCGCGGCCTGGAAGAGGAAGTGGAGAGTATCGGGTGCGTGCGCGGCAAGAAAGGCCACGCTAGTGCGCTCGGCATCGGCCCGAAGAAAAGAAGACTGCAGCGCGGCTCGGAGGAAAATGAAGAGGTTCAGCCGCGGCCGATGGGACTCTGCCTGGGCTGAAAATGAAGAGGTTAGCGTTGGGAGGAGGCTGCTGCTGCCGCGAGTTCCCGCGGTGGAGGAGAGAGAGAGTGAATGAGCGAGCAAACACAGCTTGCTCGCTCATTCACTCTCTCTCTCCTCCACCCCCACCGCGGGAACTCGCGGCAGCAGCAGCCTCCTCCCAACGCTAACCTCTTCATTTTCAGCCCAGGCGGAGTCCATCGGCCGCGGCTGAACCTCTTCATTTTCCTCCGAGCCGTGCTGCAGTCTTCTTTTCTTCGGGCCGATGCCGAGCGCACTAGCGTGGCCTCTTCTTGCCGCGCACGCACCCGATACTCTCCACTTCCTCTTCCGGGCCGCGGGGGGGGGGGGGGGGGGCTGTGTGTGTGTGTGTGTGTGTGTGTGTGTGTGTGTGTGTGTGAGTGAGAGATTGCATGTATGTGAATGATTGAGAGCCTGTACATGTGAAAGAGAGTATGTCTGTGATTGAGATCCTGCCTGTGAGAGAGAGAGCATGAATGTAAGTTTACCATTGGGAACCTGTATGTGTAAGTTTGTGATTGAAAACCTGTTTGTGTGAAAGAGTATGTGTGTATGATTGAGATCCTTTGTGTGTGAGAGAAATCATGTGTATGTATGATTAAGAGCCTGTATGTATAAGTAAGAGAGAGATCATGTGTATCTGTGTGTGATTGAGAGCTGGTTTAGGTGATGGAGCATGTGAGTATGTGATTGAGAGCCTGTGTTTAAATGAGAGAGAGAGACCATGTGTGTCTGTGTGTGATTGAGAGCTGATTTAGGTGAGGGAGCATGTGAGTATGTGATTGAGAGCCTGTGTGTAAATGAGAGAAAGAAAGGACATGTTTGTAAGCATGTGAATGAGAGTCTGTGTGTGAGAGAAAAAGACAGCATGTATTTATGTGATTGAAAGCCTGTGTGTGTGTAAGCGTGAAAAGAGAGACAGCATGTGTGTAAATGTGTAATTAAGAGCTTATATAAGTGAGAGAGAAAAAACATGTGTATATGTGAGTACTGAGAGCATGTATGTATAGGTGTGTCATTGAGAGCCAGTGTGAGAGAGAGCGCAGGTATGTGACAGAGAGGAGAAAGTTCCAAGCAAACCACCCCACCTCCTGCTAATTCAGAACAATCTCAGGACACCTGGATATCAAATGTTCCCAGGTATGCAGAGCAAAAAAATTTTTGTATCCTTATTATTTTTCATTACTGGGTCTTTGTGTCTGCTATTTTGAAATATTTTTTTGGTATCTGGAAATGTTTTATATGAGTTTTTAATTATTGGATATTCCACTCATCAGCTGTTTCGAAATATGTTCTTTTTGTTAGTACAGTTTTACTGCTGATGATTTTATATTTCTTGATTTGTTTTATAAGGATGGGTGATGTTTCTTTTTTCCTTTGTTACACTGCATACAGAGTCTCTGGCTTGTTGCAGTTTCCAATTCAGTTTTTTCCGCATGCCTCTTGTTATGCGTTTTGGTCTCTTTATTCTATGTTAGGTGAGGGACAGCACGTGATTCAGGTGAGGTTTTCTGCTGGCGTGTAGTTTCTGTGTAGGACTCTATAGCAGCCTGACTTGGTCCGTTTTCCTAATAGGAGATGTATTGGTGTCTTAAGGCCTGGTGTAATATTTTCAGAGACTTATTGTACTTTAAAAGTGTGATCTTACATAAAATGCACACATTTACTTGTATTTAGTTTTAAACATATTGTATGGCTCTCATGGAATTACATTTTAAAATATGTGGCGTTTATGGCTCTCTCAGCCAAAAAGGTTCCTGACCCCTGCTTTAAACCATGAACTGGTAAATTGAAAATGCAAAACAGTGCGATAAAAAGATTGCTCTTATATAGATATCTATCAAGTAGATACTTCCGGTGCCTAAAAATTCTGATAGGAAGCCAAAATCTGATAGGAGACCACTCATTCAGCAGTGCTGTGGAAAAGAAAGGAACAACTTCGAGCGGACCTATAAACAGTAACAGTCAGGGCGGGAGTCTGGACTGATCCGTGGTACTACAGGAATGAAAATTAGCAGGTAAGAACCAATGTTCCTTTCCCTGTACGTACCCAGATCAGTCCAGACAGTGGGATGTACCAAAGCTTTCCCCTAAGTAGGGTGGGACCGAGATAGTCCCGCTCGAAGTACCTGCCTACCGAAGGAGACAAAAACTGGTGCCTGGACATCGAGACGATAGCGGCGAGCAAAGGTATGCAGCGACTTCCAGGTAGCAGCCCTGCAAATCTCCTGTGGAGACACCAACTGACTCTCCGCCCAAGAGGTAGCCTGCAAACGCAAAGAATGGGCCTTCAAGCCCTCCGGAACCGGCCAGCCTCGACAGATATATGCTGACGCAATCGCCTCAAGCCACCTAGCAATAGTAGCCTTAGAAGCCTTATTTCCTTTATTGGGCCCGCTCCACAAGACAAAGATGATCAGAGATGTGGAACTCGTTCGTGACCTGTAAATACTACAGGAGAACCCTCTTGACATCCAGCTTTCGGAGGTCCCCGACCGGCATGTTGGCGACATCCTCTGAGGAGAAAGCCGGGAGCTCCACGGATTGATTCACGTGGAAGGAGGAAACAACCTTCGGTAAGAAGGAAGGGACTGTTTTAAGAGAAACCCCGAAGCAGAAAAACGCAGGAAGGGTTCCCTACAGGACAAGGCTTGGAGCTCAGACACTCTCCTGGCTGAGCAAATGGAGACAAGGAACACTGTTGAGGGTCAGGTCTTTAAGGGTTGCCCGCTGGAGAGGCTCAAAGGGCGCCTCACAGAGAACACGAAGCACCAAATTAAGGCTCCACGACGGACAAGTAGCCCGGACGGGCGGGATCAAATGCTTAGCACGCTTGAGGAAGCAAACAATATCAGGATGGGCTGCCACTGCATAACCATCAACCCTTCCCTAGGAGGGAACCAAGGGCCGAGACCTGCACCCGCAAAGAGCTAAAGGACAAACCTTTCGAGAGGCCACTCTGAAAGAAGGAGAGAATTTGAGACACCGAGGCCCTGCGTGCCGGGACACGGACTCGGAACACATTCTCAAACACCCTCCAGACCCGGACATAAGCGAGAGAGGTAGAAGTCTTATGTGCCCATAACAACGTGGAAATAACTTCCTCCTTATAACCCTTCTACCTCAGTCGCTGCCGCTCAAAAGCCAGGCTGCTAGACAGAAGAGATCCGCCAGATCGAAATATATGGGACCTTGAAGCAGAAGGTTGGAGAGGTGACAGAGGCGCAGCGGACCCTCTGTTGCAAGGTTTACGAGGTCCGAGAACCATGGCCTCCGCAGCCACTCCGGAGCCACCAAGATGACTGGGTCCTTGTGAAGTTCTATTTGTCTGAGAACCTTTCCCACTAGAGACCAGGGTGGGAGACGTAGAGAAGAACATTGCGTGGCCAGGGGAGGACTAAGGCATCCACGCCTTCCGAGCAGTGCTCCCGCCTGCGACTGAAGAACCTGGGAGCTTTTGCATTTCCCAGCGTGGCCATGAGATCCAAGTGGGGAGCCCCCCACTTGCACACAATCAGGCGCATCGCATCTTCGGACAACTCCAATTCTCCGGGGTCTAGATGCTCGCGACTGAGAAAGTCTGCTTGAATATTGTCCTTTCCCACAATGTGGGAAGCCACCAGCCGATCCAGATGACGCTCTGCCCAGGAGAGAAGCTTGCTGGCTTCCAATGCCATCAGACGACTCCTGGTGCCTCCCTAGCGATTGATGTAAGCAACTGTGGTGGCATTGTCGGATAGGACTCGTACCGCTTTGCGATGTATCAGAGGAAGAAAGGCCTTGAAGTGCCAGATGGACCGCTCGGGTCTCCAGACAATTTATGTGCCACTGGGATTGTACTGGGGACCATAGTCCCTGGGTAGACTGATTCTGAAACACCGCTCCCCAGCCAGAGAGACTGGCATCCGTTATAACAATGATCCACTGGGGAGTCTTCAGGGGCATCCCCTTCAGAAGGTGGGAGAGTGAGAGCCACCACTGCATGCTGGTTACGGCAGAGTCGGAGAGCGGTAGTGGAGCCCGAAAGTCGTCCGAGACCGGCTTCCAGCGGGACAGCAAAGCTTTCTGTAATGGATGCAAATGCGCAAAAGCCCAAGGAACCAAATCAATAGTTGAAGCCATAGTGCCCAGGACCTGAAGGTAGTCCCAGGCCGTGGAAACGGAGAGGGACAAGAGATGACGTACCTGATCCATGAGCTTGAGCACCCGGGCCTCTGGCAGTAACACCTTGCCCACTCGGGTGTCGAAGCACGCTCTCAGGAATTCCAGGACCTGGGAGGGCTGAAGGCTGAAGTCCACTATCCACCTGAGGGAGGTGAGGAACGTCACGACTCTGTTGACTGCTATCATGCAGAGGTTCTCTGATTTGGCACGAATAAGCCAGTCGTCCAGGTAAGGGTGGACTAGGACTTCGTCCCTGCGGAGGGAGGCCGCAACCACCACGATCTTGGTAAAGGTGCGCGGCACGGTGGCAAGATCGAACGGAAGTGCCCGAAACTGGAAGTGTTGACCCAGGATGCTGAAGCAGAGATACCTCTGATGGTCATGGCGGATTGGGATGTGCAAGTAAGCCAGAGCGAACCGCTGCTATGACCGCCTTCAGGGTCTCCATCCGAAAATGGGGAACCTTGAGGGCCCGGTTGACTCTCTTGAGGTCCAGGATGGGCCGGAAGGAGCCGTCCTTTTTGGGAACGATGAAGTAGATGGAGTACTGGCCGGAGGCCGGATCCCTGTTCCTCCAGTGGCACAGGGACTATGGTTCCTGCAACCGGGCCAGAGTCTGACACACCACTGGATGCTTTCGGCTCCCACAGGGACAGACGACCACCTAAGTTTAAAACGGAGGAATGGGCCGGCCGTTATCTCGTTTCGAGGACTTTGCAGAGGAGTCTTGCAGGTTACCATCTCGGAAGGGCCACTGGCCATGAAAGGACTGAGACCACGGCTGAGATCTAGCGGAAGCACCCCTCTGGAAGGAGCCCCGGCCTGTTATGCCTGTGCTGACTTTGGAAGCGAGAGCGCGAAGGAAAGAAGGACTTAGTCTGTTTAGGGCTGTCCTCAGGCAGCTTATGAATCTTGTTGTCTCCTAAAGATTTAATAAGCTGTTCCAGGTCTTCACCAAAAAGCAACTTACCCTTGAAGGGAAGCGTGCCGAGCTGCGACTTGGAGGAGGGGTCTGCAGCCCAATTGCGCAGCCAAAGAAGCCATCTGGCTGAAATCGCTGACACCATGGCCCTGGCCTGCACCCGGAGCAAGTCGTAGAGGGTGTCAGCCCCATATGCCACCGCAACTTCCAGCCGATCAGCCTGTTCCACCTCTGCAGACGGGAGGTCCTGGATGCTGAGTAATTGTTGAATCCACCTGAGGCTTGCTCGCTGCATGAGACTGCTACAGACTGTCACCCGAACTCAGAGAGCAATGACTTAAAAAATCCACTTGAGATGTAGTTCCAGTTTGCAATCCTGAACATCCTGTAGCGCCGTGGCACCAACCATGGGGATGGTGGTCCAGGCATTGGTCAGGCAGGGGATACAGCTTATCCATTACCCTGCCCACCCGAAGACCCGCTTTGGGGGGACTCCCATTCCCATAGGGGGAGTTGCATGAGCATGGGGTGGAAAGGGAAGGTATGTGGAGGAGCCCTGAATCCCGCCAGGACCAGGTCCACATTCCCCGAGACAGCGGCACCGGTGGATTCCTCAGGAGGGTTATCAACCCCCAGCTCATCCAGAACAAAAGGAATGAGCGGGTCCAGCTCTTCCCTCTGGAACAATCTCAAAACCCACGAGTCGACACCCTCTATTGGGGGATTGGCGAGCAAATCTGAGTCCGTATCTGGATCTGTAGGAGGAGGCTGGGGAGGGTCAGGGGAGGTTGGAGCGCTCGGAAGTGTCCTGATCCGGCTGGAACCATGGGAATCTGGGGCCCCAGGGAGGATTCCTTCTTTTTCTGAAGGCTGGCTAAATAAGATTTGTGCAGTAAAAGCACAAGATCTGGTGAAAAAAGATGCTGGGATTTCCCGGGTAGTGGGGGAGGGGGATTAGGGGCAGAGGAGTCAGGCACACGGGGCTGAGATCGGGTGGAGAAATCGCAAAATCGGGCTCCCTTCCCCCCTGAGGCTCAGAATTTGCTGTGATGTCTGAGCCCAAGATGGCAGCCGTTCCTGCGGTTTTTAGCAAGGGAGCCAGCCTGGAAATGCATCGGGGAGTCCGACCCCGGACCGCCAACTTTGTTGGGGTCCCAGAGGGTCCCTCACCTCCAGGCAGGCAAGGAAGCTGAGCACAGGCTATCGTGGGAGAGCCGCATATCAGGCTCCCCGCAGGCAAGACAAGCTGCCGATCGCGTCATGGGAGGAAAAAAGTGCTGCGGAGAAAACGAAAGTAAGCAATAACAGCTGAGCTGGGGTGCAAATGGGAGCGAGAGCAGGAGAATGAACCCTGCACTGCTCTTTTCTCTTATTCTCGGAGCAACTAAACATGGGTGAGGCAGAAGAGCTCCGTCTGGCTTCCTTGACTCTTTATAATTAAATTTTTTTTTTTTTTATAATAAGCAAAATGTCAGTGCAATGGGGCCCGAGGCAAAGCCTCCTGGGCCCAAGAAGTCAAGAGGGGGAGTGACTGGACCACCAGTATCGCCCCAAGCCAGCAAGAGTCACCGGGCAAAGAGTCCTAGGCTGAATTTTCAAGGGTCAAGCCCACCTAGGACCCTATAAGAGCCAGGGGACAGAGCTGTCTCCCTGAAAGATCACAAATTTTGCCCTGAAAAAAATAACTTTTTTTTTTTGATATAGGAATTTGGCTGGCAATACTTGCTTGATCCTGAAGAAAAAGTGAGGAGAAGCACCCCACGGAAGAAGAAAAACAGCTAAAGAAAGGGAGCCGCAGGTTGAACTGTCTGAATCTGCTGGAGACAGAGAAATACTGAAGAGACGCCGGGGGGGGGGGGGGGGGGGGGGGGGGGGGGGGGGGGGGGGGGGGGGGGGGGGGGGGGGGTGGGCGGGGCTCTGTCCTGATATAGGATACCCTTTCATTTTTTCTCTGTCTCCATCTGCTGGACAGAGGGCTCAACCCACTGTCTGGACTAATCCGGGTACATACAAGGAAAGGCCTGGATCCCCTACTGGCACAAATAGGCCCTGGCCACGGCCAGACATTTTGTGAAGACCCATATTGCGGAAGCCAGGTCGAATGGGAGCACATGGTATTGAAAATGCTGATGACCCACCACAAAGTCACCTCTTGTGACTTGGGAAGATTCCGATGTATGCATAAGCGATAAATTGCATATTTGTGAAAATTTGTTCTCTAGGAGCCAAAATCCTGCTCAACCAAGGGAAGCAAACCCATAAGCTATTGCCCTTTGAGAGGTGTGGGCAAACATTTTCATCTGGGATCTCATTACTGGCTCTTGTTTGTAAAAGGATCGGGAGGGGGGGGGGGGGGGGGGAGCCCACTTGAGCTCCTCAGGCAGAGATAAAGCCTCCTTAAAACACACACTCACGCACACTTTTCTGCATCTTTATTTGGATTTCTGGATCGCCTAAAGCAAACACTAGGCGATGCACAGAGAAAACGAGCATAAAAAGTTATAACAGCTGCAACACAAAAAAAAAATACATAAAATGGGACCAGCTCAACAATGTCACTAAAAAGGCTGTGATTCTCTGTCTCCATCTACAGGCAGGGTGGTATAAACTCCGCATCTAAGCTGGTATAGCAGGATGATCTTATTTTCTTTGCACATTTCACTCTTACAGCAGAAATATTCACTAGCTCAAAACAACTCAGTAACTTCCAGTGTTAATTATATATAATTCTGATAGTCAAGCACTACGCTTTCCAGTGTTTTTCTGCCTTGCAGCCTTCTTCAATCATCCTTTTATTAGTAGAAAAACAGGTTCTAGTTCTGAAGCACAGAGCCTGGGAGAGTAGGCTAGAGCTAAGAGATTACTCACCGTAGCTGTGGACTCAATGCCATTGGCTACTTCAGTGAGCGTTGCTGCAGCTTGCAGTTTGGCAGGGCTAACAACCATTACAGGCTGTGGGGCTGCGAAAGTATTGGATGGAGCTAGACCTAGTGAGGAACAAAGAAAAAAAAATTATATGGAGATAGATCTCCCTAACAATCCTCAGGACTCAGCCACCATTAGCTATAAGAGGACACTGAGGGTAACTGCTTAATGGAGAAATTACTTACCTAATAATTTTGTTTTCTTTAGTTTAGACAGATGACTCAAGATCAGTGGGTTTATGCTCCCCTGCCAGCAGATGGAGACGGAGCAAGCTGACATCACAGTATACATAACCCTGCAATGACCCCAGCCTGCCAGTATTCTCTTCAAAAGCGACTAGCAAAAAACTTTATTTTTATATTTCGCTTTTCGCACTTCTTTCACCACTTCAAAGTGGATTACATTCAGGTACTGTAGGTATTTCCCTATCCTGAGAGGGCTTACAATCTATTTTTGTACCTGAGGCAATGGAGGGTAAAGCGACATGCCCAATGTCACAAGTAGTGGGATTTGAACCCTGGTCTCCTGGTCATAGCCTACTGCTCCACAGTAACCAGAACTGTACTCAACCAACCATAAACACTGCACTCACATAAGATTCTAGGTACTCCAAGCTATGGACTGGATGAACACTTACCAGAAATCCCATGGGACCCAGAGCCCCACAGGACGACCATTGACATACTCATGTGGCAGCTGAGGGCAGGAAGCTGAGTCCATCTGTCTATACTAAGGAAAACAAAATTATCAGGTAATTCTCCATTTCCTAGCATGTAGACAGATGAACTAAGGACCAGTGAGATGTACCAAAGCTACTCCCCAACAGGGTGGGAGGCTGCCCGCGGACCAGTCAACACCACACGTGCAAAGGCTGCATCCTCCTGGGCCTGCACATCTAGATGATAAAACTTGGAAAAAGTGCATAAGGAGGACCACGTCGCAGCTCGGCAGATATTGACGGGAGACGACAAACTAATCTCCGCCCATGACACTGCCTGAGCCCTCGTGGAATGAGTCCTAACCTGAGTAGGCAATGGCTTTCCAGCATCCACATATGCTGCTGTAACCACCTCCTTTAAGCCAAGGAGCTATGGTAGCCCACAAAGCTGGAGTGCCCTGCTTACTCTCACCATGGAGAACAAAACAGGCGATCCGTCTTTCAAAAAGACTCAGAGACCTCTAGATACCGCATGAGAAGACGCTTATCAACCAAGAAGTACAAAAGGCAAAACTCCTCCACATTCCTGACCTTATTTAGGGATGGCAAGGAGATGGACTGTTTCAAATGAAAGTCCGAGAGTACCTTGGGCAAGAAGGAGCATGCAGCTGTAACGCCCCCGGAGTCATCCGAAGAACAGCTCCTGGCAAGACAAGGCCTGGAGCTCAGAAATCCGTGGCACAGAACACACAGCCACCAGAACACAGACTTCAAAGTCAGTAACCGTAAGGAAAGGCTACGCAGTGGTTGGAATGTAGGGCCCGCCAAAAAGTCCAGCACCAAATTAAAGACGCCAAATTAAAACTCAAGGGAGGCCTAAGATGCTTCACTCCCTTCAAAAAATGGGCCATATCAGGATGAGACAACAAGGAAACACCATTCACCGGGCCTCAAACAGGCAAGAGCCACAACCTGCACCTTCAAGGAATTTAAGGGTCAAGTCTTTATTCAATACATCCTGCAAAAAATCCAGAATGAGGGAGATCTTAACTGAACGAGGAAGAACACCCTGCTCCTCACACCAGGCCTCAACTCTCTAAACCTGCACGTAAGCCAAGGAAACTGAGAACTTGCAAGCGTGGAGAAAAGTGGCAATCACCGCAGAAAAATAACCACGCTTTAACAGGCAAGCCCTCTCAACAGCCAAACCATAAGACAGAATAGAGTCGGATCCTTATGAAGAACCGGTCCTGCTGAAGCAGATCCATCTGCGGTGGAAGACGAAGGGACCACAGATACCTGGGCCAGACAGGCGCCACCAGGAGTACTAGCTCCCTGTGGCCTTCGATCTTGCGAATTATCCTGCCCAGCAAGGGCCACAGAGAAAAAGCATAAAACAATCTGTCTACCGGTCAGACCTGTATGACAGCGTCTATTCCCAGGGACCACAGATCTCTCTTGTGTCTTTAGAAGCGAGGAACCTTCACATTTCGAGAAGTCGCCAGCAGATCTAGGATGGGAAAGTTTCAGTGATCCACAATCAACTGAAACACCTCAGCAGACAACACCCATTCTCCAGGTCCAGATTCTCCCTGCTGAGAAAGTCTGCTCTTACATTGTCTTTTCCTGCAACATTGAGAGGCAGAGTTCATCCCCAGATGACCTTCCACTCATTCCATCAGCTGGTCTATTTCTTGAGACACTTGCTGGCTCTTGGTTCCTTCCCTGGCGATTGATATAGGCCACCATCACTGCGTTGTCAGACATCATGCAAACCTTTGATTCTGCAGCCTGTGGCTAAACTGCAAGCATGCCAGCCATACTGCCCAGTCCTCCAGGCGACTATGTTCCAGCAGGACTCTTCGGAATTCCAACGCCCCTGGGCTGTTAATGCCAGACAGTGAATCCCCCCAACCATGGAGACTCGCATCTGGTGTGAGTACTAACCAGGCCAGAGAGGACAAGGGAACTCCCTTTCTCAGATGATTCTCCTGCAACCACCACTGGAGGCAGAAGCAGATTTCCATTGGCAAGTGGAGCCGACCGACTTAATCCTAAGACTGCGGGTTCCAACAAGATAGCAGAAAGTGCTGAAAAGGACGCATATGCGCTCTTGCCCACAGCAGCACTTCCAGTATAGCTGCCATCAAACCGGGTACTTGTAGGCAGGACCACACCACACCATCAGGCATATGGTGTTCATCATCTAACGCGCTTGAGACATCAATCTCTGGATCGGAACTTTCGATAGGAGAACTCTGTCCCATCATGTCGAACCGGACCCCTAGATACTCCAACGTCTGGGATGGTTGAAGATTGCTCTTGGTCAAGTTCACCACCCAACCGAGCTCCTGCAATAAGGAGATCACCTTGTGTGTTACCAGGGGCTCTCTTCCTGAGATTTGGCTCAAATTAGACAGTCATCCAAATACAGGTGCAGATTCCTTTCTTTTCGCAAGGCCACTGCCACCACCACCATAATCTTAGAAAATGTTCTGGAAGCAGTGGCAAGACCAAAAGGCAATGCCTGAAAATGATAATGGCACCTCCAACACCACAAAGCGCAAAAAGTGTTAGTGTTCCAATCGAATAGGAATATGAAGGTAAGCCTCTGACAGATCCAAGGAGGTCAGAAATTCCCCCGACTGCACTGCCATTATTACAAAGTGTAAGGTTTCTATTCGAAAATGAGTCACTTTCAAGTGACGGTTGACTCTCTTGAGATCTAATCTGTAACAGGTGTTCTCACAGGACAGCAGGATGTTAGTCCTCACATATAGGTGACATCATCAGGATGGAGCCCTATCACGGAACACTTTTGTCAAAGTTTCTAGAACTTTGACTTGGCATACTGAGCATGCCCAGCATACCACCAACCCTGCATCCAGCAGGGGTCCCCCTTCAGTCTCGTGTATAGCAAAAGTACGAGCAAAAAATAAAATAAATCGTAAGCGAACCCAAATCTGCGGGGTGGCGGGCGAGTTTCGTGAGGACTAACATCCTGCTGTCCTGGGAGAACACCTGTTACAGGTAAGCAACTCTGCTTTCTCACAGGACAAGCAGGATGGTAGTCCTCACATATGGGTGAATAGCAAGCTGAGGTTGCCCGAGTAATGTACCAAAAGCACCCAAAGACGTGCAACAGGCACAACAACAACGGTGGGTTTGGCTAGGAGGGCATCCTGAAAACCCCAATGGGTTGCTGGAAGGAAGTTGGGATTTTAAGCTGAGAAATTGCGTAGAACAGACTGGCCAAAAATTGAATCTTGCCTGCCAGCTTTGTCCAGGCAATAATGAGCTGCAAAGGTATGGAGAGAACTCCATGTAGCAGCCTTACAGATGTCAGTGAGAGGTACCGAACAGAGGTGCGCTACTGATGTCGCCATTGCCCTTATAGAGTGCGCTTTAACGCGTTCCTGCAGTGGAAGGCCCGCTTGCTGGTAGCAGAAGGAAATACAATTTGCTAGCCAGGAAGAGAGGGTTTGTTTTCCCACTGGAATTCCTAGCTTGTTTTTATCTAATGAGACAAACAGCTGGGTAGATTGCCTATGGATTGCAGTGCGTGCTAAATAAAAGGCTAGGGCACGTTTGCAGTCCAAGGAGTGCAGTGCTCGCTCACCTGGTCTGGTGTGAGTGAGGTCTCGGAAGAAAGTAGGTGGTATGATTGATTGATTTAAGTGAAATTCAGACACTACCTTTGGTAAAAACTTAGGGTGAGTGTGAAGTACCACTCAATCATGGAGAAACTTAGTGTACGGTGGGTATGTTACCAGCACCTGCAGCTCATTAACTCTGCGAGCAAATGTTACCACTAGGAGAAATAGTACTTTCCATGTGAGATAACGTAGCTCGCATAAGTGGAGAGCCTCAAACGGAGGTTTCATGAGCTGTGATAATACCACATTAAGGTCCCAAACGGGGGCCGGAGGACGCAGTGGGGGCTTTAGATGTAGTAAGCCCCTCAAAGCGCGCCACTAGGGGTTGTGTCGATATCAAAACATCTCCTATACCTTTATGGAAAGCGGCTACCGCACTGACATGAACCCTAATGGATGAAGTTTGTAGACCCCACTCTGACAAGTGCCAGAGGTAGTCTAGGAACTTCGCTGTGGGGCAAGTAAAGGGGTCTAAGCCCATTGATGTGCACCATAAGGAAAACCTCTTCCATTTAGAATGATAAGATTTCCTAGTAGAAGGCTTTCGTGAAGCTATGAGGACTTGGGTTAGAGAGTCCAAAAGGTTGAGAGGTTGAAGAGTTAGCTGTCAAACAGGCCTGGAGGTTGGGGTGGCGTAGCCATCCATTGTTCTGAGTTATCAGCAACGGGTCTGCCCCCAGTCGAATTTGTTGATGGACGGAGAGGTCGTGAAGGATGGAAACCACACCTGCCTAGAAACTTTGACAAAAGTGTTCCATGATAGGGCTCCATCCTGATGTCACCCATATGTAAGGACTACCATCCTGCTTGTCCTGTGAGAAATGGAATATTGCTCCATACTTTGAGACGGTGGCACAGGAACCACAGCCCTCAGTCTGCAGAGCCTTTGAAGCATGAATTCCACTACTTCCTTCTTCTGCAGGGAGTGGCAAGGGGACGCCATGATCACATCCCGAGGAATACTGCGAAATTCCAGTGCATACCCCTTTGCGTATCACTTCCTGCCTATGGACTGCTGCCCGATCCAAATAGAAAGCGAACTCTCGCTAGGAGTCCATGGTGTGGAAAGCAGGTTCCCCCAGGAGGGAATGAGGCCATGGGAAGGATGATGGACTGGTTGATGTGGAAAGCAGTCACCACCTTAGGCAGAAATTTTGGATGTGTACGTAGCACCACACGATCATGGAAGAACTTTGTTTAGGGAGCATACGTGACCAGGGCTTGGATCTCACTGACCCTGCGAGCGGAAATGATCGCCACCAGGAACATAACTTTCCAGGTAAGGAACTTCAGGTCACAGGACTTGAGAGGCTTGAACTGATGCCGCATTAACCTTGCCAGGACAATGTTGAGATCCCACGGGGTAGCTAGGGGTTGAAGCAGGAGCTTCAGCTGAACGAGGCCCCTCATGAAGCGCCAACAAGAGACTGGATCGAAATGGATGCACCGGCACTGAGGTGTATGTGGTCCGAGCTGGTTTGAAGGCCAGACTTGGACAGATGCCAGAGGTAATCCAGCAGGCGGGGGACTGGAAAGGAGAACGGGTCAGTCCGTGACCACTGCACCATATGGAAAAATGCTTCCACTTTGAGCTGTAAGACCTCCGGGTGGAAGGTTTCCGGGACTCAATCAAGATCCTGGAGACACCATTTGAGAGCTGCAAAGGCTGGAGGATCATGCGCTCAACATCCACGCCGTGAGGGCCAGGGCCCAGAGGTTCGGGTGGCGCAGGGTGCTTTGGTTCTGCGATATGAGGTCGGGAGCTGTCCCCAGCAGGACAGGTGCGCTCACAGACAGGTCCTGGAGAAGAGGGATCCACCTGGATCGTGGTCCCCCTCCTGTCCTTTTGCAGTTTTGTCAGATTTCTCAAGAGGAGTGGGATAGGGGGGGGAACGCGTACAGGAGACCCTGCCCCCAGTGAAGAGAGAAGGCGTCGCAGGCCAAATGGCCCTTCCCCGGAATCAGGGAGCAGAATCTTGTGATTGGGGGGGGGGGGGGGGGGGGAGAGGCGAACAAGTCCATGTTTGGCGTGCCCCAGCAACGGAACGAGTCATCTGCCACCGCAGGTTTCAGAGACCTCTCGTGTGGCTGGAAGGACCGGCTGAGGCGGTCCGCCAGGGTGTTTAGGTGACCCGGCAGTACGTGGCCCGTAGATACATCCCTCTGGAAAGGGCCCAATCCCAGACCTGGATTGCCTACTGGCAGAGGAGGAACAAGCCCGTGCCACTCTGCTTGTTGATGTACCACATTGCCACCTGGTTGTCCATTCTGATAAGGATGACCTTGGAGGACAGCCTGTCCTGGAAGGCCCACAAGGCATACGGGATCGCCCAAAGCTCCAGGAAGTTTTTCTGGCAGCGAGGCCACAGTCCAGAGGCCCCGAGTATGCAGGCCGTCCGTGTGGGCCCCCCACCCCTGAGGTGAGGCATCCGTGTTGAGGGTCATCTAGGGCGGTGCGGGCTACGGGAGTCCGGTTTCCAAATTGGGGAGGGCTTCCCACCAGAGCAGAGAGAGAGAGGCAGAGAGGGTCCGGACCGTAGTTTTCAGGTCCTGGGATGCCTGCCGCCACTGGGACTGCAAGACCCACTGAGGGTTCCTCATGCGGAGGCAGGCCAAGGGGGTCTCATGGATGGAGGCTGCCATGTGGTCCAGCAGGCGGAGCAGTAGACTGGCCAGCACCCTCCTGCTGTTGCAAACGAGGGCGGCCAGTGAGGAGAGGGCGACCACCCGGTTCTTGGGCAGGAAAGCCTTTGCTTACGCCATGTCCAACCTGGCGCCTATGAAGTCTAGCCATGGAGATGGACAGAGATGCGACTTGGGGAAGTTGATGACAAATCCTAACATCTGCAAGGTCTGAACCGTCAGGGCCAGTGCGTTCAAGGCCCCGGAGCAGGATTCGCTCTGGATTAGCCAATCGTCCAGGTATGGAAAGTCATGGACCGAGCGATGCCTGAGGTAGGCAGCCACCACCGCCAAGCATTTGGTGAAGACGTGTGGGGCTGATGCCAGCCCAAAGGGCAGCACTTTGTACTGAAAATGTGCCGTCCCCACCAGGAAGCGGAGGTAATTCCTGTGGTTGCGGACAATTGCAATGTGGGCGTAAGCCTCCTTTAAGTCGAGGGAGCAAAGTCAGTCTCCTCCTTCTTTAGAGCGGGATCAGCGTGCCCAGTGAGACCATTTTGAATTTTTCTCTTACGAGAAACTTGTTAACGCCCTGAGGTCGAGAATGGGGATGCAAGCCGCTGTTCCTCTTCAGAATGAGGAAGTACCTCGAGCAGAAGCCATGGCCCCACTGCCCGCAGGGGACCGATTCTACTGTGCTCGCTGCTAGAAGGGTGGACAATTCTGATTGAAGGACGACCTGATGGGCGGGCGAACCCCACGATGGACATGGGGGGAGCAGTCTCTGGGAGCCTGCTGAAGTTCAGGCGGTATCCCTGGCGGACAATGGAGAGGACCCAACGGTCTGAAGTGACTGCTTCCCAACGGCGGGCAAAGCAAAGAAGACTGCCGACTGGGGGATTGACCACTAGGGGAACTGGCATTTGGCTTGTGCCCCCTCGCTGCCAGTCAAAAGCCTGTAGAAGGGGGCCTGCTGGGGGGCTGTTTGGGTTCTCAGAGTCTGCTGCTGTTGGCCACGACCTCTGGGACTGGTCTGAGGTGGGCGGGCATGGGCAGCTGGAGGTTAGTATTTCCTCGGCTGGTAAAAAGGCTTGCGAAAGCCCGGGTTGGAGGATTTCCTGGCAGAGGAAGGGCCTTCGGAGGGGCTGGTGGAGAGTTGCTGAAAAGTATCATGCTGATCTTTCAGCTGTGCCATGACCTCTTTCACCTTATCCCCAAACAGGTTCTCGCCTGTACAGGGGAGATCCGCAAGCCTATCTTGAACCTCTGTCTGGAGTCCTGAGGCTCGGAGCCAAGCCAACCATCTGGCGCTGATGCCCCTGGCCACCAGGAGGGCTGCGGTTTCGAACACGTTGTAGGTAGACCTCTCCTCGTGTCTACCTGCCTCAAGGCCCAGCATGGCAATGACTGCAATAGATTCCTGCTGTTGCTGGGGAAGGCCCTCCGCAAAGTCTTGGACCTGTTTCCACAGATTGCGGTTGTATTTGGTCATGTACAGCTGGTAGGCCGCAATGCGGGCCACCAATATGGCCCCTTGAAACATTTTCCTTCCTGTGCCATCGAGCTCCCTGTGTTCGCGCCCTGGAGGAGCAGAGCGCGTGTCCAGAAGCGCCTAGCTTTCTTGAGTGCGGACTCCACAACCGCCGACTGGTGGGGGAGGTGCCACCATTCAAAGCCCATGGCCTGTTGCACCAGATAGGTAGCATCGGCCTTCCTGTTAACTGGGGGCACAGACACCGGGTGTTCCCACGTACGGAGGAGCTCCTTAAAGATGTCATGGACCAGCTCCGCCATAATTTCCTTGGGAGCATCGATGAACTGGAGGACATCCAGCATCTTGTGGCGTGTATCCTCCTCAGACAGGAGCTGGAAGGGGATGACCTCTGTCATTGCCTGTACAAAGCTGGCAAACGACAGGTCTTCGGGCGGAGATCAACCCTGTTCCTCCGGTGGGGAAAGCTCCGAGAGGGGGTCTTCTGAGAACTCAGAGAATGAGTCAGAAGAGTCATCGCCCCATGGGTCATAAGGACCCTCCTCCTCGCTGGGGCCTGGGCCTGAGGGGCAGCAGACATGGGCCCCAAGGGCATCAGAGGCTGTGGGGCACCAACGGCATTGATGGAGCCCCTAGTATCGAGGGGGGCATCGGCTGCGGTATGCAGGGGCGAACTGGCGGCGGCCCAAGGAACCGCGGGCAAGGGTGCCCAGTCCCTGAGGCCTCATCCTCCTTGGAGGACCCGGGAATCAGGTTCGCTCCCATGGAGGGCATCAGTGGCCGAGGAGATATCAAAGGCCTCTCGGCACCAGTTGTGTCGGTTGGGCACCAAGGATGCCAAGACATTCCAGCAGGGGTGCGAGCATCTATGGCGGAGGCTCAGGCACCAGTACGGGGGCCGGTGGCGCCGGCAGCTCAGCGCTCCATAGCCCTCTGAGCACCACCAACTGTACCCTGCGGTCCAGCTCCTCCTGAAAGTCCTAGGTGGTCAGGACTGAAGGAGGGGGACAAGGAGTCGCCAGCACATCCTCAGAAGGTTGACAAGGTGGCATGGCACCCTGCACTGTAGCCAGTGGGGAAGGCATAGGGCTACCGGGTACACCGGAGGATGGGGCCTCCAGTGGCTGGTGCCGCTACAATGGCAGCTCAGCAGCCGCCAATGCCGCTCCGGAAATGGAACTATAATGAGACTGTGACCAGTGTCGATGCTTCCTGGATTTCCGGCGCTCGGTCCGGTCCTTCCCTGGTGCCGAGGACCCAGAGGTTAGCGGGAGGGAAGAGACCACCGAGGATCAATCTCCCTCTCCCCAATCCTTAGGGGTACTGAATAGTGGGCCCGCCAGGCAAAGAGATGGAGATGGCTCCCCATGGTCCTTCGACGTCGAGGACATCGAAGCTGAAGAAGAGTCTTATGGAGACCCGAAGAGCTTCTCCATTTTGTCCAGGCGCGCTCAATGCCCTTTGGGGGTCAATTGGTCACACAAACGACACCCTTGGATGTTGTGCGAGGCCCCCAGACAGAGGAAATAAAACTCATGTGGATCCATGATGGACACAGTCCGTGGGCACTGGGGGCACTGTCGAAAACCTGACGCCATCGAAAAAAGGGGCCAATGTGTGGTCAATAACCGATGGGCGCTATGGTGCAGAAGTTAGGAATTGACCACGAAGAACGAGAAAAAAGGGGGAAACAAGGGTACTTACCGAATGAAGGAAACAAACGCAAAGGGGGACACAACGCAGAAAACACCCGAAAAAGTTAAACACAATTTCAAGGAGTTGGAGCTCCACCATGAGGCTACTGCACCGTGGAAAAGAAGAGACTGAAGGGGGACCTCGCGCCGATAGCAGCAGGCTAGGCATGCTAGGTCTGCCAGTCAAAGTTTCTAGAAACCTTAACAAAAATTTTCCGTGCCGGGCTCCATTGGATGATGTCATCCACATGTGAGGGCTACCATCCTGCCTGTCCTAAGTGAATACTTGGAACCCCAGAAATGACCCCTCATACCAAACGGGCGCTGTAACTGTTTCTTATTCTCTGGCAACCGAGGCACCAGAGACTTGCCCCGCTTACTGGCCAGTTTCTCCAACTCACTCCCAAACAAGAGCAAGCCTTTAAAGAGCATCTTGGTAAGACTGGCTTAGGAAGCTGCGTCAGCTGACCAATTTCACAACCAGAGTTGACACCTGGCCACTATCACTGAAGGCACTCCTCTGGCTGAGGTCCAGCCAAATAACAGCCTGCGTCTGCTAAAAAGGCAGCAGGCGGCTACATAACTGCACTTGAATTCCCTCCAGACTCAACCTCCTGAGAGAGAAGCAGACAAGATCTCGCCACTAGAGAGCAACAGGAGGCACTCTGTAAATGCATTGCCTCTGCCTCAAAGGCTTGCTTAAGAATAGCCTCAATCCTTCTATCATGTACATCCTTCAAGGCCACTCCTCCCTCTACGGGGACAGTTGTCCACTTAGACATGGCACATACCAGAGCATCCACTTTAGGAAAATGCAAACGCTCTCTCACACAGCTGGATCCAGGGGGTAAAGGCCTTCCAATGTCCGACTCCCTTTAAAATTTGCCTCTGGGTAATCCCATTCCAGATTAATCAATTCCTGGATGGCATCTATCACCAAGAAAAAAACAAAAGGCTTTATGTAAGGAAACCAAAATGGGATTCTTCCTCGGCTCTGACATAGTATCCAAACCAGGCACACCCAGCTGTTTCAAGGTCTGGGAAATCAGGGCCAGCAGTTCATCTCCATCAAAGAACCACAACATGGTTCGATGCGGCTCCAGCCCTGGAGGAATTTCCCCATCTTCCAGGGAATGCAGATCAACATCATCAGTGCCATCTGGATTCCTGTCAAGAACACCTGCAGGGAGCTGAGGCAAGCCCCGGTGCTTAAGCATAGGACTGGAAGAGGGAGGAGCCACCGGCTGAGGGTCCAATGGGGGAAGCAGAGGACTGTGCCTGAAGAAAGGCTTGTAAGCCTTTAAAAAATTCCTCCCAAGAAAAAGCAGCCAGGTCCAGACCAAGCCCAGAAGGAACTGTAGCTGGTCCTACAGAACTGTCCTTGCCAGCGGAGGAACCAGTCAAGGGAGAACCAAGATCTGGCATCCCCCCAGTCAAGGCTGTGACCAACCCATCATCAGACTGGGAAGAGCCAGGCTTAGCAAAATCCGAGGAAGATAACTCTCCCTGAACGTCTCAGCAGCGCTGATACAGGTTAGAAGCCAGGTCAGATTGAGAAGTCCTAATATGACAGGCAACACGAATAGGAAGACACTTAGGCTTCTTGCTTACCGGCGCAATTGCTACGGTAAACATGCGTCAGAACGGCTCGCACTCAAAAATGAAATGCGCCCAAAAAATAAGTGCCTAGAAGAGCATCAAAGCAAATGCACAACCTGAGCGTGAAACCCCTCCCACCAGTCAGGTGGCAGACCAGTAGCCCCGAGAGGGAGCACACTGACGGCCTACAGAGGGCAGAATACACACAAGAGCACATGAAAACGGCCACTGTGGCCTACCATGCAGCGTGCAAGAAAAAAGCCTAAGTGTGGGGCCTAGCCCACCTGGGGCCACTCAACCTGCCAGGTTGCCCAGTTCCCCAATCCCAATGGGAGTGGGAACAAATGTCGGCTGAGAACGGAGACCGGAGGAAGTCCTGAAACCCCCCTGCCTCTGATTCAGGTAAAACTTTTTTTTTTAACCTTACATGAGCTCGGCGCTTACCGGCTGAGTACAGAGATAGTCTGTGGCTGCAGGGGGAGAGGGCATCTGCCACCACCGCTGCA
This sequence comes from Rhinatrema bivittatum, assembly GCF_901001135.1. NCBI lineage: Eukaryota > Metazoa > Chordata > Amphibia > Gymnophiona > Rhinatrematidae > Rhinatrema > Rhinatrema bivittatum. Next base: position 501,828,934 of record NC_042615.1, on the reverse strand, counting down.
CTCTGCCTCCTGCACCTGCTGCCTTTCAGCTGAACTAGCAGCTAAGCCACGCTGGGAAACCCAGCTACTGGACCAAGGTACACCTCTGAGGGACCACAGAAATCACCTCAGGAATTCTCAACTGGGGGAGAGACCTTTAGATATCACCACAGGAGAGTGGGGCTTTCTTTTCCTGAATTTAGAATTTCAAATTTCTTTCAAAAAGCTCAAAGCAATCTCCATAGTGAGATGCACATCCATCATCTGCTGGAGATGGAGAATACTGGCAGGCTGGGGTCACTGCAGGGTTATGTATACTGTGACTTCAGCTTGCTTCGTCTCCATCTGCTGGCAAGGGAGCATAAACCCACTGATCCTGAGTCCATCTGTCTACATGCTAGGAAAGATCCCTTCCCGCCCTATCCTTCTAGAATTCTAAAACTAAGTGTACAGGCCACTATGACAGGAAAGAGGTAGAGGAAGAAGTGGTCACACTCACTCTCTGTGGCCAAAGATGGCAGCAGTGCCACGGCACTGGTGACGGCATTGGCCAGCTCATTCAAGCTGTTGCTCTCACTGGCGGGGTCATTGAGGCTGTCTGCAGGTACCAAGGCCTCAGTTGGCAAGTGGTGGTGCTGTTGCTGCTGCTGCTGCTGCTGCTGCTGCTGGAGCTGGAGCTGCAGCTGCTGCTGTTGTGCCTCTTGGAGCTGCTGCTGCTGTTGCACCAGTGCAGCCAGTTCCTGTTGAGTGAGAACGATGGGGATGGTTGTGGGCTGTCCCAGTTCTGCTTGGGCCACCTCTGAAGTATCCATGGGCTCTCCGCTGGCTGCTGAAGTGTTAAACAGAACAGTTAAAAGGTGCAGCCCCTTAAATTAGCAAAACATAATCAGCAAAAATGCCAGTACTACCTAGAGACAGTACAAGAAAATTTGCTTTGTAGGTGTCAGTGAAACTTTATAACAATCTTCATGACACAAGACTTTTGCACCAACTTTTTAGGCCTGTGTTTCAAGAAAGCATATCTTAACTTTACAAATATCAATGATGAATAGCAGAAGAACAGGAAATGATGGCTGTGAACACTGTAGAATTTGCTCTCACCCATGCAAAAGTTCCTTATCTGCACAGTCAGGTAATGAACAAAGTTAGAGGCCTTACTGAACACTAAAGAAAAGCAAATAGGAGAAATTTGTTCTTACCTTTCCTTGAGCCCAGTCAAACTAGTTCAGACGAATGGGTTATGTTCACAAACCAGCAGATAAAGACAGAGATAAGTTCACCAATGTCACCCCTTCTAGGCTTCTGTGTTCACCTCAGCCTGCTAATATTATAGCACGTTAACTCACAAAATTCGTAACTTTAAATTCCCTCCAAACCAGGGGGCTTCCAAATAAGGAAAATTGGTTCTTACCTGCTAATTTTTGTTCCTGTAGTACCAGAGATCAGTCCAGACTTCTGGGTTTTGCCTCTCTTCCAACAGATGGAGATAGAGAAAATTTCGTAGGCACTGCCTCTTAATCCAGCTCGCCACCTGCATCTCCTCAGTATTGATCCATACCGAAGCATAAAATATTCAACAAAACATCCAACAAATCAACCCTACTACATTCACCGGAACGAGCAGAGGATAAAAGGAAGTTTGTAATGGAGAAATTACCTGATAATTTCGTTTTCCTTAGTGTAGACAGATGGACTCAGGACCAATGGGTATAGTGTACTCCTGATAGCAATTGGAGACTGATCAGATTTCAATCTGACGTCAGCCCTAGTACATATACCTTTGCAGGAAGTGCAGCTCTTCAGTATCCTCCTCGAAAAGCATTGTGGATATATGTGTGACTGACTAATTTGATTAACTTGAATAACTTCATAACTTGGTTAAACTTTACAACTTGATTAACTTGATCTGGTTGAATTGGCTATAGCTGGAGACCGCCAGTGCCCTCAACTGAAAAGCGTCGACACCTGGTAGGGTGGGTGTCCTAAGTGAAGGAAAGCATGGCTTACCCTTGTTATCATTCGAAATTCCATGCGTAACGGCAGCCAAGGGTGGGATGCTGAGTTCATCTGTCTACACTAAGGAAAACGAAATTATCAGGTAAGTAATTTCTCCATTTCCTAGCGTGTAGTAGATAGACTCAGGACCAATGGGATATATAAAAGCTACTCCCGAACTGGGTGGGAGGCTGCCCGTGACCCACTTAGTACTGCCTTTGCAAATGCAGTGTCCTCCCGAGCCTGAACATCCAGGCGGTAGAACCTGGATAAGGTGTGGATGGAGGACCATGTCGCCGCCCTGCAAATCTCGGCGGGTGACAACATTCTGGTTTCTGCCCAGGACACTGCCTGGGCTCTAGTAGAACGGGCCTTGACTTGTAGAGGCGGCAACTTGCCTGCTTCTACGTAGGCCGCCTTGATGACTTCCTTGATCCAGCAGGCTATGGTTGCCCGCGAGGCCGCTTCCCCTTGACTCTTCCTGCTGTGAAGGACGAATAGGTGGTCCGTTTTTTGTAGGGGTTCCGACATTTACAGGTATCTGGATAGGAGTCTGCCGATGTTGAGGTGGCGTAGACTTCGGGCTTCTTCCGAATTCTTAAACTCATTTGGCGATGGTAGCAAGATGGTTTGGTTAAGATGGAAGTGTGACACCACTTTGGGAAGGAACGAAGGGACTGTGCGTAGCTGGATTGTTCCCGGGGCGAGCCTGAGGAACAGCTCGCAGCAGGACAGTGCTTGTAGTTCTGAGATGCTGCGGGCTGAACAAACTGCCAGCAGGAATGCTGTCATCAAAGTCAATAGTCGGAGAGACAGTCCGCGGAGGGGCCTGAAGGAGGCTCCTGCTCGAAAATCCAGGACCAGGTTGAGATTCCAAAGAGGTACCAGCCACTTTAGGGGTGGGCGGATGTGTTTGACTCCTTTCAGGAAGCGTGAAACGTCCGGGTGAGAGGCTATGCTGTCGCTCTTGGTGCCGTAGCATGACAATGCGGCCACCTGTACTTTGATGGAGTTGAGGGACAATCCCTTCTGTAGCCTGTTCTGTAGGAATTCCAAGATCGCGGGAATTTTGACTGAGTGTGGTATGTCGTCATGGTCTTCGCACCAGGCTTCGAATACTCTCCAAATCCTAATGTACGTTAAAGATGTGGAGAACTTGCGTGCTCGGAGTAGGGTGTCGATTTCAGCCCCAGAGTATCCACTCTTTCTCAGGCGAGCCCTCTCAATGGCCAGGCTGTAAGAGAGAATCTAGCCTCGTGGAGGATCGGCCCTTGTTGAAGCTAGTTTCTGTGTGGAGGGGGGTCCCTGCCAGTAGTCTTCTCATGTCTGCGTACCACGGTCGTCTTGGCCAGTCCGGGGCCACCAGAAGTACTAGTCCCCTGTGTAGCTGTATCTTGTGAATGCTTGCGCCCAATAGGGGCCACGGCGGGAAGGCGTATAATAGAGTCCCCTGTGGCCAGGTCTGTACCAGGGCATGGATCCCCTGGGACTGAGGTTCCCGCCTGCGGCTGAAGTACCTGGGTACTTGGGCTTTGGACTGGTTTGCCAGAAGGTCCATGTCCGGTGTTCCCCACCCGTTCACTATCATTTGGAACGCTGCGGTCGACAGCTTCCATTCTCCTGGGTCTAGACTTTCTCTGCTGAGGTAGCCCACCAGGAGATGTGGACGGCCGAGATCTCCTGGAGATTTACTTCCGCCCACGACATTAGGGGGTCTATTTCCAGAGACACCTGTTGGCTTCTGGTTCCCCCCTGACGGTTGATGTAGGCCACTGTTGTGGCGTTGTCAGACATTACTCTGACCGCTTTGTCTCAGAGTCTGTGAACGAACCGTAGGCAGGCTAGTCTGACCGCTCGCGCCTTGCAGTGTGCTCCCCATCCTCTTAAGCTGGCGTCTGTGGTGAGCAGGGTCCAGGTTGGTGAAGATAGACTTGTTCCCTGGCTCTGCAGCCACCACTGTAGCTGGGTCCGAACTCTGCCCAGGAGTGGTAGACGTGCGGCATAGTTCTGGGACAGTGGATTCCATCGCGATAGGAGTGAGCGCTGTAGGGGTCTCATGTGAGCTCACACCCATGACACTACTTCCAGTGTGGATGCCATCAGACCGAGGGCTTGCAGGTAATCCCATGCTGTGGGGCGAGATTCGCTCAGGAGGATTTGTAACCGGTTCCTCAGCTTTGATCTCTTTGTGGGAGTCAGGCTGACCGTGTTTTCTTTGGTGTCGAATCGGACTCCTATGTATTCTAGAGACTGTGAGGGCTGCACACAACTCTTGTTTGTGTTGACCACCCATCCGAGGCTCTCCAGGAGAGTTTTGACTGTTGGTTGCTTGGTGACTTTCCTTTGGGGATTTCACCCTGATCAACCAATCGTCTAGGTAAGGGTGTATGAGGATTCCTTCCTTCCTCAGTGTTGCCGCCGCCACCACCACTATGATCGTGGTGAAAGTCCGGGGTGCTGTGGCTAAACCGAAGGGTAGTGTCTGGAACTGGTAGTGACAGTCCAGGATTTTGAAGCGTAGGAAGCGCTGATGTTCCTGATGGATTGGGATGTGTAGGTAGGCTTCCGAAAGATCCAGGGATGTGAAAAACTCTCCCGATTGTATCGCCCTTATTACCGAGCATAGGGTTTCCATGCGGAAGCGGGGAATCTTCAGGTCCAGGATAGGTCTAAACGTTCCTTCCTTCTTGGGAACGATAAAATAGATAGAAAAAGGGCCAGTATGTATTTGTTGTGGAGGCACCGGAGTTATAGCCTCTAAGGCTAGTAATCTGGTCAGTGTAGCTTCCACTGCCATTCTCTTGGAAGGGTCATGGCAGGGAGATTCCACAAACTTGTCTGGAGGGAGGTGGTGGAAATCCAGGTAATATCCCTCTCGAATGATGGATAGGACCCACTTGTCCGAAGTTATCTCGACCCATCTTTGGTAGAATAGGCCAGTCTGTCCTCTATGGCTTCTTCCTTTGGATGGGTAGGCTGGGGCCTGGGCCCGAGTTGGCTCCCCTTTTATTGTGCTTGTTCCGAAAGGACTGGCTCCTTTTCCTGCGGGGTGGGCCACTTGATATGAGCTTCTATATGGGTTGAAGCACTGTGATCCTCTGCCCCTGGAGGTCCGGGGGAAGGATCGCTGGTTTCTCCTATTCCTGTTCTCCGGTAGCTGCGGCAGTGGGGACTCGCCCCATTTGTTGGCTAGTTTCTCTAGTTCGCTTCCGAACAGGAGTGTTCCCTTGAAAGGCATCCTTGTGAGTCTCGTTTTGGAGGATGCGTCGGCTGACCAGTTTCGGAGCCAGATTTGTCTTCTGGCTGCCACGGCGGATGAAACTCCTCTAGCTGCTGTGCGTACCAGATCCAAAGCGGCATCCGCGAGGAATGATACAGCTGGTTCCAGGGCTTCCCCAGGAGTGTTGTTCCTGGTCTGTGCTAAGCAGGCGCATGTCACCACGGCAAAGCAGGCCGCGATCTGTAAAGATATAGCGGAGACGCCAAAGGACAGTTTGAGGATAGATTCCAGACGTCTGTCTTGAGCATCCTTGAGTGCTGTTCCTCCCTCCACCGGGATAGCAGTACGCTTCGAGACCGTGCAGACCATGGCATCCACTTTTGGACATGCCAGGAGATCTTTGGCGGCTGGGTCCAGAAGGTACATGGCTGCCAGAGCCCGGCCCCCTTTGAACGTGGTTTCTGGGGCATCCCATTCCAGGTCAATTAGTTGCTGGACGGCTTGTAATAGTGGGAAATGGCGGGAGGTCTGATGGAGTCCCTCCAAAAGTGGGTTCGTCTTAGTTCCCCTGAGGCATTTGTGCCCGGGATGGCAAGCTTTAAGTTGTGCGTGACCAGGTCTGGAAGCTCGTCCTTGGTGAAGAAGCGTCTCATGGTTCGATGGAGTTCTGTCCCCGGAGGGAGTTTCCCTTCCTCCTGGGGTTCTGACTCCTCATCTGAGATGTCAGTGTCCCTGAAGGTGGGGCTTCTGGGCGGTGGGATCACTTCCCTGGGCATAGAGGGTCCCGGCAGGTTGAGCTCCTCTGGTGGAGCCTGAGGCCGCATTATATATAGCAAAAATAATGGAGAAAATAGTCAATATCCAGCTCACCAAATTCCTTGAAGAGCACAACACTCTTCACCCGGCTCAATTTGGTTTTTGTAAAGCCCATAACACTGAAAGCCTCCTTCTTACACTTTCTGACACTATACTCAAGGGACGACGTTCAAATTCTCATCCCGCTTCAAGAATCCCTCCCCAAAACATTACAATTTTGGGATTTCTGCCTTACTTCAATCAACACTTTTCTCTCAATCCTACATCTCACTTTAAATGTAACTAAAACGAAGCTCCTCACAATCTCAAATCCCTCAGCTCGCTCGCTCCCTGCCTTAAGCAACACCAACCCTCCTCCCGACGCATTCAGCTGCAATGTGAGAGATCTCCGTGTCTATCTTGACCAACATTTAAATTTCAAATCTCACATCCACAATACCATAAAAACAGGCTTTTTCAAATTGCACATCCTAAAGAAACTTAAACCCCTGCTATATACCCAAGACCTTCGCACAGTCCTACAAGCAACTATCTTATCTAAACTGGACTATTGCAATTCTTTATTTCTGGGCCTCCCTCGCTCTATCAAACCCCTCCAACTATTACAGAATGCCATGGCCAGAATTTTCACAAACACGAGTAAATCTGATCACATTACCCCTATCCTAAAAGACCTCCACTGGTTATCTATAGCCTCCCGCATAAAATACAAAACACTCACCATTCTCCACAATCTATTGTATAATCAAAATCACACTTGGCTCGAAAATGCACCACTTTTCTGATCAACCCGCCCCTCCAGATCCAACCTTGCTGGAACTCTATACACCCCCCTCCCTAAAAACTGCTCACCACACCTAAACCAGAGAAAGGGCTTTCTCCATTGCCGGCCCTTCCCTATGGAACACCCTGCCCAAGACCCTCCGCCAACAACCTAACCTTTCTAAATTTAAAAAAGGGCTCGAAACCTGGCTCTTCACATTAGCGTATCCAGATGTTGACCAAACTTAGCTTGCACTCTAACCCCTCAGCCCTCTCACCATCCCCCTCCTCCTATCTGCCTCTCCTCTTTCTCCCCTTTTTCCCCCCCAAGCAAAGTCTCCAAAATACAGTGTTTCTTCCCCCTAGCAAAGACTACTAAATACTGTGTTATTAGTTCCCCTCCTCCACCCTTAGCTTATCCTTCCCTGTCCCTCCCTTCCCCCTCCCCCTTTCTATCTCTTTGGTCTGGAACCTACCAGCCCATCTGTATATATATTGTTAATTTATATTTCAAATGTTCCTATAAAATCTCTCTCTATCCTTCCTACTGCTGTCCTCTCTCCTCCTTCATTGCTGCTCCCCTTTCCCCTTCCCCTGTTTATTGTATTTCACTCTCTTGTTAATTTGTTACAATGTAAACCGGCATGATGTTCCGACGAATGTCGGTATATAAAAATCAACAAATAAATAAATAATAAAAATAATGTGGCATGCTGGGCAAAGGCCCTGAGCTTTATTTTCCGGTGGTGCACTGGCTTGTGCGCGTACAATACAGTTGTGCGCTACGGTGTGCGAAGTTGCGCGCTTAGGTTTGGTGCGCGCGTGCTGGGAGATGTGCGCGCACAGGTCAAAATTATGCGCCCGGCACAGTAAGCGCATCACTTGTGTGCCCGGTACTTGTGCGTGCGACGTTGTGCGCACAAGGTATTTATGCGCACAGCTCGTCTCTGTGCGCACGGATCAAAACGGCGGACAGGGTGGCGGACAGAGCCAAAATGGTGATGGCGACCACGTGGACAATATGGCGACCACCTCGGAGGGTCTCCACGTGGGAGGGCCCTCGGATCTGACTGGGGTCTAGCCCTGCTAGGGCCGATCAACCCGGTGGCACTGATCCCGGCTGGCGACCTGTGCATCTCGAGCTTCGGAGACCGGAGACTTTTAAATAGATTTCTACCTTACCTTGTCTCTGCGCTTCCTGGTTTCGTTCCGGGCGGTCTCAGGCTGCGGGGGGCGAGGGAAAATACCTTCACCGCCGCGCTCGAGGTTGCACCCGCTGCCTCTCAGCCTCACCCGATGTCGGAGGCTAGGTCTCCGCTGAGGGTCGGCCGCCGGACCAAGGTTTACCTCTGAGGGATCGCGGAAATCACATCGGGAAATCTCAACTGGGGGAGGGACCCAACGGGTGTCACCACAGGAGAGCAGGGCTCGTCTGTAGAGGTAAGATTTTCTTCTTAATTTGGTTTTCTTTGGTAAAATTACTCTAACGCTGTGCTAGCGTGCAAAGAGTCCCTAACTGCTATGGAGATGGAAAATACTGGAGAACTGCACTTCCTGCAGGGGTATATGTACTAGGGCTGACGTCAGATTGAAATCTGATCAGTCTCAAACTGCTATCAGGAGTACACTATACCCATTGGTCCCGAGTCCATCTGCTACACACTAGAAAAAGGTCAGCCATTTCTTCTAATGCAGCCGGTGACTTCCCAGGCCTGTTCTGATTAAACGATGCTGCCACAGTCTCCTGCGAGGTACTCTCCCCACCGGAGAGGCAGCAGGAGCATTGGCCAGCCTTGGAGAGCCACGAACAGTGCTCCCCACACGCGGAGTAGCGGCTCGCACACGGCATGGCCCAGCACATGCCGAAAACAGACGGATTGGACGCCGCAAGAATGATTCGCCTAGAACGACCTGCCTCTGTCTGCCCCTGGCAATGGGGAGAACGAAAGAAAAAGAATCACCACTTTTTTTTTCTTTTTATCTTTACTAGCAAAAAGAAAAAAAAGTTTACTTTCCAGAAAGAAGGGTGGCAGAGGCTTCCCATGATCCTTGCTGAAGGGGAGGGACCTGGACCACCAGCTTTCACTCCCGGCGTGACTGAAAGAGCAATTTAGAGTCCGCAGCCCCTGTTCATTCTATCCTACTACCAGGAGGAATGGCCCTACTGGGAACTGCCAACATCCTGGGATGAAGTCTCAAAACGTTCCAAAATAACCTAATTTTTTATTTTATTTTATTTTTTTTTAAAGACAGGTACAAAATCACAAGTTTTGCACCACCTCCATTTGCTGAAGACAGAGAAATACTGAAGAGATGCAGGTGGCACACTGGATTAAGAGGCGGTGCCTACGAAAATTTCTGTCTCCATCTGCTGGAAGGGAGGCAATACCCAGGAGCCTAGACTGATCTGGGTACGTACAGGGAACATAAACAAGACAAACTATTTATAATAGAGTATAATCTACCTTTGCACTGCTGTAGCAATTAAGAGGTCAACACAGTGCCATTTGCAATCTCAAGGGTTTTAAAAACCTGGGATATGAAGGAACAGTTCTTTATGAAAAGGATGAACCATGGATGTATAAGAATCCTCTTCTGGCGGGAATTTACTTTCCTCCAAATCATCCTTTACTGTCTCTCAGGACCCTGAAATTTTCCAGGGGATCCTCCAAGCCAACACTCTTCTCCTATCGACTAAAGTCAGAGGGGAAACATGAAGACCTGGGGCATAATGTGAAGTAAACTCTGACCCATTCAACGCATGGTGCAGACAACGGACAACTCAGAGAAGGAATAATCCAGTAGGGGACGATGTGGGAAGCGGCTATACTGAACAAGTTCCGTTCCACCCAAGAGATCAACAATCGGGCTTCAAATGCGACTGGGCGACTCCTCGTTCCCCCCTGTCAGTTGATGTAAGCCACTGTGGTCGCATTGTCAGAGAGGATGCATACCGACTTGTCTCGAATCATTGGAAGGAAAGCCTGTAGAGCTAACCGTACCGCTCGAGTCTCTAGACGGTTGATAGACCAACGTGCCCTCCTCCGGTGACCACCTGCCCTGCACCGAGGTCCTCTGACAAACCGCCCCCCCCCAACCATGGTGACCACCATCCACTCCGGAATAACCAAGGGGACACCGCGCCGTAGATTGTCCCGGTTGAGCCACCAGGCCAGACTGGAGCAAGCGTATCCCAGCAACGGCAATGGAATGCGAAACTGTTCTGAAACTGGGTTCCATCGGGAAAGCAACGCAGATTGCAAAGGCCTCATATGAGCGAAAGACCAAGGAACCAATTCCAGTGTCGAGGTCATGGACCCCAGCACCTGTAAATAATCCCAAACTATCGGTGGAGACTTTGCTAATAAAGTCTACACATGACCTTGAAGTTTGTGCACTCGCTCTTCCGTGAGGCAGACCATCCCCCGGTGGGTGTCGAACAAAGCTCCCAAAAATTCCAAGGACTGTGTGGGAGTCAGCCGACCTTTGGATAAGTTGACTACCCAACCAAGATTGCGTAGTAACTGCAACACCCGACGGACCGCTTCCTGACACTGTCATTCCGACTTTGCCCGAATCAGCTAATCGTCCAAATAAGGGTGGACTAGATATGCTTCCCTGTGGAGCTGCGCTGCCACAACTACCATGATTTTGGTGAAGGTTCTGGGAGCCGTGGTCAGACCGAATGGTAGTGCCTGGAACTGATAGTGACGCCCCAGAATGGAGAAATGTAGGAAGCGCTGATGGTCCGGGTTGGATGCCGATATGTAGATAGGCTTCGGTGATATCCAGAGATGCCAGCTATTCCCCCTGTTGTACCGACGCAATGACTGATCTTAGCGTTTCCAACCGAAATCGAGGGATCCGTAAGCACCTGTTGACCCTCTTGAGATCCAGAATGGGTCGGAAGGTGCCCTCTTTCTTGGGAACCACGAAATAAATGGAGTATCGACCCCTTTGCAGCTCTTCCGCCAGGACTGGAATGATGGCTCCGAGATCGAGCAACCGCTGCAGAGTGTCCTGCACCACTGCGCGCTTTGGCATTGGTGCGCAGGGGGAGACCATGAACCGCTGATGGGGCATACGTGCAAAATCTAACGTGTAACCTTGTTTTATCACAGTGAGGACCCACTGATCAGACGGTATCTTGACCCATTCCTCATAAAACATGCTTAGTCTGCCGCCCACTACAGGGACCGAGGAATGAGCCGGCAGCCCATCATTGGGAGGCCTTCCCACTCAGTGTTCCTTGACCAGATCCGGATCTACCAAACCTCCATCCCCGAAAGGATGGAGTGTAGGACTGCTGTCTATTGGCATTGTGACGAAAGGAAGAGCCCAAACCTCTGGACGTCCGAGTCCGGCGACCTCCTCGAAACCTAGACCTGGAAGAGAAGGACCCTCTTGACTTCGGCTTATCCTCCGGAAGACGATGTCCCTTGTTCTCGCCCAAGGACTGCACGAGGTCCTCCAGTTCCTTGCCAAAAAGCAGCTTACCTTTAAATGGCAAGGAGCCTAGTTGCGCTTTTGACGAAACGTCTGCAGCCCAATTCCAAAGCCACAAAAGATGCCGAGCGGAGACCGCTGACACCATGGTTCTGGCCGATGTGTGAAGCAAGTCATGAAAGGTATCCACACTGTAGGCAATGACCACCTCCAAATGACCAGCCTGTAGGGCTTCCTCCTGGGATAAGGACTCAGTCAGAAGCTGTTGGACCCACCGGAGACCTGCTCGCAACGAAAAATTACTACATATTGCCGCCCAAATCCCTAAGGCAGATACTTCAAAGATCTTTTTAAGTTGGACTTCCAGCTTATGATCCTGCAGGTCCTTCAGGGCTGTGCCCCCGGTGACCGGAATGGTGGTCTTTTTGGTGACTGCCGTCAAGGCAGAATCCACCTTTGGAACCCTCAAGAGTTCCAACGCCTCCTTAGGTAAAGGATATAGCTTATCCATGGCCTTCGCCACCTTCAGTCCCAAATCTGGAGTGTCCCACTCCTTAAAAAGTAAGTCCGTGGCTGAGAAATGAAAAGGGAAAGCGGGAGGAGGGCCCCTGAGCCCCAAAACCACCGGGTCCGTAGAGCCCAGGCACGACTCCTCCTGGGGAAGCTGAATCCCTAGTTCCCCCAGAATAGCCGGGATAAGCGGTCCTAGCTCATCCCTGCGAAAAAGACTGACTACCTTTGAGTCAGCCCCTTCTGTGTCCCATGGGCTCCCTTCAGCCCGGCTTGCTACCGCCCTACATCTCCCTCCACCCCTCTCGGGGGCTGAGGGGTCTCCTCTAATTCTTCTGGTTCCTCGGACACGGAAGAGGAGGAATCTGTGTCTACTACCTGCGCTCGCAAGGGCTTTGGGCGTGGGACCGGGAAGGGATCCGCCTCCTGTGGAGTCCGTGCCCGTTTGGAAGGACCGGGCTGTGAATCCCCCGAAATAGGTCTCTTAGCTGCTTTGCGTGCCCTAAATGCCTTATGCATGAGGAGCACGAAGTCTGAATTGAAAGAAGAATCAGACGAGGAATCATCCCCCTTTCCTGCTACCTCCGGGTCAGCCTGTGGTTTGTTTCTAAACACAGCCCTGTCCCCCTCAGGGACTCCGCGCTGCGGTGATAAACGAGGGGGTAGAACTTCCTCCCTCTGTAATGCCGGCACCGCCGAGGAGGGAGACAAAATGGCGCCCAGAGACAGGGTCGCTGACCCTAAGGCATTCAAAATGGCGCCTGTTCCTGCGCTGTCGGGGAACGGGGCAGGAATCGCCTCCGGTAGCAGCCCCAATGCGCAGACAACAGATTGCACCCGGATCAGGACCCCCCTTGGAGCCGGAGGCCCCCTCTCCGCCGGAGACACATGCGGCGCATAAACTCTCTCGGGACAGGCGTGCGCACGTCGTGCCGCAGGCCCGACACGGCATAACCCAGACTAAAAATAAACCCCACGGCCCGAAAACGCGGCAATCCGGCCCAAAAGAACCCCCCTTGCGATCAGCGTGGCTCACGGAGTGAAAACTGCGCAAAACAAAAAAAAATAATTTTTTTTTTTTTTTTTTTTTTTTTTAAAGTACCTGTCTGGCACCTCAGGTCCTGAACCTACCAGGAGGAGTGAGCCGGGCTCCCTGGTGTCACCCCCAGTAGTGGTCTGTGTTGGATGACGGGTCCTCAACCCCCAACACCCACCGCCTCTGAAACCAGGGAGGATGGTCCCCTCAGGACCTCACAACCCCCTGGGAGGTGGGAGACCTTGACCTGCAGGAACACACTGCGGTCAGTCTCTGTCCCTGCTCAATTTTCTTTTACCTTAACTTTTCTTATTTATTTATTTATTTATTTTTAAATTTGCCTAACCCTGACTAAATATACTAGGCCTACTCAGACTGTAGGTTTGGCCCGTCTTCCACCTGCTGGAGACAGAAGAATACTGCCAGACTGTAGGTGGCACCAGCCCAGTTAAGGCGGAGTTTGTTAGTAAACTTCTGTCTCCATCTGCTAGAGGAGGGGCCAAACCCCAGGAGTCTGGACTGATCCGGGTACGTACAGGGAACCAAGTTGAGGTCCCAGGAAGGGGCCAGAGGGCGCAGTGGAGGTTTAAGGCGGAGCAAACCCTTCAAAAAGGGGTTGTACTGAAATAGGTACATCCCCGACACCTTTATGGAAGGAGGCTACCGCACTGACATGTACCCTGATAGAAGAAGTTTGGGGACCTGACTGATATGTGCCAGAGATAATCCAAAAACTGCAGTGTGCAACAAATGAAGGTATTGATGGACATGGAAGTACACCATATCGCAAACCTGTTCCATTTGTAACGATAAGACTGCCTTGTGGAAGGCTTTCGTGAAGCTACTAGGACACGGGAAACAGGCTCTGAAAGGTTAAGAGGTTGAAGTATTAACCTTTCAACATCCAGGCAGTCAGGGAGAGGGCCTGGAGGTTGGGGTAACGAAGGCAACAGTTGTTCTGAGTGATCAGAAGCGGGTCCTTCCCCAGAGGAATGTGCCGGTGTACAGATAGGTCGTGGAGAATTGGAAACCAGACCTGGCGTGGCCAATGAGGGGCTATGAGAATCATTAGTTCCTTGTCCCTTTGCAACTTCACGAGAGTCTTTGAAATGAGTGGAAGTGGAGGGTACGCATAAAGGAGACTGTTGGCTCACGAGAGGGAAAAAGCGTCTCTTGGCTGAAGGTGTTGGCTGCGAGTGAGAGAGCAGAAGTTCCCTACTTTGCGGTAGTGAATTGACGCAAAGAGGTCTATGTGAGAGTAACCCCAACGTTGGAATATTGAGTCCGCTACAGTGGGGTTGAGGGACCACTCGTGTGGTTGAAAAGTGCGACTCAGCTTGTCTGCCAACACATTGTCCACTCCCGGCAAGTAGGTGGCCCTGAGGTACATCGAGTGGGAAAGGGCTTCCGCCCATATCTGTGCAGCTTCCTGACAGGAAGTAGGAGCCCGTTCCCCCTTGCTTGTTGATGTACCACAAGGCCACCTGGTTGTCTATTTGAATCAGGATGACCTGGTTGGAAAGGTGATCCTGGAAAGCCCTGAGAGCATATCTGATTGCACGAAGCTCCAGGAAATTTATTTGGTGTTTGGCTTCCTCTGGAGACCAAATGCCCTGAGTTTGCAGATTTGCAACATGTACACTCCAGGATACAGATGATCCTGGGGTGTACATCTGGTTGGACACATCTGTTAAGGTTATTTGAGGGTCTGGAGCCTGAAATGGAAGGCCTTGAAGCAGATTGGATTGGTTTACCCACCAAGCCAGCGATAAGCGGAGCTGGTTGGTGATGTGGACAATGGTGGACATTGGCTGAGAAGACTGAATCCACTGCGATTTTAGAGCCCACTGCATTACTCTCATGGCCAGGCGGGCCATGGGAGTGACATGCACCGAGGAGGCCATATGACCCAGTAAGATCAGAAAGTGACATGCAGTTGAGTATTGTTGAGACTGCGGTCGATGGGCCAGAGAAGCGAGAGAGAGCTCGATCCTGAGATAGGAAGGCTTTCGCTTTTAGAGTGTCCAAGTCGGCCCCTATGAACGATAGGGTTTGAGGGGGAACTAGCTTGGATTTTGGTTAGTTTATGAGAAACCCTAGGGAGATCAGGATATGGCACGTGAGACGTAGAGATGTCAGTGCAGCTTGCTGAGTAGGAGGCCTGATCAACCAATCGTCGAGATAGGGGTAGACGTGGGCACTTTTGACTCCTGAGAAAGGCAGCTACCACTGCGAGGAACTTGGTGAAGACTCGTGGGGCAGATGTTAGGCCGAATGGTAACACTCGATATTGGAAGTGTTTCGGGCCTACTATGAATTACAGGAATCTGCAATGTGACGGAGTGTGTAGGCATCCTGGAGGTCTAGAGAGCAGAGCCAGTCTTCCCTTTGGAGAAGGGTAAGAAGAGAACCCAAGGTCACAATCTTTAACTTTTCTCTTTGTAGGTATCTGTTTAAGGTGCGAAGGTCCAGTATTGGGCGACCACCACCTGACTTTTTTGGTATCAGGAAATATATGGAATAGAACCCCTGCCCCTGTTGGGAGAAGGGGCACTGATTTTATTGCTCGGGACTAGAGGAGGAGGGAGACCTCCTGCTCCAGAAGCGGTGAATGGTCGGATGTTCCCCACGTCAGCCGAGGTGGGGAATCCGGTGGAACTGAGAGAAAGTTGAAGTTGTAACCTTGGGTTATTACAGCGAGTACCCACTGATCTGTGGTGACTGTATGCCATGGTTTGGAGAAGTGGCACAACCGGCCTCAAATGGGAATGGTTGGAAGTGGAGGCTGGGTAGTGCTCTCTAGGAAGGAGTCAAAAGCCAGACACTGGACCTGGCTGGGGGACTGGCTTCTGTACTCGAGGTTGCTTGGATTGGCCTTTTTGGTAAGGCTTAGAAGCTCGAGCCCTGGACGCTGGGGGATAGAATCTCCTTTGCCGGTAGAATTGTCTCTTGGAGTCTCTCCTAAAAGACCTTTTGGAAGAGGAAGAGATCAGAAGGCAGTAAGGAGAGCTGGCGCAGAGTCTCTTGGTGGTCCTTGAGCTGCGCCACTGCTTCTTGAATCTTTTCTCCGAAAAGATTATCCCCAGCACAGGGCAAGTCAGCTAACCTGTCCTGTACTTCTGGTCTGAGGTCAGAAGACACTAGCCAGGTCCATCTTCTCGCACTAATTCCTGCCGCCGAAACTCTGGATGCGGTGTCGAAGATGTCATATGCCGACCGCACTTCATGTTGCCAGCATCTAGACCCTTTTGTGCTAGGGCATGAAGTGGATCCTGGAATTGCAGAGGTAAGGCTTCAGCAAATTCTTGAATCTTCGTAAACAGGGACCTATTGTACTGAGTCATGTATAATTGATAGGAAGCAATGCGAAAGATGAGCATTGACCCATGAAATACTCTCCTTCCAAACGCATCCAGAAATTTCTGTTCCTTTCCTGGGGAATGGAAGAGTGGGGTTTGGAGCGTTGTGTCCTCTTCTGGGCTGACTCCACAACTACTGAATGATGGTCTAGTTGAGCTCTCTGGAAACCAGGGGCTGGCTGAACTAGATAGGTGGCATCTGCCTTACGGTTGACAGGTGCCACAGAGCCAGGGTGCTCCCAATTTCTCTTTAAAAGGTCCAAGAGGATGTCACAAATAGGGATAGACATGATTTCCTTAGAAGCATTGAGAAATTGGAGAAGTTCTAACATCTGATGCCTAGAGTCCTCTTCAGTCTGAAGCTGGAATGGAACTGTTTCAGACATTTCTTTTACAAAGTTGATAAAGGACAAGTCCTCTGGAGGAGAACGCTTCCTTTCATCAGGAGGAGAGGGCTGTGAAGGCAGATCATCTGTATCCTGGGACAAATAATCGGTCCAGAGATTGTATGGCTCATCACCAGCTCCCATATGTTCATCAAAAGGGAGTAACTGTGTTAATCCAGAAGGTCCGGGCCTAGGCATCGATAGCCTTGAAGGTGGAATCGAAGGCATCGAGGGAGGCACTGGAGGCATCGAATAGAGATCGGTGATTCTTCTTCTTCCAATGACAAGGGTATCTGTGATGAAGGAATCGGGGCCATCAGTTCCCTCGGATGCACCGGTCGAAGGGCAGTGATTAACTTATCCATTCTTGCCAATAGCGGTGCAAGCGCCATGGGTATCGGATCGGCATCGATGAAGGTTTGAACCCCTGGAGTGCTTTACTAATGGCCTCCTGGCTTATCTGATCCAATTCCTCATGGAAACCTGGGGCATGGATACCCGGGTTCCGGAGTAGGAGGCAGCACTGGCATAGCCGGAGGGTCCACCGGTGAAGGGGAATCGCGGATCCCGGCACCTGTCCAGGTGGGGAACGCCTCAGTGACCCAGAGACAGAAAAGGATGGGGCCTTTTCTGTTCGGGACTTCTTTGTCAGTGGCTCAGACGACGTCAATGCTGAGGGATTGCCTGTATCTGTGGCCTGAGCTTTCCGAAGGCGGTGTCAATGTTTTTCTCGATGTTCTCCTCGGTCTTTCTCCTGAGGAGAAACAGAGGGGGTTGACACCCGCGGAGTCGAAGCCAGTCGGGCAGCAGCAGTTTCCTGGTACTGGAGCGAAGTAGACGGCACTGGTTCAGATGACGTCGAAGCTATCGATGGAGTCGGGGTTTTTGGCCGAATGAGAAGTCCCATCTTCTCCAGCCGAGCCTTGCGACCCTTTGGTGTCATTTGGGCACATTTGGTGCAAGTAAAGACATCATGGTTGGACCCCAAACACATAACACAGACCGTGTGAGGGTCTGTGATGGACATTGTTCGATTGCAGTCAGGGCACAGACAGAAACAAGACGCCATGGCCGCAACAAAATTTTAGCCACGGTGCGGTCGATGGCCAGTAGGCCGCGAGGGACAAACTCGACGGGAATAGACCGCAAGCAGGTAAAAAAAAAATTACCGCTCAACCGCGGAGCAAAGATATCGATAAGGGGACCCCTGTGGGGTAAAATGTTTGAAAGTTTTGATGAAGCTCTATGAGGAAAAAGTCCTGTCAGGAATCTCTGAAGAGCTCCTTAACCCGCGTGGCTACTGCTGCGCGGAAAAAAGAAGACTGAAGGGGGACCCCTGCTGACTGCAGGGTTGGTGCTATGTTGGGCATGCCCAGTAGGTGCCAGTCAAAGTTCTAGAAACTTTGACAAAAAGTGTTCCATGATTGGGCTCCATCCTGATGTCACCCATGTGAGGCCTACCCATCCTGCTTGTTCTGTAAGAATGAGGCTAACAAAACTCACCTCCTCAGCCTGGAAATCTAGTGCCTGACTCTCCCAAAGCTCATCCTGAGGTCCACTGTTTCTTCCTTCCCCAGCCTCTGACCACATTTAAAAAAAAAAAAATTATTAAATGCTAGAGCAGAAAGGCAAAGCAAGAGGACATTTAAAAAAAAGTTTTTCTGTTTTACTACTAGTGAGGAGAAAATCTCTAAGAAGAGAACAAAAGGAAAAAGGGAAACAAAAAATTAAATACAGACCTAGCAGCTCATGCCAGAAAAACTGGAAACTCCCTGGTCCAGGGTAATGCTCAACTGAGCTGTCCTCTCATTTTGGATTCATTCTTATCCAGCCTAACCAAACCTCAGCTCATAACACAGGATGCCGACCTACCATCTGTTAGAAACAGAAAATATTGGCAGGCTGAGGTAAACCCAGAAGCCTATGATGTCAGCTCTGTCCCCATCTGCAGATTGGTGGGCATAACCATTTGTCTGGCTGGATGAAGAGAAAAACAATGTCTCATCCTGATGGTGTTGTGGTACTTACCCATCACAGCTTGCTGTGCTGCTTGGAGCACGGCCTGGATAGCAAGGGCTTGGGCCTCCTCTGTGGCTGCTGCCTGTGCTGCTGCTTCAGCTGCTGCGGTGACTGCCAATTCTTCTGGCGTCAATCCTGTCACCATTAAGGTAGCTGTCTGCCCCTCTGCCATCAGCTCCTGTGGTAGGGACAGCTGCGCTACTCCTCGTTGCCCTACTGATGGGGGCTCCTGGCTCGGCTCTGCTTCCACTGCAGCTGGCTGGAGATCTGGCTCACTTTGCATGGCCTCCTCTTCCCCTTGCTCTGGTCCTGTTGGCTCAACCAGTTCTGGTGGTGGCTGCTGCTCCGGCTCCTGCTCTGCCTGGGACTCTGGCTCTCTCTGCGTGTTCTCAGAGCTAGGCGGAGCCTCCAGATGCTCTGGGCTAGAAGAACTGGCTTCCTGCTCAGCAGATGGCACTGCTTCTGAGGAGGGCTCTGTCATGGAAGATATATTCTGCAGACAAGAGAGAATGCTCAGTTTGTTACTCGCTCACTAAATGGCAGAATGAATAAAGCAGCCTCGCACTCCCAATAAACCACATTCAAGGCATAACCCAAAAACCTCTTGATGTCCCCTTAAATCTGAACAAAAAAGAGGGGCCACATAATCTTTTGCCCAACAGTAATATTCCCCGCAATATCCCCCCCATATCCACTTTTTTTTTTTTTTTTTTACTGCATCTGCCCATTCAATACATTGAGATGCTACACTAGCTCCCTATAATCCCCCACACTGTTCTCACTGGCACAGAGGGTCCCGGCAATGGTGTGGACTGCGTGACCATGGTCACTGCCCTGCTTGGGATAGATGGTTTGGATGCTGTAACAGTGGATGTAGACGACGTTGCTGCTGCTTCGGGAGAGGTGGTATCTGCAACAGTAGTGGCCTGTGTGCCAGAGTCACTAGAAGTGGTGCTCTCCGGCTGTGGTGCCTCCTGCTCTCCCTGACCATTGGCTGCAGGTGGCTGGTCTGTAGGGGGAGGGGTGGGAGACAGAAAGAAAAGGAGATAGTTATGGAGTTTATTCCCTGATCCTATGACACAAAGAGCAATAACACAGGATATGTGGGTAGTCAAATACTGTTAGAATCCCATTTGTATCTTCCTACTGTGTTGTCACAGACCCTACTCCATCTCTGGTCCACTCCCTCACCCCTGCCCATCCACTAGCATCCCTTTGTTTGTCTGTCCTATGCATGCTTGGATTATGCTACTATTTTGGCTTCTATCATGTCCAATGGATATCTGTTCCAGATGTGTTCAACAGCCTTTCAGCGAAAGGATACTTTCTCCATTGACAAGGCATCACATACAGCCACACAATATGGGTTATGTCATATGCATATGACGACACCAATTCATTCCTTCTCCTCTAGCCCAAAAACTTCTGGATTTAATTCTGAGCATGCACAGGGCTTCCCGTGCTAGCTCCCTCTATCTATTTTCATCTGCTTCGTGAACAGTCACAGCGCTCCTCACTCTTCAGCCACTTGTAACCCGCCTAGTATTTTAGATAGGCATGATGTAAATTTTTTAAATAAATAAAATCATACAGCAGACAAGAATTGCTCTTCAAAACCTAAAATCCTCGATCTCTGAGTCAACAATGGCAACGCCGACAGCAACATTGTTGAAAAAAGGAAAAAGTCCCTTTAAAGCATGCAAAAAATGCTACCATAAGATGGATCAATATAAATGCTGTATCCGCTGTCTAGACCCAGACCACGACAACACTACATAAACCCCCTGTAGGCAGAATGTCCTCTGGGCACTTATATATTGAGATCTAAAGCTCTAATATGTGCTAAAAGACTTGACAGACCATGAAAGATCAAATACCATAAGAAAGGACAAAGATCTCCATCTTGAGACTCAAAGAGAGAGGTAGGTCTCTGGAACAAATCACTGGCATGAAAGCACCTGAATTTAAAAAAAAAAAAAAAAAAATAGTGCCACACCAGAATGGTGCAGAGGATTCTATGCCAAAAGCGTCAATCTACACGTCAGCATCAGACACCAATGGTGCGGACATATTAACTTTGCTGCAGAAAACACAATGCTGGCTCCTCGGCGCAGACCATACCTGGCGATACAATATCAGTGAACAGTTGACACGGAAGAGCAAACAAGGAAAAAAATCCCGTAAATCAAAGAATCTATCAGATTCCTCTCCTTCACTTCCATTGCTGGAATCACAGGCTTTACCAACTGCACTTATGAAAGGGCCATGACTACCTTTACCACAGTACCCGGACTAACACTTATTTATCCAAAATCTTTGGATGGATTTTGTCAGGACTTATGCAGATGAACTGCCAAATAAAGAGAGAACTATTAAGAAGCCCATATTGGAGAAATTAAAGAAACAACTGGAATCAAAATTCTGACCTCCACTACCATAGGGTCAAGAAATTCCAAGAGAAAAAACAATTGAAATATCAGACAAAAGTATACCTTCTCCATCTCCATTTTAAAATTAATCCCACTCTGATCATTAAGTGTCAGGAAACTCAAATGATTTACCTGGAGGAGGACCACTAGATCTACCTTCAGAACCTTCTCCAGAACCTAATAAGCTTTTTTCAGCACCTGATGAAACATACTCATATTTTATACAAAAGATGTTGGCTGCACTGGCCTTCAATCTCCACAAGGAAGAGGACTCTTCAACTTTTATTTTTACAAGGAGTATTGCAATGCCTGCAAATTTCAAAACAATACAAAGATGTTCTCATGCACCAAGCACTTCTATAGGTCCAAATCAAGATATAGAAAACATCTTATTCAATTACTCCAGTAGCAAAGTACTGAATTAAAAAAATGCCCTGGATATAAAAAGGTTCACATGCCACATGAATCACTCATAATGGGAGTCAGCTATGAAAGTCTAAGAAGAGTAAAAATTTTACACATACTACACCCAGAAAAAACTCAGGAATTCTAGATGCCATTGGCAAGAGAGTTTATCAAGGCATTACTCTCCAATCTAGAACAGAGATCCATCAAATTCAGATGATTCAATATATATAACAATTTGTAACAACTAAAAGCCAATGCACAAACGCTACCAGAGTAAGATCTGAAGCAATTCATGGAAATAATAAGAGTCTGAAGAATGTGCCTTTCATTTAACATGCTCTATCTATAACACCTTTGATACCTCCTCTAGGGTAGCTGTGTCTGGTATAGTAGCTCGCAGACTAGCATGGCTTTGAGTGTCCAGTCTACAAAAAGACATCCATAACAAATTGGAAAATGCCCCATGCAATGACTATATTAATTTTTTTCTACAAATAACTTGAGATAGTAGAATCAATCAAGCACTATGGTAAACTATCAGCATCTAAGATGGATCTCACCAAGACTCATCCGTAAAATGAAATGACTTTTTACTTGATAATCTCCTATCCTCTAAGGAAGGTAGGCAGGTGGGTTATGTACTCCCACCAGCAGATAGAGGTGGAGAAAAACTGACTCGCTGATGTCACCGACTTATAGCCCTGTCTTGAAATCAGCCTGTCAGTATATCTAAGAAAGCCAAACTGAGGATAAACTGATTATACTTGAAATATGATTAACAACAGTTAATGATGCATTACTTCCAAGCCAACTGGAAAGCACTGAGCTCAGTAAAAATTCAACGTCAATTGATCTTGAAGGCTGGTTACTTCATTTACCAGTCCTTCAAATGACTCAAAAGAAAGAATACTCTGCATCATCCACAAACACAGCATGAACTAAAACCAACTAGGTAGCCCAGGGTGGGTTGTGGAGTGGCCTGCTTTCCTTAGAGCAGGGGTCGGGAACCTATGGCTCGCGAGCCAGATGTGGCTCTTTTGATGGCTGCATCTGGCTCGCAGACAAATCTATCTTATAAATGGGCTCTGACCGACGGCCCGCAAATGCGCAGTAGAGAGCAGCTCTACCGCACATGCGCCGGTGAGCACGTCGGTCAGAGCAGAGCGTACCTGAAAAAAAATGCCGCTGGGAGGAGCAGTAGCGGCGAGGAGCAGTAGCGGTGGCGCCCGCGAGGGAGGGACCCCTCCCTCGAGATCTTCCGTCTGCGCCATCCAAGGGAAGGGGTTGTGGATGAGTTGAAAGGGGAGGGGATTGAGAGAGGGGGAGTGTCTGAGGGGAGGAGGAGAGAGTGACTGAGGGGGGGAGGGAGGAGAGAGTGACTAGGGGAAGGGGGAGGTGAGAGGGAGACTAGGGGGGGGGAGGTGAGAGGGAGAATGAGGGGGAGGGAGTGGGAAGGAGAATGAGGGGGAAGGAAATGGACCGAAATGCGTAACGTACACGTGTCGTTGTGAGGTCAGGAAGTAAACTTCCCTCCTTTTAATCAAGTAGTCAGCTAGCTAATTGCAGAAACCCTTTTATCGAAGAAGATGGCTAAAAGAAAAAAAGATGAGGAGTATCGTACTTTTCAGCAGGAATGGACAGAGGAATTCGCCTTTGTGGAGAGAGCAGGTTCTGCAGTGTGTCTAATATGCAATGATAAAATTGCATTGATGAAACGGTCAAATATAAAGCGGCACTTCGACACATGCCATACTACATTTGCATCGAAATATCCTGCAGGGGACAGCAGGAAGAAAGCATATCAAGAGCTACTGTGCAGAGTGCAAGCTCGTCAGCAGCAACTCCGTGTTTGGACCCAACAAGATGACTGGAATTCGGCTAGCTTTGCTGGTGCTTTAGCAATTGTGAGAAACGGAAAGCCATTCACAGATGGGGAGTATGCCAAAACATTCATGCTTGATGTTGCCAATGAACTTTTTGACGACTTTTCGGATAAAGACAAGATAATCAAACGAATAAAAGACATGCCTCTGTCGGCAAGAACTGTTCACGATCGTACCATCATGATGGCAAATTAAATTGAGGCAACACAAGTGAAGGACATAAATGCAGCACCATTCTTTTCTCTCGCTTTGGATGAGTCAACAGACGTAAGCTATTTATCCCAGTTCAGCGTGATTGCAATGTATGCTGTCAGTACACACTACGTGAGGAAAGTCTTGCTGTTTTGCCTATGAAAGGGACAACAAGAGGGGAGGATTTATTCAAGTCTTTCACTGAGCTCGCTAAAGAATAAAAATCTATCGATGGATAAACTTATTTCGGTGTGTACTGATGGTGCTCCGTGCATGGTGGGGAAAAAGAGGATTTGTAGCGCTTCTTCGTGAACATGAAAAGAGACACATCCTAAGTTTTCACTGCATCCTACATCAGGAGGCGCTTTGTGCTCAGATGTGTGGTGAGCAACTTGGTGAGGTGATGTCGCTGGTCATTCGGGTGGTCAACTTTATTGTTGCCCGAGCTTTAAATGATCGCCAGTTTAAAACACTGCTGGATGAAGTTGGGAATAATTATCCTGGTCTGCTTCTGCACAGCAATGTGCGTTGGTTGTCAAGAGGGAAGGTGCTCAGCCGTTTCGTGGCTTGTCTGAGCGAAATCTGGACTTTTCTTGAAATGAAAAACGTTGAGCATCCTGAATTAGCTAACACTGAGTGGCTCCTGAAGTTCTACTATCTCGTGGACATGACTGAACATCTGAACCAGCTCAATGTGAAAATGCAAGGCGTTGGAAATACAGTCTTATCCCTTCAACAAGCAGTGTTTGCATTTGATAACAAGCTAGAACTCATCGCCAACATTGAAACAGGTCGTTTACTACACTTTGAAAAACTGGGAGTGTTTAAAGATGCATGCACAGCAAGTGACCCTGCTCAACATCTTGATGTTCAGCAGCTAGCGGGCTTCACATCTAATCTCCTGCAGTCATTTAAAGCGCGTTTTGGAGAATTTCGTGAGCGCACTCGTCTTTTTAAGTTCATCACCCATCCACACGAGTGTGCAGTGGACAGCGCCGACCTGAGTTACATCCCCAGTGTCTCCGTCAGAGATTTTGAGCTACAAGCTGCTGACCTGAAGGCCTCAGACATGTGGGTGAATAAGTTCAAGTCACTGAATGAAGATTTGGAAAGACTTGCACGACAGCAAGCAGAGTTGGCGAGCAAAGACAAGTAAGTGGGGAGAAATGAAAAAACTTCAACCTGCAGACCAGCTGATTGTCAAAACTTGGAACGCGCTTCCCGTCACATACCACACACTGCAGCATGTGAATATTGCTGTATTGACAATGTTTGGCTCTACATATGCATGTGAGCAGTCTCTCTCACATCTAAAGAATATTAAGACCAACCTACAATCACTTTTAACGGATGGAAGTCTCAACGCCTGCATGAAGCTTAACCTCACCACGTATCAACCAGACTACAAAGCCATCAGCAAAACCATGCAGCACCAGAAGTCACATTAATGGTAAGAAGTACTTTATTCATCATTGGTTAGCAACAGCATAACGTTATTAAAAAGAATTCAGAGACTTATTGTACTTAAAAAGTGTTGGT
The DNA here is from genome assembly GCF_901001135.1 of Rhinatrema bivittatum. Taxonomy (NCBI): domain Eukaryota; kingdom Metazoa; phylum Chordata; class Amphibia; order Gymnophiona; family Rhinatrematidae; genus Rhinatrema; species Rhinatrema bivittatum. The sequence continues at coordinate 501,803,955 of NC_042615.1, read as the reverse complement.
CTTACATAAAATGCACACATTTACTTGTATTTAGTTTTAAACATATTGTATGGCTCTCACGGAATTACATTTTAAAATATGTGGCGTTCATGGCTCTCAGACAAAAAGGTTCCTGACCCCTGCCTTAGAGGAAAGGAAATTATCACCTTCCTATGCACTCAGGCAGGCCAATTCACACCAGTGAGATGAACCAAAGCTACTCCCGAAACAGGCAGGAGGTTGCACGTGGCCCTGACCTGTCTAGGCAATGGTAGATCTGCATACATAGGCAGCTGTGATGACCTCTTTAACCCAATAGGCTACAATTGCTCCTGACGTGGTTCCCCTTGTTTACCTCCACCATGGAGAACAAACAGTCGATCAGACTTCCTCAAGGAGCAAGTAAACTTCATGTAGCGCATCAGATGCCACTTGACATCCAATCATGCATCAATAATCCTGCTCATCTCTATCCCTGTCCATGTGGGCAGGGAAACAGACTGATTCAAATGAAACTCTAATACCACTTTCAGTAACAAGAAAGGTACAGTCCTAAGCTGTGCTGCCTCTGGAATTATTCACAGAAACGGATTCACTGCAGAAACGGATTCACTGTAGCTCAGAGATAAGCCTCGCTGAACAGATCACCACCAGAAAAAAAAAAAAATTTCTCAAGGTGAGCAGTTGCAAGGACAGATCATGTAGCAGCCGAAATGTAGGACCTGACAAAAATCGCAATACCAGATTAAGGTCCCAAAGAGGTACGAATAGGCACAAGGGAAGATGTAGATGCTCGACTCCCTTCAAGAACCTGGACACATCTGGATGGGAAGATCAGGGCTCACCATTGATCTTCCCCTATAGCAAGCAAGAACTGCTACACGTACCTTCAGTGTGTTGAAGGCCAAACCTTTAACCAAACCTTCCTGCAAAAATCCCAAAATTAGTAGAATCTCTACGTTAAGAGGGTGAGAACCCTCACGCCACACCAGCTCTCGCATACTTTCCAAACCCTACTAGCCAGAGAGGTAGAAGTCTTTCTAGCATCAAGCAATGTGGAAATCGCCGTCAAAGAATATCCATGCTTCTGCAGCTGAGCCCTCTCAAGGGTCAAACTGTAAAACAAAAATAGACCTGGTTTGCTGTGCACTATCGGCCCCTGATGCAGCACATCTTCCTTGAGAAGCAGACAGTCCTGTCTGCTGAGCAAGTTGGCCTGCACATTGTCTTTCCTGGCAATGTGGGAGGCAGATATCTCCTGAAGATGTTGCTCTGCCCACACCATGAGAGCATCTATCTCCACTGACACCTGATGGCTTCTGGTTTCGCCCTGATGAGTTATGTAGGTGACCATCATGGCATTGTCTGACATTCTCACTGCTCAACCTGCCAGCCACTCAGCGAACCTTAAGCATGCCAAGCGAACTGCATACGCTTCTAAATGATTGATGGTCCACTGTCGTTTCTTGGCATTCCACAGACCTTGAGTTATCAACTCTTGCCAGTGAGCCCCCCAATCCAGAAGGCCTACGTCTGTCGTGACCACCAACCAGGCCAGTGTCTCCAACGGCCCTCCTTTACCTGAGATGGTCTGCTTGTAACCACCACTGCAACTAGTCACCTCCATTGGCAATTGAAGTTTCACTGTGTAATCCTATGACTACAAATTCCATTGGGAGAGCAACGCATGCTGAAGTGGCTGCAATATAAGCTACAGAAATTTAGTAATAAGTCTGGGAGACTAACGGCCAATTTCATCAGAGCGGCCCGCAGACCACATTATGTGGCGGCGCTTTGCTCCTCTCCACAGGGCAAATAGTAACCAACAACCCATCTATTCTACATGCTTTTCAGAAGTTTTATTCGGACCATCGCAATGGTTTACATGTAGACACATAAATTAATGTAGATGGGTGCATACTATAGTACATTCTAACAGGTGCCACAAAAGGTTCAGTTACAATAAATCGTTAGACAATCACTTGTTTAGTGAAGTAGGTCATGAACAGGTGTACCTGTAAGGTACTGTTCACGGGTAAAAATCATATATATAGTGTTTACAATTACGTTTATTGTGAGGTAGAGTTCATAGATTATTGAAATGTGCATTCTTAGAATAGTGTTGTGTGCTGGTGTTCTTCTGCCTATTCCTGTATATTTTCATTCTCCAGTCTCTTTATAAAATGCTTGTTTAAAAAAGCCATTTTTAAACTTTTCTTAAAGGTTTTGAGATCTCTTTGCAATCTGATCTCTAAGGGGCATTGTGTTCCAAAGTGTGGGGTCTGCTAAAGGTAAGGCCCTTTCTCTCACTTGAGTTAGTCTCGCTGTTTTTACTGAGGGAATGGTTAAGAGCAGTGTGTTCAAATTTAACATCAGAATGTGAGTCTTGGCCTCGCATTCTGTGTGGGACATGCACTCGTAATGCTGTGTTTAGCCAGTCCGATTTTTCATCATGTATTAGTTTATGTATGGTACATAGGGCTTTGTATTTAATTCTGTGTTCAATAGGTAGCGAATGTAATTCTGCCAGGATTTCGGTTATATGGTCCCTCCTTTTTCCTGTTAGTATTCTAGCTGCTGTGTTTTGAAGTATTTGAAGTGGCCTTAATGTTGTATTCGGGAGTCCTAGTAAAAGGGCATTACAGTAGTCTGTGCTGGAGAAAACTAGTGTCTGAAGTACTGTTCTGAAATCAGTTAGTGTTAGTAATGGTTTTAGTTTTTTGAGTATCATGAGTTTTCCATAGCCTTCTTTTACTTTTAACAATATGTGTTTTAGATTGATTTCTGGGTCCATTATTATTCCAAGGTTTCGTACTTTTTCTGCTAGTTCAATTTTCTGGTTGTCTTTGAGGATTATTGGAGTTTGGATGATTTCAATATTTTTCCATTCTAAGTGTAGAAATTCTGTTTTTTCAATATTAATCACAAGTTCCATTCGGTTTAGCAGTTTTATAATGTCTAAGTACATGTTAGCTAAGGTTAATATTTTCTCTAGTGTGTCCTCAATTGGTAAAATTAGTTGAATATCGTCTGCATAGATGTAATGTATGATTCCTAGACCTGCTAGCAGATGACATAGGGGCAGCATGTATAAGTTAAAGAGGGTTGCAGACAGGGCTGATCTCTGCTATACTCCGGTTTTGAGATTGACTTTTTCAGATAATACGTTGTTGATCTGAACTTGAAAGAACCTATTATTTAGATATGAACTGAACCATTTTATTGTTTTGCTGTGTAATCAGATTTCTTCTAGTCTTTTTTAGTAGTATTTTATGGTTTACTGTGTTGAAGGCTGCTGTTAAGCCTAGCATTATTAGAATGTAATGTTTACCGCTATCGAAACCTCTTAGAATGTTATCTGTTAGTGAGAGAAGTAGTGTTTCAGTGCTGTAGTGCTTTCAAAATCCATGTTGAGATGGATACAGTATGTTATCTAGTTGTTCAGCTTGCTGTTTCTGTACTGTTTTTTCTATTAGTTTAGCTATTAGGGGAAGATTTGAGACTGGGCGGTAGTTCAGGATCGTGGGGTCACTTTTTTTTTATGATTAGTTTTATAATTGCCCCCTTCAACCCCCTTCCTCTCTGTCTATCCCACCCTCCCCCCGCTCCCTTTTACTATTGCCTTCTCCATCCCCCCCACCCGTTTTTTGTAATTTCCTCCTGTCTCAAGTTCATTGTGAACCCACGTGATGTGCCCCACGAACACCGGTATATTAAAAGCTGTTAAATAAATAAATAAATCAATAAATATAGGGTGCCCTTTCAGTTTTTCACTGTCTCCATCTGCTGGACAGGAGGCTCAACCCACTGTCTGGCCTGATCCGGGTAGGTACAGGGAACAGCTCTTGGACAAATCCTTCTACGTTAACCTGTCTGCGGAAAAAGCACTGGTGGCTCCATTAGTTCTTAAATGTGTGTTGCAGAGTCCCTCAGATACTCTCCTGCCATTTTTAATTCAGTCTACCTCGACGACACCTATTCGGGGGTGCTTGGCTTGCCATGACTAGATTGTTGAAGATCCCACGTATTTGTTCGTATCTGTTACTGATTCAAGGTAACCGGGAATTCTCTCCAGGCTCCCAGGCGGCGGCCTTTTGCTTGTGGGCTTCTAAAGGAATTACTCAGTTAGGTCATTTATTGAATGGTGAGGGACACATGCTGTCCCTCACAGAGATGAAGGAATTGTACAATCTGAGTAATGCGCAAGTGTTTTCATATTTACAAATCCAGCATTACATCCGGTCCTTACCAGCAGACACATTATGTCCCTCCATTTTTCAATCATTGGATGCTTTGATTTTGTTTGACAAGTCGCAGCCCCTTCCCTTTCCCTTTAATACAAAAGCCTTAAAAACCTTTCAAGCATAGATATTTGTTCCCTATTGGCAGAGTGCTGGAATAGGGATGATGTGTTTACAATTACTGCTTCTGTTCTCCGGACAGGCTTTCGATGAGTGTCCAAAATTAACCCCAATATGTATTACAGGGAAATGCAATATAAGTTTTTTTTGGTTTTTTTTTGACGGGCCTATGTATCGCCCCAAGTAGCGTATCAATTAAAAATTTCCCCTTCCGCTATTTGTGGGAAGTGTCAGGACACTAACAGTACGCTTGCACACTCTTTTTGGGGATGCCTTTTTATTAAACGGCTCTGGTTACGCATTGTCCAATACCTTATGGATCTGCTAAGAATTACTTTTCCCATATCTCCCTTGCTTCTTCTTTTTGGGTATTTCACTCCTTTACAGGTTAGGGGTGTTGGACCTTTGCGTTTGTTCAGAAGGCTTGTCTAGTGGGGAAAAAGGTGATACTTTTAAGCTGGAGGACTGCAGATGCTCCTTCTTTTTGGACATGGCACAACCATCTACATCATATGATGCGATTGGATGACCTGGCTTCTCGTTGTTCGCCTCTCCATCAGACGTTCCTGAGGACCTGGGATCCATATCTTCAGGCACTCCCACATAAATCCTGCAGCTTGATTTTGAATGACAAACATTTTTCTTATTTACTACTCCTAGATACTTTGGATTACGGTACCTATTGTAGATTTTTTTTGTCTGTTTTTCATATGGCTGATTTTTTTTTTTTTTTTTTAGAATGGACACAGTGTGATATTGGTATGTTTGTATTAAGGTGGGTGGGGAGAGGGGGGGAAGGCAAAGGGGCGGGAACGGGGAGGGATAGGGGAATGAGCTTGGATAATAACCTTCTACTTTTCAAGTTCTGTAACGTGTTTATGACAACGATAAATAAAAAAACGTTTCATGTAAGAAAAGTCAGCCAACTCCTGCCCAGACTGATGAGGAAAGATCAGTATTCTGCTGGCTCTGCGACAAATCCTGGAACTTCGTGACCTACTAGTGGGTCTAGACCAAGACTCACATTCTGATGTTAAATTTGAACACACTGCTCTCAGTAGCATTATGCATTAACTCCTCAGCTTCCCACTCTTAAAACATGAGCAAAAAAAAAAAAAAATCTGAGTCCGAAACAATCCTTAGTTGGGGAGCTCCATCTTGTGTGGCTGTGATGCTTGTCCATGGAGAAAGCAAAGTTACTTACTTTATCAGGTGTTCTAACTGGACAGCAGAATATACAGCCACACAACCCCTCCCTCCTCCTTGGGAAGTTGCCACTCAGCTTGGAAAAGGATGGAGGAAGTTTCTGAGCTAGAGGAGAAAAAAAGACCAAATTGCCACCATCTGATGTCACCCATATCGTGTGGCTGTATGTTCTGCTATCTATGGAGAGAGAGTAAATACTACTTACTTGATAATTTTCTTTCCTGTAAGGAAGGCAGGCCAATCCACACCAGTGGGTTATGCACATCTACCGGTAGATGGAGATGGAGTAAAAGTTGACTTGCTGATGTCACTGACACATAGCCCTTCCCCATCAGCCTGCCAGTATTCTCTGGAAAAGCCAAACTGTGGACAAACTGATTCTACTCGAATATGACAAGTAACAGTCAACCACTCATGCTTCCAACCAAGTGGGAACACTGAGCTAGCCAAAAGAATTAACATGCACTTAGGGGCTGGTTATGTCACTTACTAGTCCATCAAACGAATAGACAGAAATAACTTCGTCATCCGTATATAAGGAATGAACTAAAAGTAAGTAAGCAGCCCAGGGCAGGCTGTGGACTGACCTGCCTTCCTTAGAGGAAAGGAAATCATCAGGTTAAGTAGTAATTATCCTTCCTCTGCACTCAGGCAGGCCAATCCACATCAGTGGGATGAACCAAAGCTACTCCTGAAAAGGGCAGATGGCTGCCCTTGGTCCCATCAACACCATACATGTGAAAGCCGCATCCGCCTGAGCCCTAACATCCAAGCAGTAATGTTCAGAGAAAGTGTGTAAGGAGGACCCGTCATTGTTTGGCAAATCTTGACAGGAGACAACTGAAGCTCTGCCCATGAAACTGTCTGAGCCCTAGTGGAATGGGCCCTTAACCTGTCTAGGTAATGGAACATCAGCAGAGACAGCTATGGAAACTTCCTTTATCCAATGGGCTATAGTTGTCCATGTCGCCTGATCACCCTGTTTACAACCATCATGGAGCACAAACAGATCTGAAAGATTTAGTAATCGTCAAGTGCCGCATCAGATGCCGCTTGACATCCAAGGCACATAACAGATGATAATAGCGCTCATCTCTATTCCTGTCCAGTGAGGGTAGGGAAATCTGATTCAAATAAAACTCCGAAAACACTTTCAGCAAAAAAAGTTACCATTCTAAGCTGTACTACCTCTGGAGTCATTTGTAGATTTGTCTGTGGCATTGTGGACCCTTGGTCGCAATGGAGATGATACCGCCCACGGGGAGGGGCCCCATGGGGAACCACTGCGATAGGCTGAACTCAGTTAGCAGACACAGTATGGATAGAGGCTTTATTGTACTGCTTGTAGATAGATGGTAAAGCAGGAAGATAAGGCACCGATCCCAGAAGTGCCAGTACGTTCAACAGGCTCAGAAGTGAAGTCTCACCCAGATGGTTCACGATGGCAGAAGCCCGCAGTGCGAGTGACGTCGCAGCTGGTGGGTGGAGCTGGAGCACTGGATCGTAGAGGTACTCACAGGAATAATGGAGTCTTCTTGATGGTGTAAAGTTCAGACCGAAGGTCCGTGGTACAGGATATAATGGGTGGTAGGCCTTCGAGGAGCGAGTACCCGATGATCCGATATCCTGAAATGTAGAAAAGAGAGAAAGACCCCTGAGGAGCGGTTGTCTAGTTAGAGAGGACCCCGAAGGGTAGTTGGAAGTGAGAGACCCCCGAGGAGTAGGTATCTTGAGCTTCTACTGGAGCGAGGCCCTTGGAGAAGTAGCGTTTAAGCGTGCAGCTTAGAGCGGTCAGAGTAGCTTAAACCGAAGTCCTTGCTAACTCAAGGTGGAAGTAAAAGCGGAGGCTAGATGTACCCGGAGGTACTGACATCATGCGGTGGGGCCGCCTCTGAGGTTCCCACCATGA